>NC_141687.1:353177494-353777494 GCF_964263255.1 Lissotriton vulgaris
ACAAGATGGACATTTCAAGCCATCAAATAAGAAACTGTCACTGGTAAGCCAACCAACGGTAAGCAATGCCTGGGAAGCAAGCCCTTTTGTTATTTTATAGCCCACAATATGGCTTTTGTAGCAAGGCGGCTATACTGTCTAGTAGGCTAAACCTAAAAGGATCTCCTATTAAGCTTCTATTGAAATCAGTTTAAAGAAATCTACATAATATTAAAAAATGTCTAGTCATCTGAGATCTAAACTTTCTTGTGCATTTGTTATATAAATGTACTCTTTAGCTTTACCTCTTAAAATATTGAGGGATCAGTTGTTAAAATCGTTCTGAAGGTAGTAATGGTGGCGAATTGTTCTTTTCCCAACACAACCAAGTTACATTTCTTCCCTTTTGTGGTCAGTAAATTGCGTGCTATTACATTTTGTAACAGTAGCCCCTGATACTGTACTTCCGTGCAATGAAACTTCTAGGAAATTATAGCTTTGATGAAAGATGTGGCCTTGACACAAGTTAGGCAAAGGAGAACTAGTTGGGCCTTGTTAAATGTTGGATTCATGTGCTATGCTTTTTTGCATTGTTTTAATTTTTGCTTAGTGTTAGAAGGTGGTTCTGACTCTATGGGCCGCACAGATTTTTTGCTTTTTGAGGACCTAATTGTTGAGCTTTTACTGTGGCGAGCCTCATAATCTGGGACTCACCCACAGTGAATTCATAATGAAGGAAACAGCATGGAGATTTTACTGGTGTACCCCTGGCTTAACTAGGCCGCTGGAGTATGGGACACCGTGCTGGTTACATGCAGACACGGGTGTACATGCGTGTGCACACGTGAAGGGGCTGCGCAGGGGAGATTCCTAGGGTGCGCAGTCCAGGAGCAGCAACTGAGTGAATGGTGGGGCAGGACTTATGCAGAATTGTGTGATGACATGGAATAGGCTTTATGCACTGGAAAGAAACATGCCAAGGAAAGTCAGTGTGTTTTACTGTGTTTTCTCTTCATTATTCCTCTATGGGGATGCGGGGACCATGGCTAACATGACTTCCACAAGGCCTACAGATTCCAGAGACGCACTAAAGGCTAGTGTAGCAGATGTGAAAATAAGTATTCTGCAGAGTCCAAAGTCATATTTGTACTGCTTTTGGGTCGTCCATAAATGTCATATTTCTCAGAGTCCCTGGCTGGGGTCTGGCCCTGGCAGGTTAGATTAATGACTTTTCTTCCCAAAGCGAATATCTTCCCTCCAAGGAGAAAAGATAGGTGGAGATACAAGCCAATCCATCAACTGCTGTCGCTGGGTGCCAAGCACCAAGATTAACCGCAGTGAGGGGGAAGGAGTTGGGTTTCAGAGGCCATGTGGCCACAGACACTGGGCAACGCCATTTTGATCAAACCCAATGGCTGGACAAGGAGGGAGCAGGGGCAGGGAAGTGATGTCACTGTTTGATAGGACACACTGAGATTTCCTGCCAGCCCCCTACTCAACTTTTAAAAAGTACTTGCACAGGAAGAAAAGCTCTCTCTGTGGTGTGGTCTGCTGAGGCGAAAGGTGCTGGAGCCTGGCGTAATGGGCAGTTGGAAGGAGGACACCCCTGACTGCCCCCCAGGCCCCTAACAGCGCCAGAAGAAGAGCCCAGGACCGGTGCGCAGAGCAGGGTCCTCTGCACAGGGAGCCAGTGAAAACTGCTCCCTGCAGGATGCACCCTCTTGGAGACCCGCAGGACGAAGGAGAGTGCTCCCAGTGGCTGGGGAGCGCCACCAGGAGCAAGAAGATGCGAAAATGGGGCAGATCGGACCCCCAGGGGCTGAGACATGTCCCCCGGAAGGTATGCAACAGTTGACCCAGAGATGCCCCCTGGGTGGGTCAGGTCCCGGGGACTGCCCCTGCTAAAACCTGCACCAGGGAGCGCCGTCGCATTGCCAGTGAAGAGGTGCGGGAGGAGGGGCCTGGGAACCCTACTCCGGGCCCCCTGTGAGGAGGTGGGAGGTGCAGTCGCCCCTCCCTGCAAAGAAGACGGGAGGAGGGGCCCGGGACCCCATCACCGTGCTCCAAAGTGCCAGGACGGGGGGAGTGACGTCGTGGGCCCGGGACCCCATCCTTGGGCCCCAGCGAAGAGGAGGAGGCAGGGGGAGTGCCACCGCACTCCCCTTAGGTCCTGACGGGACTGCAGGAGTCCTCGAGTGAGCCTGCCCGCTGGAGCGGGCAGACCAGAAGGGGTCGGCCGGCTTCCGCGGCAGCTTGGAAGAGAGCTGGTCGTGCGGGGACCTGGCTAGAGGCGGGCTCCCCAGGTTGTCCTCCAACCAAGGAGGACGGCGGGGGTCCTGGGTGGGACCGGAGCCCCCCAGGGAAGACCTGCAGCGGTGCGAGGGGCCCGGGTGGGACCGGGCCCCAGAACAGAGGAGGAGCGGCCAGGGGTGGGCTCCCCAAGCTGTGCTCACCTGGGGGTCCGGGTGGGACCGGGCCCCCACTGAGCCCCCAGAAAGCGGCGAAGCACCAGCGCGGCTCTCTCCGGAGCAGCGGGAGAGCCGTTCATCTAATATGCGGCAACACCCATATTGCCTTGCAGGCCAGGAACGGCCTGCAAGGGCAGCACAACGTTTTCACAGCTTGTGGTGGCCCCAGAAGAACGGGGTCACCACCCTACATGTATAAAGGTGATAGGGAGCTGCTGGAGAAGCGCAGTCTCCCCACAGCACGAAGAGCAAAGTCCCACCCCAAGTGTCTTGGGGATTCACAGGAATCAACCCCTCCAGGGCTCAACTTGCAGTTAACACCTTCGGGGCTGGAACTTTTGTTCTCCAGCTGAGGGTGTTTTGATAATTGCATCAAGGAGTGAAGGGCTGAGTTGGGGATGTCAGCAGAAGGGCATTCCCTGGTGGTGAAGAGGTGTAATTGCCCTGATATGCAGTTATTAATTGTTATTTCTTTTAGAGGGACTGATGTTCAATGTGAAGTATTGGTGTAAGGTGATGTCATAAGCTAAGTGGCTAGACACTCTGGCTAGGGTGTCTCGCAGTATTTACAACTTAATCCTGTGATCATGTGTGATGCCTTTAGGGGCTGTAATTGCAATGTATTTTTAATGATATCCAAATGTGCTGCGTACTGTCATTCTAAAGTGTGTGTATACATGTATTCTTGCTGCTGCGCTTAGGGGAAGACCCCAGACTATTAGCCCTTAAGATGTAGAGGTGCATACTGTATGGTCAGTAGGAGATGCTCAGTCAGGGTCATGTGTCACCAAGGCGGGTGTAGCCTGTTTAATGCTTGTTGAGGTCATTGGGGGGGTCGCCACTGGGATGGTGCCAGTGCACAGGGCCCCCGCTCCAGGTTAAGACCAATTCACTGCATTGGGGGCAAGATGATGTGCATACATGGGAGTGGTGGTACTAGACCCCACCTCCCTGCGGGAGGGGTGTAGATGTTATGCAATGTCACAAAGCAATTCCATCAGCTTATGTATATTTGTCAATTAATGTATAATATTGAGTGGTGTGTGTGTTTAATAAATATACCCTTACTTTTATAAAGCAAAGTACAGACTGGGCAATCAATTATTGAGTGTTATTTTTGCGCACCTGTAAATAGCGATTACTAGCCCACACCACCTCCCTTGAGTAAGCCTCAGACTGCTCTGCAACGCTACCCTCTGAGAGTCAGGCGCTGCGCTAGGGTGTTTGGTTCCCAGTGAAGAACAAATGTGTCATGGTATTTTTGCAGGCCATCATAGATGCTGCCTCGTTTTCCAACACTTAGGCATAAAATGCTTTGCTATCTTTACAACAAGGGGTGGTGAGGGACAGAGTCTCTGATTTAAGCAGAAAGCTCTCACCCAGTCAAGAGATCAGGGCTAGATCCAACACAGTTTTTTAGCTCACTGCACCATCCCAGTTTCAGAACCTGGCTGTATGCAAATTAGTCTGTTCCTGTCCCAGTGCATGATGGGAACAGGGCAAACCAAACTACAAAAGCCAATTCTTACACTGGGAAGGAAACAAGCTCCCGGGGACCGGTTTCTGGCATTACAGCCGTCTTCGGCCCGGTTTGCTTGAATCCTGATGGTGCAATGAGCAAGGGTCTCACATCTGAGAATACCCTTCCACGCTTAGGGTGGACAAAAATATTTACAACAAGGGGTGGTGAGGGACAGAGTCTCTGATTTAAGCAGAAAGCTCTCACCCAGTCAAGAGATCAGGGCTAGATCCAACACCGTTTTTTAGCTCACTGCACCATCCCAGTTTCAGAACCTGGCTGTATGCAAATTAGTCTGTTCCTGTCCCAGTGCATGATGGGAACAGGGCAAACCAAACTACAAAAGCCAATTCTTACACTGGGAAGGAAACAAGCTCCCCTGATCTTTGGACTGGGTAAGAGTGGTCTGCTTAATTCAGACACTCTGTTCATCACCACCCCCTTTTCTGAATCGTTTTTGGCCACTATAGGTGTGGCAGGGTATACTCAGACATGAGTCCCTTTCTCACTGCTCCATCAGGATTCAAGCAAGCCGGGCCGAAGACGGCTGAAATGCCAGAAACCGGTCCCCGGTAGCTTGTCTCCTTTCTGGTGAAGAATTGGCTTGGTAGTTTAGTCTGCCCTGTTCCCATGATGCACTGGGCCAGGGACAGACTGATTTGCATATAGCCAGGTTCTGAGCTGGGATGGGGCAGTGAGATAAATAACGGTGATGGATCAAGCCCTGATCTTTGGACTGGGTAAGAGTGGTCTGCTTAATTCAGACACTCTGTTCATCACCACCCCCTTTTCTGAATCGTTTTTGGCCACTATAGGTGTGGCAGGGTATACTCAGACATGAGTCCCTTTCTCACTGCTCCATCAGGATTCAAGCAAGCCGGGCCGAAGACGGCTGAAATGCCAGAAACCGGTCCCCGGTAGCTTGTCTCCTTTCTGGTGAAGAATTGGCTTGGTAGTTTAGTCTGCCCTGTTCCCATGATGCACTGGGCCAGGGACAGACTGATTTGCATATAGCCAGGTTCTGAGCTGGGATGGGGCAGTGAGATAAATAACGGTGATGGATCAAGCCCTGATCTTTGGACTGGGTAAGAGTGGTCTGCTTAATTCAGACACTCTGTTCATCACCACCCCCTTTTCTGAATCGTTTTTGGCCACTATAGGTGTGGCAGGGTATACTCAGACATGAGTCCCTTTCTCACTGCTCCATCAGGATTCAAGCAAGCCGGGCCGAAGACGGCTGAAATGCCAGAAACCGGTCCCCGGTAGCTTGTCTCCTTTCTGGTGAAGAATTGGCTTGGTAGTTTAGTCTGCCCTGTTCCCATGATGCACTGGGCCAGGGACAGACTGATTTGCATATAGCCAGGTTCTGAGCTGGGATGGGGCAGTGAGATAAATAACGGTGATGGATCAAGCCCTGATCTTTGGACTGGGTAAGAGTGGTCTGCTTAATTCAGACACTCTGTTCATCACCACCCCCTTTTCTGAATCGTTGCTATCTTTACAGCAGTATTGCATTGGTATGGATGATCCATATGCTTTGGCTTGAAATTGATACAGTGGCATTAAAACAGCCACTCTGTAACCTTTTGAAATAATTGATTCACTTTGAAATTATATTTGTCCAGATAAAATGCATCCTATCCCCGGGGTTAAAGCTTTTTGATAACAAGACAAAATCACCCACCACTAGAACACATTTTAGACCTAACTGTACGAGGTGTGTCCTGCTAACGTTTGTTGGCACCAGGCTCTTCTGGTCTGTTTACTACTTCGTCTTGCTGATGTAAGAAGGGAATCCCAGGTTTAAGATCTGCAGTTTTAATGGGTTTTCAATATCTTTACTACCATAAAGAGCATTTATTTTCCTTCTGACCTGTTGAGTATGTTAAGAAATGACTGTGAGCAACAAGAGACTAAAATTATTGGGCTGGAAGACTGTAGACTAAGGCGGGATCCAGACCAAAAACGAAATGTTCCTATCTCTTAGAATTAAGAGCAGAACATTGTGTTACTGTATCATTTCAGGTACAATGCTAAAATTAGAGTGGTGTGGCACAACGGCCAGATCGACTAAAACCAGAGCGCGGGATTCACGTTTCAATACCTGGTGGCAGCTCAGTACCATGTGACCCTGGACAGTAGCTCACTTAATCTCCCCGACTGAATCGAACGCCATGAAATATTAAGGGGCGTGTTTGCGCTTTACAAATATGGATTATGTATTTGTAGCTGCTATTTTCTGATGTCTTGGGTCTATATTGTGCAATTGTTTTGAAACTCTTATCACCAGTCAGTGCATGTCTGGACGGTAGACCTAATATGCGTTAAAATGTCATGAGAGTTTGTGAAGGCAACCGAAACGTTTGGAGTTTAGTTAAGTTGATGAACAAAAGCACGGTACATCTAATTGGATATCATGTTCTAAGGCAGGACTATTTTCAATCGAGATTTTAATTTTGAATTGTAGTAGTCTTCAACTTTACATTTGCTAGTTGGATATGGAAAGTATATATTTTTTTCTTATGTGTTTATTATGTTGTGAACTCATGTATAAAACCCTGCTTTGGCGGAAGAATTGTCATGTGCAAGGCATGTTTTAACCACCTGCAAACATGCTTGGGCAGGCTCTGCACCCTAATCTGGGAAAGAGGAAGGGTGCAAGCCCATAGCAGTATCGACCTATGGTGCCTTGGTAGTTCCCCTCAGTGACAATGCTTCTTGCTTGGATGTGCGTTGCAGATCTCTGGCTAGGATTCACAGAATCATCCTCGTACCACACTATGGTTGGCGGCAGCCTTCCTCCTCGTCAGAGAGGTTTAATGGATAGTAACTGATCTGGTGGGTAGGCAGGCTTGTTTATTAGATCATTGTGGACTTCTGGGTTGGATTTGGCATCCATTGTTTTGACGCGACATGCTGGCTCCATTCTCCGTGCAGAAATGGCTGCAAGAGGTTTGAAATAGTTTGTGTCCATTAGGTCGTTTCATATTCTACCAGAGAAAAGGAGACTGCAGAAGACATGCTGGCAATGCACAAAACTAGAAACTAATGCTCAAAGTAGAAAAGAACAATCGCCAAACAAACCAGCATTCCATTATCTTTTCAGAGAGGTTTGGTTTAAGTTATTGGTGACCATAGCCTGCTGAGCACCCCATCGGGGGAAAGCAGTGAAGAACAATTGACAAGAGCATGACGGTGCTGGTGCCATTGTGCTTAACCAGTGCACCATGAGTGACTTTTTTTGTATTCAAAAACCTTTATTGATTGCAAGGGTTGTTGTCCACAGCATGGTGCCTACATCCCTTGGCGGGCTGGCCACGCAAAGAAGTATTCTGCAAAGTATCATAGACGGGGGTGGGGGAGGGAGGAGTACACAGCAAGCCGCCTACAACCACTTCGGGCCGGCTGCGTCAGAGGGCACAGGTTTGACTAGTAGAGTTAAAAGGTTATAAACATTTGGTTCTAAAACCAAACAAAAAAACATTCCCACTTTAAGTAGGTTTGAAAGAAGAGGACTCCCATTTACACCGAATCATGCTGAACGTAGGTTCTAAGGCATGATTTTATCCTGTATTGCCTTACTGGTCGCTATTCCCTGGCCTAAGTATGATCCCCCATAAATCAGGTCACATCCCTGTCGTGTTATCTGTCGTCACCGGTACAAAGCTCAGTGGCTGCGTCTGTGGTGGTAGTGTGCTCCAGGAGGTAGGTCTGAAGGGGAGCCCATATATCGCGTGTGCAGGAGGTAGGAGTTTGGTGTAAATGTGTAATTGCTCTTAACAATAAATACGATTTTGTAGCCAATATTTTAACTTGGGAGCTCTTCCCTTCCCCACCTACAGGTGATCGTCTTTTGGCCAGAAGGAGCGCTAGGGAAGCATATCTTCGCACCTTGGCTGGCAGCGGCTCAGTGTATCCCAGAAGTTTGGTTACGGGTTCCTCGGAGATTTATTTATTTATTTATTTATTCGTTTTCTAAAGCGCGACAGCTACCCAAAAAGGGTTTCCCGGCGCTGAGAGACACTATATTTAAGAGCAGATTGTAAAACTCTGAGAGGGAGCCGGAGCAACTTACTGATTAAAAAGCCAAGTTTTGATGGCTCTGCGGAAGTGGGTGTAGCGAGTTTCCAGACGTAGGTTCAGTGGGAGAGCGTTCCATAGTTTGGGGCCCAGCAACGAGAAAGACCTTCCTCCCATCTTTGCTCTACGCACTTTCGTCACGCAAAAGAGGCATTTCGATGCCGACCTAAGACAGCGAGCCGGCATGTAAAGCCTGCACAAGGGATTGTAGATATCTTGGGGCATTTCCCCATTTGATTCTGTGCATAAGGCTCAATGTCTTGAATTTGACGCGGTTTTCGATTTTCAACCAGTGGAGTGCCTTGATGTGTCCAGATATTCTTTCCCTTCTGGGACACTTGAAAAGTAGTCTAGCAGCGGTATTTTGGACAAGTTGAAGGCGTCTCATGACTGCTTGCGTTGCTTCCAGGTATAGGACATTACCGCAATCTAAACGGGAGGTGATCAGTGCATTGACCACTGACTTCTGCGTGCCTTCTGGCAGCATCCAGGTGATTTTTCTGAGCCATCTCAGAATGGTAAAGCAGGTGGCAGTTACATTGTTGACTTGTGGCTCCATGAATCATTGTCAATGATAATGTCTAGGTTACGTACTTGGTTTGACGGGGTAGGTCATGAACCCATTTCAGATGGCCAGTGTCTGGGATTCCAAAGGTAGTGATCTGGACCTAAAATTAGAACCTCTGTTTTGTTACCATTCAACTTGAGTAGATTGTTACTCATCCAGGTTGCAACCTTTCTGAGGCCGATTTGAAGGCAAGAGGCGGCGTCCTGATCACCCTTAGAAAGTGAAGACAATCTGAGTCGTCTGCATAGGTAAACATGTTTAAACCTGTTTCTTCCGCAATCTGGGCAAGAGGGGTTACGTACAGATTAAAAAGCAGGGGACTCACAACTGATCCCTGAGGGACACCATAGGGGGATCGATGGATTTTAGAGGTCGAGGTATTGGAAGCGATCTGAAAAGTCCTAAGAGTAAGGAATGATGCAATCCAATCCAATCCAATGCAGTTCCCCTGATGCCCATGGCCGAGAGAAAATTTAACAAGATAGGGTGGGAGATGGTGTCAAATGCTGCGCTGAGATCCAAAAGGATCAGCGCAGCAGACTCCCCTCTGTCGACCAAGAGGCGAAGATTTTCCATCACCCCGAGCAGTGTTGTCTGTCGAGAAACCAGGGCGGAAACCCGATTGGGAAGGGTGTAGTAAGTTGTTTTTCTCCGAGTATTTGGCAAGGTGACCGTGGACGTGTGTCTCCAGGATTTTGGAGAAAGCAGGTAGTAATGATATCGGACGGAAGTTGGCCAGGATTTTAGGGTCTGCTGATGTTTTTTTTTTAGCAGTGGTGAGACCATTGCGTGTTTCCACATAGATGGAACCTTCGCTGAGGATAGGGATAGGTTCAGGGTCTGACATATTACAGAAAGTTGCGAAGTGTCAAGAAGTTTTAGTACTGAGATAGGGAGGGGGTCAATCGGGGAGCCCGACTTCAGTTTCCCTAAGATGGCTCGAAGGTCCTGAATTTTTAGTTCAGGCCAGGATAACAATGGCTCGTAGGGCAGATCTATCAGGTAGGAGGTGTTCATCTCACTGGGATCAGGATCTGGGTGCGTTTTGGCCTGAGTCTGTTGTTGCATGACTATATCCTGATAGATGGTCTCTATCTTGTTTGTAAAGAACAGTGCCAGTTCTTCACATTGAACATCGTTCAGCGGAGGAGGTTTGGATGTGGTATTAGCACTGGCTAAGTCCTTTACTAAATTGAACAGTATTTTAGATTTGTCTGTGGCCTCGGCAATGGTCTTTGCCACGTAGGTAGTTCTAGCCACGGTACAGGCTTTGTGGTAAAGTTTAAGTTCATTTTTGTAGGGGTGTTCCAGCTATACTGGAGTATTCTTTCCTCCATAAGCGTTCCAAACGCTTGCATTTGGATTTTGTGGCCTTCAGTGATTCATTGTACCATGGTGCAGGAGGGTTGTGGGCCTTAAGTTTTTTATGGGCCTGAGGCAGGCATGTATCTAAGGCTCCTAACAGCCAGTCGTTAATCTTAGTGGCTACTGTCTCAATATCTTCAGAGTCGAATATCTCGCCCACAGGGGCGGAGTCTAAGATGGAAATGAGATGGTTTATATCCAGCTTCTTCCAATTTCTAATTCGAAGCAGTAACGGCGGGCTGGATAGCCTGTTAACCGTTGGATTGGGTATGCTGAAATTGACTAGAAAATGGTCTGACCAGTGTAAAGGTAGGGCAGGAGGGCAATGTGACAGGGAGATACTCGAAAAAATAGGATCCAAGAGATGGCCTCCTTTGTGAGTTGCTCCTGAGTTCCAAAGCGCGATATTCATGGCCGCAAGGTCATTAATTAAATTACTGCCTAGTTTATTTGATGGGTCATCCAGGTGTATATTTAAGTCACCTAAAATAGACGGACTGTCATAGTTGCTCCTGACGGGCAATCCAGTCCACGAATTGGGTGGCCCAGGCTTGGGCGGGACCAGGTGGTCTGTAGATCAACAGGCCAGTGAAGGTGAATTTAGGGTGCAATTGAAGTTTGAAAAGGGCCGTCTCAGAGGCAGTTAACGAAATTGGTTCCAAGGTGCAGTGAAATGATCTTTTAAAAATGACAGCTATGCCTCCCCCCATACCGATGACTCGGTCTTTTCTGATAATAGCAATATTAGGTGGTAAAGCTTCTGCGATGTCAGGGCCCGCACTGTCATGTAGCCAGGTCTCCGTGAGAAACAGGGCATCGAAAGTATCTTCCGACAGGAGGTCGTAGATGTCTCTTTTATGTTTGCAGAGAGATCGACAATTGAGACTGCCTATAGACCACTTCTGTGTAGGCTGGCAACTTATGGTAATTCGTTGGCAGCGCTGAGGGACCTCTAGATGGAAGTTGCAGGATGGGCATGAGATGGAACTCAGTCGGTCATTCGGTAAGACTTTACAATTATGTTTCACCGTGAGTCTCAGAGAGTGTAACGTTTCTGATGAAAAGGTCAGCAGTGATGGACCATTTTCTCCAGGGGTTTGGGGCCCTGGGCCCGGCCTGGCGCAGACGGGCTTGCCTTAGGCGCGCCTTCGGTGCGCTGCCGGCGCGCCCGCTGCGCTCGTCCGCTGGGCTTCCAGGGATTGCACATACTTGTAGATAGGTGGGGGTGTGGCCTCAAGCAGTGGGCGTGGCCAGGGAGTTTGGCGCGCAATGGCGGCGCTGTTTGTTCCTACCCGTAAGCGCTAAGATCCGCTGTACGGTGTGGTCTCCAGCAGCGTTTCCCGAGGGAAAGTGCTCAGGGGTGAGTGACAAGTGATTGTTATATGTTATGTTATGTTATAACAATTTATTATGCGCACAGCGACTCCAGCGAAGGAGCGTCCCGGCGCAGAATTAACCCCTTCCATGCTGGTGACGAACCCCAGCCGTCATGCACTACGGTGCTCGTGTGCTGATGACGACTGGGGTTCGTCATGGCCCGCCCCTGTTCGTTTGTTTACCGCACGGGGGCGGAATCGGGCCAGCAGGGAAGGGGTTAAAAACAAACAAACAAACAGATTAAAAACAATAATAAAGCAGAGTATCACAGTTAAAAATTTCGAGCAAATGCTCCCGGCTTCCGCCTCAGGAGCTTTGGTGTCAATAGCGCGACTAGCACTCAGCGCGCTTATGAAGCCTGTGATGGAGTGGGCGTGGCCTCAAGCAGTGGGCGTGGCCAGGGGTTTGGCGCGCGTTGGCGGCGCGGTTTGTTCCTACCCGTGTGCGCTAAGACCCGCTGGATCTCCAGCAGAGTTTCCCAAGGGAGATATGTAGACCAATCATAGTCATAGTCAAATACTTTATTCGGCATTTTTTTGAAACACCATAAAAGTTACATTTTAAAATTCTTCACATTCGATGACTTAAAATTAAATAAAATATTTAAGAATAATAAAAGAGAAAACAAATAAAATGTAGCAGCGCTGCAAAGAAAGGGAAAAGGCTATTCTAATCATAAGTACCAGAAAGTCACAGTGAATTTTAAGGGTCCAAACATTTTCTGTAACTCAATGCACATTTGAGGAAACCGGTCACAAACTGGATACAATCAGGTTTTAACAATTGTAGATAAAACAAAGCCGGGCGCACTTGCACAAAATTTTGCTTTTTTAACAAAGGTTTCAGATAAATAGTCCTGGGCATTTCATAATATTTACATAAAAACATAGTCAAGCAAGTTCTGTGGAGACTTAGTCGCAGCCACAGGATACCAGCGCGCTCCCTTTATGACCGCCTCTTGGGACTGCCAATAAATAATGAGAGATTAAATCTAAACCTGGTTAAAAGGAATCTCTCAAAAGCAGGTAACGGCCACAAGCTCCATATCCAAAGTAGTACTAAGTATCAGATTTGCCCTCACGCAAGGTTTAGACATTTCTTTTTCATCTCTTTCCATTTTCCTAATTTGGGTGAAGGTGTGTTTTTTATGCACTCGACGTCCTGTCTATTAATACCCTCAGGATTTAAAAACAAGTCTAGACATCCCAACTCACAGAAACAGGTTTTTAGATATGTGAACCAGGGTATATATTTCATGTGGTCTGGACTCAGGGCCTCTTTAAAGATATTGTGGGTAAGATGTAAATGCTTGTTAAGCCAACATTGCAACCAGAGGGTGAGCGGGCGTAATGCCAGGGTGTCGCTTAAGTAGGGCATGCCCATTTCCTCATGGACAGACAAGTTCGCAGTCCCCTTGGGGACACTCAATAGTTGTTTAAGGAAGTTGTTTTCTGTCACTTGAAGACCCTCAAGGTTGCAATATCCCCATAGATCACTACCATAGCTTGCTATGGATATGCACCTAGCCTGATAAATTTTTAGCATTGCTGCCACTGGTCGATTACCCATTTTGGCAGCAAAGCCAAAAGAGCTGCATTTGCCCTTGTTACCTGACCCTTTTTTTTTATTATTTAGGAGTGCAGCCCAATTGAGCCGATAGTCAAACAAAACACCCAGGTAGGAGAATGTTGTGCAGTTCGGAACCCTCACTCCATTCACCACAAAGGAATGCTCTTTTTTAAGGTGTGGACCTGCCCTCATCACGTATGATTTGGAGTTGTTTATAGACAGATTGCGGTTCTCCATAAACCCATAGAAGGCGTCAAGTAAAGTTTGAAGCCCTATGGGTGTTCGTGCCAGGAGGACTGCGTCGTCTGCATAAAGCAAGACGGGCAGTCCTCGCTTGCCTACATACGGGAAGTCAGCCCCAGTTTCTAGCAAATGACCTTCCAGATCGTTAATATATAGATTAAAAAGGAAGGGGGCAAGTATGCACCCCTGCCTGACCCCTTTTTCGATATCAAAGTTCCTGGACACGTTCAGATCTTTTGAATATCTGATGTTGGCCTTGATGTCTCTGTGAAGGTCCCTCAAGAAGTAGACCAGGGCGAGCTCCACCCCCATGGCCTCCATGGTCCACCACAGCCTTCCCCGATTGACACAATCGAAGGCGGATGAGAGGTCTATAAAGGCCATTTAGATGGAACCCGAGCGAGCCATGGTGTACTACCCTATGATGGAATAGAGGTTTAAGCACTGAGCCATGGTGGAGTGTCCAGGGCGGAACCCGTACTGAATATCTGAGATAATACTGTTATCCTCTGCCCAGGTGCAGTCTTTTTAAGATTGCCCCATTTCAATAACACAAAAAATCAAAGAGATTGGCCTGTAGTTCAACGTGCTGTTACGATCCCTTTTTTTGTGAACCGGGATAATCGTCGAGACACCCCAAGAAGCAGGACATCCCCCTTTGGCTGCGGCATTGCCCACGGCAGTCAGGATCCCAGCCCAGAATGAGTGTTTTGATTTAAACTGGCAATAGACCAGTCCTCTGGTCAAGTGCCAGCAAGACCTCTGTCCAGTAACAACGTATGGGCAGGCAATACCAGGCTAGGTGTCTGAGGTTTGCCCCCTCACTGCCGAGGCGATCGCATCGATTGCTGTTGTAAAGGTGCAGACGGTGGAAGTGTGGCGGTGTGTAATATAGGCAGTGATGTACTTGTAGTGGATGATGCTCAGTCTGCTGCCAGCAGGGATATATCCAGTTTGGCGGCAGCAGAAGGACCATTGGCCTTCCGTGAAGGGTGTCCCCAATTCCTCCTCCCACCGGCCCATGGCTTGGGGAAGGTCGTATTCACGCTCTCTTTGGATGGTGTGATATAGGAGTGATACAACGTGTGTAGGGGTAGTTTGTTGCAAAATGGCGTGAAGGGGGGACATAATGGGAGGTTCCTGCGGAAAGTAAGGGTGAGGGTTCTCACATCCTGTCGCAGTCTGACATAGAAGAACCGCCTCAAGCGAGGTAGGAGGAGAAGTGCCAAAAAATTCCTTGCTGCTGACCTCCCGTTGACATAGTTTCCCCCAGGTCTGGATGGATAGCTTGCGGAGGAGTCAACGGCAGCTTCCTTCCTGTGTGACCGGGAGGTCATGTCTATTGCAGAATTGCAGAGAGGAAGTAGGGGGAGTATAGCAGAGTGTAGTGTAGTCGTCTAGCTAGGTCGCACCAGGCAATAGTGGTGCATTGTACAGTGGTGGAGGCTAAGCATCTCGGGACGGCAGGGGGGCTCAGGTAGGCGGATCACGGTGTTGGGCCATGTATTCGTCCTTTGTCGCCAGGTGGGGCATGTAGCGGGGGTGATTTATCCAATAGGACGCAAAGTGAGCCTGCGCGCAACTAAAGTATAACTCGAGGTCTGGTACCTCGAATCCCCCGGCGTTGAAGGGTTGCGTGATGGTGTCCCAACGCAGCCTGGCTTGCTTCCCACCCCTAACAAGGCGGATGAGTTGGGTTTTAACGGCTTTAAAAAAGTGGCGGCTAGGGGAGTAGGGAATATTAATGAAGAGGTATAGCAGTTTGGGCAGGACCACCATTTTTATGAGGGAGACTCTCCCAGCCATAGAAAGGGGTAACTCTATCCACCTGGTGATTTTCTCAGCTAGTAGTTAGAGTGCCCGTCCATAGTTAGCCTTCATCAGTTCATTCAGGTTTCGGGAGATAACTATACCGAGATAAGTGAGGATGTCATCACACCATGTGAGGGGAAAATCAGGCGTTAAGCACGTGGTGGCGTCAGTAAGAGGGTAAATATGGGATTTCCCCCAATTAATATTGACCCCAGAGAGGTGACCAAAGAGAATGAGTAAACGGAGAATGGGATTGAGACTTTCGTCTGGATTGCGGAGGTATTGCAGTAGTGTGGCTCACTGGTTAGAGGCGGCAGACCCGAGAGCAGAGGACGGCCCGGGACCAGGGTTCGATTCCCGACGCGGCAGGTTTCTGGACCAGGGTCAGCGGACTCGATAATTCTCTCGCCTCGGTGCCCACTCTGATCAGCGATCACACTCGGCAACTCTGGGCATAAGCTTGCCTCATCTGCACTAACGGCCCCACCAGACCGCCGGGGATGCCTGGTCTCACCCTGGAGATACCCATTAAGGGACCATCTCTCAGGGAAGCCAGGAAGGGTTTCGCAGCGGTCGAAGCGCGGAGATACTCCTCCGGGAGTCTATCCTAGCGCTATATAAACCCACAATTAATTAATTAATTATAGGATGAAGTCATTAGCGTATAAGGAGATCAGTATTTGTCTATATGGATAGATGAGAGCATGGTTTCGATTTTGCTGCCGGACTTTGGCGGCCAGGGGTTCAATAGCCAGGGCGATAGAGGGCATCCTTGACGAGTGCCTCTGGCTATTGTTTAAAGAGAGGATCGGACGCTGTTCATGACGCTGGCCCGTAGGCCTGTATATAGCGGGCTAATCCAGGCTAGAAACGGAGTGGGAAACACCATATGTTGCAGGACAAAGGCAAGATAGTCTCATTCTAGGGAATCGAACGTCTTAGTGGCGTTGAGGAAAATGGCCGCGGTGCTCTTGTCAGGGTCGATATCTTGGAGCATAGCAAACAGTGTGCACAGGGTATGAGAGGTGCCTCTGCTTGGTACGAACCCCGATTGGTCGGAAAGGACCAGGGCGGTCATGAGGGGGCTGATGCAATTCTCGATTAGCTTTGCTAAGATTTTGGCGTCGACATTGATGAGGGAGAGCGGTCTAAGAGTCTCACTGCGAGGGCGGCTTGCCTGGTTTCGGCAGAGAGACTGAGCGCCTCTCGTATTTTCTGAGGTAGTATGCCCATTTCCCGCGCCTCCTCGAAGACGTGTCGCAGCACAGGGATGAGTAGATGATGATATGTTTTATAGAATTTGGCCGGGAGGCACTCTGGCCCAAGGGCCTTGCCAGAGTGTAGTTGCATTATAGCGGATATAATCTCCTCGTTCGTTCGTGCGCAAGGAGAAATTCTCTTTGGTTATCTCCCAGCCAGGCTATTGCAGTGTCCTCGAAGAAGGATGTGAAGTCTACGGGTTGTGTTCTGTGTGTCTCGTACAGGGTTTTGTAAAACCGCCTGAAAACATTTACTATATCTGGGGTGTTCCTGTTTAGCAGTCCTTCCTCAGTGGCAATTTCTAGGACGGTGTTGAAAAATCTGGATGGGGGGGGGAGAGGGGGGAGGGGCAGGCGGATAAGGAATGCGAGCGCTTTGCCCGGTCTTTCGCCCTCTCCGTAGCGGCGCGCTCAGTGATATTTCCCTCTGAACTTGCATTCCCTCTCAGCCGTCTCCTGATAGTCAGTGAGCAGATCTCTCAAGCGCGTCTGCAATGCAGGGGTGGGTGCAGCCTGCATCTGCGTTTGTTTGCTTAAGATCCAGTTCTAATTTACAGAGTGTGGCCCAGATGTCTCTCAAGACTCCTCCACTCTTGGGGATACAAATGCAGCGTATGGTGACCTTGAAGGCCTCCCAGACCATGGAATATTGTGTGACGGAGTTGTCGTTATGGGGATAAAAAAGTTATCTCTTGTTCCAGTTCCGTCTTGCACACTGGGTCTTGTAGGGTCTGAGGGGCCAGGCGCCAGGACAGGAAGGGCGGGTTTTCATGAAGGGGTTTGAAGGTGATGTGCGCGCCAGTGAGTGGTCAGAGTATGTGCGTGGGAGGTAGGAAGCGTGAGACCGCCACGGGGTCAGTCCTTTAATGAGGAGCCAGCCATCTATTTGCGACCAGGAGGAGCGGACGGTGGAGTAGCATGAGCCCTCTCGATCTTGCGGGTGAAGGACACGCCAGACGTCGACCAGGTCATGGTCGTCGACAATTTGTCTGAGGATGTAGTGTGCATTAGAGTAGTCGTGGGGTTGCAGGTGTTAGTGGTCTAATGTTAGATCCAGGGTTACATTAAAATCATCCCATCACCCCCCCCCCCCTCTCCCCACTCTCCCCACCACCCCCACCACCACCACATCAGGTGTGTGGACCCGATGTCCAATATCTTCCCCCATAGAACCCGGAAAAATTCGGGGTTGTCCATGTTGGGTTCGTAACAGGGGATGAGTTGTAGAGTGAGCAGCCAGTCTGCCCCAAAGGATACTGTATCGGCCTTGCAGTAGTTATTGGATCCAATGGGGGTGTAAGGGAGTGTGTGCTTCACTAGTACAGCTGTGCCTCGGGCGTAGGAGTATGAGGAGAAGCTTCTGCAGGACGCCCAGTGGGACACGAATGCAGCGGGTGTAGTGGGGCTAAGGTGTGTTTCCTGTAGCATAGTGCAGTGGACATTGTGGTGGTCTAAATAAGAGCGAATGTGTTGGCGTTTGCTGGAGTCTTCCAGGCCGCGCACGTTCCAAGTTAGGAAGTTAAAGGTAGGAGTTCTTTGACTGGTGTCCATGGCGGTTGTGTGGAGTAGTGTTGGCGAAGAGTCAACGCTGATTGAAGTGGTCAGCTAACGTGGGCTTACATGTGGTAGTCTGTTCAATGAAAAGTGGCGTGGAACAACCCCAGTCCCCTCCCACAGCAGCAGCCCAGTCCTGCTGTGTCTTGTCCCTCCTTAGCCTCCCCCCAGGACCCCATGCTCCATACTCCCAACAAGGGAGAAGGGACGCTTAGTGTCAAACATTACAAACTAAACATTGTAGGGTTTTCCTAAGTGGGTAGTAGAAAGAGGGCAGCCAGTTACTCCTTGCTTCAGCGAGGGTGCTCCGGATGTATCGGTAGTGTTAATCACCAGTCCAGAGCAGCTGTGGTGGTGGTTTTTATGAGCGTGGCGGGCAGCTCCGCCATCTGCTGGGTAGGCCCTACGGGGGTCGTTGCGCAGTACGTAGCGTGGTGCAGTGTTACAGGGCGGTCAGTGCCCACAACATGCTCGGAGTGAAGGTGGGCATGGGTTCCTTGTGTCCGGGCTGAGCAGTCATTCTGCATCAGACGTGCCATCACCTCAGTGAGTCGAGTGGAGGGTAGGCGTGGCCCGCTGCCACCAGAGGTAGTGTTTTAAGAAAGTCAGACATGTTGAGGATTTGTAAAGAAGTAGTGACCTTAAGGCGCGCTGGGAAGAGCATAGCATACTCAATGTTCATTTGTAGAAGTTTTTTCTTTAGTGGGAGTAATTTTCTATGCCCCTCCTGAACAGCCATTGTAAAGTCTGGGTATAGTGATAATTCTATGCCATCGAAGAGCACCTTCTTGTGTTCCCTGGCGAGACGCAGGGCAGTGTTCCGGTCCCTGTAATGCAGGAGTCTCGCAATGATGGGGCGGGGAGACGCACAGGGCGAGGGGCCAGCGAGCGGTACGCCCTCTCTATAATGAACACCGGTGAGAACACCTACCTGCCGAAGGCAGAGGTGAGCATGCGTTCTACGTACTCCTCCATCTTGCAGGTGGCAGTGGACTCCGGTATCCCCAGAATTCACAGGTTGTTGCGCCTTGAGCGCGATTCCAGGTCTTCTTTCTTTGCGGCTACACGTTTTAGAACCTTTTCCATATCCAGTGTTTTGGCAATGGTAGTAGAGGCATCATCCAGGTCAGATATTCGTTGTTCTGCTTCCTTGAGGCGCCCTTCATGTTGGTCGCTTTTGTGCATTAGGGTGTGTATGCAGGTGTTCACAGTGTCCATTTTTGTTTCGATAGAGGACAGACTGGACTAGCACGAAGAAGGGTCTTCAGGTCGTTCGTGGATGTGGGTGGGTCTGGGGCGCAAGACTGTTCCCCCTTCATCTCAGCCTGGGTGTGTGTGCTTTTCCTGGCTTTGAAGTTGTTTAGGTTGTTTCCCAACTGTTCGACCCATTTAGAGGTAGTGGGTCAGCGGTAATCGGACAGCAGTCGAATTGGTGTGAGGATGGTGTTGTGCTTTGAGGGGCGGGCGTGAGACGGCCAAGCAGTGGGTGCACCGAGTAACATCCACCACCCTCACAGTCCGAGCAATAGGGTCCCAGGGCGTGCTCATGCATGGGTTGGGCAGGCACAAGCACCCGGGACCCTCAGGCCGCCGGAGAGGAGAAGATGAGGCGACGGTGGGTCGGGACTGATCCGTTCTGCTCTTAGCTACAATTGTGTGGCGGCCACTTGTAGGCGTATGGGCGTAGGGGCCCCCCTAAGAGGGTGAGGGCTGCTCTTGGCGGCAGTGGTGGGTCTTTCAGTAAGGCGGAGGGTTAAGCCAGCAGCAGTAATGGTGGTCGGGCAAGGGTGTCAGTCGCCAGATGGTGGAGGGAGGTCTCAGGACTCCACCGGCCCACACCTCACAGTCACTCATAAGCGTGTGGCGTCGGTGGCCCAGTTGTGAGCCTGCGAGGGGGCCCAGAGCATAGTGGGCAGGAGTGGTCTCCCTCGCAGTACTTCAATAATAACAGGCAGCATGCGCAACTTCCCTCGCATGTCTCAGCAGGCAACAGCGCAGGGTCGCCAGCAGTGTAGAGGCAGCTGCACGCCTGGATAAGGAGGCCCAGGTCAGTGGTGTTGGGTGAGAGCAGTAGAGCCCATGGGAGCAGCAGTGGTGATCGTCTTTCGCGTGCTAATCGCCTCCTGGGCACCATGAGGAGAGCCGGCAGGATCACCCCAAGCAGTCGTGACAGCCACCAGGGTAGCCCGGCGGAGGAGGAAGCAAAGGCGCAGAGACAGTCCTCCAACAGAGGCTGGCAGACAGTAGGCCGCGGAAGTAGCAGATCGGCAGTGTTCATATAGGGGTAGGGGGCTCGGTAGCAGACTCACCAGGCGTAGTAGAAGCAGGGAGCAGCCGTTCTGGGCACAGTCAGGCTCTACGATGGCAGCAGGCGGAACGGGTCTCCATTCCGCCAGCAGGCCCATCCACGGTCGCACCAGCACCAGGGTGCAGCGTGTTCACCAGACCTCCGCCCAGCACACTGCAGCGGCACTCAGCGCAGGTTCCCCAGGGCCGGCAGACTCCAATGCAGAGTGCAACCAGCTGGCACGCCTTCAGTCTTTTCAAGCTGAAGTCCTTTGGTGGTCAGGGGGAACCCCCCACGCGGTAGGCCAACAAGTTAGCGGCAGGTCCCCAGGCGTGTAGTGGCGGGCAAAGCGGGTTCGACGCGCAGGCAGGTGATGTGGCGGCAATAGTGCTCCCTGCTGGAATTGTTGGTCAGTTGGGTCGGCGGAACGTGCCGTGGTGGGGCGCTCAGGTGGCCGCCGCAGCTGCCATTTTCGTCCAGCAAGGCTGTGAGCATTCGGGGGCAGTTTCTGCTTCTGCAGTTCGATTTTCTTCGACATTTCTACAGCGGTGGATGGCATGCGACGCTCCTCCAGTGGGGTTTCAGGTGTGCAGGGCTAGATCCGAAGAGTATGCCAGGTGGATTGTGTCCCGAGCTGCTGGAGCCTCACATAAGTGCGGCCATCTTGCTTGGCGCCCTCCAGCGCCCCTCCATGAGTGACCTTTGTTGGACCCAGTTAGGTGATTCCACTAATATGACCGGTTTCTTTTATCGTTCAGTGGTTTACAACAATGATCACATTTAATTCTAAGTTCCTCATTCTATTCCTTCTCTCTACATGAAGCTCTGTTTGCGCATTTCTACAGAACTCTGAGATGACCGCCTAGAGTAGGGGTCTTTCCAGCGTCCCCTAGCACGTTTCCCATCTCCTTTTCCTCTCTGGTGCAGTCTTAGCACACTTCGCCTGCCGTCTTCTCCCTCATACTGCCTTCTGCAGCTAGCACATTGAAAGTACACCCCATCTTGTTCACACCCCCCTGCAGTCTATTTATGTATGCAACACTGATTTGCATAGAGCTGGGTCTGAACTGGGGTGTCGAAGTGAGCTAAAGAACGATGATGGATTCAACCCAGATCTGTCACTGGGGATGTGTTTGCTTTCTTTGCCCTAAGTTGGCAGGAAATGCCCAGACATGGGTCCCTTGATCACGTTGGCACTGGATTCAAGCTAGCCAGGCTGATGAGGGGTGTTACCCTAAAACCGGTCCAGGTTGCTTGTTTCCATTCCAGGGCGGACCTGACTTCGCAGATTGGGCTGGACTGTTCCCATGAGGCACAGGGTCAAGACTGATTTGCATAGAGCTGGGTTTGAACTGGGGAGGCGAATTGAGGTAAAGAATGATGATGGATTAAACCCAGATCTGTGACTGTCTCTGAAAAGTTTCAGTGCTCTGTTCATCTCCTTGTGTTTACTATGTTCATTTAGTTGCCTTATCGCAAATTCCACCCAACTGTGTTTTCAGAGTGCCGTGCAGGGATGTGTGAGATGTGTGTCAGGCAATCATTGTCAAGCAGAATGAATACAATATAAAAATGTGTCAGTTGGTTGTAAAAGTATACACACCATTAAATGTACATGTAGGTAATGAGTAACTTAAACATGTATATTGGAAAACATGCTTTCCAACAAACATAGAAACAAATATTTTTTTATCCACCATAAATACATAAATAGCAGCGCAACAGGTAGCTTATTGACTATGTAGAAGTAGTCTGTTCGTTGTGTCATCAGCTAGTGTAGGAAGAGTGGAATGCTGTCACTCAAGGAGATTTCTCAGCAGAGGTAGCACACCTGAAGTAGTGAAATATCACAGTGGCGAATTTAGTGGAATAAAGTACAGCATTTGATACAGGAATTGGATGAGGTGTTTTAAACTGCAGGGGTTTTTGACGGAGAGGTTTTGAAGAGGGATTTGAAGGTTTGGAAGGAGGGTGCATTTCTGCTATGAAGAGGGAGGGTGTTCCAAACTTTTGGAGCGTTGACCGAGAAAGATCTGTGTAGTGTTATTTTTTAAACGCCTGAAATGAGGAATGAAAATATCTATTTTGTCTTTGTAGCAAAGGGAGCTAGAGCCTTTCGAGAAGGAGAGTATGTGAGCAATATATTTAGGATTTATGAAGTTAAGAGTTGTGAACACAAGGCAGTTAGTGCTCATATTTTGATTGGAAGCCATTCATGGTTGTTGGGTAAAGGGATAATGTGTTCCTTTCCTGTCTGTAAGGTGCCTGGCCCTACCTATGTGTGCTGAAAAGCCAATAGGAAGGGAGAAGCAGTAGTCCATAACTGAGATAACTGTAGCTGCCATTACCAACTTCCGGTCAAATACGTAGTGAGCTTGCTGTAGCTTCTTGAGTTTGTGGAGGTGGAACCTCTCTGACTTAGCCATTGCTTAGATGTGACTTTTACGCCTAATATTAGAGTCCATTTGAAAACCCAAGGATTTGGCAGAAGTAGCCAATATCTGAAAGAGACACGTTAGTGATAGATTCCATACCTTAGTATATCTCCTGGCATCAGACTGGATCCGGAAAGTTTTTAGTCAGCGGTACTCCTGCATGTCAAAGGTGGCGTCGTGCAGCTTTGCGTCCGTCACTGACGTTGTATGCGCCGAGCTGACATCACGGAGACTACTTAGGCACCACCCATGCGTGCTGACGTCAGTTCTTTCTTTTTTCCGCGCCAGCAAGTGCAGATCCGGTTAGAGCATGTACCCCAGTCACTGTTTGACTAACTTTTTTGAGACTTTTTGTCTCTACTTCTTTTAAGTCTTTGACTCCTGGTGCCACGTATGGATGGCTGGGTTTAAATCCTGCGGGGCCTGTCGCCCTACGATGTCTGTGTCCGACCCCCATGGCGTCTGTCTCTACTGTCTGGAGGGCGACTATGATCCCCGGTCATGTTCTGACTGTCTGGCCATGGATCCGAAGGCTTTGCGGGTGCGGTCTCGAAAGCTGCTGGAGACCCAGCAGTCTTCTCCGACCAGGGGTCGATCGAGGGACCAACCGCGGAGCCATCACCATCTCTCCTCGGGATTGAAGTCTTCACACTCTAAATCGGGTAAGAGATGTCATAAGAAAAGTCGGTCTCAGGACACGGACGAGGGGCCAGGGGTACCTCCCCCGCTTCTCCGTTGGAGCCTGAGAGTCCCACGGCCTACCCACCTTATCAGGGTCCATCTGCGACTCCGGCCCAGGTGCAAGATTTTCTTGCTGCCCTTTCAGGCCTCGGGCTCCCGCCGGCGCGCCTTCGGGTGCCGTGGTCCCAGTAAAGGGCTCTTCCTTGCCGACGGCTCCGCTACCGGCGCCGCAATGGGCTCCGTTCGTTCCACCTCCCCCGGGTTTCCGGACAATTTTGCTCCATGTTGGGACCCTAATTGGGACATGGAGCCGGATCAGCACTGTTCCTGGTGCCGTTAGACCATTTGTATTCCCCTGTCCCTCCTCATCCTCCGCAGCCTGTGCCATGGGCAGTGGAGGTGGGGGACGAATGGGAGGGGTCTGAAAACCATCTTGCACGGCAGTGCGAGTCTGAACAGGAGTGGGCGGAAGAGTCGGAGGAAGGAGTTGGCCATGACCTCTCCTCTGAGCCTGGTTTTCTTTCTCCTGCTGTGGTCATGGAGGAGGGCGCCACATATACTGTGATGCTCCGTAGAGCAGTTGAGGCCCTTGATCTGCCTACTGTCACTCTCAAAACCAACCTCCTCACTGAAGTTCTTCAGCTGGTGGCACGCTCTATGGAACCTCTGCTTCTGTTCCATGAGGCATTAACGGATGTGTTGATGGGCACCTGATCTAGACCAGCCTGTGGATAAGAACGTGGCCAGGCGTCATCTCCTGGCACCGGGTAACCCTTCCTTTTTAATGACTCCCCCAACTCCTGAGAGCCCGGTCATCCAGGCCTCCACTTCCCAAAGCGCATTCCCTACCGCCCCGCCGGATAAGGAATCAAAGAAGCTGGAGCAGTTTGGCAAGAAATTGTTTTCCTCTGCCAGCTTGGGGCTGCGGTCGGTGAACACCCCATTCCTCTTGGGCCGCTACTCTCACGCTGTGTGGAACACAGTGGCGCAGATGCTGCCTTAGTGTCTGGAGGAGGTTCGGACAGTACTTTCCCAAGCTTTTGCTGAGGGGAAAGACTCAGCAAAGTTCGCCATCTGGTGTGGGTTGGACACCGCAGGCTCACTGGGTAGGGCGATCTGCACAACATTGGCCCTCCGTCGCCACGACTGGTTGTGGTCCACTAGGTTTTCAGGGGATGTTCAGAGTTCCCTCATGGACATGCCCTTTGATGGTACTTGCCTGTTTGGTGATGAGGCAGACCGTGCGCTGGAGCGTTTTAAGGACTCTTGGGCTAAGGCCAAGTCCTTGGGTCTCTCCACCACATGCGCGGCCACTTCTGCTTTTCGTTCCTTTCAGTTCCCCAAAGGGTCGCCCCTACACGTTTGTTCAGCCAGAAGCCTGCGCAGAACCAACCTCGGCGCGGTCTTGGCCGTGGTGGCCACCGCGGCGGTACAGGAGGCCAGCGTGGGGGTCAGTCCACCTCCTCTCCTTCAGCATCCGCCTCAAAGCCTTCCTAGTCCGAGCTTTGGGGTGCACCCCATGCCGGTGGGCAGCATGATTCAACATCAACTCCACCACTGGCTTTCTGTCACCTCGGACAGGTGGGTGCTGCAAATCGTCCGAAGAGGCTACTTCCTCCCCTTCGAGTCTGCCCCTCTCCCCCAGCCATGCCACCTCAGTTCCACTACATGTCGGGGATCACTTTGCCCTTCTCCTAAAGGAAGTCACTGCCCTCTTGGCCAAGGTGACCGTTGAGAGCGTTCCTGGGCCAGAAGTAGTCCGTGGTTGTTATTCCCACTACTTTCTGGTGCCCAAGATGGAGTCTTGGCTGCCCTCGACCCTGGAGACTGGATGGTAGCGTTGAACTTGCAGGACGCATATTTTTATATCCCCGTCCTGCCCGCCCATCGGCGTTACCTGCGGTTCACGGTTGGCCAAGAGCTTTTTCAGTTTGCCGTGCTCCCCTTCGGACTTACCAGTGCCCCTTGGGTGTTCACGAAAGTGATGGCGGTGGGCGCAGCTCATCTGCGCAGATTATGGTTTCTAGTTTTCCCCTATCCCGACGACTGGTTGTTGAAGGCGGGCTCGCCCCAGGCAGTCATCTCCCACCTCCAGACTACGGCCGTCCTCCTGCATGTGCTGGAGTTCTCCATCAACTTGCCGAAGTCGCACCCGAGTCCCTCTCACGAGCCCCCCCTTCATCGCAGCGGTACTTGATTCGACGAGGTTTCTGGTTTATCCTCCCGAGCAGCGAGTCCGGGATATTCAGGCTATGAATCCGAACTTTCAGCCTCTTTCCCGGGTTTCAGTCGGGATGACCGTCCGGCTCCTGGGCCTGATGGCCTCCTGCATCCTGCTAGTGCAACATGTCAGATGGCATATGCGGGCTCTGCAGTGGGAACTGAAGTTCCAGTGGGTACAGCATCAGGGAAACCTGTCCGATCATGTCCAGATCTTCTGTAACTGCAGCATTTAGTTGTGCATGTGGATCTTGTCTTCAGTATTCTTCAGTATGTGTTTTAACATACGTTTATTGATATTTTTTCCTACATAGGACACAGTGGACAGGCAATATGGAAGTCTCAGAAATACAGCTGCAACACAACACATTTGACACAAGAAGGGTCACCATCAGGCTGCCATAACACATACAGGCAAGCATTCACATCATATGCTTTCACTGGAAGTCCAACAACCAGAACACAAACTGTTTAACTAAGGTCTTTTTCCAGTCATCCTTGATAATTTAGTTAATCTTTTTAGCACAATTAATATCATCCATCTCTCTCTCTCCAAACTTTATGCCATGTCACAGAAAACTCTGGTAAAAACTGAAACGTTGTCAGTTTGTTAAATTGTGTAATTCGACTTAAGAGGACTTCACCTACTTGATCACGAATTGCAGCTCTGGATCGCCCAGTAATCCCATACCTCAGAAAAAAAAAATATTTTTAAATTCCTGATATTACTAACTCCTTTGTCAAGTTGTTCATTTAAGGCATCCACCTAAAGCGGGTGATATGAGGCCTTTCATGGAAAAAGTCTAATCTAGACCCAGTTTCCATCTTTTTTTAATTTTTCCTCTTTTTATTGTATTTTATATTTGCACACGTTACAATCATATGTAGCATCCTCATGACACATAGTGTAATTAGAATTAACAGCAGAAAGTATCAGGGTGATAACTTGGAAGATTCACAAAATATTATGTTGAACAAAAAAACGACAAACCTGCATCAAGTTCAGACCACAGCATTGTAGGAGGAAAAGTAAATGAGCATCATTACAGAGAAACCGCTTACAAAACAACACATATTTCGGGGGGGGGGCGCATTCATGGGAGAACAGCAGTTGTTCTCAGTGAAAGGTTGGCGACTGGAGAGGTCCATGCGGTTTCAGGCTTCTGGTCCTCTCCAGGTTTTTCATTGACGGCAACAAAGTAGTCTGAAAATCGGCCAGAATGGCATTCCAACTGGTTGCCAGGCCCCTTGTCTCTTCCCTGTGTCGGGCACTGCCTTCAGCTCGAGCCCAGGCCTGCATGGAGAGTTCTCTGGCAGAGAGTGCCGGGGTCACAGGTGAACTCCATTTGTGGGAAATTAATCACCTACCCAGGAGGAGCCCTAAGTCGATAAACCCGGTGGCTCTGTTTCTTGTCCCTGCGGCGAAGGCCTAGCAAACAGACCTGCCAAGTGTGTGGCCGCGCAAGTGGTTACACCCAGCTGGTAGTGGTGAAGGAAGGGACTGGCCCAGAGCTTGTACACTAGGCCAGTCATCAGGGAGAGTGCATCCGGTACAGCCGGCATTAGTAAGGTGATAATAATGGTTTATCTTATCAGGAGTAAGATCAGCTCTGTGAAGTATGTAAAACTGAATAAGGCGGAAACGGGTGTTGCGCGGGACAAGCACTGGGCATTGTAAAGCAGCCCGCCCACTCTTTAGCAGTACAAGTTCAACCCAGGTCTGCCTCTCGGGCTGACACAGAGGGGTCAATGGAAGTGAGGCATGTGTGCGCAGCGATTCAGCAAACTACTGCGTCAGGTGACTGCCTCTGCCCATGACGTGGAGATATTGAATGGTGAGATGTATTGGGTGTTCCTATGGTGTGCTACCCCAACATGCACCAGAGTTTCCTTATTCCCGGAAATTACTCTCCTACCCACTGTATTGTAACTAAAATTCCGGAAAGTGCTCCACGGCTGTGTTATCCTGACGACGAGTTTTCAGACTGTATTGATATTGCGGCCGGCCCAAGAGGTTGTAGGCTTAACGCTGTGTTATACTGAATATGTACAATAAAGGTCTTAAAAAAAAAATCCAGAAAGTATTGTGGCCCGGAAAATGTCACCTTTTCTAGTATCAAACAACATATTGAGAGATTTCAAGCTCTCCCATCGCCTAGATAGGAGCAGAGTCCATGCAGTTGTCTGTTTTCAATCTTTGAACTGCTACAAACAGCAACACTACCTCATTTTTATTTTACCAGATCTATCTGCAACTGTTGACACCATGGATGACTCGATTTTGCTCTCAAGATAAGAAAGTTGCAGCATTAAGAGTATTGCATTGGCTGACCTTTCTCTAAGGTAGTTTGCAAAAAAAATCCTTATGCAAAATTTTGATCTGATCTTATTTCCATGACACACATCCTCAAGGTTCTCTTCTGTCACCTTACCTGTTTAACATCTATACTGTCTCTTCTGCAGCTTACCAGTTTTTTTAGATGCCTGTACAACACATGCTGGTGATACTCTGCTAACTTTCCATACGAGAGGAGCATTTGCTAAATTAAATTATCCATTCTGAAAGGCTTTTTATGCAATATCAAGAGCTGGATGGATCAAAATCGGCTTAAAATTTACATGACAAAAATAGATTCCTTCAGTAGGTAAAAACCTGTTATACTATCTCCAAGGCTTTCGCCTAACATTGTTGATCTCTTCTCTGCTTCTAAAAACCCATTGTCACAAGCCTTGGAATAAAGTTATATGAGAAACTGGCCTTGTGGAAAACTAGGTAGCTTCAGTTTTTGGGTCGAGCCTGGGCAGCACATGCGCTGCTCTACGAGGCATGCTGTTTTGAGGTATGGAATAAAAGCTCCTCCCATTTCCCACAGATATTTTCAATTGGATCCTGTTACTGCCCTTTCAAAATCATTGCTTTTCATTCGTGAGTAGTGTTAGTAGTCATTGGTAACCTCCCATAAGGACTGGACTTTTTTACTTGTGTTGTTACCCGGTCTGCTTTAGTAGTCGGTGAGCCCAATTTTTGTTAATGATCTTTCCCTATTCAGCTCACGATGGTGCAGCACGCTGCCCGCTTTTATGTTATTAGTTATGTATTTATTAAATTCACAGCACGGTCTGCTTTAACTATAGCGGCCGCACTTATTTATTTATTCAATTTATGGCGTGGTCCGCTTTCATTTTAGCGGCCACCCTTATATATTAATTTATTTAATTTATAGTGCAGTCCGCTTTCACTTTAGCAGACGCGCTACAGAACCTTTAATTATTTATTTTTTCTTTTTGGGTGAAAGCGTCCCATACCGTGCTTTCA
Organism: Lissotriton vulgaris; assembly: GCF_964263255.1. Taxonomy (NCBI): domain Eukaryota; kingdom Metazoa; phylum Chordata; class Amphibia; order Caudata; family Salamandridae; genus Lissotriton; species Lissotriton vulgaris. The sequence goes on from NC_141687.1 coordinate 353,206,227, forward strand.
CTTTAATGTTTGCAGTGCCCCTTTCTTTAGAAGCTGCTCACTGTAACCTGAATACGGCGAGCAGCATCTTAAGATAGGGGCACGGCCTGCATTAAGATGGTCTCGTATTTGTGAGAGTTTGAGCTGTTCGCATTAGAAATGACAAGGCCTTTCATATATATGCGTTGCTTTTAAAAACACATAAATAAAAGGCTTTGTCATTTACAATGCCAAGCTTCAACTTTCGCAAAGCGAGACCTATTGCATTCAAAATGCTTCTTCTCTTTTACCTTTTGGATGTTTAGATTGAGACACTGTATGCATTTATTGTAATTGGAAATCAGGAAAACGGTTGTGGCAGTAGTTATTAGATCAACTTTTACTATTGCAACTCACTCTATCTTAGCATTTCTATCTTACCTCTTTATAAGGTATGGTAAATCGAGAATCAAGCTGCCAGTCTGTTTGCCCTTTCTTCTACCCAACCACCAGCACCAAAGACTCCTTCAAAAACGCCACCCGCATACACCACCAACTAATCCGAAACGCCAAGAAAACAGCCTTCAAGGACCATCTAGATAACAACGCCCACAACAGCAAGGAATTATTCAACATCGTCAAGGAATTTACCAACCCCTCAGCCAACTCCAACAACATCACCCCCTCTCAAGCCCTCTGCGACTCCCTAGCCTCATTCTTCCACAACAAAATTGCAGACATCCACAACAGCTTCGACAACCAACCCGGAGACCAACCCACCCAATCCACTGCAGGACCCCCACCCCCCCTGAACATCCTCAATGACTGGAAGCCAATCTCCACTGAGGACACCATCCGTCTGATGAACTCTATCCATTCAGGATCCCCCACAGACCCTTGCCCTCACCACATCTTTAACAAAGCAGACTCCATTATTGCACCGCACCTCCGAGATGTCATCAACTGCTCCCTCAACTCCGCAACCTTCCCGGAAAGCTGGAAACACGCCGAACTCAGCGCCCTCCTGTAGAAACCCACAGCTGACCCCACCGAACTCAAAAACTATCGCCCTATCTCACTCCTTCCATTCCCGGCCAAAGTCATTGAGAAAGCTATCAACAACCAGCTCGCCGCATTCCTCGAAACCAACAAATCCCTCGACTCTTCACAATCCGGCTTCTGAGCCAAGCACAGCACCGAAACCGCCCTCATCGCAGCAACAGACGACATTCGAACTCTACTGGACAATGGAGACACAGTCGCCCTCATCCTCCTCGACCTCTCTGCAGCCTTCGACACGGTCTGCCATAGCAGCCTTCTACAGCGCCTTAAAAACATCGGAATCCAAGGAAAAGCACTGGAATGGATCACCTCGTTCCTCTCCGGAAGAACGCAGAGAGTCCGCCTTCCACCATTCAAATCAGAGGCCACTGAAGTCATCTGCGGCGTACCCCAAGGGTCCTCACTCAGTCCCACCCTCTTCAACGTTTACATGAGCCCCCTCGCGGCCATCGCACGCCAACATAACCTCAACATCATCTCCTACGCCGACGACACTCAACTGATCCTATCACTCACCAGAGACCCTAACACGGCCAAAACCAACCTACACGAAGGAATGAAAGAAGTAGCCGAATGGATGAAGCACAGCCGTCTGAAACTGAACTCAGACAAAACAGAAGTCCTCATCTTAGGTACCTCCCCCTCCGCCTGGGACGACTCTTGGTGGCCAGAGGCCCTTGGAAAAGCACCCATCCCGACGGACCACGCACGGAACCTGGGCGTCATCCTGGATGCCTCACTCTCGATGAACAGACAAGTCCACGCCGTTTCTTCATCTTGCTTCAACATTCTTTGCATGCTCAAAAAAACATTTCGCTGGATCCCTACCGAAACTAGAAAAACAGTCACCCACGCTCTGGTCACGAGCCGACTGGACTACGGAAACACACTCTACGCCGGCATCACCGCAAAACTCCAGAAAAAACTACAACGCATCCAGAACGCCTCAGCCAGGCTCATATTAGACATCCCGCGTAAAGAACACATCTCTGATCACCTGAAAAACCTCCACTGGCTCCCCGTCAATAAGAGGATTACTTTCCGGCTCCTAACCCACGCACACAAAGCACTCTACGAAATAGGACCCGAATGCCTCAACACACGACTATCCTTCTACACCCCCTCCCGCCAGCTACGTTCCTCCACCCAAGCCCTCGCCACTGTACCTCGCATCAACAAAACCACCATGGGAGGTAGATCCTTCTCCTACCTAGCAGCTAAAACTTGGAACTCACTCCCCACTCACCTCCGCCTTACTCAGAACCACCTAGCATTCAGAAAGCAACTAAAAACATGGATATTTGACAAGTAACTCCCCACCCTTCTTCAAGCGCCTTGAGACCCTCTGGGTATGTAGCGCGCTATATAAATCTATTGACTTGACTTGACTTGACTTGTTTCCCTCCAGTCGCCTCTCTTTTGCATTAACTTCATTGGCTTCCTATTTTCCCTACACGCACATTTCGTTCTGCCGCTGCAGTGCTTCTTTTCCAATCTACATTTAAAGAAATTCTTGCTGAGGCAAATCCTTTTTGTCTTGCTACACGCATTTGAAATACATGTGTTTGAGCTTCAATTTTCGTATGATTTCCCCTTCCTTTCTGCCAAGTCTTATTGGTTGGCATCTGCTCCAATAGACCTTTTGATGTTAGTTGCTTTCTACAACTATTGTTTACCATACCATAGCATAACATTGATCATGGCAGTTCCCAATAACAGCATCATATTGTGTTTATTTAGTGTACATTTCATTTGCCATTGTGTACAATTGAATCATGGAGCTAATTAATCTTCAGGGTGTGTCAGTTCCTGAATGAGATCCTGCAAATCTATTCGGTTCTTGGCTAGTGGATTAGCTGTACGTGACAATTTGATATGTAACTTTTTTTTTTTAGTTCAAAATAATTTTATTGAATTTTGGCAGAGGAAAAACACAGAGGTACATACAGAAAACTGATAAGTTAATTCATTAAATTACATGGAAGCGAATAAGAAAAATCGTAAATAAGCAGTCAATTGATATGTATCTTTTAAGCAATTGACCACTTACATCCTCAATCCGGGTTTTTAATCGGGTGTCTTATGTGACATTAAGCCTGCAGCCATCCTTCTCACTGTTAGTAGGGAAGCTGTGAAGTCTTTTTCTTTCTTTTATATCTGGTCTTTAAAGGCGTCATACCCAGGAGCCACATTTCAGAGGATATTCGTTAGGTCAGTTGTGTATATGCACTATGTACATTCTCTGGAGCCTTCCAATATTGTGCGCAAGCGGCGACTTTAAGGTCGTATTGCTAATCACATTCACTGTTCCCCATTTATGATTTTTGGATTGCTTACCTAGGCCTATTTTGGTATTTTCGTGGGGTTATATGCTATGTGCGAACGATGCTTGTGATTGAACTGCTGAGTAAGTGATTCGTTGTCCGCTGTCTTAACGTCATATTTGTAAATTGCTTCAGTGTCAGAATGAGTATACCATGTCTCCTTAATAGCACAGTGCTGCAGGTAACGACGCGGATGGCTTTGACCCTGCACCATACACTAATAAGAGTAGTAGCATTTCTTTAGTGGTGACCTGTAGATGGCACTAGCCACCTACTTACCGAAATTAAATGTAGCAATAGAGCCACAAAGCTGCGGAAAGGTGATGAAAAGATTGTGCTACCTAATCGTTCAGTTATTAGATGTTCCCGTCAACACATTATTCCTTGAAGTGTTTCTTTACGAAGTTTGGAGGACGGCATATTGATGTACGAGTGCGCAGTTTCCTGCTGTATTGCACGCCATTCCGCGGCTGAAAGGGTAAACTTTGAAAACATTGCAGCTTTTGAGCTGCGGTACTTCGGGGTCCTAGCACCGGGTGCACAGGAACCCTTTGTTTTAGGCCTGCGCTCCCTGCAGCTGCCTGCATGGACTTCTGGAGCAGCCACTATGGATTTCTTTCTACCGAAAATTGTCTGCTACATTCCAGGGCATGGTTTGGGAGACCAGCGTGGAGGCCTGTTGGACTGCCAGCTGTACGATGAGAGCATCGCTCTGCTGAAACAGGACACCTGGGGGAAATAACCTGTCACACCTGTTGATAACACTTTGATATCTTGTCAGCATGACCGCAGCACCGATCCTCCACATCCCCACTGCTCTGTCGTTTCTATTAAGTGGGACTCTGCACATTCCTGCACGCCCCGCCCCTGTTGTATAAAACAGTGTTGCAGAACATGTCATTCCATTGTGTGCATGAACTCTTAACGCCAGTATTGATAAGAAATACACCGAGTGCCCACGTGGGGGACTTGCCTTTCCCACTGCAGTAGCTTGATGAGGTCTCCAATTTTTTAATCTTTTTCCATAACTCCTTATCCGGAAGTGGCTCGCAGTCTTTTGCAATTGGTTAAATCCGCAATGGGCATAAACAGTCTAAACTGTCTGTTTACACTCTAGATTTTGTAAGAACCTGGCAGCCTGGGCGTAGTGATGGGGATGAAGATAGCAGAATACGCAGGTCATTGCACCTTTTCTTTGGGGGATGATGGGGGGCCGAGGCTCAGCCGTTTTTATCAAATCTTGAAGTTTAAATAAATAGAGGCTTATGTTCCTACAGTCCATAAAATGCTTTTCTTTCAGAACATCAATGTCGTTTGTGTCCAGGTGTTTACGTATGGCAATAGCACTGGGGCGGCAATGTCGTGTGCTATGTGAAGTACTGACTTTCAGTACAGACCGGATTTGTACACTTGTCAAGCTCAATTTCAGCAGTAGCTGGTCCAAATTAAAAACCGGCCTACTCATTCTACACCTAAAAGTGACAGATCAAACTACTAGGATTGACCTAAATTAGCTCATGTTAAAGGAACAGGTACATTTAAGGTAATCTGCTTCATGCGCAAAGACCGGGATTTTTCCCTTCATACGATTCAAGATTGTTCTCTGCAGAAGAACAAGTGCCTGTTTTCCTTTCTAGGGTGATAGAGACCTCAGTCATTGAAACTAATTTCCCACGCAAGTATGACAAGTACAACCATATGTGTAGCTCTCTTTGACTGCTCTTCGCTCCAGTCTATGTATGAAAGGAGTTTCCCAGTCGCAGTAACATAAAAGGAATGTCGTTTTACACACACTACTCATTACTACACATTCATTTACAAATATATACATGCTTATGAGTGGTCCCTCACACTCCAGAACCTTTGCTCCAAAGCACAAGCTGCAGAAGTAGTTGAAAAACCAATAAGAATTTGTCTGCGGTCATAAAATGCCTCAAGAGACATAAGGTACCATCAGGGAAAAATAATATGGGGGCTTCTGAGGAGGCTCTTGTACCCCTGACTGCCCCAGAGCACTTTGCCATTCGTTGGTGGTGCCCTCGCCCGGGCAACACAGAACACAATTATGCAAATTGCTAGAGCAACCCAGGGGCTCCATGCCCAGTCATGAATATTTTATGAGTGACTTCACGTTTGTTTCTTATTTTTAGGTCGCTCATTTGAGACCGCTTGTATATACTTTAGTATATGCTTTGGTGTATATATACTTTAGGATACACTTATGTGTATGTACTTTGTGGGCTCTGGAGGTCAGCCCTAGGACTTGGATGCTTCCGCTTAGGGACTTTTTTTCTGTTCAACTGCCTCTATTTAACTGTCTTGATAGAAAACGACCAGCAGAGGTCAGTAAAATACCAGAAATGCTTTCTACTGAGGGGCTTTGTTTTTTAATTTTTCTGGCAACTGCCTCTATTTAACTTTCTTGATAGAAAATGACCAGCAGAGGACCGTAAAATACCAGAATCACTTTAGCATTCTCTAGATTCCAGTCCATACAAATTGTCTTCCACAAGCACCCGTAGACAATAATAATTTTTTCAAATCTTGTAGTTTCAGTGACATGACCACTGAAGGTCCTGCTTTTATATTATAAACAGAGCTTTAGACTATACCATTTTCCGCTGAAAGACAATATTTCTCTCCATGTGTTCCCATACCTAGTGTGTCACGCAGTTTGGTGCTTACTTTCCCTCCATGTTAAAGAACAGTAGATGCTTCAGCACCCAGGTAATGTGCTGCATAGCTAAATACATATAAGGTCCCAAAGGCGAGACCTATTGCATTGCAAATGCTTGTTAATGAATGGTGCCCCATTCAGGGCACACATACCCTTGATTTTCGGTGAGGTCCATAGGGGAAGCCCCAAAGCCCCCTCGGCCCTATTCCTGAAGCCACTTGGGAGCCAGCTCCTTCTGTTCACCCTCCTGCTGGTGACCATTGTGGGTGGTAAGAGAATTTAGTGTTCTTCCTACCCCTTCTGACTTCCGGCTGGAGGGCTTGATGTCTCGTATGCCTGCCCTAACATGGGATAGGTGAAACACACCAGACATTCTTTCCTGTGCTTTGGAACAGGGACTTGGGGGCCCGATCAGTCTGGGAGTGCGGCGGTGCTCTTTTGCTTACTGCATCACTCGCAGCAAATCTTTCATTGGAGCTGGATACTGTGGGGAAAATGGACATTTCATGGGAAAGGTCCCATGCACGCCAACTGCCATCCTCAGTCTTGTTTGTGCAGACCCTGTGCCTTAGCTGTACTAAAAGGTTTCCCGGAGATACAGGAGAGGAAGCTTCTCATGTCCAGCCAGATGTTGTTCCCTTGTGGATGGGGCTGTTTGTTTCTTTTCTAGGGCCCCAGTTAGCCAATGTGTGCCTGGAACGTTTTTTGCTCCTCATTGCCAGTTCTGTTCACCAGGACTATTGATTCTCAAATTCCTAGCCTGTAATCGTATTTTCGTACAGGAGCTTGATGTGTACTACACTGACTACTAACAGAAGACCTGTCTGGGCGCTTGACACCTCTTCTGGGCTTAAAGACTTCTAAGCAGCACCCTCCCGACCGAGTGCCCTCCCTTCCAGCACTTTCCAGGCCCCTTCATCTCCTTGTTAGCCACTTGCAGAGCACCTGGGGTAGCAGATGTCAGGACCCCTCCTACTAGATCTCACACTTCTGAAGGATCAGACCGCAGAAGATCCAGAAGAATCTTCCAACTCCCCCACCCTGCCCCACCCACCTCTTTCCGGTCGATTCCTCTCCTGTGCCCCAGAGGTTGGGGAGGGCAGCTCCACTGGCCCCGGGGAACCAAATACCAGTACCTGGGTGTTAACTGAAGTTAGACGTCCTTTGATTCTACCTTACAGCAGGGGTCAGGTGTTTTCTCTCTACCAGCTGGTCGACCCTCCGATTTTGCTTCCGTCCCAGTTCCAGAATGTTATCAAAATTCTCTCCTTTGTGCAGGGGTTTCTAAATGAGGATGGAAAGTGAGTTCTGGAAGATAAGCAGCAATGACCAATCCTAGGGTGATGCATTTTCACTCCACCCTGCCCCAGCCCTCCTGCAGAGTATTTTAGGACATTCCAACATGACTAATTGAGTGGTCTGTTTAAAGGCCTCCCTGAGAATCTGAAAACATGCTCCTAACTGCCAAAACTGCCTGGTCCTTTTCCTCAAACTTCAAAGGGATGCTCCTTCTATGTATAGCTCTATAGGTCTGGCTGTCCTTTGTTTCTGTGGGAGTCCACCTTCATCGGTCCGGTTTAGTGGAATATAATTGGCACATGCAGATTCCATCCCAACCCTATTTTCTCTTTAGAGCAGGCCTAATTAATAACTAATGGCCCTGTTGTATAGGGAGAAGTTGGATCCTCAGGCTGGCCACCAGAATAATTAACTTCGCTCTGTGCCGAGGAGAGATAGGTTGGGAAACGAAGGCCTGGAATCACATTAAAAGTTGAGTCCGAGAAAAATGCCAAATTCTCAAGTGCCCGATATGACGAAATTGACATTGGATCTGGAGTCAAGCTTTTTTTTTTTACCATATGAACAGTGTGGTACGCTGATATCTAGACCTCCCCACTACAGATGTACCCACTCAGTGTTATTGCCCACTGATATTAAGGTCTATTCTCTAGGTCAGCACCAATCTTCAGAGGGGTTTCTTGTGCAATGGTCTGCCTGTGCCAGATACTTGATGAGCTACACTGTAATTTTGACACTCGGCCGACACATATGCATACATATTTACATGCAACCAGCCCAGATAGAGCCTCTTACCCCATGTGCAGCTGTAGACCTTATCTAGAATTTTTTTTTATAAAAAAGGTCGACTGGTGGCAACAGAACTTACAAAGCGTGTGACTCTGGTAGTGTTACTCACAGGCAGATGTCTGGAAAAAAAACAGGTAGTCTAAAAAGTAAAAAATCCAAGTGGATAAAATGGGCGGAACCTCTAACATACTCTTATCAACTCCATTGCTAGCGCAACTGCATTAACATAAGATACAATAAAAGTCTCTGGTCTCGCCACAAACCCAAACCTTCCAACCAATCACAACCTATTGAGTGAGATGCTACCCATTCACTGAGATCTTTATTACTTTCTCAAGGGTATGTAGTTAGAACTGTGCCTAAATAACAAAATGAATAATGCACACTACAAAGAGTACACAGTGACAAATGTGTTGCTCCATTAGCTTGATAGAAATTATGGTGTTACTCTACATTTGATAGATCTCCTATACCCGTAAAGGTAGGCAGCAATTGTTCCACTCCACGCTCACTGAGTAATGCTCAAGTGGAAAGGAGTGCTTAGAGAGGAGTGCTTAGAGTGGAATATACCTATCCGAGAATCTCTCATTCATAGTTGCTTTGTATTGAACCCTCCCCTCTTCTAAAATCAGTGCACCCACAATGGATGATATGTGTATTTATTACACACTATTTGTGTGTAAATTAAGTGCACTATAGTTATTGAAAATATTATAAGCAGTTAGGCAAAGATAATGCACTTTAGGGCAAAGGTCATTTATGCCTCTATCATATTTTGTCACGCACACCTACACAACTTGTTTTACCTAAATTGGTTGTAACTAGTCTTCTATTGTCAAGGGTGAATTATTTTTGTTTGCATTTTATTATGCTAATATGGCAAAACATGCAGTGCTTCCATGCATACTTTAATCTGCCTTCAGACTCTAAGTCAAAACTCCATGATTCCGTGCCCACTCCCTACAAGCAGTCTGTCGAACACCGCACCTATTCCAATACCTTGCATACCGTCTCTAGGCGTGTTTAAAGGAGAGATGAGGGGCCATCTCGTGCTCTGTTTCTGTATCACTATGCAGGCTATTCAGACTATAAGTTGTTAAAAAATGCACGCAGAACCTCTGCTACATTTCTTCTATCATGACGAAACATACAACCCTCGAAACTATCTCTTCAGTTGCCACAGTCAGACATTTTGTGCGCCAGAGAAAGGTAATCTTCCGCCTCAGTCTTGTTAGTATAAGTTAGAAAACCATAGCAATCCAGTACACCGTTATTGGCTACAAAAAATAAGAACAATTTGCCCTTATCTTTGTTCTAGCTTTTCACTTCCTCCTCTCATGCAAATCATTTGAATGCAAAAAGGGTATGTTACGTCGGCACATATTGTATACAGATGGGCCTGTTTCGCACACAGCAGTGGTTCTGAGTTAAATGTCATTGAGCTACACAAACTCATTTTGCACCAATTAAGTCTAGTTATTCTTATGGTGGTAAAAACCTGCACGTTTAGATCTCTTCTCTGTAGAACTCTGCTAGTTTCTCATCAGGACACGTAGGTGTAAGGAAATTCAAAATTTTACAGAAAATTAAAAAGTTTCTGCCTAATAGGGCATAGGGCCATAGGGCATTCCATCGAGTAACCCCAGAGATGCTGGCTCAAGCAGCTGTGGCCCATCCTTGCCTCCTATCAGGCGACCTAGACAGGGACTTGCAGACCATGCAGGATTGGTTTCTGGACAGGCTAAATGATCTCGCCCCGGAAGTAACATCTCGCCCGACACCGAAACGGGTCTCCGCGCCCTGGTTTACCGCTGCACTGTCGGCTACGCGGCAGCAGTGCAAGGTAGCCGAAAGAGCTTGGCGGGCACAATATGACACTGTTGCCAAGCTGACCTATAAAACGGTGGTCAAGGCTTATCACCGGGACATTCGCCTGGAAAAAAAAGCGTATCTTGCCAGGAGAATTGATGCTGCTTCCAACTCCTGCAAGGAGATATTCTCCATCGTGAGAGAATTCACCTCACCTTGGTCGAACATCTCGGACCAAAAACCATCTGGGACCTGGGCGGCGGATCTTGCTGACTTTTTTACGAGCAAGATCCAACGCATCCAGGAGTCATTCCTGGTACCAATGTCTGTGGGCCAAACTGAATGTGATATCACCATATTGCCACAGACCGGGCCAAGGGCGACGCTGAGTGTGTTTCCTCCGATCTCTGCTCCGGACTCCCTGGCTTTAATGGGCAATTTAAAATCGGGTTCTCCCCTTGACCCATGCCCGGCTAAATTTCTAGCGAAAGTCGCGGAGGTGATCAACCCGCTGGCTAATCCGCTTTTGAATCTTTCACTGAGGCTAGGTGTGGTCCCGCAAACCTGGAAGCAGGCGATGGTGATCCCTTTGCTTAAAAAATCTGGCCTAGACCCGAAGGCCCCAGTTAATTATAGGCCCATCTCTTTGCTGCCGGCCCTCACGAAGATTCTGGAAAAGCACGTTCAAGGCGTGCTCTCCAATTTCCTTGAATCTAATGAGATCTTGCACCCCACCCAATCGGGCTTTCGTCCCCATCTTAGCACTGAGACTGCGCTCCTGGAGGTTTCGGAAACCATTAAAGGGGTTCTGGACTCTGGGGGCAAAGTCATGCTGGTGATGCTAGACTTGTCGGCGGCTTTCGACACCGTTCCCCATGATGGTCTCCTCGCAAGACTTCGCGAGATAGGCATACGGGGGACGGTGTTCGACTGGTTTTCTTCCTTTCTTGCCGGCCGCCGGCAAACGATCTGGGCCCCGCCTGATTCCGCCGTGATGCCGCCTCTGGGAGTCGGGGTCCCTCAGGGCTCTATTTTGAGCCCGACCCTCTTTAACATCATCATGACCCCGTTGGCGGCACTGGTGGAGTCACATGGTGCCCAGATCGTATCCTATGCGGATGACACCCAGCTCCTCTTCTCTTGTTCGAGAGGAGGCGACTTTGATGGGGAGAGTATTCGGGATTGCCTTGGGGCTGTTTTTCATTGGTTCCATCTTAACAGCCTCAAGTGCAATTCCGACAAGTCCGAAGTACTTTTCTTTGGGTGCGACACCGAGCCTGACTGGCAGACTTGGTGGCCACAGGATATGTTCCCTCCATCCTGCTCCTCTCAGGTTGCAAAGAATCTGGGGGTGAAGCTGGATAACAGGTTAACCTTGAAATCGCAGATCCTGGGGGTGGCTGGCATGTGCTTTGGCATCCTTAGGATGCTGCGGAGGTTTCTTCCTTTGTTATCCGTGGAACATAGGACGCTGACAGTTCAGGCTCTGATTGGGTCCAGGTTGGATTATTCCAACATTCTCTACCTGGGCCTTCCCGAGTACCTGCTGCAGCGCCTTCAAGTGGTGCAGAACGCCGCGGCCAGGGCTATATTCGGCCTTAGTAGGCGCTCCAGTGCCTCGGGCTTGCTGGTAACGTTACATTGGTTGCCCATTCGTAAGAGGATCGCCTTTAAGGCTTTGACCTTGGTCTATAAAGCTCTTCACAAGGGGGGAGCTAAGTACCTCCAAAAGAGAATGGTCTTTTATCATCCGACCAGGTCTCTGAGGTCGGAATCCCTGCACCTTGCTGTCGTCCCTCGGGTAAAGAAAGCGCGCCTTGGTGGGCGCTCTTTTGGAGTGCTGGCATCTCAGCTATGGAACTCTCTGCCGCTGGCCCTGCGGGGTGCCACTAGCTTATTGGCTTTTAGGAAAGGCCTTAAGACGTGGCTTTTTACTCAGTAGCCGTCCTTTTTGGTATCTCTGGCTCACTACTCCTTTAGTCTTTTATTTGGTGTTATGTTATTATGCTGCAGTTTTCTTGTCTTTTCCAATAAAAGCGCCGGGACACTCTTTCTGAGTAGCCGTGCGCTATAAAAATGATCCAATAACATAACATAACATAACAATTGGTTCGGAGACAAACTATCATTATTGGTCGTTCACCTTTCCCAGGGGTATAACTCTACCTCCTCAAAGCTCTGCAGCAAAATCTCACACTGTGTGGAGTGTTTTATAAAGAGTGAATACAAGCAAGCCACATTAACGAATGTTTATAATAAAGGTATTGCTAAGCCACATTTCAATCTAGTTAAAATATTTTCGTACGTCTGTGGGTAACCTGTAATAGATGAAGTCAAAACATAGTTGACAACATATTTGTGGGAACATGGTTTAAATTGTTGATTTTCTGATAAATTTGCTTAAAGTATAACTGTGTGCTTTTCCTCTCAACAGTAATCCACCATTGAGCGAGGAGATGCTTCCCTCAGGAGAGTGGATGTGTCATCGATGTACGATACGCAGAAAGGTATTACATTTATTTTTTTTATTAAAGTGCTTCCAAAGTTCTTTCAAAGTTGTCATCTTAAAAAGGAAAACACTTTGATATTCACACAAACTCCATAAAGGCTATCACGGATATTACTTTGTATCATTAACACCAAAGTTTTAGTCCCTGATAATTGCAATAATACTCTAATTTGTGGCAAGTAGGATTAGAATTCAACAGCATGCTTATTTTCCTTGAAACAATATACATCATTACTTCTAATGATTTGTAGTTGATACTGTTGGTCACCTGGTTAGCGTAACAGATCTAATTATAACCTGCATTATTAGTTTAATTAGATACAGTAGAATTGATTAATTTATATGTTGTGCTTGGCAGAATGGTTTAACTGGATGCTTTTGGCAACCAGCAGCAACAGGCTGCCAGTGCTAGTAAAAAGTGATCTTTATGTCTTAATAGGAAATATAAATCGTGCAGCTTGGTTTTGGACTTTTTTTGCTTCTTGACTATTGGCTTGATTGGAAGGCCAACTTAGATGACATGTCTTAATGCAGAACGTTTTGTAATTTCCCGCTACATTGGTAGACTCACCGAACAATGTGAGAAATAGTAGAAGCTGGTGCCTAGCTGCCTCTAAATATAGGAATTTTTCACAAATTCGTTAACCTCAGATTCTAAGGATATCTCTTAAAGATAAAACACAATACATATACGGTTTATCTAATTTCTTCTTTGTAAAGTAGATTTTGTTAACTGTTATGGTGTTCCTATCAAAATGGTAGAAATTCAGTGTTATGTACCATTATCTCATCTTCCGAGTAAATATGATGTCCTTTTGGCCCAATGTAGTCCCTGCCCACGGGTGGGATTCTCTGCTGTCTTTTGTCCTTGCCCAGACTGTTTCTGGTTTCTATGAGCTGTGCGGCTCCCTATTAAAAAAAGTGGAAATAATTACAGTACTCAAAGATATTTGGTCTAAAGGGAGCATTTTATGATGCACACATGAAGAGTTCAACATTCAGGTTACAACCTTCCATGGTGATTGGAAAGATTCATTAACAGGAGGAAATTGCATTCTTCCAGCAGTGCTAAAATGCAGCAAAGACCAGTGTTGTGAATGTAATAAGTTTCCTCTTCTTGTCCTACTCTTAACTCCACAAACATCTTGTATTGTTAATTTATTTAGAATTTAAAACATGGATCTGTTTAATTTGTGGATAAGCATTTTTCTCTGAATAAATGAATGAATTAATAAGTGATTTATATAGCGAGCATCTACCCTAATTAGGGCATCGTGTTGCTGAGTACAGTGCAAGTCCAGAAAGACATTAAAGGTAATCCTGGTTGAAAAAACAAGTTCATTAATTTTTTTACATTAAAAAAAATATATATATATTTACAGAAGACAGTGACGTGATAAGTGTAGATCAATATCAAGTGTTTCTGTGTTTGGCAGTTTGATAGACAAAGATACATGCTTCAATTCTTGCACGACTAACTTTCTCTATAATTAATAACCTAGCCCCCATTGATCTAAGGGCCATGGCCTGGAAATAAAGGTGAATGAGTTTTTGCAGATGATCAGGAACTGTACCCTTAGATAGCACTCTTTTATGGATAGGGAGTCAGTGCAATACTTGTAGGTTGAAAGAGCAAGAGTGATATTGACGGAAGTTCAAAATAAGACAAAAAGCTTCGTTATGGACAATTGGAAGCCACTGGATAGAATATTTAGGCAGATCCCAAATAAAGGGGATTACCATAGTAGAACCTAAATTTGATGCAATAGCATAGAGCTCCGAAGATTGAGCTTAAACCCCAAAATCCATTAAAAGTATCTGTTTTTGTCCAAAAATAAATTGTTCCCTGTGACCCCCAACTCACCGGGATCAGGCTGACCGAAAAAGCACTCCCGCTGACTCCAAAGAACAATCACGGCCAACTAAAAAGACAGGTTGCATGGCAGGAGCGGCTCTGTCTGCAACAGAGGTGAGGGAGGCCGTAAGCTTAGAGGCTGCTGCTTTGAGGGACCTCGATGAGGGCTCTGGAGCGGCCCTTCTGCTTCAGCTCCTTCTCCCCTCCCTGAATCAATCAATCAATCGATCGGCTCCGGGCGCCGGGCCGGGAGGCAGGCAATCTAGAGGCGCATAAACCCTGTCCCAGCCGCCGAAATACAGGCTTCGGCTGTGACGCAAGAAGCGGGCTCTGGAGGAAGCGTTATGAAGGCCCTGGACTATTCTAACACGGCGCTGTGAGTCAGACTGCAGCAGCGAAACACCAGAGGTGAAATAAACTCGGACTCCTGCCTTCCCCCCCTCACCTCAAAAAATAAAATATATATTAAATTACGAACCTGAAGACTGGGGCAGGCGGTGGTGCTTTGTGAGGTGAAGTGGCATTTGGCCCCCCGAGGGGTGCATTGTGGCTGGACTGCTTAACCCTCCAGATAATTTCTGTGGGCTGGGCCCGAGGGCTAATATTAAGCAAGATCACCTACATCGGTGGCGGCCGCTTGTTGAAGGTGGATGCGCGAACTGCATGCTCCGGAGTGCCTGTCCTTCCCCCGATAGGTGCCTGACCCCAAGATGGCGTCTGCTGGGGAGCCGGAGGGCGGCTCAGAGACTGAGAAGCTAGTGGGTGGGCAGAAGCATCTCCTATCTGGCGGGGCTTGAACGCCAACAGGACTCCACCACTCCATCCCCTCACGAAAGAGAGCCCACATGAGAAGGGCGGCGCACATAGAGTTTTGAGACAGGGGGGGGGACGGGGACTTACTCTTGGACCAAATTCCTTCACAACGTTGACACATGGAGCGCTGCCACAGTGATTTCCTCTCAATTCTGCTTATGGGAATTGGGGTCTATCTGCTTACCTTCAGAGCTGTCCGTTCCACCTCTCCTCTCATGGGGCAAGCTGGAAGATGAGCCTGACGGCGCTTCCTAGTAACACCGGGACTGCTACCGTCGATGGAACTCTGACGATGCCCCATGGGCGGAAACCGAAAATGTTTGTACTCCCCTCAGAGACCGAGTACCATTGGCCATTTCCTGGTGGAGCTGGCCTATGCAGCTATAGAGGAGTCTGGTTCTGTTTCACCCCTCTGCCGTCACCTACCCAGCCGGACATCAGACATTGTTTTTCACGGTTCTTCTTGGTTTATCGGTCTTTCAGACTGACTGCTTGGTTCCCTTTGATGGACTTTCCCTCTCCTGCCTGCCTTGACTCTATCGACATTCCCCTCCCCTGTTTTCCTTTCCTGCTCTGTTACGCCACGCAATAGTAATGCATACTACTGTGTTACTGTGGCTTCATCGTGTGTCCTTATGTGCTATTCGCTATTCACTCTTGTTGTTACTATGTAATCACTGTGTAACTTATGTAAAATATTTGTAACTTGCAACTCGCTGTTCTAATGTAAAGTGCTCTGATACTTCCGGATCTAGCCAGCGCTATATAAAACTCAAATAAATAAATAAGAACATTTTATCATGAACCACTGTGTTACCAATAGAAGAAGATAAGAAGTCCAAAATGTTTCTGAGTGACTTTAGCTGAGAGAAACACAAAGCGAGGCAGCTGAATTTTGAAATTTAAAGGATAGCTCATGACCAAATTAGATCTCGCAATTTCTTGCTTTTACAAAGGGGGCCAGAGTCTGATCCAATTCCGCTGGCCACCAAGCAGGAGACCAAATGACATTAGACAAACCAAAGACCAGAATCTGTTTTTCTCTATATTAAACAGAAGGCAGCTATTGTGCAGCCATTCTTGAAGGAGTCTATAAATATCTCCCATGGATAGAAGATTGGCTCAGAGATGGACACAATCAACTGTTTGTAATTAGTGTAATATGGTGTGATGAAGTGCACATTTTATAGACCTCCAACCATGCCGTAATCGTTCTGTGATGACGCAAAAACTCTAGATTGAGAATCATTCAGAAGATGTCCTTCCAGAAACATGGCCAATTAGCCATTGCTGGCTTTTTCTAGGACCTTAATAGGGAATGGTTGAAGAGATATAGGCTATAGTTGGCCAATACTGTAGCTTTTGCCAAAGGTTTCTTTAACAAAGGCACTGTTTGCCATTTTCCAAGAAGGAGGGACTATAGACAATTCAAGCCCGCCTCCAAAACAGTAGAACATAAGAACTTAAAGGTGTCCCTGTCAATAACATAATTACTCAACCAATTGCTTTAAAAAGTTGCAATCCAGGAAGCGGGGTACCCCTCGTCTATACTTCCTTTCCATAACTTGAGGGTGTTCATGGCAGTTCTAGCTATGGAATAGATGCAGAGCTCGTATCCCGGGACCGCATGCATACAGTGGCAGTCGCTCCAATAAGTATTCTACTAAGTGGGTCCGCACATATTCTAATTCCTTGCGGGTGTCTTCTACAATGTCTGCCATTCTCTCCATCGCCAGTGCGCAGCCACAATCTGGCGTGCCAATGCGGAAGGGAAGGGGCCTCTAATTTCTTCCAAGCTGCGGCCCCTGCCATCTTGGGCGTTCTGAGGCAGTGCCACATTACCGAGCGGGCCCCTTGCGTCTGGCGCTTCAGCTTGGTGTCCCAGGTCCCCAGGAGTGGGTGTTCTATCGTGTATAGAATCCGGTAACCCAAGATCTGCTTGATTTGAGCTAAAACCTCTTTCCAAAAGGGCTTGATGTGGGGGCAATCCCATCAGATATGCTAGGTGACTACCCAGTTGCCAGCATCCCCTCCTGCACCGGTCTGAAGCGTTGGGGAAGATGGTGTGTAGCCGCAGAGGGTGTAGATACCAATCGTGCATAATTTTGTAATTAGCCTCCTGTAAAAACAGATCGGTTAAACTTGGGAATAACCCTATATAGTGAGGACCATTGCTTCTTCTGAAGTTCGCTCTCGAGAAGGAGGCGTTGCGTCTGAAGCTTGACCTCTAATTCAATACATTTTCCTCTGATGACAGCCTTGAAGATTTCCCAATTGTTGGCTAACTAAGTGTGTTCTGGGTCATTGAGGTCAAAGTAGTCTGTGATTGCTTTTCGTAGTCCATCTCGGAGAAGTCTATCTCTGCACAGGTAATGGGGAAAGTACCACCTGGCGAATTTGGAGCGTGGTGCAGGCCAATCTAAGGTCCATTCTAATGGCGTGTGGTCGGAGAGGCAGATCGGGTGAAACTTGCTTCCCTAAACCGTATAGAGGAGGGAATGACTCATGAAGGCAAGATCTATTCTGGAGTATGTCCTATGCGAGTGGGGGGGAAGGAGTAATCCCAGGTCGAGGGATGAGCATTCCTCCAAACATCTACCAGGCACAGCCCCTGTAAAGTTGCTTGAAGTGGTTTGCTGACCCCCCCCGCTGCCTTATGGACGTGTGTGGTATCTAGAGACTAGTCCCATATCAAATTGAAGTCCCTGAGCAGTATAATGTTGCCTCTTGCAAATCCCCCTAGGGTAGATGAGAAGGAACAGGAAATCATGTTGCCCTGTGTTGGTTGCATGGAGCGTCGCAATCGTACACAATCTGCCCCGTATTTCCCCCCTCACCATCACAAATCTCCCCCTCGTCCGTTTTAGTGTCTTGGTGCAGAAAGGTGGTCGAAGTGTTAAAGAGCAGCGCCACCCCATTGTGTTTGGTGCGTGCCGAAGAGCAAAAAATTTGAGGTTAGGTCCTGCGTTTCAGTCGCTGTTCCTCTGTGCTGGGAAGGTGCGTCTCCTGGAGGGCGGCAATTTTAATCTGATGATCCTTTAAACATTCCCAGACCCGTTGACTCTTGTTAGGGGAATTAAGCCCCTTGACATTCCATGTCAGACAGTTAAACCTCGCCATTTGTCAGCAATACCAGGTCCGCTCGTCCCCCTCTCCCTCCCCTGCACATTGCCCATCAATTTCCCCACCTCTCCCTCCACCCTGCATCAGCAATCTAATATGAAAAAAAGCAATAAGGAAGACCGTGACACCAAAAAACCCAAAAGCAAAAAAGGAAGAAAGGTGAACCATGTCCAACATAGGTCAAACACTTGCTCTCAGAGGTCTTCGATCATAGGAGAACCTCAATACGAGCAAAAACCAGGGCAGACCAAATTCCGCCACTGAGGCCCATTATCAGTTCAGTAAATGTTGAAAGAAATAGAAGCCAGTAGCTAGCCGGCTCTTTGGTGGTTGTGGTCGACATTGTGAGTTCAAACTTTTCTCCTCATCGCGTTGGCATAAGTGGCAAAACAAGTCTGTCTCTAGAAAGCAAGGGGTTCATCAACCCACAGAGATTTTTCTTGATCGTCATCGTTGAAGCCAGGGGCCTCCCCCCCTGTTTCTTCGGACCAGTCGCCGCTTCCGCCCTCCTCTCATTTGTCGCGTGCGCTGCGGTTGGCAATTCAATGCCCAAGATAGTTGCTGAAGAGTCATTGTGTCCGCCGTCTGGTTAACATGGTGCTCAAGTCTGCAATTACCCAAAGTGCTGATCAGACACCTCATAGGAAACACTGCACGTGGCCCTCTTCTCCTGTAGTATGCCTACCGGCTCTCCCCTGCTGTTGCCAGGACTCCCTCCCTACTTCTTCGACTGCGGAGCAGCCTCCAGGCCTCTCGCTGCGGCTATGGGCGCGCAGAGGCAGGCACCTCGATAACCAAAATAGATGCAGTCTCCTCCAAATTTGTGCAGTGGTAGTTTTGTTTTGAAGAAAAAAAGCTAGACCAAAGGGATAAGTCTATCTGTATTTTATCATGCGGTCTTGTAAGGCTGTTGTAGCCGGCTGGAACAGCTGGCGTCGTGCAAGAGACGCTTGGGCTACAGCCTGGTAGAGAGTGCACGTTGCGTTCTGGCAAGAGACCTTGTCAAGGGTTCGCGCTTTCTGAAGGACCAGTTCTTTTGTTTTAAAAGAGCTGAACTTTGCCAAGATATCCCTGGGCCTCCTGGCATCGCCTGGAACACGCGGTCCCACCCGGTGGACCATCTCCAGGCGAACCTCCAGCTCAGCGTATCCCAGGACCGTCGAGAAAAGCCCTACCAAGAAGGCCTCCGGCTGTGGGTCCTCTCAACCCTCCTCCAGGCCCCTCACACAAATGTTGTCTCGACTGGAGTGGTTCTCAAGGTCTTGACATCAGAGCACTGTGGCATTTACCTGAGCACGTAAGTCAGTAGAGTGGGCCTCCAGCGGCTTCACACAGTCCTCTGGGTCTTGATATTTTGCTTCGAGGTCCAGAGCGCGGGCAACAACTGAATTGACATCTGCTTGCAGGGCCACTAGCCGCCCCCGTCTCAGCCTTAAACGCCTCCAATGAGGCCCCCATATCCACCTTGAGATCAGCTCTGAGTTCTTGTTTGAATTAACAATGGGAGACCATTAGATTTTTCCGCGTGAGGGTCATGAAGTCCGACCTTGAGATTTCCTCACTGACTGACCCCTTGTTAGCGTGGGCGAAGAAGCTGGAGACCTTTGCGGGCTGCGCCTTTTTGGGGGGCATGGAGAGACGGTTCCGACGTGAATGTTGAGTACACAGTGGCGGTGGCGGTAGGGACCTCTAGGGTCTGAGGATGTCTTGCTGGTGAGGAGCGCATTCACACTTAAGATGCAACGCAGGCCCCTGTGAAAGGCTGCCTGTAGCTCTGCCAAAGGGTCAATCCCACGTGCAGCCCTCCGCTGATCGCCTGTTTAGGGGAGCCCCTCGTCGACCGGTCACACCCCGACAAACCATCCGAGCCTTTGCCGGAGGCCTCCTCTCTACCCCTCACCCCTCTTCATCACAGCACAGGACCTCGTAGGGGCTCCTCTGGTCAATACTCACGCTGACTGGGAGCCCGCTTTGTTCAGAATCAAGCCAGATGGGAAATCGGTGGACAGCAGCCGGAGTCCCACTGTCCGCTGATGCGCTAGAAGGCCATTGGGGGTCGGGCCACCACAGGGAACCGGTCACCACCACCTGCGGCTTCTCCATGGGGGTCTCACAAAGGTGCCTGACCGCCGCCATCTTGGGGTCAGGCACCGCTTCGCCTCCAACACTCCCGGGGGACCGCTATGCTCTAGGGGGCGCCCCCCACTTTCCTCTGCACCTGTCCCTGGTTAACCCCTTCCATGCTCATGACGAGCTCAGCTCGTCATGCAGTACACTGCGCGTGTGCTTATGACGAGCTGAGCTCGTCATGAACAATGGGATTTCAAGGAGTTCAGCATCCAAGGAGAATTGCTGCAGCAGTCAAGGTGTTAAGATGGGAGGTGCTCACGGACGTCTGTTGCACCAGGGGCGTCCCTCCGCATTTAAGGAGCCTTTTAGGAGGGTCTGTCCACCACGGTCAACCCTCCGCCGGGTGCTGTCTTCAGGCGGCCAAGAGCAGTCTCCAGGGTTTCGGGGGCATGGTCGGTGATGCCCCTGTCTGGCTCAGCCGCGGTTCCGGGGCAGACTCAACCAAGTTAGCGCTCAATCTCGTTGCGAGACGCCACTTTGGGCCGCGCCGTGGGCCACAGCAACAGAAGCGAACATCTTCAGTGGCTCCACACTCGTCACCAGAGAGCCCTCACATCTACAGGTGACCCAATCAATCGGGTGACCCGGATTTGGGGACCACAAGCACCTTAGTAATCATAGTTAAGGGGTGGGCCTGGCGCGAAGCCGATCGGATTTACGTCTGGTCAGCCATGATGGTTGGCCACTCCTCAAAAGGCTTTTTTTTTTTTTACAGTTTGTCAAAGATTTTTGGTGTAGGTTTGTCCTCAATGTTGAAGAAGACTTCTGGATTCACACACTGTGGCACCTGACATCTCGCAACATCGGTGGCGGATCCACATTTAATTTTTCTCTGGTGCTCAACCACGACCCGGAGTTGTGCTTTGACTGCCGGACAGTGGCTCCGGAGGGTTTGAAAGAGCAGCCCTTAAGCTGCTTCGACCTGGTGATTAGTTTCACACCGTTCGCCCCAAAAATCTTAATTCCCGGTTCCAGTCGAGAGGAAGGTCTGAGCACTGCCTCGGATGTCATAAGTCCTCGTCCTCCCCCTCGAAGTTGTTGGGTCGGTCAGGTAAGAGACATAAACACACAAAGTGTGGAAGCATGCTTTAACTTTTCCTCATCCATCGACAGATGTGACGGAAAAGTCTTGACGCTGTAAGCCCCTTTCTCGCAAACCTGACCCTAAGTCGGCTCTTCACTTCTCTGTCTTTCCAGGAGCTGGAGCGACCCTCGTCCAACTTAAATAATTCTATTATACCATATGCCTCATGTTTGGGCCACCTGAACCTCCTGCAATGCCTTCGGGCACCAGAGGCTCAGAGGGGACTCCATTGGGACCGGCCCTGCGCAATGGATCCGGTGGTAGATCTGGACCAGTGCAGGCCATGCCCCTGCGGCGGCCTCCAAACCACTAGCTCCAGCCCCATTCTTATCCCTGGAGACCCAAAGCCGAATCCGCACCTAGCAACTCCGATTCTAGCACTGACGGCACCATTGGGTCCTAGGTTGGTTACTTCAGCCTTATTCTGAATGGCTAGAAATGGAGGAAGATTGGGAGGGGTCGCTGGACCCTTTACAAGACCAGTCTGAGCACGAAATTGACTGGTATGTGGAATTGGGTGAGGCTAGTGCACTGAATACCTCCCCAGATTCTGGCATGCTTTCTCCTCCTACCGTGGCTATGGAGGAGTTGAGCTTCATATGCTATGGTGGTGAGAAGGAAGCCGAGGCCTGGACTTTAGCTCCCTTCGGTGGAAGTAAAGACTAACATCTTGGTAGAGGTTCTGCGCCAATGTTTCTCCTCTTCTGAACCCCTCCTGCCTTTCATCGATTCCTTTACGGATGTCCTTCTGGGAACCTGATCTAAGCTCAGCACAGGGTCTCCTGTGAATAGGACAATCGCCCGTTGCCATCATCTTGCACCAGGCGACCCAAATTCTGTACCACCATCCTACCTCCCAAGAGATTAGTGGTCCAAGCTTCTACCTCACAAGGCCCGTTTCCTTTCGCACCCCCGGACAGGGTATCCAAGAAGCGGAAATGTTGGGGCAAGAAAATGTTTCTCCTGCATGCCTATGTGGCAGTTATGCACACTACTTGTGGAAAACGGTTGCGCAAATGCTGCCACGGGTCCTGGAGGAGTCCCGGGCCATTCGATCCCAAGCGGCATCAGACGGGAGAGATGTAGAAAAGTTCACTATTCGCTGTGGGCTTGACACCACCGTATCACTGGGAAGAGCAGTGTCCTTAACAGTAGCTGTACAACACCATGCCTGGCTGAGAACTTGTTTTTTCTGAGGATGTCCAGGCTTCCCTTAGGTACATGCCCTTTGATGGCACCCGTCTCTTCAGAGACGAGGAAGACATGGCCCAGGAGCACTTTAAGTACTTGCAGACTACAGCCAAGTCCTTGGGGTTCTCGGTGACCACTTGTCCTCTGTTTGCTCTATGCCCCTTTGTGGCCACGAAAGGGGCTTTCAGCCAGGTTAGCCATATCCCAGTCACAAGACCACGTAAGTTCAGCAAACTCTGCGCAGTTGAGGGTGGGGCTCCTTTCGACCCTGTGGATCTGGCAGCCTGAGATCGAGTCAGCCCACTCCTCCCCCTGCAGCTTTTAAACCCTCCTAGTCCGGCCCTTCAAGACAATGGTTGGCTGGTTGGTGGTAGGATCAGCCATCACCTCCACCACTAACAAAATATCACATCGGACAAGTGGGCTACTCCCTCCCCTTCGAGACTATCCCTCCTGCTATACCTGTGACTTAAGACTTGCTGACGGAGGACCACCTGAACTTGCTTCAGGAGGAAGTCCAGACTCTTGGCCAAGGGCGCAAAAGAGAGGGTTCCGGGGCCTGAAGTAGGCCATGGTTGCTGTTTCTACTGCTTTCTGGTCCCGAAAAAGGACAAGAGCCTTCGTACTATTCTAGACCTGCGAGCCCTCAACTACTTCCTCAAAAGCCAAAGTTCAAAATTCTCATTCTGGTTCCGGTCTTGTCAGCCCTAGACTCCGGAGACGCGATATTAGAATTGGACTTGCAGTACACCTATCTTCATATTCCCTTCCTGCCTGCCCATAGGTGCTACGTGCGGCACACAGTAAACCTCAAGCACTTTCAGTCCACAGTGCTCTCCTTTGGCCTTACCAGTGCCCCTCGGGTGCTTACTAAAATGATGGTGGTGTTCTCAGATCAGGGGTACCAGTTTTCCACTATCTCGACAACTGTCGCTCTGGGGTGAATCTTCTGCTTTCGCTGAAGTCACACCTGACAACCTCTCGGATGCTTCCTTTCATCTGAGCTGTTCTGGACGCAGTGCAGTTTTGGGCCTATGTATCCGAATGGCGAGTTGAGGATATTCAGGCTAGGATACTGATGTTTTAGCCTCTATCATGGATTTCGGTGATACGGACTCTGAGGCTGCTGGACCTCATGGTCTCCTGCATCCTGCTAGTGCCACATGCCAGATGGCATATGTTGGCTTTGCAGTGCGACTGAAGTTCTAGTGGGTGCAGCATCCGGGGAATCTCTCCAAAATGGTCCAGATCTCGGAGGAAACTACATAGGATCTGCAGTGGTGGCTAACCAACAGTGATTGGGTCAGAGGCAGACACCTCTACCTTCCCCAAGCAGATCACAGATTAGTGACAGATGTCACTCCTGGGATGGGGCTGGCATTTGGGAGAGGTGTAGATCAGAGGACTCTAGTCTCTGGCAGAATCCGGACTCCGCATAAACTTGTTGGAGCTCTGAGCGATTCATTTGCCATTGAAAGCTTTTCTTCCTTCCATCAAAGGAAAGCTGGTTCAGGTGTTCATGGACACCACTACCTCAATGTGGTACTGCAGCAAACAGGGTGGAGTGGGGTCCTGGACCCTTTGTCAAGAGGCTCTCTGTCTCTGGAAATGTCTGGAACAGCAGGGCATATCCCTTGTGGTTCAACACCTGGCAGGTTCCCTGAACATCAGGGCAGGCTTACTCAGCTGTCAATGTCTAGCGGATCACGAGTGGAGTCTCCATGAAGTGGTGGCGCAAGATCTCTTTCAGAAGTGGGGAGATCCTTGGTTGGAAACTCCAGCGCTCAAAACTGCTGACAATGCGCATTCTCGGTGGACATCGAAGGCGGCACTTGGTCGGCAACGCTTTTCATCTCGAGTGGAGCTCAGGCCCCCTGTACGCTTTTCTGACAATACCACTCATGGCCAGAGTGGTCGAGAAGATCAGGAGCGACCGGGCCCAAGTCATTCTTCTTGCTCCAGACTGGGCACTGAGATTTTAGTGTCCTGAGCTTCTCCAACTGATCATTGATCCTCCAATCAGGCTGCCCCAACAAGAGGATCTTCTGTCACAGCAGCAGCGGAGGATCCTCCACCGGAACCTATCAACTCTATGCCTTCTTGCATAGAGATTGAGTGGCGGCAGTTGGCAGCATTCGATCTTCCTCCTGAAGTCTATGATGTGATTTTAGCAGCCAGGCGTCCCTCTACCAAGACTGTGTACGCCTGCAGGTGGCAGATATTTGTAAAATATTGTACAGACCGGTCTATTGATCCTCATTCTGCTTCCTTCTCTCAAGTCCTCTTCTTTATTTTGACCTTTGCCCAGCACGGCTCTGCTCTGGGCACTCTTAAAGGGTACCTTTCAGCCTTGTCTGCTTTCTTGATGCTGCCATATCAGTGCTCTTTATTTAAATTCCCTATTTTAAAAAGATTTCTTAAGGAACTTGTACATATGTTGCCACCTGCACCGTTCATCATGCCTCAGTGAGACCTTTAATTTGATTCTCACCTTTCTGATGTGCGTTCCATTCGAACTTCTGCACACCTGCCCCTCTAGATGCTTTCCAACAAAATAGCTTGTTTGGCAATAACTTCTGTCAGTAGGGTGAGCGAAATGCAGACTCTGTTATCCAAGCCTCCTTACCTTACCATCTTCCCTGATAAGTTGGTGCTTCGCGCTAAGGCCTCCAACCGAAAGGGGTAACAGTATTCCACGTGGGACAGTCAGTCACCTTGCCCACTTTCTATGCTCCTCCACACCCCTCTAAAGAGTAGGTGTAACTCTACCATCTGGACCCAAAAAGAGCATTGTCATTCTACCTTGACTGCACTAAAGAGTTCCAGGTGGAAGATCAACTCTTCTTGAGGTACGGTACGTTGCTATCAAAGAAAGGCCATGGGGTGCAGAAGAGGACCATCTTGCGATGGGTCGTCCTCTGCATCAAAATTTGCTACGTTGTGGCCAAGAAATAGCCCCCTGAAGGCTTAAGAGCTCATTACATCAGATCTAAGCTGCGACAACAGCCTTGCAACGTCGTGTTACAGTCCTTGACATTTATCAGGCAGCAACAGGGGCATCACTGCACACATTCACTAAACATTATTTCCTGGGCAGTGAAGTCCACAGGAATGGCCTTTTTGGCTGCTTTGTACTGCAGGACTTCCTGGTCTAAACTTGTCTGTAGTCCCTCCTATTGGGTGGTATTGCTGGGGTATCTATTCTTCGGTTAGATGGCAGTATCAGATGGACAGGTTACTCACCTTCGATAACGCTTTATCTGGTAGACATAATCTTGCCACAGATTTCTTACTGACCCACCCTTTTTCCCCATGCTCCGGACAGGTTTTCAGGGTCAGGACCGATTTCCTTTCAGTGCCCTGGTTATTTTAAACACACCTCTGTCCGTGCACTTCATGGCTCCGCTCTCCTGGCGTGGAAAGTTGTGAAAAGTACAGAGGTGGCACCTTCATAGGTGACACGGACGTCACTTCTGGTGCATATGACAGTCGTGCAAAGGTGATAGACGCCACCTACCGGTGCACAAGGGTATGGCTCACACAAACGTCTTCCGAATCCAGCTTGACGCCTAGTAAATTCTAAGGTAAGGAATCTGCGGCTTGATTATGGGTCAGATGTACGGCCATTGATGTTTGCGACTCGCAAATTGCATTAATTTGCGAGTCGCAAATATCAATGTACAACAGTGTCAGAGACACTGTTTGCGATTCCCAATTAGGTCGCAAATTGCATGCCTCATACATATTAATGAGACTGGACTGTCGCAATTTGTGACTCCATTGGGAATGGCTGGCACTCCCAGGGATGGAGGCCTGCTAGACCATGTCTGGGACTGCTTTGTCAATAAAGCAGTTTTTTAATGCACTGTCCACATAGATAGCTAGCGGCAGAATGTGAAATGGAGAAACTTTTCAAAATTCTCAAATATATACATTTACGCTGGACACACTACAAACTGATTTGTTTTCAATTCTTAATGCATAGGCTTGACCATTATGCATTTTGATACTATTGCTGTGGAACTTGAAATAATGAAAGGGAGAGTGTTTGCTATTCTGAACGGGATAACGCAAGACTAACAGAGGGTGTATGTAGACTTTGTGTGGGTAGCATTGTTTTGTTCTGGTTATGTCCCTCAGAATGTTTTTAGTGTACTTGATTTCCTGGCCAAGACTGCTGCAGCTGCCAGCGTGAAGTCTCACTTGTTCAAAGTGAAAGCTCCTTTCGAGACAGCTGAGACCTCTTGAAGAAAAATGTTGATTTGGATGAACTAGACTTTGCTGATACGTAGTCGCATTGTAGCACTTAGAACTATTGGTGTTGAGCTTTCTTGTTTTGTGGAGTAGCTTCGTTATTACCTCAGCTCTTCTAATCTATTTTGCATCCTAAAGTACTGGTTGCTCTCTATGCATTCTCATTTTCTGCTTGTCTTCATCTTGTGGGATCACTAATTCAAGTGTGTAAACTTTGTGTTCTCAATCGTATTTAAGCAGTCTCTCAATGCATCATTGAATGGGACAGTCCCTGCGTTCCTGCATTTGGGGGCAAGAACGCTCCATTTAGAAGTAAAGTAGCCAAGGTTTCATGTCTCCTTCTAATCAGCAGAGGCAAAAGATAATCAGTTGGGAAGACCTGTGAATAATATTAAGGTGAGGGTAATCCGCCTTGCAAATAAACCACACAACTTTCCATATTCTATGTGTAGATTTCTTTCTGAAATCCTGTGATGGGATACCTGTGTTGGTCAACTATACTTACTATATCAAGATTGTTATTGTGTGCAAGTTTTTGAAGAAAAAAACCCTGATCACTTCACCTATGTTTTCAGTAGTCTTCAGATCATTCTCTGCATTTATGCTTTGAGGTTTGGTGTAACATAGATGTACATGTAGGGAGATCGCCGAATATGTGAGAAGACAATATGCTAGCTTGCTTCTGACAAAAAGCTTGAGTAACAGGCAGAGATTTATTCTAGTACTTCCCCACTGTCAAAAACCTCATCAGTCATCTACAATGTACACCTTCAATTAAATAGCATTTTCTACACATTGAAACTGACTATACCGATGGCCTAGGTCTCATTATTTGACCAAAAAAGGACTCTCAATCTCCTTTAATATAAGAGGGTTTATGCATTCTTTAGTACCAATGCTAGGTCGTACGTCTCCCCATCCATTAATTTATTGCTAGTACCAATGAATATTTTTCTTTGTACTGCTTCATCACAGAGACCATATGTACAATCATGGTTTGAGGAGTCGAAAAATGAATACAAGCATTCAATGACCTCTTTCACTTTTATGTTTAGGCCGAAGAAGTTTTTAAAAGAGCTAAATTTGAAGATCAAAACTGGCATGTTTACATTGTAAGCCATTCTTAAACTTAGTCAGTGATTTTCACAGTTTTGAAAAACACTGTGGTTGTATGCACTTGCTGCATGTTCTTGTGATGTATCTTAAAGCAGTTATCCACTAAAGTTAAACATAATCTTGAATCTTTTGGGTTGTTAAGGAATTGTGAAAAAACGCACAAAATGTTTACCACCTTAAGCCCTTCTATTTGATTCGTGATGGGCTGCTGCATCATTTCCCGATTTATTCTTGATTTATACACATGGGGGTATTTGTGTTAATATGTTCTTTTTTTTTTTAATTTCTTTGGTGTGTTGAGCAGAAGAGAGAACGGAAGAGGGAACTTGGCCACGTCAATGGATTGATGGACAGGTCTGGAAGGAGAACCACCTCACCAACCAGCGATATGGATTACTGCGATCGCATGTCTGGCAGTATCCGAGCTTTCACCCAGGCCAGGATTTTAGAACGCAGAGGAAGCCGGCCTGGCACACCAACCTCCAGTGCCAGCACTGAAACCCAAAACTCTGAACAGAATGAGGTTGATGAGGACTTAATCGATGTGGACGATGACACATCTGTGCTTGACTCAGACTTTGGGACTCCACAGCTGAAGCGACCGTTCGAACTGCTCATTGCTGCTGCAATGGAACGGAATCCCACCCAGTTTCAGCTCCCAAATGAACTGACTTGTACCACAGCACTTCCAGGTGAGAGACTGTTAGCTAGAGGACATCCATATACAGGTAAGATGGTTAGCACTCTCACCATAGCATTTAAATGTGCCACAAACTTGCCACAGCTGTGTTCCATGCAGTGCTGACATATGTTCCAGTGCTCCCTTGTGATATGTTTGACTGCAGACTGCCTTACTTCAGAGCTTACGTTATGAAGAAGAGAATGTTAACAAAACTAAACAGCACTCACTAGAAAGCGCACTCACTAGTAAAAAGGTCATCTTTTACTTACTTTTCTGTTTTATGGGATCCAAATTTTTTTTTTCCTCCAGCCGCTTCAGGGCACTTATTGAAGTATGGTTGAATTGATGTGTATTATTGTTCTTTGTTGATGTTGTATACTAATGAAACTTTGACCTCCAGACTCCAAAGGGAAGGGTGGTTGAGGAGTGGTGGTGTGTAGAGTGCTGTGACTTGCTAGTTTACAAATTGCTTTCTGAAATGTCTGAAAGTCTTTCATGAAAAGCACGTAGTTTGGTTTGACTGTCAGGGATTTACTGATGGCCTTCCATTGAAGAAGTTTTGGTGGCCTGAAGGTTTTTCCCTACTTTTTAGGTCTTGGCTAGACAGCTCTTGCTCTGTCTCGAAGAGACATATGTACAATTCAGTGGGCTTCAGCCTGCTCCTAGGTGTACCATTTGTTTGCTCCAATGTCGCTCTCATATCTCTCGTTTCCATTTGTCCATGGCATACATTTGTCATGCCTCTTCCTGTGTTTGACCCTCCCCCAGAGCATGGCCAAGTACTTGTTTGCATCAACTGCTCCCGTTTTAGAAGCTACTTTTTTCTTTATCTTTGAGCACTCTTAACAAATGCTTGTGTTTTCACTTGTTCAGTCTCCTCCCACCCACCCCAATCCCGGTTTCTTCTTTCTCTCCATTGATCATTTCTTTATCCCCTTGCTCCCCAAGTGAGGGCCAGCATAAAATGGAGCACCTACTCATTAACCGGTTGGCCAGCAAGTAAAGAATAGAATTGAATCACTTGTAACTGCTGAAACGCTTTTCTGCTCTACAGCAAACATACGGACCCTGACCCTAAATCGAATGTGTGCGTGATTTTCAGATTAGTGTTAAATAATGAACATGATGGAAGTATTAAATGTAACCAATGTTTTACATTTTATGACTAAGTGTTTACTGTTTTCCTCCCTGTTGTCCCACTTTAAATACATACCGCGCGCATATGAATGCCTGCAATGAATACTTCTTGGGAAGACCCAATCCGAGTTTTATCCATGTTCATTGGTAGGCTATTTTCTCTCAGACCTCTTTCTAATGGTAGTTGGGCTTCTCGTTGATGCTTCAAATTCTACACATCGCTCATTGTGCAGAAGACACCTGCTTGTAGAGAGGTAGAGTTGTTAAGCACGCCATGCATTGCAAGATCCCCCCTGTAAATGTCCACTTAATTCCCAGTTCTGAGTCTTGTATCACTATTTAAAAAAAGAAAAAAAATGTAAACCAATTTTATTTATCAAATAACACGTTTGGAGCAGAGCTCCGTAACCCAGAGAAGTCTGCATGATCAATATTCAACATCATGACTTTGACTCTTCACTAATAAATTCAAGGAGAAAATAAGAGCAATACAGATTAAATATGTCAAATGTGAAACTCCCCCCAACTACAATCCCAGCCCCCGTCGCACCTACAGCCTCGTACATAACAGCCTATCTGTAGATTATGCACGATTACCACTCGCTCCAGGAACTTAAATAATAAAGACTACAGCCCATTTGGGCTCGTCAACCGTGGTTCACGACACTTTTAGAACTGTCAGTAGTTCCACATCAAAAGCTACATCTCAATTCCAGTCTTCTCGAGGGCTTGGACGCTAGAGGGAGCCAGAGAGCAGAATTGAGAGAACGCCAGAACGCCATTGCCTCGAGTGCCTCGAGGCGAGTGCAGTGCTGCTGCCACAGAGGGAAGAGAAGCGGAGAGCCACCGTAGTGGGAAAGGGAAAGGAAAGCAGGCTGCCGGTCGGGCGGCCGGCCCTCGGCTTCCCACTCGTCTCCATCTGCCGATTTAAACACCACAAGGTAAACAAGGCCAACCTGCATAAACAGCGTAGCACAGAATTATCGGCGCCTCAGCATCTTGGGGCGTCTTTAGCCTCATAGCCTCGCAGCTTCACAGAACTCTGGCTTTAGCGAGTAAGATAAATTCTCCCCGAGTGCACCTCTGCCAGCCACCTGCCACCGGGGTTGGGAACCCACTAGCGGAACATCGAGCCCCCCCTCTGCAACCTGCAATTTGGGACCCACCTGCTGTTTGTTGGTTTGGCAGCAGAGCGTTGGAGAACGCGAGTGAGACGGCGTGTTGGACATGCAGCGCCACGGATTTTTGACCCTTCCCGGTCTCTCCGGCCTCTCCCCCGGTGCGAGCGGCTTACAGGCTGGTGGCTTGGCTGTTCCCTGCCCCCCCTCCCCGTGCAGAGCAGAGCGCGGGAGCGCGACCGCAGGTGGCTGCCAGAACTCGCAGCCTTTGCAGCAGCGGCAGGGGCCACGAGAGCTCTTGGTCAGCTCAGGGCCAGTCTGGAAAGCGGAGGAGGACTGCAGCAAGGTTCCCTACAGCGGCAGGAGCATTCCAGAAGCCGCGGGAACACTCAGCAGCCCAGGTAACAGTAGCAGCCAGGGCTACCCCAGAGGCGGCGGGAGTCGCAGGAGCCACTGAGACCAGCCTGTGCATCTGTGCATCTGTCGACGCGGGAGACAAGAGGTAAGAGGTGGAGGCAAGCGCGGCAGCCGTTAGAGGTCGCCGCTAAGTAGGAGCCAGAGGGCGCGGTCTGAGGGGTTGGTAGACTAGGTCTCCAGCTTGCAGCCCCCCTCGTGTGCACCGCTTGCTAACCCCTACGTCCCCCCCCCCCCCCCCCCCCCCTCCGAGCCCTCAAAACAAAAAACACAGCTCAACACAGGGGCCCACATCAGCACTAGTACTTGTATCCCCTCCCCCCCCAGCACAATCAGGCAGAATCAAGCCTAGCCCCAGCAAACGGCGCAAAAAGAGATGACGCTGAGGAAGACTAAATCCTGCACGGAGGATGAGCTGGAAGTGAACCCTGAGAGTCTAGCACAAAGAAGGTTAACCAGAAGCATAAGTACCCAAAAATCCCAGGACCTGGACACTGGCAATTCCCTCCCCAAGGCCTTATCACTCAATTCTCTCAGGCCTCAAACTGCCCCTCACCTTTATGAAACGTCACAAGATCCCGCAACCAATGCCATACCGGGGATCCCAAAGATCCATCTTGCCCCAGGGGACTCTTACTCCTGCGAGTCTGCTAACTTCGAGTCACCTGGCAGGGGTGCGGAAATTTTTCAAAAATCTACTTGGCTAGGGGACAAAATGTTACAAAGATCTACTTGTCCTGGGAAGGTAGCTGCTTGTCCCACCTACTCCATAAATCACTATGGTAGGTCTGCACAGAGAGACCCCGCACTGCAACCCGTGCAACATACGGTGCAATATATATTTCAAGGGAAAGTCCAATTATGCAGTGCATGGTCATGCACTCTTAAATGCAACTGTTGTTCTGGCTGACTGTACAGCATGTGTACAGATATGTCAGTGTGCGCTGCACCCAATTATCAACTATTTTGCATGTAACACATTTTCATATGTAGAGAAATAGTACCTAACGGCAAAGGGCAGACTGCATTTCTTGAAGTGTTTTTGGTACAGTCCAGACTGTCGAAATTTGAACCTGTAGGACAGAAAGGTGTTCTCCATTATAGAGCTATCTCATAGCTGTCCAACTTCAAAAATCCTCAGATGTGATGAGCTGATAAACGTGTGGATGGGAAAAACTGCACTTCTTGGCAGAGGCTACGAAGAGTTCATGGGGCAGCAAAATCACGTAGCAGATGCGCTCTGGTTCACTGAGGCAGTATCCAATACACAAGAGGCAGGTGTGATGTGATTATATTATTATGCACTCACTGCTACATCTCCACATTCTTCTCCCACACAAAGACCATATGCGGCACTGGCAGTAGCTGTACAGGGTTGTCTATTGCAATTAGTAATGGCTTCATTAGAGTAAGCTTCCCTAACCTGAAGAGCTGCAGGTCAGCAATGGATGTTCGAGTTTGTCTCCTTCAGATGTATAGGACATGTAGCAGTCACGCAGCTGAAAAGCAAGCATTAGTTTCACAGGGAAGGAGTGTTAAGAAAAGACAGTAAATCTAGAAGTGGAGAGCTGAGCATCACTGTGACAGGGACTAGTGAGCAACTGCAATCACTCAACATTTCATGTCACACCCATGCAGCAAGTCCTGAATACTGTATTCTGAGGGCAGTGTGAGTGCAGTGGTGGTAGCAGGCACAGTGTGCAAGGCTGGAGTGGGTCTGGGGGCAGGGTCAAAGCAGTGGCTAAAAAAACTAAATATTTTCTAACCTTTTGTGGTCTTTCACCTCCAGGTAACTACGTGTATAATACTGGATAGCTTTAATTGAAATGAAAACTATGTTGATCAGTGAGAAATGCAGTATGGGACATTATGAAACCTCGATTAGTTCATGCACCGACCTGACCATAAACATTTAGTACAGCATGCAAGAATCTCTGACAGACCATCCCAGACCATCCTAGACACAGGCACCCACATGTGCAGACTACACATGCATCCCTATGCACTGGTGGCAGTGCAAGTTTTGCTGCAGACTTCTGATGCTAGCCACAGGCAGCCGTCTTGTAGGCCACTGAACTCAAACTGTCAAAGAGCTGAGTCAGCCCTTGACTACCTGGGGTAGAGGTAGAGGTGGAGGCTGTGAGATGCCTGCACACTGGGTCTCTGCTGAAAGAGGTTCTGGTCACCGGAGGTGGAAGGGGCAGGTTCTGCTCACATTCAATGAAACAGCTCTGTATCCGTGTGGCCTGTCTTGTAGGATTTTAATGCCACCTAGTAGTGACACTGAACCAGTATCAATCTGGGTTTTGACCCTGAGAAACCCCCAAAATTTCTGTAGTCCGAATAAAAAAGAATGTGGAGAACAAGTTCAGACATCGAGAGGGATTTTGGCCCGTGCATGTGGTCAGAGACGTTAATAGGGGGTAGAACAGTCTACACATTCTTCATGTACCTCTAACGGAACCAAGAATTGAGGGCTCTTAGCCTAAATAGAGCTTGAGAAAATCTGATCATATCACAGACAAACTGTGACAATTTCTGAATACAGTGTCTAACAAAAACGGACTCGGCTGTTCCTGAGGAAGAAGAAGGGTACGGTCAATAAAGGGGAGAAAAAGAAAGGGTAGTGCTCTGTGGAGGGCTACCCTGGGTATCCAATTTGTTGGAATTAATGGCCTCACACACTCTTGCGAGTGTCATGCTTCATCATTGGCGGTTGCTCCTCGTAGGGCAGGCGGTGCAATGCCCTACGGGCTCACCTCATAGAGGGGCTCTTTATCGGAGATCTTTTTTCCAACAGCCTGTAGGTGAAGTGCAAGTGAGGGGCCAGGGAGAGAATGGATAGTGTAGGGAGGTGATTTAAAATACAGCACGAGGTACCGGAGATCAATTTATTCTGGTGGTTCCCATGCTATATGTTAAAAACAGTGGGTAGCCTATGATCGCCAGAAATTAGGATTCCGTATCACGATCTAGGACTACAATTCGTATCGTGAGGTCGACATGTTTCTCGCTAATGCAATTATGCTGCGATTCTTCAGGACCTAATAATATACATCTATCGCAAAGGAATGACCTAGTAAAGTGTCAACCAATAATACATTTAACTTCCTGTTGTACTACCTGCATTGGACTGCTCTTGCCTAGAGGAGACAAAAGAGAGAATTACCGAAATACAGAGACAACAAGTGCCCTTTTTGACCGTGAACACGCTGTGGTTTAAGTGGAAAAAGTGACTCTGTGGCAGTGACATATTGTGCACAGTGACCAGCTAGTATTGACTATAATCACAATACCACGTATCACAACATTCAAGGGTAAAATTAATAAAAAACAGAAGTTTTAATTAAAATTAAAAGCAGCAGCAGTTTATTCATAGTTACTGATTCACAAACCTACAAAGGGGTACTCTGTTACTCACCTAAAGGTCAAGGAGTACGGGTGTCAACAGTACCCGGTAGGTATGACTTCAAGGGGGAGAACCAAAAGGGGTTTAATGGCTATAAGGGAGACAAGTACACATCAATTCGCATTGTCAGTCGTCCTTAAATGCCTATTAATTTCAAGAAATAGTCTGGTTCTCTAGGTGTCATATAAAAAAGGGCGAGCACGCGCCTCATGAATCATACTCATCATGTTGGCCCAAATCCTCTGTTTCACACTACTAAGTGATCACATTCATGTTGCCAAAACTAGGGTGTCCGTTCATCCATTAGAAAGGTTAGTAGTATTGTGCAACCTGTATGGTAACCTGTGTGGTGACAGCTAAGGAGCAACCAGGTTCAAAAACGGAGCAAAATGAAATATAAAGGGGGAGTTTTAATTAAATCCTAAAGCTCTCAGTGCTTGGGTAGAAGTCAGGTATTGAAACTAAATAACGGCATGTAAATCGACATTCAGTGAGGTCTTGTACACACTTCAGTAACTCGTGGTGACTGTGCCTGACCCCCATATTTTGTCAGGTCTGTTCCGTTCACCTGCCACACCCCAAGCGCTTTCAAAGAAACAAAACTGCCCTGATTATGGCTCACTTGTATCAGCGTCAGAGTGTTCCCGACCTCCATTGTGATCAGGTCAGTTCCGTTAATGCAACAAAAAGGGCGCGCTGCAATTAACTAAAGCCCTGTGCTGCAATCAACAAAAGCGGGTCCTTGGAAGCATTTTAAAAAAGTCCCCCTGTAGCTGGGGAGTCGCAAGTGAAAGTTACTTACTGCTCGAGGCCTTGGTCAGGGCTGCTGTGCCTACCCATCTCTACCGGGATAGTGACGAGTCACGGTGTTCCGGTGATTTTTAATGTTTGTTTGGGGCGTGACCTACTCGCCTCACATGTCACATGACTCGCAGTGTTAGCATGGGGGCCATCTTAGAACGGGTCAATATTCAGTTGTGTGAATGTTTAGTTATATGTATATAGGGGTGAATCATGTTTAGTGAGTATTGATTTTAATGCCTTATCTATTCGTTTATTATTTATTCAAGTTTCTCGATGGAGCATGACTATTAAGTGTCTTTGTGTATTAAAAGGCACTTCGTTTTTGATCCAGTCCTAATAATCATATTAATGATTATTTCAAAATACAATTTGATGGGGTCATGAGGAGGTTCAGTCATGGATACAAGGCAAGGGTCTGATAATAAAACCAATGCTGTGGACTCTCAGTATTAGGCAGGTTGGTTTATTAAGCCTATGCTGTGGACTCTCAGTACTAGGCAGGTTGTTATATCATTAGAATCATAGACTACTCCACGGAATGTCCTCATTGAGTCCCCGTCTGTCTGAGGACAACCTGTGTATCCACCTCTGTTCCTTGTGAAATAAATTCTGTTTGGATTTGTTATTAGGGATCTCAAGGATGAGCCATCTTAGGGAGTCAGCAGTGTGGTTGTGTTCTAAAAAGTGCCGGCACATCTTGGTGTTGGTTTTCTTACATCGGAAGTTGCTTCTATGTTCCGATATGCGAATTTTCACCGGTCGAGTGGTCATGCCCACATATTGTAGTCCACAAGGGCACTTGAGCAAGTAAATGCAATTGGAAGAGTTGCAGTTGGTATGGCTGCGAATTTCCCACGTGAACGTCTCTGTTAATTCGATGGACTTAATGACGCTCGTAAAGGGGCAGACACTGCAGGAGCCGCAGGGGTAGTGTCCCTTAATTTCTGAATACAGCCTCCATTACCGATAGAAGAACTGTTAAGGAGGTCAAAAGTCTGCTGCAGTGATATGTTTGTAACCTACGTGCCATAGATAGATACGAGTATGGTAGTTTGGTTGGCTTTTGAACCTGCTACCACATACAAGGTAAAGAGACACCTGCATCACCTCTGCTTCGATCCCAGTGGGTTAGATCAGCAGGCTGAGTTTTTCTTCAGTGATCTGTTTGCAAAATGCCTGCCTCAGGCTCCACAGCCAGTATGCTAGTTTGAAGGTTTGATGTGGAGAGACACAGATAGAGAGAGAAAGAGAGTGAGACACAGAGAGACTTACTACACGTGAGCGTGTATTAGTGCAAGGAAGTGTGGAGTTGTTGGTATCTTTATTGCATGTTCAGTAGTTGATATAGTCTAACTTAACTCCCTGGAGCAACAGGAAGGATTACAGAGAACATTTTTATAACAGCAGGAACACCCTAACTTGAGGTACTTTAGCAAAAACCGAATTGTGTGCGTGGAGTCTGTGAAGAGGTTGCAAGGACTAGTAGTTAGTCGGGCATTACTGGATGTGCAGTTCGTGTTGATATTTTTCAGTTAGTTTATGACAAACAGTCTGAGCAGTAGGGAGTGAGAGAGGGGTCGTTTTAGAGCAGAATAGAACTAAGGTGCGCAGGTTACAAGAGTGAAAGGAGTAAATTTCAACATGATAAAGTACCGGAATTCGGCTGCTGCGATAAGATTCGTGACTAGGAGCTCATGGACACGCTACTACAGAGTGCTGGGGTGTCTCTTCAAAACTCTGCATGCCTCCTGTGCAGCCAACATGCAGGAAATTCTGTGCCAGGTGAGTTTTAGGGGTAATTGGCCGATTTTCAATTCTATCAATTCCACCAGTTACGTCGTAGCTTGTAAATACACACAATAGTTACATCTGACGTTAGAGCACTAGCGGGAAATGCTTTTCTTTGTGGCCTCCTGGAAGAAAGCAGACAACTCGCAACATGTCATGTGCCAAAGAGGGAGGGTGCCAGGCGTCCTCTGATTGAACTGTTGTGGTTTGACCCATACAGTTAAAGTGCAAGTAATGAGGTGCGAGAAACATCTTAGGAGGGGCTTTGGGGAGAAAGAGACCGGACCGAGGCGCTTGCAGCATGTGGCTGGATGAAGCACTCACAAACCAAGCAGTTATTTAACAATGTTGTTACACGGGCACACGCTCCTGAAAAATAGCAGGAAAGAGAGCGTGAAACATGGGCGCATGAAAGAAAAATAAGGCTAAAGAGAGAGAATGAGACCGACTTATACTGTTAACTCATGTCACATTGTGTGCAATGTGATGCGCAAACTCTAGACCACCAATGAATGAGTGTCTGCAGTAATGATGGATTCGGGACACTGAAATTTCAACATCTCTTTGTCTTTACATATTATGTAACAGCACACAGCAGCTCACGGTTCACCGGCAAAAAGTAGACGACTTGGATCAGGCACTTTGCAGGTAACGGATAGCAGCTTCTGTCGCACTCTTATAAAGAAAATTAAAACAAATCATATATCCGCCCAACACTTTTAAAATCCACCAGCTTTCAAAGGCAATGCAGGCTAAAACAAACATTTTGCTCGTTTGCTCTAATGCTATCCTTTGGTTATACTGAGCGCGGGAAATTTAAATGTAATTACGCCCCAGTACAATTCTTTAACGCCACATGTAGAATAATATGCGTTGCTGCATTGGTGAGCTCCACTTAAAAATCAGTCCGCTCCAAACCCCAAGTTAGCGCTCTGTTTTCGCTTGTGGAATCTTAACTGGGCACTCCCGTCATGCTGTTATTTTGACTGCAATGCACTGAGCTCTCAGCAGGATGTTTGCATTGCCTCTTCCCTTCGCGAGCAACAAGGATAAAGTTAACTGTATTCCTAA
Source organism: Lissotriton vulgaris (assembly GCF_964263255.1). Classification (NCBI taxonomy): domain Eukaryota; kingdom Metazoa; phylum Chordata; class Amphibia; order Caudata; family Salamandridae; genus Lissotriton; species Lissotriton vulgaris. The sequence continues at coordinate 353,244,643 of NC_141687.1, forward strand.
ACCCCTGATGCCGCAAGCTCACTTGGCATTAGCCTGGCAACATTACTGCCCCCCTGCCTCCTCACCCCAGTTCCAGGTCACACCACCATCAGCGAGATATTTGTGCAATCCTCTTCGGTTAAAATGGAGACAGGTTCTGCACGTCCACCCCATTGATCTTGAGGAAGCAAGACACCCGATTGCTGCGACTTCCGCTTATTAAAACTGAAGTTTCAGTCCCCCAGCCAATCACTGGCTAGAGCCCAGTCATGGGCTGCTAGCCAATCAGAGGCCTCAAAAGCGTCTGCAGCTCCCCGCCAGCCTTTCTGATTGGCTGTGAGCCCCAAAGTGTCCACAGCCTGTATAATGTACGCGATTTATAGTCTGCATGTCCGACGGGCAAAATAAACATTGCATCTTCTTGCCCGTGTTAAAAATCAACATGGTTCGGGCGTCGGGCGATATGATTTCCCCACCCCTGCCTGGGAGCCTTAAAGCTTGCTTTCAGCCTGAGGCCAGGACAAAGAGCCCGATTAGGATCACTGCCGACATTCACGATAGGCCAACTCTGGGGGCGAACGTGGACTTAGACTCTGGGAGGACAAGCGAGGCTGTCGCATCCTCCTCTCCTAAGAGCACAGGCACAGGCAAGGGTCTGAATGCAACTGTGACACCTAGGGAAACACAGAGGCCAATCCCCCAGGGTACGGAGGTTCCAACAACTTCGTTCTTACTAAAATTGGAACAGACCATTGAACGTACACTTGAAACTACCCCTATTAATTAAGGAAGAGCTAAGGCCCCGAGAACTGCACAAACGGAGGGTTGGAGTCCGCTGAGCTTAACTCATCACCAAGACTTAACCGACCCAATTGATGAACCCACTTTTAAAGACCTTAACTTGTCAGCAATAAGAGAAGTCCAGGATACAATGGCTAGGGCACTGCCATGGCAGTCCGCAAAGATGGAACTCCAAATCGATCTTTTGCAGTCGATAGCCCAGCATTTGGTGTGCCAAGATGATAAGCTGGCAAAGCTGGAAGTCCAACTTAACCTCCAACAAGCTCATGCCGCCAGCACCAATTCCTGTGACCTCTTAATTGATAAATGGGCAAGTCTACCTGAAGTCTTAAAAGAGATGCTTGCATTATTAGCCAAGGGTCAGGGTGAGATAACCACGCAAGAACAAGCCGCACAAAAGCTACCACCACAGACGACAGAGCATGCCGAAACAGCAACCCTTAGCACAACGGGCAATAGCGCCACAAAGGTTCCCCTAGTAGGGCCCCGCATTAACTTTACTTTGGCTAATAAAGGGAATGGTGACCCCGAGGTCTCGGATCTTGAGACCGTTAGTGATGACCTGTCTGTTACTACCTCTCAGGTGGAGAAGGTCGAAGGAGCATTAGCAAGTGCCAAAGCTCCGTTATCAAGGAGAACCGAAAAAAGACTTAAAAAACAATTTAAGAAGTCCAAAGCTAGAAGCAGAAACCCATCCTCTGTGGTATCAACCCTGGGCGACACTGAAACTAAACGTATCCCCAAACCACTCTTCCCCATTTTCATACCCAAGCAGGTGTCTAAAACGGGAAAGCCATGTGACGCACCTCTTGTTCGCGGTGAGGCCCAAAGTCAACAAATCCCTCTCATGGAGGGTCAAACCAATGAGGCTCTCCAACAAAGGCCTTCACAGGTGGCCGTCGCCGCACCATTCAGTGCCCCCAGCCCTTCCGGTTGGGTTCTGAAACATGAGTCTGTAACAAATCCCAAACTACAACAGGGCGCACAGCCAGTACAGTCTAGAGTGGTAGGTCTACCAACTGAGGGGCAAGGGAATCAGCAACCAGGAGTCGCACTCAAAAATTACCCAAAATTAACATCAGATCAGGGGGAGTGGCAAGAATGTCCTAGTGTGGAAGGCCAATCAAGCATGGGGCCCAATGGGCAGCAGCCAGAATCCACTCACAAAAACCCTTTAAATTTCAGTAACCAGAGGCTAAAGCTCCATGGAGAAGGGGTGAGTTTGTGCTCCATCACACACAAAAAAAAAAATCCACCTATGAGCTGCAGTTAACCCCAAGGTACACAGCAAAAGGCTCATTTGACATCTTGAACAGGTCCAACATTGTCCCCCTCTTTGGCCATATTGCCTCGCTGGCCCATATCACCTCAGAAAATATTGAGTGGGTGATATTTAAGAGACTGGAGACAGACACCCATGACTATTCCACCATAATTGGACTTGCGAGTCAGCAAGTCCAACAGGCTGTCCTTAAGGAAGCAACACTGTTCGCTGAATGGGGCATTGAAGTCGTTGCGCCAAGGACACTGAAATATCCACACGTCCTGTTGCCGCAACAGGACACACACGAACCGTCATTCATTCTTAAAGGCATAAGGCACACCCGTCCAGATATAAGGGCGAAATCAGGGCGGGCAAAAACCCCACTAAAAATCAAAATCCAGCAAAACGACGGGCAACGGAGCGTGCAGCGGTATTACCAGACATCAGAACACCTGGAGGCCACATGGAGACAGTGTCCCTAACCTAATAAATAGCCATGAAAATAACGCCTGTTCAAAACCACTCAGGGGCCTAGTCCGCGAGTTATCCATTATCTCATGGAATATTGCGGGGGTGAGCAACATCTTTAGGGACATAACTACACCTGAATACCTCGCACAGGGGGACATACTGTGTATTCAGGAAACCTGGGCAAGGGCAACGACCGCCATTGGTGGCTTTTACGAACATTTTAAACCAGCGACCAAAAGGACAATCTTTGGACGCCCGTCAGGGGGTGTGTCTATCTACGTAAGTCATGCGTGCAAAATTAACACAACTGAATTAAAGTTGGGGTCTCCTGATCTTCAAGCCATCCTAATCAGTGGGTTGTCATCGGGTCAAAAATCTCGCCCCCTTCTACTAATTAATTGTTATTTCAATCCAATTAAGTATCAATCCTCCCAGGCCATGGAATCACTTATTTCAATTTTGGAAGATCTTTTAATAAATTGGAAGGACCAAGACTTAATAATCGCGGGCGACTTCAATCACAGAGGCTTGGGTTTAATTTCGGAGGCACCATCAAGCAGGAAGTCAGCCCTACTGACTGAATTTCTCGCAAATTGTAAGCTGCACTCCACCCATAGAATACAAAAAAAGACCCAACCTGATTGGACCATCAACCCGACCTTTAGAAATGTCTCTACTATAGACTACATCTTTATCAACGAAGGGCTTGTCCACAATCTTTGCAATTTTACAGTGGATGACAGAGAGGAAAGCGATCATAGGCCCCTCTGCGCCACATTCAATCTGGCGCAGGTACAAGCAGAATTACAAGTAGTTATTGGAACTACCACGGGGGAGGAACATCACAAAGTGCTTAAAAGAATAAAATGGTCAACCAATCTCAGTCATAGCCTGCTAGACTATGTAGCTAGTAGGGAGGAAGAACCTAACCCAGTTCAAACTAAGAATATCATTTGTGTAAGAAGAAGAGGGTATCCCCGACTAGAGTTCCTAATTCGGGATAAGTATAGTGTGTGGAAGAAAGGTAATTAGGAACTGGTTTGAAAAGAGGGGCAAGGCGGACAATTGACTGAAAGGACCAATGGAGAGGTGTGATACAAAAATAAGAATTTTATTTTATTCAATTAGCAGTATGATAAAAAACATGAAAAAATTATTTGTAGTATACAATTGATAAAGAATGAAAATCATGTGCCTATCTCCCCTATACATGTGATTAATCTACATATATATACATTTTATACATATCTTGAGATGGTTCATTTATACTCAAGGATGGAGAGAAATGGATGTTTCAGCACATTATATATAAAAACATGGCTAAATATGACATCTATGACATCTACGCGCGTTTCGGCTGGGGGCCTTCATCAGGGAGCCATGTGAGTATCCAAGTGGACCTATATATATGGGAAAAATATAAACAATAGTGGTGTTTGTCAACGTCCTTAAAGGTGCCCTAAGTTATATACATGTTAAAACAATGAGACAATATCATATAGTACATTTTTACAGTGGTATACAGTTTAACAATAATATCTAAAAAAGAAAGAGAAGGAGTCTTGAACCTGTCCTAGTATTTACATTAATATACAATAATATACAATGCAGTCCTCAAATTGTGCTAAAAAGGGGGCTCTAGTCACTTTGTACTTAGGTAATACAGAATGTAAAGGGGGCGGACACATAGGGTGGTCTAAAAAAACATCTTCCTAAGTAGTGGGGTGTCCCTACTTACAACGAGTGTTAAGGAACAGCTGTCTGTAAAATGAGGTAAGTGTTTGTCGAATAGAGAAAGCAGAACAGAGGGTAGAGGGAAGGAGGTGGGAATTTAATGAATAAGAAAAATTAATAATGACATGTTTATACCTGAAGCGGTGGGTGTGGAAGATTTTCACACAAAGAGGTGGCAGGAAAGAGATGGAATGGCAAGGTGCTTGAATATAGACCTTGATGGCTGCAAGAGAATTTAATGAAAGACTAAAGTTTTATATCTAGGGATATTTTGAGGCCGGTCTATAGGCATGTGAGGAAGGCTAGTACCTTATTGATTTATTCGGCTGCGTGGGTCTTTCGTGCATTCGGAGGACGCCTCACTTATTTTGGGCTGTTCAAAAGAGAAGGCATAGAGATGCTTTTTAGAGGAAAAGGTATAGTTGATGGTATGGGGGTATACTGAGATGGGTAGCGTGACGTTATTACCTTGTGTGGATGGTCACTCGGCTTCACAAATTATGGTAATTCCAAGCATGGAGAATGGGTGAAGTGAATAACATCAGGGACCTGAATGTTAAAAGACTTGATATTACATACTGCTAAAGACAAACGGGTGCCAGCAATAACAGTGTAGAGCGATTGGATACTTGTATCCAATTACCTTTAGATTACGTGTGTTGTCGACCGGGGGTCTTGTAAGTGACGGTCTTGCTGTTTCTGATTATGCTGACCGTCTGTAAATCAAGGCGGGGATAAAAACGGTGCATAAGGACATTGTGTCCACACATTGGCAGTGAGAAAACCGAACCGGTGTAATATGGAAACGTGTGTTACCTGTAGATTACATTCGTAGGGTGTTCTGCGGGGGTCTGCAATACTGCTCGTTATCTGGGCGCCGGGGTTTGGTCAATCTGCACAGTGCATCAAAGGTGGGGATATGGACAGCGCATTAGTATATTAAGTTCACAGAGCGGCAGTAAGAGAGCAGATCAAGCATGATATTTAGTCGCGCATTACCTTTAAAATTCGCCCATTGAGTGTTCCGTGGGGAGTCTGCAAAGCCGCTCGTGATCAAGACGGCGGGGTGCGGTTAATCTACATAGTTGAGAGGGGGGAGAGAGAAATACAAAGCTCGCGTTTACTAATGGAGCTGAAAAACGGATGGGCGCATGTGAACGCTATTTAGTGTGCGAAGGGGCTACGTCCGGTTTGCTTACCTAGGCGTTGTACATCGTATTCATTCCGATTGTGGGGTCTGCCGGCATATGGTCCGCTGGAATAGGGTAGAGTCTGGGCAGGGAAATGATGCCGGTTATATACAGCCCTCGTACTCGGTTTCATGAGTTGGCGCCTTAGGGGCAGTGTAAACATAGATAACGGACTATGTTATGAAAAAAGCCTCCTGTGTTGACGCGAACAGGGCGGACATATTGGAATGGTGTTTAAAGGCGAGCTAGAGTATAAAGGTGTCCCTGTTTGTGCCAAGGGGTGACAGACATATTACGAAGGGAGAATTTTAGAAAGGGGTGAAAGGTGGTACAAGTCTATACTAGAGTGACTGTGGGTAGGGGAGGAAGATGAACTGTATCCGTACTGGTGGAACTGTGGGACATTTAACCATAATTGTATTTCAGTACTTGGTCCCATGGGATTTCGTTATTCATGCCCTTTTGATAGGTACCTAAGGTGAAAATCCAGTATACCTCGCGACATTTGCGCACTTGGGTGCTTAATGGACCAGATGTTTTGTGGATTTTTTCCAGGATGAACCAACGGATGTCGTTGGGGGTATGGTTGGCTTCTTGGTAGTGTTTGACTAGAGGAGCCTGTGTTTTGCCTGTGCGGATGGCTGATCTGTGTTCTGACAGGCGTGTTGACATCATGCGGGATGTCTCGCCTACATAGCCAATATTGCATGGGCAGAGTAAAAGATAGACCACGTTAGTGGTTCTGCAGTTGGTCAGAGTTCGAGAGCTGATGTTATAGTTGTTGAAGTTAAGCTCTTTGGTTTCTATAGCAAATTCGCAGGCTGTACAGTCCAGGCATTTATAGTTACCTATTACTGGACTAAGGTCAGTGAGCGTTCTTTGAGTAGAAGGTGTTTTGTTAGTGCTCATTCTTGATCTTACTACCAGATCTTTTAAGTTTTTATTTTTCCTGTAGGCAAACATAGGCTTTGGAAGCTGGCTCTCTTTGGGCTTAGTGGCATTGAGGATATGCCAATTGGAGAATATGATTTGTTGGAGTTTTGCATTCATTGTGGAGTGTCTGGTAACAAATACCATCTTGGATTGTGGTTCTTTGTTCTGGGGGGTCAGTAAGTGCTGTCTGTCAAAGAATCTTGCTCTTTTGTACGACTCTCGTACTAGGCGCTTGGGGTATCCACGTGATATGAATTTAAGTTTCATTTCTGTCGCTCTTTTATCAAAATCTGTGACTGAGGAGCAATTCCTTCGAACCCGAAGGAATTGACTAAAGGGTATGCTGGACTTTTGTGTTTTGGGGTGGTAACTAGTGTAGTGCAATAACGTGTTGCGAGCGGTTGGCTTCACATACAGGTCTACACTAAGGCGGTTGTTTTTGCTGATTATATTGATGTCCAGGAACTCAACGCATGTTTGGCTAGATGTGGCAGTGAAGCGTATGTTTTTGTCACACAGATTGAGCCATGATACAAATGTGGATACAGGTTCCATTTCTGACGTCCAGATGAAAAAAATATCATCTATATAGCGAGCCCATGATGAAATCGACTCGCTGAAGGGGGCAATTTCATTATAGATGAATTGTGACTCAAATTGGGCCATGTAGATATTGGCTACAGTGGGTGCACATGAGGCACCCATACTGACTCCCATAGTTTGTTGGTAGAGGGAGCCATTAAAGTCAAAAGTATTCTCAGATAGTACTATTGTTAAGCAATCCAAGAGAAATTGTTTGGGACAGTCAATGTGGTACGTGTCGATGAACCATGAGACAGCTTGGATAGCTCCTATTTGTGGAATATTTGAGTAAAGAGCTTCTATGTCCATGGTAGATAGCCACTGTCTGTCAGGGTTGAAGGTCAGCGATTCTACGATGTTAATGATGTCTCTTGTGTCCTTGACATGGGACGGAGTCTTAGGTATGTGGGGCCTAAGGATGGTATCTATGTATTTTGATAAGGGTTCGGTAATGGATCCAATAGTCGAGACTATGGGTCTGTATGGTGGGTCTTGACTGTTTTTGTGTATCTTTGGTACTCCATATATTGCCGCCATTTTGGGTTGTCGAACATTGAGGAATTGCCATTCTTTGTCGCAGATTATATTTTCATCAAGGGCCTTAGTTGTTAGAGACAGGATCGCAGATTGGACTCGTTTAGTGGGGTCTTTTTTTATTGGAATATAATGGTCGATGTTGTGTAGTAGTTTCTCCATGTTCAATATGTATTGATTAGTGTCTATAACCACTATACCGCCTCCTTTATCGCAGCATTTGATAGTAATGTCTTTGTCAGTTTTTAGTTCTGCGAGAGCTTGATGTTCCTCATAAGAGATGTTGTAGCTAGGAGGGGGTATGTATTTAGTGGCCGCCGTAAGTTTGTTATATACTACGTGCTCAAACGTAGCGATTTCTGGCGCTACTTGTTCTAGGGTGGGTAAGAAGGTAGATGCAGGTTTTAGACCTGATAGATTCATGAGAGTGTCATCTTCTACAGTTTTGGCTTCAAAGAAATTTTGAAGTCTGATCTTCCTGAAGAAGGTCATAAGGTCCTTGAACAATTCAAATTTATTGATGTTACAGTGGGGGACAAAGGAGAGGCCCTTGGTTAAGAGTCTTTCTGTGATAGGGGAAAGAGGTTTACTGCTCAAATTGAAAATAGGTATTTCTTCTAGTCGCGCCAGTATTGTGCATGGCGTGTTACTAGGAATTGATTGGGGTTGGAGTACATGGCTGGAGCTTCCTGATAATTCTGAGGAGGTGGTGGGTAGGCATGCATCAGGGGTCCTGGATATTGGTTGGGAGGCGGCGGATAGTGTTGGTTGTATTGTTGTGGGTTCCCTCGGTGGCGCTGTTGGTATCTGGGTTTCCAGCGTCCCTGTGGGTTCCCTCGCCTGGATAAAAAAGGCCTATTGCCTCTATTTGGTCCTCCTCTTTGTTGTCCTCCCTGTTCCTGATCACTTGTGTTACTTTCATTATCTGACCCTGATGTATTCGAGAAGGTAGTTATTTTTTTGGGTATGGGGTGCTGATTAGGGGTATAGATGTTATCACCCTGGGGTTCTGGCTGGTAGTAGTTCTCTGCTAGGTAGGGATATACTTTCTCATTGCTAAAGTATTGGATGTCTTTTTTAAGCTTGTCTGTTTTCCTCTTAAGGAGGTAGTCATTATAAGATTGTAGGTCTTTTTCCATTTCTTCTAACTTTTTTATCGCATCCTCCTTAGCTGTGTTGTTTTTGAGTTTGAGCTCCAATTCTGCTATTTCTGTCAGCAGGGTCTCTACGAGATGTTTAGCCGTCTCTACTATAAGCATCATCAGATCCCTGGAGCATCTGTTCGCTATAAGCGACCATCTTTCCAGGAATCTTCTAATTTGAACGAAAAGCCCTGGGATGTTTTTGACTCGTAGGCCTTGAGGTATTACTCCAGCTTTTAAATATTGGAGCATAAAGTGTCCATGGAGTTCTATTCTTTTTGTTTTTTTCTTTAGGGCTAATAGTTGTTGGTATTCTGTATTGTTTGAATTTGTGGTAACTGGTGTGTCTGTGGTAGCTAGGTCACCCACCATTGACACAAAATCTTCGTCTGAAAACCCAAATGTGAGTAGTTTATCCATGTTGTCAGGATGGTTGACACTAAACTAAATAAGCAATGGGTAGTCTAAAAGAGACCAGGGGGTGGTGCAACCGTGGTTGATGAGGACAAGAAATGGAAGGTACAGGTTCAAGAAAAATGATAAAGGGACTAGAATTGTGAACTAAAAACAATGAACCCCCGCACAGACAGGCTGTGGAGATAATTTGTGTAAGAAGAAGAGGGTATCCCCGACTAGAGTTCCTAATTCGGGATAAGTATAGTGTGTGGAAGAAAGGTAATTAGGAACTGGTTTGAAAAGAGGGGCAAGGCGGACAATTGACTGAAAGGACCAATGGAGAGGTGTGATACAAAAATAAGAATTTTATTTTATTCAATTAGCAGTATGATAAAAAACATGAAAAAATTATTTGTAGTATACAATTGATAAAGAATGAAAATCATGTGCCTATCTCCCCTATACATGTGATTAATCTACATATATATACATTTTATACATATCTTGAGATGGTTCATTTATACTCAAGGATGGAGAGAAATGGATGTTTCAGCACATTATATATAAAAACATGGCTAAATATGACATCTATGACATCTACGCGCGTTTCGGCTGGGGGCCTTCATCAGGGAGCCATGTGAGTATCCAAGTGGACCTATATGTATGGGACCAGTTGGATACTCCTAATTACCTTTCTTCCACAAACTAAGAATATCATCCACCTCTGGGAAACTCTGACCTCCGACTTATTGGAACGTCTGGGCAATAACCACCATTCAAGAAGTCGCCAATTCCACTCTGATCCTCGCCGTGCAACATCGTGGTGCCTGTCACAGTGTAAGCGTGCTCTAAATAAGGCAATCAGGGCACAAAAGAAAGGCACCCATTTGTCAGGGAGATACTCCATTGCTGCTCTGCGAACAGACTATAAAATGAAAGTCTGGGCCCACAAAAAACTGCAGACTGAACAGAATTGGTTGACTGTGTTCTCCTTAATTAAAGGAAATGACAATAGTAAGCTTTGGCGTTTCATTAACAGTCTGACCCCCAGAGGAGAGCAAAAGGAAAATAGTGTTGCAGGGAAAGTGTGGGAACAGTATGCCAAGGGGCTGTATACCTGCGAGTCAAATCAGGCCACTGCAGGAAGCTGTGCGTGGTCCAAGGTGGCAGCGGAAATTATCGAACCCGAAAGAGCTACGTCAGAAGGCGTAAACTCGACCTGAACCGGATCGTTCACAGAAATGGAGGTACTAAAGTGCATCAAGGCCATTAGAACTGATGGCGCTCCAGGCCCAAATGGGATTCTGGCCCAGGTTATGGAAACTGCCTCAGCCTTTTTTGCATCCAGACTCACCCCTTTATTTAACCATTCTTTTGCCACAGCAATTTTGCCAGCCTCTTGGAAAGGTTCTATTCTATTCCCCATCCATAAAAAGGGGGACCACACGAACCCGGCCAATTACAGGCTTATAGCTCTCCTCGACGTAGAAGCAAAGATATACGCCCGCCTTCTTCTCAGGGATCTGGAGGACTGGGTGGACAAGAACGGCATTCTTCCGCCCACACAGACCGGCTTTAGGGCTCATAGCTCCACTCTTGACAACATCTTAGCCCTTTCCTACCTTGCGAAGAAGGCCAATACGAGGACCAAACTGCCCCTGTTCTGCTGTTTCATAGACTACTCTACAGCCTTTGACCGAGTGAACAGGGGCCGGCTCTCGGCTAAACTTGACTCCTGGGGGCTACCACAGGCTCTGCTAAAAGCTATAAAAGCGCTCTATGAAGGCACCTAGGTCAAGGTGAAGCTAAGCCCTACAATAACAACTGCAAGAATTGACACCAACTCGGGCCTCAAGCAGGGGTGCGTCTTGGCCCCCATGCTTTTCAACTTGTATACTGCGGACATGGGGACAGCTCTGAAAGATGCTAACTTAGCACCTCCAAAACTGGGGAGGCTCGTCCTGGGAACACTCCAGTATGCAGATGACACAGTGATCATGGACCACACTAGGGTGGGGCTCCAAAGAGCCTTAAGCAGTTTGGCCTTATACAACAAGTCAAATGACTTGCGGATCAACGTGGGCAAGACCAAAATCGTCATTTTTGGCAAATACCCCCTCAAAAAAGAAGCTTCATGGTCTCTGGGGAAGCAACGTATCGTCACTGCCCCATCCTACAACTATCTGGGCACCTGGGTCTCTGAGAGTGCCTCTGCAGTTAAACATCTGAAGGAGCTTAAACCTAAAATTGACAAAAACATTCTGTCGCTAAGACGCTTATTCCACCGCTTGGACAGTCCCTCAGCAGAACCAATGCTGACAGTGCTCCGGGCAAAACTGATCCCTGCCATTGCATATGGGCACATAGCCTACCCAGGTGCATTTGACAAAGTGGTCAACGCGGCCCAGGCGAAAGCCTATAAGATGGTGCTACAGGCCCCTAGATACGCAAGGAGCAATAGATTAAGGCTAGAAATAGGCCTTAAGCGACCTGAGCTGGTATTACTGGGGGACCTTTTAAAACTCTATATTAGAGTATTGAAAGCACCTGAACATTCGCTAAAGCACTCCCTAAAATCAATCTTTGAAGAGGTGGGCTCCCCGTGGCACTCAAAGGTAGGACAAGCTATTGCAGCATTGAAAATCGAAAGAAGGAGTTTGCCCCTGCATGAAATTCCATTCTCAGCCTGGGCCCAAGCAGTTAAGCGCCAAGTCCGGATCATTTCCTTTGGACTTGACCTTGCATCTTTTCGGCAAAATCCACTAACTCAGGCCCTGGACAAATCATATATTCCAGGTAAACCCCAACCTTACCTGCAAGACCCAGTATTCACTTACGCAAGAAAGAAAATTTTGTACTTTCGACTTTTGGCCCTCAGGATCATGGACTTCAACCCCAAATGGGCCAGAACGGATGGCACCTTAGCCTGTCTATGCAATTACCGTAGAGAATCCTGGCTACACTTGTTGTGCTGCTGCACAAAGCTGGCCAATGACCGCCATCGCTTGCTGCTTCCGATTTTACGGAACACGGACTATAGAACTTGCAGAGAGGCTTCGGACTGGTGTCTCTCAGTCTCCACGACCTGTTTGATAGCCAGAGTTGGGAAATTCATACACCAGGTAAAAATGACACTTGACTCCCACTTAACGGCATTGTCTGCAAAGTAACTGGAATCCTTCGGCCCCAGTTATCCAACCTGGGCTGGTTTAAAGTTCCACGAAGAATCCATCTTTCGTCAATAGCCCTTGGTACATGAATTGACTCTACCGAACTTTCATGTGGCTCCCGTTATCAGTTGCACAGGGCATTTTCCAGATTGTATTTGATTCAGGCTAGACTGCTCGGGTAAGAGATCTGTAGATGTAAGACTTTGTGACATATCCGAGATTGTTCCAGAGCTGAGAAAGCAAACTACTTCAACCCTGAGTTGAGAAATCTTTTGATTACCTTCATGTACTAACATAGGCTCCACCACCAGAAAAAGGCTCATACTTTTCTTGTGGTATATCTGCAACCTTGTGTACCTTTAGTACTGAGTGCCAGTAAGAACTCGCTCTAGTCTAGTCCATTTTGTGTGCAGAGCCCAGATTCCAAGTCTCTCTCTGTTTTGTTTTGTGTTATTACCTTAGTTACCTGTGTTGCCTTTATTTTGATTTTATTTATTTTTGAGCAATTTGCTCAGAGTGAAGGGAAAGACTTTCTTGAGGACTTGGGGAGGCACAAGTGTTCACCAGTTGCTGAGCAAATTCAACACGCTGTTGTTGTTTTACTCGAGGTGTAGGGACCTTAAAGACCTCAATTGGTGGAGGAACTGACGTGTTAAGTTTGCTAGGGGAAAGGGAAGATGGGGACGTGGGAGAAAACAGAGTGATGCGATTAGTTAATTCACAATTGGCTGTTGTCCTTGAAAACCGTTCTGGACTCATTTGCCCAAGTTATTTAGCACCCGGGCTTCTCGCCATCACTTCTGGTATGATGAGTGTTGTTAAGCCCTCAAAACCTTCTGTTGAAGAAAACCAGCATCACAAGTGTCTTTTAGAAAATTGATTTGTCGGTGCTTTTTAAAACTTTTCATACTTCCAGGTGACAAAAAAATAGCATCTATCTTAGAAGTTATCCTGCTTACAAAGGAAGCTATGGGAGATTACCTACCTGCCTCAATAGAATAGCCACATAAAAAACTGGAAACCTTCCCATTGGCCACGGGCATAGAGCATCTGTGACTGTTGAAATTCTTTTTTTCCTCAAACTCAGTGAAACTTGTACTTGATTGGGCCATGTATTATGTTGAAAAATATGTATTCTACATAAAGGAAAATCCCTTTTCACCCCTACAAAGAAAATATGGTAGAAAATAAAATCCTTAATAAATCAAATGAGTTAAAAATTATATATATCTGAACCAGGATGGGAGATTTTAAAACTTTACAACAAAAAGAGTATGTGGTGAAGGGGAAATAATTGAGGTTCTTACTAAATTAGTCTCTTTTTTTGAAAACTAGTGACTATACATCTAAACTAGACTTCAATAAATCACATTTGGTAAGGAATATATATGTTGAGGTTTAACTTTTGCAGTGTGTGAACAAGTTGATCGAGGACTACCAAAGGAGATTTTAGGCATGTATCCCACATAGCTCGTTATACTTTCCAGGAATGCTTCCAAGCAAGACAAGCTTTTGCTTCAGGTAGCACAACCTACAGCTGTCTGTCACTTCAAAAGAGGGAGTGTGGCCCCTTTTGTGCAAACAAAAATAAGGGTTCCGAAGAAATTAGGCTTTAAGTCAATGAAACTGGGCGTTCGGCGTCTCTCGAAAAAATGCGCGAGTTGCTTGGCCTTAAGTAGCTCATGACTATTTTTACTGACCAGAAGTAGCTCTCACTACAGAAAAGGTTGGAGACCCCTGATTTAAGTCATGGGGGGGGTCGCTTGCATTTTCAAACTTATCAGTTTGGTTTTATAGTCCTGGTACCACTGTCATAATTATCTAGTCCGCCATCCTCTCCCATCAGTTGAGTATTCGGTCTAATTGATGAGGCCCACGGTCCATCTTATTCGTCGCCACCTCACTTTGAACACACTTCTAAAGGGGAGGCTCTCGAAGATCTTCTATGTGCTGATCTCTATGAGCCAGGTTTTTATGACTTCAGTGAGAGGGTAGCAACGTTTAAGGCAAGGGACAGGGAGACTATTATTGATTATATATTTTTATCTCCCTCTCTATTAGCATGTAGTTTTTTATAATGCTAAATGCTCTCCCCTCAGTGACCATAATCCGATTTATTTTAGAGTTGGATAAGGGCTTTTACCTTTCGGATGCTTCAGTCAACTCTGGGAGGCCTATTCCTGTGATATCCAAAGATCAAGGGAGGAGGTTAAAATGGGCTAAAGTAGTCCCCGATAATTTTTTTGCTAGCCTTTGCTTGAAGGTTAAAGACGACATGCAAAGTGCGCTGACTATTCTACTCCGGAGGATATAATAATTACAGCCTTTGAAGCCATCTGCGGACAGGTTGCCACAGATTTATTTATCACAACCAAGCCAAAACAAAACCAAGGGAAAAGATGGTTCGACTCTAAATGCTCTAGGGCCCACCAAGATTTAATAAAAGCACTGAAAGTTAAACCCTGAGATAGTGTGCAGATAGCTGGGCTTATAAAAGAATATAAATTAATGGTCCTGACTCGTAAAAATGAAATTAAAACCTAGGCCTTGGACGCCTTAATGTCAAACGAAGTTTTAAAGGATAGCTCAAAGTTTTGGACTATTGTTAACAGCCCGCTGCTCTCGTGGGAGGAGAATGGTATACTGGAAAGCAACATCCCAGAAGACCAGTGGTTAACTCATTTTGAAGGCATTTACGGGAGTAACAAAGTGTTTGAGCCCTTTTTTGCCCCGACAATGGTAATGCTTTGCCTATGTTTGTTTTCAAAGAGGAAGATGTCGAGAGGCCAATAAATGAATCCGCAAGCAATAAGGCTCCTGGCCCATACGGCGTTCCCGCCGACCTTTATAAGGGCAATGTTAAATTTTGTGCTAAAATTTTAACTAATGTTTTTAATTCCACAGTTGTCCAGGGGTTTCCTTTTTTCATGGTCCCAGTCTATCATAAATCCCTGTCTTTAAAAAATGGCAGAGAGGGGATCCTAGGTGCTATAGGCCCATTTTATTGATAGATTTGTCCGTTAAAATTTTGTGCAAAGTGATTTTGGCCAAGGTCTCAGAGTGGGTCGCAGAAAATGAGATCTTGTCCAATCTTCAGTACGGTTTTAGATCATGCAGAAGCAACGTGGACCAGTGCCTTAATCTGTATTTATTGATGAACAAGTACACTGTAGCATCCAAGGGGTCCATTTATTTAGTCTTTATGGATTTATCTACAGCCTTGGATCTTGTGAACAGAGCAAGGCTTTGGTCCATTTTGCTTGACTTAGGGATCGATCCATTTTTGGTATATTTTCTTAGCCGATTTGCATCGGAACTTGTTTGCGGCCGTCAGGGTGACCCAGGAGGGTAAATGCACAAGACACTTTAAATCTGGTAGAGGGGTCAGTCAAGGGTGTTTTTTGGCCCCTCTACTTTTTACGTTGTATATAAACGCCATAGTTAAAACTCTGGTCAAAGCTAGCTTGGACATTCCGCGTGTACGGAACAGAACCATTCCGGTCCTCCTATATGCGGACGACGCCGTCCTACTTGCTCGAACCCCTCTAGGACTCCAGAGATGATTGAACTCCTTTGGGGATTTTATGAATTCCCTGGATCTGGTGGTTAATATTGCTAAATCCCATGTATTGACCTTGGGACAACGTAAGAATAAAGCTAGAACCTTTTACTGTAATGGGGCTGAGGTTACAAGGGTGAAGGTTTTTACGTACCTGGGGGTCCTGTTCGACGATAGATGCACCTGGGCTCCCCAGCTTATAGCTAAAAAAATCATTGTCGGCCCTACTTAGTTTTGCACGGCGATAAGGAGGTAAGCCCTGTGAAGCCATTCCTGCCATTTACACGGCAAAATGTTTGCCCATGGCGCAGCTATTTGGGGGTATAAGAAAGCAGTAGGGGTCTAGAAATCTGAAAACAAATTTTTTTGCTCCATCCCCCAATCGACTCCAACTTTTGCCACCCACCAGGAGCTGGGGATGGGATATGTGTCTGATTTGGTGAGCTTGGCCCCCTGGTTTGTTGGATAAAAACCTCGTTGAACTCTGAACTTACGCTGAATCACCAGATTCTAAAAGATTGTGTCACCCTAGACAGAGCTAGTGAAATACAGTGGCTGTCTTATATTGAAGCAATGTTTTCGAAACTTGGGTGCCCAGACATTTATTACGCCCCAGAAGGAATTGTGAAAGCTGATGTAAAGTGGGTTAAAACACACTTCCTGAGCTTAATGGAGCAGGAAAGGGAGGGTGAGGAAATAAAAAAACCTCTGGTTTAAGAATTGTTACAAAGCCCTTCCACCGCTGGTTACTGACTAGATTTCGTTTCAACCTGATTCATTTTTCACTGGGGAACTTTCAAGGTTGGAGCAAACCAGAGGATTCAGCACTGTGTAATTGTGATTGTAGCTCAATTCAGGACACTATGCACTTTATATTATTT
The DNA here is from genome assembly GCF_964263255.1 of Lissotriton vulgaris. NCBI lineage: Eukaryota > Metazoa > Chordata > Amphibia > Caudata > Salamandridae > Lissotriton > Lissotriton vulgaris. Next base: position 353,261,279 of record NC_141687.1, read on the forward strand.
TGTGATTTTTATACTGGCATCAGAAAGAAGTTCTTAATTCCACTTGTGAGAGGCAAGGGTTTTTTACAGGTCAAACCAGCCTTATTGTATCTTCAATTATTGGATAACCCCTGGAATATTTTTAATATCGCTAGTTTTCTTGTAGCTGCTGTACGGATTAGGAAAACAAGATTACAAGCGATGATTGGAATATGAATTTTATCGGAAACTCAAAACATTATGAAATTGTTTTATCTGAGATATTTCTCTGGTTTTGAACTTTTCTGGTTTCACCCAAATGTATTTTACGATTTTTGTTCTCTATGTGTGCTTTAATGATTTTAATTAATCGAATAAAGTGGTTATGACTTGACGTTTGACTTAAGTAGTTGAATAGTCCCATTTAAGCTGGCTATGATCAGAGCCTGATTGTCCAGACTCCTGCATTGCTCCGCCACTTTTAGGTTTTCTCCTTCGTTTGGTTAGAGAAGGGAGTCGTTTTTGCGTGCTGGGATTAGAGAGAGATCTGTCAGGGTCCGTCCCAGAGTTATCAAGTTCAGTATCTAACTAGTGTTAGATAATTATCAATCTTTGTTAAGAGAAAATAATTTTTCTCCATATTCATGTGTACGTAGAAATTCCTCTCGTGTAGAGATTGGCAAGGTCTTAGAGGGTATAACTAAGTTCCCCTCCATAGACGAAATTCCACCCGTAGTTCCATTCTTGTCCACATTTTTATCTATCAGTGAGGCCAGTTGCCCCAGTATTGACCAAGGCTTCAAATTCTCCCAAGTCTCCATGTATAAAGCCGGGGTCAATTATTTTCACCACATCAGTAAGGTTTATATTGGTAGCACTATTATTACTCGCAGTGTGTCCTGTCTCCATCATCTCACTTGTCTCTGGAGTCTCTGAATTCCCTGGTTGCCATTTAGAAGGTGCTGGGAGTGTCTGCTTCCCAGCGCTCTTCAGTTTTGTAGTGAGTTTGCCCAATCCAGAGAAAATTAACGGGATCACCCGCTGTTTGGCCCGCCAGCACCAGTCATTTCAGAGGGGCGCTGCTCAAGCGTCTTGGGCTTCAGCGCTTTGCCATCTTTCGATTCTGCATTGGGAGTAGCGTCCCCGACTTTCATTCCACTCAGAATTTTCCACTGAGCCTGCGGAGCAGCACGCCCCACTGCCCTCTGTTACGCCACCAGCCGTGGTGGCTTTCTGCCCGCGCTCCTGCCTGGGTTGTTTTGAGTGCCCCCTTGTTTTTTTTTGCAAAGAAATCCTTTGCAGTAGGAAATGATGAGCCCAACCATTTAAAGGATGCGGATAGTCCTTTTAGAAGACCCCTCACTCACCAACCTGGTTGGTGACATGCTTCATCATCGGGTCCCACCCCGAAGGCCGAGTGCCAACAGGGTGTGCTGCGACACCTGACTACAGTGGAGCGGGATATTTCTTTTTTATATGTGCAGTGCTAAAAATACAGTGAGTGATCTTAAAAAGGGGTCAACGCTACTCACTCGTGGACTTTATTCCTGAGTGTTTGAACACCCTGTAAAAACAAGTGAAACGCCTAAGCCTAATTAGGTAGGCTTCGGTGTTAGAGAAGTGTGGCGTATTAAAATCGAGACGTGTGTTATGTGATTAAAATACAGGTCTACATGTTTCAACCATCTTGCAATTGTCGGTTTTCGTCAGGACCAAAATAAATGACCTGGGTGGTGCACACACGCTAAGGCGTGCCCTGCCCTCGATCAATGAATAATCTGAAACCACAAACTTGTGGACCATTACAAAATTGTAGAGTAGTCTTCTCCCGTGTCTGGGAAGAAAAAATCCTGCAAAGAAAAGGGAAATGGGGGTTGGGATCACAACAACATTTAGACAAACAATTGTTGTACATATAACACATAGAGCGTGCCAAATCATACTTATAGCGGCTGCACACGGATGGCGGTGTCTAAATCACGAGTGCCTGCTGAAAAATAGACAAACAAAGGGTGGATGTGCCACACCCAGACGCATGGTGCCAGTATTAGTAACATCCATCCATTGTTGTCCTGTCACCTCTCAAAGAAAGAGCCTAGTGCTCACGTCATGGGTGACGAAAGAAGTTACCTCGGCGGCAAAATGTATGTTGAATAGCCGCGTGAACACCTAATACTCTCCCAACTACCACTGTATCGCCACATGCGTGCTACTCTAAAGAGCGCCTAGGTGGTGGTAATCAAGTTGAGGTAGTCGGCCTTCGAAAATGCAACCAAACAGAAGCTTACTCACAGCACGGTAATGGCCATCTTCATGGACGTCCGGGTTCCAAGAGCGGAATGCTCGCGTAACCTGGTAGGTGAAATTAAGAAAAAATTGGGAATGAGAGCCGGAGTGTATACGAGGATCGGCTCGGAAGGCCCCTGTTGCCCCAAGACTTACTTGTGGCTTCTTCCTTGCGGTAAAGTAACCTACTTGGATCTCTTCGCGGAGCCCCGGTGGTGGTAACCGGCTAACCGCGCGGTTGCTGGAAAATGTAGTCTCCCGACTTCCTGGTGTGGGTGTGGACAGCCTGGAAGAGTCTTCAAAGTATCACGAGATAGGTGGCTCCTCCCCTGGACTACAGTGCGCATGGGCATCCTCCCCATCCTCCGATTGTTTTTTTCCGCCATTGGGTTCGGATGTTACTATCTTACCTCAAGTTAGGAAAACTTTCTACACAGCCAAAAGGTTTTCGACAGCGTCGGTATCGTTTCGTTCGGTATTGGTGCCTTTGTTTCGAGAGGACATTGAGGACTCAACAGGTTTTTCTTTCCACACTCGACCCGATCTTTGATCTCAAATGGAAAGAAGTCCATTCAAGAGGTGTCCCCTTTGCAATGCAAAATACCCGCACATCGATGTCCACCCAGTGTGCAACAAGTGCCTGTCCCCAGACCACAACAAAGCCAACTGTATGGCCCGTGCCCGGTTCAGGTCGAAGAAAACTCTTAAGATTCGACGCGCGGCTCGATTGGAATCAAAGAAGTCAGCGCCTGTTCCTGTGAACATCTTTGGGACCGAAGACGAAGAGGTCGTTGATCTGGGGAATCAGGAATACTGCTCCGATCCGGTTTCGGGCCATGACTCAGAGTATGACGCCGAAGACGAAGAGGTGCAAGACGAAAACGTCGTTGATGAGGTAGGAGACGACGTGGAGGCCCTTGGGGCCGTAGAAGATAGCTCAGGCGAAGAGCTAGGCCCAACCGGCTATACGGGGGCCGACGATGACGCACTTAATAAGGCTCAGGTCAAGGGATCGCCACTAGGCCTTATCCAAGATCTACAATCTCGTTCTACAGCCCAGCATAAAGGCCCGGCTTCGAACATTACTAAAGAGCCTTCGGTTTCGAAACCGCCATTGGTCGATACAAAGAAATCGAAACCGACAGCCTCATTGCCGAAACCGAAAAGTGCAAGTGACTCTGGTCGGCTCGAAGGCCTCAAACCCCTCGGAGCCGAAGAAAAAGAAAATGGCCGTCGATGCCGGAAAGCTCAAGAAGGTCATCGAGCCGATTGTTGGGGCACCGAAGACCAAGATCAATGCCGTGGAACCACCAAACCCGACGCCGAAGGGAGTCTATTCACACAAAAGGCTCGAACTGAAAGACCGCATCGATCCTCGGTCGAGGCCTACGGACAAGTCGAATACTGGCTCCAAGGACCCTGTCGAGTCGACACGCCCCAGTCCATTCATAGCCAAGGAAGTGTCGGAGTCACTCCAACGCATCAAGGATAAGGCTAGTGTGCTCGGACCAAAGAAGGCCCCGACGCTGAAGCTGGTCGGACAAGTTCAGACCGCGTCGACACCTATCAAATTCGGGTTGCCACCCTCGGTGCGTCCGAAGATGTTCGAGCCGAAACAAGCTATCGGCGCCACTAAACAAGTGTCGGCAGGAATGGAGGCTGCAGAAGAGCCTGAAGACCAGGAGCCGAGGCACTTCACCGACTCAAACTGGTAGACTGTCCATATACAAAAGAAAATTAATGCCAGAAACACCCATGGAATCATATAAGATTCCCTTGAAAAAGAAGAGAGTTTCAACAACATCTCCAGCTCTTGTAGAACCCCTCCATCACTATGGACAGGAACCTCAAAATTTTTCCCCAACTTACTCCGATGTGGATGCAAGGGATGATGAACATGAGGATGACCTCTATCATGTGGACACTGATCCCGATGATCAAGCCCAACCATGGGCGGACCCTGCTGACTCAAGGGATCCGCAGACTGGCCCTGACACTCATGTGTACAGTGTGATAACATCTCCTACTGAGGACACAACTGCCTTTAACGCCCTTATTGAAAGGGCAGCCAGTAATCATGACGTCGAGCTACATGCTGACCCTGTGGATGAAGACTTTCTTGTCAACACCTTTTCCACTTCAGAAAGGGCAGTCAAAACCCTACCCATGCTAAAAGGGGTCCTTAAGCATGCTGGTGACATTCTTAAAGACACCACTAGAGCCAGGGTGTTAAACCCAAGGATTGAGAAGAAATATAGACCGGCCCCTGCGGACCCTACTTGTATAAGGGGACAGTTGCCATTGGACTCATTGGTTGTTTCTAATGCACGTAAGAGAGCAAACTCCCAGACTACAGGTGATGCTCCTCCTCCTGACAAAGAGTCAAAAGTTATGGAAACTTCAGGAAAAAAGAGTGGCTGCGCAGGCGGCTAACATCTGGCGCATTGCCAACACTCAGGCACTCTTGGCCAGATATGACAGGTCCCATTATGATACCCTTGAGACACTGTTGCAACACCTACCTGATAAGTACAAGGAGGGGGCAGAACTGCTCATCCAGGAGGGGAAACTGATTAAAATTAAAAAAGACACTGAGACCACAAAGTCTATGGGGGCTCTGCAGTCACAGCAGTTTCGGGGTGGCTCCTTTTGTCGCTCCAATACTAGGGGCCCCTCAAAAGGCCAGTCAACACAACAGACACAATACAATAAGGGAGGTACACAATCCACCTACAATAAGAACAACCGGGGTGGATATCGTGGAAACAACATCAAGGGCAGAGGCAACAACAGTTCCAGATCCTCCGCCAATACCAAACAGTGACGCCCTGTCACTGCCCCCGACCATATAACACCTGTCGGGGGGAGACTACAACAGTTCCTGCCAGTCTGGATGTCCATCACCACAGACAGGTGGGTGAGAGACATTGTACAGTACGGGTATTTTCTGGAATTAACGTCCACTCCACCCAACATCCCACCAAGACACCGTCCTATGTCCGCAGAGCACTTACACTTATTGCAGCAGGAGGTCGTCGGCATGCTGCAAAAAGGGGCCATAGAGCTCGTGCCTGTAGAAGACCAAGGGTCAGGGGTGTACTCTCTGTACTTTTTAATACCCAAAAAGGACCGGTCTCTTAGACCTATACTGGACCTCAGGCCTCTAAACAGTTACATTCTGTCAGCATTTTCATATGCTCACCTTACAGCAAGATCTGCCGTTACTCAGTCAGGGAGACTTCCCCGCAACACTGGATCTAAAAGATGCGTATTTCCATATACCCATACACCCATCACACAGACATTATCTCAGGTTCACTATTCAACATCAACATTATCAGTTCAAAGTCCTCCCTTTCGGAGTAACGACGGCACCCAGGGTGTTCACAAAGTGCCTGGCAACAGTAGCAGCACACCTCAGGAGACAGCACATACATGTCTACCCTTATCTGGACGACTGCCTTATTCAAGCAAAGACGGCCCAGCAGTGTGCCAGCCACATGTCCCACACTATTCATCTTCTTCACAGTCTGGGATTCTCACTGAATTATCCGAAGTCACATCTTCTTCAGCCCGCCCACGTGCAACAGTACCTGGGTGCGACAAACACTCTGGCAGCCAAAGCTCAGCCAAATTCAGCGAGAATAAACAGCATGTAATTGCTGATACAAAAATTCAGACCTCAACACTCGCTTCCAGCGAAAGTGTTCATGCAATTGATAGGCATGATGGCCTCCTGCATTTTCATAGTCCCGCACGCGAGACTACACATGCGTCCGCTTCAGGAGTGCTTAGCACGTCAGTGGAATCAGCCTCAAGGACAGTTAAAAGACCTAGTGTTGGTGAGCGGTCGGGCATTCAACTCTCTGCATTGGTGGAACCCACGAAACCTTTGCAAGGGCCGACCGTTCCAAGAGCCTGTGCCACAAATTGTACTGACGGCGGACGCGTCTCTCCAGGGATGGGGAGCTCATGTACTCCACTACACAGTGCAGGGACTATGGACAGCACAGCAAAAGAAGATGCACATCAACCTTCTGGAACTGATGGCAATCTTCATGGCGATGAAAGCTTTCAAAGTACACTTGTGCACCAAGGTCCTGTTGATCCGGACGGACAACATGACTGCTATGTACTACATACAGAAGCAGGGAGGAACACACTCTCCACAGTTGTCTCATCTGGCTCAGAGCATGTGGAAGTGGGCCATTCAAAGGAACATCTTCCTCATGGCGGTACACCTCTCGGGCAAGGACAACCAGATGGCGGATCTGCTCAGCAGACACAGCCACCAGATGCACGAGTGGGAGATACATCCATCAGTGCTCCAACCGTACTTCCAGCAGTGGGGTCATCCACAGATAGACCTGTTCGCCACAAGGGAAAACACAAAATGCCAAAGCTTCGCAAGCAGGTTCCCACATCCACAGTCGCAGGGCAATGCGATATGGATGAACTGGTCAGGCAAATTTGCGTACGCGTTTCCCCCAGCACCTTTGATACCGCTGGTGGCACGCAAAATACGGCAACACTCAATGACCCTCATCCTGGTTGCTCCAATGTGGGCACGCCAACCATGGTACACCACGTTTCTAGAACTATCCGTGGTACCGCATCAAAGGCTACGCCTCACACCCAGGCTTTTGACGCAGAGCCATGGCGACATTCAGCATCCAGATCCGCAACAGCTCAACCTGGCGATCTGGTTTCTGAAGTCCTAGAATTTGGCTACCTCAACTTGCAGCCAGAATGTATGAATATCATCAAGGAGGCAAGACGGCCCACAACCAGAGCATGCTATGCGGCTGAATGGAAAAGGTTTGTCATATATTGTACCAACAATGACATTAACCCACTGGATGCATCTATTCAAAACATTATCTGTTATTTGTTGCATTTATACAGATGTAATCTAGCGTACAGTTCCATTCGTATACATTTATCCGCCATAGCAGCCTATCTTCAGAACCGGCAGCACCTCTCATTATTCAGAGTGCCTGCCATTAAAGCTTTTCAGGAAGGACTTAAGAGTGATCCCTCCCAGACACCCACCGTCACCAGTCTGGAACCTGAATGTGGTCCTCACCAGATTGATGGGACCACCTTTTGAACCTCTACACTCTTGTGAGATTCAATTTCTGACCTGGAAAGTTGCTTTCCTAGTAGCCATTACCTCACTGAGAAGAGTTAGTGAACTCCAGGCACTAACCATTCAAGAGCCATTCATCCAGGTCCACGCAAATAGGGTTGTATTACGCACCAACCCTATATTTATGCCTACGGTGATTTCGCAGTTCCAAATGAACCAGGCCATAGAACTGCCAGTTTTCTTTCCTAATCCAGAAAATGTCACGGAGTGATCCCTACACACGTTAGATGTGAAATGGGCTCTATTGTACTATATAGACAGAACAAAGGATTTCAGAAAAACAAAAGTTTTTTGTTGCCTTTTCTCCACAACACAAAGGCAACCCCATTTCCAAAGCAGAGATAGCCCGGTGGATCGTTAAGTGTATACAGATTTGCTATGCTAAGGTTAAACGCACACTAACCATTCCACCACGAGCACACTCCACATGTAAGTTAGGAGTGTCCATGGCTTTCCTGGGGAATATTGCTTTAGAAGAGATATGCAAGGCAGCCACTTGGTCCACCACACATACATTTACGAAACACTACTGCATAGATGTGCATTCTAAACAGCAGGCAGCTGTAGGACAGGCTGTTCTCAAAACTCTTTTTCAGTCTCCTGCAGCTGGCACGGGCAGCCGCCGCTAACAGGAGGGACTGCTATGTAATCTATGCACAGATATGAATTCAGCAGCCCACATGCCTCGAACCGAATATGCTACTTACCAGTATGCATCTGTTCTTGGCATGTGGGGCTGCTGACATTCATATCGCCCACCTTCCTCCCCGGCGCCTGTAGCAGCTGTAGCATTCAGAATTACTATCTAGCATGGACATCACTCACTGTATTACACTCCATCTCTGCCACAATGGCGAAAAACAATCTGAGGATGGAGAGGATGCCCATGTGCACTGTAGTCCAGGGGAGGAGCCACCTATCTCGTGGTACTTCAAAGACTCTTCCAGGACAACAATGTGCAATCATCCGGACCCAACACTAGGCGGCGATCTATGTACAGATATGAATGTCAGCAGCCCTACATGCCAAGAACAGATGCATACTCGTTACGTGGCTCTGTCAACCATCAATAAAGCATTGACAAGCCGAATCGGCTGCATAAATCTACTGCATGTCAGTCTAATCGAAACGTGCAGATTTTTATGTTGGAGGCAAGGGGAGTCGGCATCGGCTGCCTCAGTTAGCCGTGTATCTTATAAATTAGGACGCGCAATTATAAACGCAAAGGGAAAATTAGTCAAGAGAGGAAAACAACAGAAATGTTCAGTGTGGGAAGGATCATGCTAGGTACCCAAAAATTGGGGCCTCAATGTAAAGAGCCATGTTGGTGGGACAGAAGTCTTGTTGGGTACTTTCGTTGAACGGATTAAAAGGCAGATGGTCTCTTATAGGGTGCTGTGGTTTTACCCCATAATCGAATTCCACAGAATATGTTAGAGCCAGTTTTATGGGTGGAAAATCTAAAGATCCATCTTTGCTCTTTTTTCAAACAAACGTTGGTTAAGGTTGTTTCCTGGGTTTACTTGTTTGATAATGGTCCACTGTAGATCATCCGCGGTATGGCCTGTGGACATAAAATGTTCCGTCAGTTTTGTCATGGATTTTTTACATCTGATCGTACTTCTATGCTCACAAATCCGTTGCTTTATTTTTCTACTGGTCATGCCTATGTAATGGAGATTACATGGACATGTTATTCTGTATAAAACATTTGTCACTATTGCAATTCGTGTGGCACCGGATGGTCCAGGTCCTGCCAGGTTCTAGCTGATGTGTTTTTGCTTTAGTAGTTAGTGGGCAGACGCTGCAGTTCCCACATTTGTAGTGACCAGTGATCTCGGGCAGGCCCCATGCATTAAGTACTGATTGGCTTTCCATGTTTTTTTTGATGGATCTGCTGTTAACCACGCAGTCCTTGATGCTTCTCGCTTTTCGGAAGGAAAAAAGGGGTTTGGCCCACTCCATTTTTCCTGTATTCAGGATGGACCAGTGCTTATTTATTGTCTTAGTCACTTGGTTAAACACTGTGCTGTATGTCGTAACGCATGTTAGAGGTGTTTCATCAGTGGTTTTTTCAATGTTTTCCAGGAGCGCATCCCGTGGTTGGTTACGCGCGCGTTTCTGGCACTTTTTCAGAATCTTGTCTGGGTACCCCCGGTCTTTCAGTTTGAGGGTGAGGTCGCTGGCCTGGTCCTTGTAGTCTTTAATCTTGCTACAATTCCTTCGGAGTCGCAACAATTGTCCGTACGCACGGTTAGCCGGTTACCACCACCGGGGCTCTCCGAAGAGATCCAAGTAGGTTACTATACCGCGAGGAAGAAGCCACAAGTAAGTCTTGGGGCAACAGGGGCCTCCAGAGCCGATCCTCGTATACGCTCCGGCTCTCATTCCCAATTTTTTGTTAACAATTTCACCTACCAGGTTACGTGAGCATTCCGCTCTTGGAACCCGGACGTCCATGGAGCTGGCAATTATCGAGCTCTGAGTAAGCTTCTGTTTGGTTGCATTTTCCAAGGCCGACTACCTCGACTTGATTACCACCACCTAGGCGTTCTTTAGAGTAGCACGCATGTGGCGATACAGTGGTAGTTGGGAGAGGATTAGGTGTTCACGCGGCTATTCAACATACATTTTGCCGCCAAGGTAACTTCTTTCGTCACCCATGACGTGAGCACTAGGCTCTTTCTTTGAGAGGTGACAGGACAACAATGGATGGATGTTACTAATACTGGCACCATGCGTCTGGGTGTGGCACATCCACCCTTTGTTTGTCTATTTTTCAGCAGGCACTCGTGATTTAGACACCGCGATCCGTGTGCAGCCGCTATGAGCATGAATTGGCACGCTCTATGTGTTATATGTACAACAATTGTTTGTCTAAATGTCGTGATCCCAAACCCCATTTCCCTTTTCTTTGCAGGATTTTTTCTTCCCAGACACGGGAGAAGACTACTCTACAATTTTGTAATGGTCCACAAGTTTGTGGTTCCAGATTATTCATTGATCGAGGGCAGGGCACGCCTTAGCGTGTGTGCACCACCCAGGTCTTTATTTTGGTCCTGACGAAAACCGACAATTGCAAGATGGTTGAAACATGTAGACCTGTATTTTAATCACATAACACACGCCTTGATTTTAATACACCACACTTCTCTAACACTGAAGCCTACCTAATTAGGCATAGGCGTTTCACTTGTTTTTACAGGGTGTTCAACCACTCAGGAATTAAGTCCACGAGTGAGTAGCTTTGGCCCCTTTTTAAGATCACTCACTGTATTTTTAGCACTGCACATACAAAAAAGAAATATCCCGCTCCATTGTAGTCCGGTGTCGCAGCACACCCTGTTGGCACTCGGCCTTCGGGGTGGGACCCCAATGATGAAGCATGTCACCAACCAGGTTGGTGAGTAGGGGGTCTTCTAAAAGGACTATCCGCATCCTTTAAATGGTTGGGCTCACCATTTCCTACTGCAGAGGATTTCTTTGCAGAAAAACCTAAGGGGGCACTCCTCCATTCTGTTTAAAATATTAACTAGGGGACCAGGAGTTCCCTCCCTACACATATGTAGAATACCCTTTCTCTCCCTGCTTGTTTTAAATGGGTTGTTTTGGCGCCATATTGCTTCCTTCACCGGCTGAATCCGTTGCAACCAACGCCGTACACGCCTTTGGGACCGCCTTCAGTAATCTACCGGTAAGCGACCAGATGAGACAGGAAAAGCTTTGTGATTTTTAACTTCCTTATCGCGTCTCCGGATATTTCACAAGAAAGACCAGCTTGCTCTATCCATCTAAAATTGAGGGTTTGTTTGGTAGAGGGTTTAAGCCATTGTGGAGCGCCGGACGAGCTGTGTCTGCAGCATTCATAGGGTCCCGAACTCGTGGAAAACCGCCAATATAGTTGTCTTCCCCAAAAAAGGAAAACCCCTTAATGAAATGGGGTCATATTGGCCTATTACCGTAATGAATAGTGACATCAAAATATATGCCATGAATTTGCCGGTTGCCTTGCAGCACTTACTAAGAAATTAGTTTCACCATCACAACATGGGTTTGTATCTGGATGTAGTACAATAGATCACATCCAGCAGGCTATCACTCTTATTTATGCTGCAGGCATTACAGGGGACCCTATCAGACTTATTCTGCTTGATGCAGAAAAGGCGTTCGATAGGGTCTCCTGGTCTTTTTTATGGGCAACTTTAAAGGGTAGAGGAATAGGGGAGAAATTAATCACAGCTATGAAATCAATGTATAGTAACCAGACGGCCCGTATCTCTATCATGGGGAAAATGTCGGACCCAATAGTTATTAGCAGAGGGACCCGGCAGGGGTGTCCCTGCTCACCTCTATGGTTTATGATTTACATACATTTACATTGATTACCCACATTAGCGGCTCACCCACGTTACTCCCCCTGCAGTAGATTTCTAAATAATAATGGCAGAGCCATACAGCCCATACTTTATGGAACTTTCTGAGACAGCCCCTGTTGAGATGTCACCCTTTCAGTTATCCTGTAGATGCCCATAGCATTTCTCACTTCTTGAACCGTAGGGCTCTCTGCTGATCCCCAGTGGCGGGCTATGTCCCCTTCAGTGGCGGCTCCTCCACAAGGGCAGAGGAGTCACCCCACTGCTTTTAAGCAGTGCAAAGTACAAAACATTAAATAACTGAGTTATCATTTTATGCTTCGTGCTGCTTTGTGGGTGGGCGGGGCTGCTCAGCTCTCGTAGCAAGGTAGGAAAGGAGTGGCTTGCCTACTCCTAAGTGCACTGTGACTGTTTGGGCGGTCCTCTCGGGCTGTCCAAAACAGTCAGGCGACTTTACCTGTTCTCCATGCAGGCTGTATTACAGCCTGCATGGAGAACATGACTACCCCTCCAGGCCCTAGGTGAGCGCAGTGTCATGGCACTCAGACCAATCGCAACTCTGCATTGCAGCGTTGTGATTGTGATTGGTTAGCACCCAGGCTCCCCTGACCAAAGTGCCTGGCTGTGCTTTCTGATGACGAGAGCAGGGGCAGAGTAGCTGGACCTGGCGGCAAGGTGAATTCATATATTTTTTATATTGTCCACATCATAGCCCCCCAACCTCCTGCAAACAGCCACAAGCCATGCCGACCGCCACTGGTCTCTCTTAGCAGCACCAGAGCAAGGTTACAGAATATCAGTTGGGCTTGTGGCAAAACAATGGCACAGGGAATCCTCAGAACAATGTATTTGGGGTCCATAGAGAGAGCAAGGTCATTAATGGCAAAATGTTCCCTAGTAATGGCTCTCCAAAAGAGTTGGGCTTTGGAGCAACTCGTTGTCGGCACATCGTAGATGGGAGGGATCAGGCGCTCTTCACATGGTAAGAAGCCATCATATCATAATAGATCCTATGTAGGATTTAAAATTGAATCGAACAAAGCCATGCCTTTGCTACTTCGCGGGGATGCACCAGTGCTGCCTCCCAGTCAATATCCTCCATTTCCCCAACATCCATCTCCCACTTCCTCCTTAAGCCTTTCAAATTGTCTGGTTTAATATTAAGGGGGTTTGGTACGTGGAAGAAATGTTCCCCCTCCCCAGGCCCTCTGTTAGTAGTCTCCCATCAAGTGGCGCAAATTAGAGTATTCCCTCCGCTGAAAGCCTCATGACTGACCATGCATGTCGTAGTTGCATTTATTTTAAAAATTGAGTGAATGTCCTACTGTATTCGCGCTTCAAGCGGCATCAGATTGCCCCTTACAGTAAATCTCCGATTTTGGTGATCCCAATCAGGTCCCGTGCTCTAAAACCTTTCTGTTTACCTATTTCTGCAAGCCATTTCCCCTCCGAACAGTGGTGCCATACCATCCCATAGTTTTCGTTGCTCTGATCCAGCTCTCTGATGCTGGAGGTCCGAGGTTCCTCGGCCCCATACAAATTTTAGAAGCAGGAGTGGCAGGCCCACTGGGTGCGTTCCAGTCTAAAGATGGAGGGATCAGGTGAGGGTGGGAGACATAAAGCCAGGAATTGACGTTAATAAGGTGGGAAGCCCAGGAATATCCCCGAATATCAGACAGAGCTATACCACCACTATAGAGGATACGCTGGAGTGTGGTAAAGGCAATCCGAGGATGCTTACCATCCCATAAGAATGTATGGCAATCCCCCTCTATTCCTCTAAAGATATCTGGGGTGATCGAGTAATACATGTGGTGAAGGGCTTAGAGTAGTTTGGGTAGTACTCTCTTTTTAAACATAGCGCTCTTCCCAACAGTGTGAGTGGGAGCCCTTTCCATCTGCATATGTCTTCGCGATAATTGCGGATGACCCAGCAGATTACCATTGTTAATAACCTCATCACGGGCATCACTTTTTTTTTAGAACTGTTTTAATTCCTTTTTTCAAGCGACCACAACATATTGCTGATATTAGTATAAATGTTCTATTGCACATGATTAAAAGCGCCAGACATTGTGTCTGAACCCAACATACCCATTGATATTCTTTCTTTCCTACTTATTGTCGTTCCTCGCATGATCGAGCCCTGTGTCGAGGCCTTGCCACAGGACGAGCCTGCTTCTTCCTCATTAATCCCGTGGTAAGCCCTCCAGTTCCCTCACAGCTTCTCAAATGTCCTGGGACTGCATCCCCCCTTGTATACCACCCTTTCAGCTTCCATAAACCTGTTCATAACGGTTTGCCACATTGTTTTGGATGGGACTTTCTTCTTCCTCCATATTTTGGCTATGTCCCATTTGGTGATGGTGAATCCCAGCATGCAGGACAACAGCTTGACTATGGAGATGTCCCTTTCTTACAGGACACCTAGAACCCCCAGTTGGGATGCACCTGATCTTTCAGTCCCAATAATGTCCTCCGGTTTCCCTATCACTCCTCCCCTACCCCCCACATATGTGCTCATCACAGAACATTCCCATATCCTGGATAAATAGGCCATCCACACTGTGTAATTCATGCAAGTTGAAAACTGTGCCCTTCCATTTTTATACACTTTGCTTCTATTGTAATATATTCGATGTAGAAATTTTAACTGAATGAGTCTGATCGAACAGCCAGGTCAGCAGGTCTTGGGTCTGTCCTAGGCTCATAGGGAGGGTGTTCCATGTCTTGGCGGCGAGGTGGGAGAAGGATCTCCCACTGGTGGTGGTTCTTCGGATGCGCAGGACTGTGGCGAGTGAGGTCGGCGGAGCTTAGCTGGCGGTTGGGGATGTAGAAAGACTCAAATACTTAATGCTTTAGATCACTTTTCCCATAACCATCTCATCCTTACGGAGAGAGGGGTAGCTGCAAGATCTTACCACTCAAGAATCTTACTTACAAATACTCAAAGATAGACTAGGGATAAAGACTGATAGAAAAATTATTCCCAAAGTGCTATCACACGTCCACTGTAACCAGGCTTGAAGGGTAGTGATGTACTACTTGCAATAAACAAAACAATCCATCTTAGTTTCATTTGTAACAGTTTGTCAATAACCACTGGAATTGTCGCCAGATGGATAGTCCAAACAATGAAGAGATGCTTCAAGAAAGCAGGAGTAATATTGGAGGAGAAACCGCAGGCACACACCTAACAAGGAAGTAAGGAGCACCATTGGATTTTATTGCCAGTGTGGATTCATGTCATATGTAAGGCAGCCAGATGGTCATCTGTATACATGTTCACCATGCACTATAGTGTGGATACTCAAAGTATCAAAAAAGTGCAAGTGGAACTAGTACTCAAACATCAGTTCGCAAACACAGCCTTCTGAAGAAAGAACACTGCAACAAATCTATACACATGTAAATCCAGAAAAGATTCATGCTGCAAAACCAAATGGTTACTTGCATGTATTTAAAGAATTTTCCGGATTTGCATGCGACCCCTCCAGCCTCCCTCACAAATGTGGCAATTAGTAACATAATTCGAGGGAAGACAGACTGATATCTGAAAATCCAACTACATTAGCAAGTTGCCAGTGGAAAGAAGCTGAAGGTGCAGGTGCCTCCTGTGTGTACGCTTGACGTAATTGGAGGGTGGACATTGGCACAAAAAGGTGGTGGACATAGACGCCCGCACACAAGGAACCAGCATTTGCATCGCCAATAGTGTTTGCCTTTGTGAGCTATTTGGCTTTGTTAATGTTTTTATAGATGTTGCACAGCAGCGTGGGCTTCTGTGCAGCATATCTTAAAGAAGATAAAAATAAAGCACTGTGGCGCAGCCAGCGTCGACTACGCTATAACACTTTTTTTTTTTTTTTTTACTAAGCCATATTGCATAGCCCATGCTGCCATGCAGTAGGTCTTAACCGCATGCGCGCTAGCGGTTTTCCCGCTGCGCGCTGAAAATTAGAAAATCGCGCGTTACGTGACAAAGCCAGCGTAGCGCAGGTAACGCCCATGACGAGCTGGCTTTGTCATCAGCTTCGAAGGGGGTTAAAACAGCGCTTGGGATGTTGGGGTTGTCAAGCAACAAGAGGATGGATGGTGTGGAACACAGTATGTGAGAAGGGAGGCTGGGTGGGTTAAAGAGAATGACGGTGGGGGGTGTTATAAAAAGAATGGATGCCAGGAGGAGGGTGGGTTAAAAAGATAGAATGGCGGTGGGGAGGATTGCCACCACAGAGCGGCAAGAGGGCAGGGGGGGGGGGGGGGGGTGACACCACGGAGAGGAGTGAGAGGGTGGGGATAAAGGACAGGGACTGCAGATGCATACACTCTCTAAGAGTGCAAGCTGAAAAGTAAAAGGGTACCTTCAGGAGCCTGTGGCCAGTGGACAGACCTTGATTACAGGAAGTGACCAGGGACCTAACCAATAGTAACTCAAGGTAATTCATGGATGGGCTCTAAGCCCCTTTTTAAGATTTTTTTTGTTTCTTTACAAGACATTTTACAAGCATAGAGCAAGTGCTGTGCAGGTAAAAACTAAAAAGAGAGAAGAAACTTTATTCCAGACCCAGCCACTAGATGGCGGAATAATGCACAACATATGAATCCAGAAAATCTTTCAAGCTCAAAAGGACATCCGCTGATAACCATTTCGGTTTCATGCAGGTACAGCCTTAGATGACCGTTCTATATAATCTGCCTCCTCCTTGTGAGGTGTCTGTATTCTAGAGGAAAGTTGATTGAGGTGTCTGTATTCTAGAGGAAGGTAGGTTAGAGAGCATTGTTCAACCTGAAGCAATGGCTGTGAATGTGATATTTCTTTAGTGTAGCAGAAACGATTTCCGGTGACACTTTGATACTTTATATGTTGAGGGCAGAGCGGACACTCATAACACAAATTCTAAATGAACACCATTACCCTATCCACCCCGCTGTACTCTGTTATTTTAGCCTTGCCCAATCTCTAGCACCACTGCTGTTACTCCTCGTTGGGGGATTTATTTTACTTGGTAGGTAAAGGGGAGCATGAATTCAGATCCTTGCATTTGAGGCGCTTACAAGAGAATAAGATGGAGGCAGTACACCACAAGGAAGACATCAGAGACCTCTAGCAACACTATTTAGTAGCTTTCACAGTTGCTGGACAGTATGAGCGTTCATCTGCAGGGTGAAGTCTGCTGCACTGTTGTTGAAAATCTGACTGTGTGGAGCAATTCTGTGTTAGACTTTAATTGGCATGTCATCACTTTCTTGAGCATCTTGCCAGGGTATTGCAGACTGGTGATTGATTAATTGTTGTTTTTTCTAGGAAAGATGCTGCTGACATTCAATTGATTGGAACAGAGATTAGTTTAAGCTAATGTTTACTTTATTTATTTATAAGGTTTTATATAGCGCAAACGTGACCCACGAGGGTATCTGAGCGCTTTACAGTATACAGTTAATAAACAAAAGAGATGAGGTAGTATGCAAGCATATGATAGTCTTCATTTTGTACAAAAGAGGTATATAGTGTATGGATAACACTATGGATCCCCGAGCAAGGTGGTTGGAGTGAACTCTTGAATTAATCTGGTCAGCCAGTGAAGTGAAAGTGCACATGAGTTTCAAGGAGATAACCAGTGAGAAAAGCTCTGGGTAATAATTGGAGTGGAGTGAGAATAAGTCCAGGCGTGCCTGTCCTATTTTGGCTTACGCAAGGAAGAAGTGGATGAATACAGGGGTCTTTGTTCATAATTCCTACATTGATTTGCTGAATTTTTTCCTCAAAGACCTTTATAGTGTAAAAGAGCTAGGAGTACAATGTGTAATGGATGGTGGTTGGAGCAGTGAACTACTGAAGCTCTCACTGTTCAATTTGGTTGAGTAGTGGGGTAATTTGGCTGAGCAGTGATCCCTTAATGCAATGAGGAAGCATGTTATTAATTGACTCACACCACTTATTTTACTTATCTGTATACTGTGTATGATTTGTAATTTTGTGCTAATGAGTGTGTTTGTGGTTCATAGTCAGCCTGGGTGTTTGATGCATTCACAGAAACCATGTGGTTTGTCAGAAATGGTGTGGTTTGATTCAAATAGGTATTAATATTTACTTCAGGTTGTAGGTTACATGCTAGTTTGAAGTCTTACAGGAAGGTTCGAGGAAAGGTTTTTTGAAACTGTAGATTAAGGTTTTGTCAATTCTAGATTAGTATGGATAATTAAAAGGGAGGGTCACTTTGTGAAAGACAGGTCTATAATGATGTCCTGGCAGTCCACAAGCTATGAGTAGGAATTGCAAACTCAAGCATGTCACTTATGTTACTGTGGGCTGGTAAATGGTGCTAGGCTATGTCATGTATACGCAGGAGCCAGGAAAACTTTGGCAATGGGAGAAGTGTTAGTCCTAAACTTTGCATTCACCCGGTTCTTGTTAGTTTTGATGCACAGCTGAGGTGAAATATTGCACTGAGGAAGGGAGCATACTTTTTGTTTGTGTATATACTTCGTAGGAGATGCTATGATATGACGGGTTTGTTGTGTATAAGAGCAAATCACCCTATGTTCTTGTTGGTATAGTTCATATAATGACATAGTTGCTCCTTTGTCAACCGCCTTTCAGAGCAATGGGGGCATGGCCTGGACCAAATCACGAGGATCAGTAAATCATAACTATTAAAGGTGATTCAATTAGCTATGTCAACTGAGTGCAAGTGGCTTCTCTGCAAATTCATGAGGCACAGTTCACTCAGTGGCTCAGGGGGAAAGTTGAGCTCTAGTGTGGAAGAATGAATGTGCTTGGGAAGGGTATTGAATTGTATGCTCATTCCTTTGTCTATGACTTTCTCAAGACTGGGATATTTTTTTTTTGTGGTGTCATGGCAGCAATGAGTCCTTAGTATTCAATCTCTACCATTGAATGATTCATGGATGAACATACTTGAATCATTCCCTATCTTTGAGCTGGAAACCCCACATAAAAAACTCCTTATCAGTTTAAAGCAAATAACATTAGACATATTAGAAACCGTATACTTCAGTAACCCAGTCACCTCATTAGAAAAGACCCAAAATTCGGGCAATGAGGTGAAATTCCATTGCCCTTCAATCCCAAAGAGGCTTCCATGGTTCATATCTTTATGGAATGTCCTGTGTAAGGGAGTCTCAACAGGGCACTGAGAGCTCAGAGATCTTTCTAAATCAAAAGTTTTTCTGAGATTTTTATCTGCTTACATCTAGCCTTTGGTAATTTGTCTTCAGTGATTTCCTTCACGTGCTATGTCGTCCACTCACCCTGCCTTTTTAGGTCTCGCGACCTGCGGTGCACTGCGTAGCAGTGCTCACGCAAGTCACGTGAGCTTTTGTAGGTAAAAAAGGAGATTGTGAGCTGCCCTAGGAATCGCACTCGCTTGTGCATGTGCGTCTCCTTTTCAGCTCCCCCATTGGCCCTTGCGTGCGTTTTATTGTTAAAGACTGCACGCAATTGGCCCGAAGCACGCGCATAGCTCCTCCCATGGCCTATTGGTGTCTATTACCCGCACCAAGCGCGTAATAGACACCAATAGGCTGTGGGAGGAGCTATGATTGTGCCCACACGCGCCACTTGTGCTAATTGTGGCATGCCACGTTTTTTTTTTATAAATATGACGGCGCTGAGCACAAACACCGGTAGCTGCTTGCCTTACTTAATACTTCGTGCTGTCAGTGTTTTGCATACTGTTTTTTTTACTCAGTTTCCCCGAGTAGCAGTTTGTGTATGACTGCAGTTCTCCTTGTGCTGTACTTCGCACTACATATTCAGACCAATTCACGGGCGTCATGGACTTTTAAAAATCTTTAATCAAGGCGACAACGCGCCTTTTGTTCGTTTCTCACAGCACTGCATTCGTACAAGCCGAAAGGTAAAATGTTCTCACCCACATTTCCAACTTCATGTACGATTATTTGCACTATTAGAGTTAATATGTGTTCCATTATTAAAGCCCAGATCAAGCGCGTTAAACCATGCTTTATCTTTAAGCACGAGGTCACCGCATTTGTTTTGTTGTGCAAGGCGTAGCACTCCTACACTTTAAAAACAGGATGACCGCCTCTCTGCCCAGGACAAATATGAGTGTCAAACCTATCCCTGTGAATCAGCCCAGCACAACAACCGGGAGCTGCTCGCCTTACTACCTACTTTGTGCGGTCGGTGTTTAAGCGTTTACATTCTGTGCCTTTGCTCTGTTTCCCCAAGTAGCAGCTATAGTTTGTGTACGGCCTGCAGCACTCCTTGCTAATCAAGGAACATGCTGTACTTCACGCTGCACATTCGAACCGATTCACAGCCTCCATGGTTTATGTTTAATCAAAGCGACCGCGCGCCTTTATTTAGTTTTGCACGTCATGCATTTCTACACTTTAAAATCATGCTTACACCTCTCTGCCCGGGCACCAAGAAAAAATAAAAGCTTCAGCCCCTCCCCCCAATAAGTCAGACACCTAGGACAGCTGTAAGAAATTCCACCACCCCTTTGTTTAGCAGAGCGGGCTTCCAGAACAAATGTGAATGCCAGACCCTCCATTACCAACTCCACCTCCAACCTCCAGTAGAATCGCTGTTCTCAGCCCTCCCTACCTTATTCCTCCTCATATTTTTATTGCATTACTGCTCTCTGACATCAGCAAATCTCGTCGTAGTCACTTGCTAGTGTACACAAAAGAAGGTGAAACATATAAAACATAAATACAGTTATTTTTATTTTCCATGGAGTACACCACAAATGTGTAATTTGTCAAGTGAGGACACACTGTTGTTCTGTTCGGTCGTTCTATGATTGCCTTATAACACTGTTCAACAACCCGTAGCAGAAGAGTATAGTATCATGTGAGTAGTAAAGCAGATACCATAGAGAAAGTCACGCCATACTGCAGTTCAAAATAGCACAACCGAGTATAGCACAGTCTATGCCAGCCTGGTGCAGCTGAGTACATCACATCATAGCACAGGACAATGTAGGCCAGCACATCACTTTGCAATGCTGCATTGTACAGAACTGTTTAGCCCAGCAAGGGAAAACAAGGTACAGCACCACATATTTTAATATCCACATAATTCCAATGTGGACCAGGCCACATAATTTCCACACAAATACACTACACACCACACAATTCCACAACTAACAAATCCTATTCAACCCACATAGTTCCACTTGAAACCACATACACACACTCCACTCCAAACAAAAACACATAGATAAATGACAGCCATTTGCAATTCCAATAGCTCTAACTCTCTCAAATGCGAGACCTATTGCATTGCAAATGCTTGTTTCATCTGCCGTTGCTGAGCCACTGTCAACATTTAAAGCTGTTGACTCCTAGATGAGGCATGCTCATCGCTGTGGGAGACTTATCCACCTGTGACGATACTAATGTGATGCCAGGGACTACTGCCCCATGTTGCACGGTTCATACGTTATTAGTAAGGCTGTGCCAATGGACAAGATAAACGCTCACACTTGTGCGAGACTTATTCCACGCGCACCATCCTGATATGTTGAACTTAGTCCTGACTAGCTCACAGTGCACTCTCTGGACCTCTAAACCTTAGAAGGTACCGAAGGGCATGTGTAACCTCAGAACATGATTTCCTCAAGGAAATTGAGGAAACGGATCAATCCCTTTTGTCAGTAACTCATGCATGCCCAAAGGGAGAACAAGAAATACTCAAATTGCCATTTCAATAATTTCTTGAAGCATTGTGATTCTTGTGTAAGATACGTGCATTGCAATGATTAATAGAAGGAAACAAACGTTTAATGAGCATTACTAGAATCGTAAAATGAACAAATCTACCATTGTGCTATTACATTGATTATAAGCATACATGTAGAATCATATCTATGCTCTCACCTAGTGCTGCCTAACCTAGTGGGCTTAGGGGGTGCGAATCTGCCAGAATACCCTAGGGTGATTAAACTCCCCGGTTACTTGAGGGTAGGTATCATCTGGAAGCCCGGTCTTGTGCAGAGTAGACCATCATCCTTCTCAGGAAGATAAACTGGATTCATCTGGGCTGGAATACCAGCATGGGACGACCTTGACAGTGACAACAAAATGCTTCTCTTCTTAAACAAGGCCATCATTATTGATTCTACCCTTGCAGGGCTGTTGCCGAATGGACAACAACAAACGTCAACATTTTGTGCAATGAACTTAAGCCTGGTACAGAATGTTCAAAGTCCTGATATGTCTATGAAGAAATGTAAATGTAAGCAAATCCATTTCGGAGACTATTATCCTTTATGTGCTTGCATGCAAATGTGTCTAGTCAACGTTTAAGAAAGATGTCAACTTTAAATATAAATATGTAAAATGGTGATGTTCCTCGCCCGAGGCCTATGTAACCATATACACCCATTGACAAGGAAACGCAGTCAAGCACACCACCATCAATAGGCTCAGAGTCAACAACACCAAAAAGAAAAACTGTCTCCTTTCCGCTTGTGCCAGCAAAGAAATCCTTGCTGCCGGAAGTCTTTTTGCCGGCACCTGAGGAGGCACATTACTTGGCGAAGAGGGTAAGGTGCCAGGGAAAAGACCCTTTAGGCCTGCCATCAGTCCCCTGTCAAGTGCCAGCACGGTGATGGTAACAATGGATAAGACCAGCCAGAAGTCAGTTGCAGATGTGAGGAGAAAAAGCTACCTCTTTCGGAGCCTCGGCACCCCAATTATAATGAACATCATGACAAGTGCTACGATAATGCTTCCTACCAGGATCCTCCAATAGTCCGCTTCTTCAGTGATTTACATTGATGCAGGCTTATTGCACATGGTTTCCACACTGTTGTTCACCTCAGCCCTCACCACATCTTCAGCCTCCACGTAAACTGAACCAACACGGCCATCTTCTGCTTCTCTACCACCATCACAGACCGACATTTCAAAGGTGGAAACGGATGCCTTTAGTAGTGATGATAAACAAGGGAAAAGGGTAAACTCTTGGAGAAGCCTAGGGTTAAAGAATGGGATGACTATATAGCCTAAGTAACATGTAATCATGCTCCACTTTATACACACTTGCCTCTGGATGGTATTACCTCTTTTTATTCTTTGATGAAAGGGTTCAAAGTGATTCCCGTGGTTAACAATGGTCACTGAAAGACTGTTTTCTTTATAACTGTATGAAAGCGGTACTAAGAACATTGGTCAGCGAAATTCCAGTAATTGATGACATCTGGCAAGCAGGCAATAAAATTATGCAAACCCCAGTCTTTGTTTCCACCTTAGTGCCCAAACTCAACAAAAAAATGCAGAGTCCCTGACAACACAACTTGTCTTATCAGACACCCCAAAGCCTATTCAATAGTGTTGGAGACTACACAATGTAGTTATCGAAATCCATCATCCCCTTGTACAACTCCACCGAATCGAGAAGTTGGAAAGATAGACACTTTTGGCACTCTTATCTCTAATCTGGTAGTCGCAATTAAGGCCCGCAATTCTATTGCCATGGTCTGTTATGATGGTCAGACATTGGTGGACATTGCACTGTGCCTATATTTAATAGATGAGAGATATTCTTGCTATCCTTTGGTAAGAAGAAAAAGCTCTCAGGAGGCCTGCAAATGGCAGGCGCTGCTGTTTTTAAAAGGCTGGGGTGGTTATAATCTACATCCTTAAGACCTGTAGTACAGCACAGAGTATTAGTAATGCCCTTTGATGGCGACCACTTGATGACACCCTCCAGCCAATTAAAATGGATATTGATGCAGCCGTGAAGCCTTTCACTAATAGTGGCAGTTGTTTCATGAATCACAAGGCGCTGGTTTCTCATCTTTCTGACTCTGCTGTTGCAGAAGTCAGAAAGGTTGGGAGCAAACACTATAGACTCCATACTCCCAGCAGCCTTCTGATTTCCCACTCTAAACAAGCACCGTACTCCTCTTACTCCAAGAACCAATCTACAAGGTTTGTGCTTGTATATTTGTGGTAGATTTTTCAATACTTTTCGTCAAGGCCAGTGCAGCGCGCAAGCGCTTTCGCAAGAGCAGGATCTCTCCCTGATGTTTAGGCCTCTTTCGACCCAGCCGCAGCAGTCCTTTCATCCATACCGCAGTTGCAGCAGTGGCCATTTTGGGCGTCCATTGTGGCATCTCTACCTGGTGCAACAGCTGGCCCATTCATTTCGGGGTGGGCTGTGGAATCCAAAGAGAAAGCGGGAACTATGCCCTGCCAGCTGCCTAATCCCCTGCCCCTCCTGCTGCCACAGGCCTCTTTAGTGTGCCCTCCAGAGAGCACACAAACGGTATGTCCAGCTTCATCTCTGACCAGTTGGTGCTCCAGATTGTGCAGAAAGGGTATGCCCGATCATTTGGGAATACTTCACCTTCCCCGTGCCACCCACCCAAGAACGGCTGACTGAGAACCATCTTGCTTTACTCCTCTAGGCTCTATTGCATCAAGAAGGTGCCCAGTGCCAGAAAGGGCGTAGTTATTCCAACTACTTTCTGGTACTGAAGAAAGGCAGAGGCTTCTGTCCCATCATAAACCTGCGTCCTCTTATAGCTTCCGGAAAGAGTTTCGATCTGATTTTGCTCACGAACTCTGGAGCCTGCGAGCCCACCTGTCTCAGGCAACATAGTACATTTCCAGAAAGGGGTAACTTGGGTGAGTTTCCACCTCTAGCCCAAAGTAGCCATAGCGTCATTCCAGGCCTTCACAGCAGTCCTGTTTGGTTTTGTCAGCCGACCTCCATGCTTCTTCCCATAAATGTAATGAAGGTGGTGCTCTCCTTCCATGGTTCTCCTCTCGGTTCTATAGGTTGGCTCAGAGCAGGGACTGTGACTTCAATCGATCAACTGCAACTAGGTAACCCTGTGATATCCATTAATGTCGGGGACTGCAAGTCCACTGTTGTACATGGACCAATGCAAGGTTTTTAGGGCTATTCTCGGATTACCCCATCCTAGAGCAATCTGTTCTATCGAAGGGGGCGTTCTGACAGCAGCTTAGGCAGCTTGATCATTTTAAACAAGGCTGTCCTGCCATAATCGTTATGGTTAGGCTCCTCCACCTGTCCACTTCATCAGAGAAGTGTCCGCACTCAGACAAGGTTCAGTTATAAAAAAAACTGTCCCGATCCCTGGTTATGTGGCTACCCTGACGCTTAAAACCCTACTGGGTCAGGCAGCAGTTACTCCCTCTTCAGCTCCCCAAGCCATCAGAGGAGCCCAACTGGAGGGATCACTGATTTATCCTAGTTGATACGGAACCCTGCTTAGTTCTCAAAGACCCTAAATATTGGCATAACCACAGGGAGAGAAAGCCTTGGATCCTTAAGGTAAAGCGAGGTGTCAGTCACATACAGTGAGATCTTCTCTGGCTCTGCCATTGTCTGGGGGAAGCTCACAACAACCCCTGGCATGTAACTCAACCCGTCAGTGGCACCGAGCATAAGGCCAAGAGGTGGGGCAAGAGCATGCATCCCTTCCTTGTCCCTGTCCCCAAGACAGAGGTGGCAGAGACCATTCTGTTGACTTTTACAGCTGCAGTTGGTCGGTGATATGAAAGCACCACCCAGCTGTGAAACCAGGGCCCAAAGCCGAACTGCTTAAGGTGTCTCCCCAAGCTAGCACAGGTCTGTTGAGACAAACCCTTTCTCAGCATCAAGCAACATGCCCACCTGGGAGTCTCGTCCACTCCCAACTAGTCCAGCCTCAGATGGAGGCGTCAGAGGTTCAGTCTCATTCCCACCGGGGCCTGAAGCCTATCTGATCAGCGTGCACTAAGTCCTTTATCACCCCCGTGACCCGAGTAGCCAGAATTTTGGCCAAGAGTTTGCTTTTGGTATTCAGCAAGGAGATGGGCCTGTAAGAGGCACACTGATTGAATGACTTCCCTTCCTTGGGTATGACCACAATTATGGCGTGATTAGGATCCAGCGGTAGGAACAGGGACCTGTGGTGAAGAAGTTCTTCAAAGTATTTATAGAGCTCTCTTCAATAATTGTCTAACTTATATTTTTTTAATTTAGTACACACACTGCTACTCTTGTTCCTTCACCAGATTCTCAATGGTACTCCTTAAAGCTCTTTCTCTTTACAATAAAAGCTTATATTATGGATAACTTTAATGATATACGGCTGATTTTGTTCCTGTAGCTCATAGGAGTATACAGAACGTTTTTCATGATCGCTGTGTCCAGGATGGGGTAATAATTAACCTGTCTCCCAAGAATTATATAAAGGACTTGTTAAATAGCATGAGTGGCAAAGATGTATAAAGAGCACAAGGTCAGGCTAGAGTTTCGGTCTTTTATTCTTCATAAGTATCAGGCAGCATACTGCTTTGTCTTCATTCTTTGCCGTTCCTCGGCTGAACTAGCTTACAACCTATTCTAAACATAACATTCAATCTCTGACTTCATTACAGCCGACAATCCACTAATATTACGTTGCATGACATGGCTACATTTTTCCCTTTTTTCAACTAACTCCGAACTGACATTTGTTTGTTGATCTGTGTGATATAGTTCTGTAATACCTCTACACTTGCCAGATCTTGATTTATGGATATTTGAGTCAGTTTTGCTCTTTGTACAGCTTTCTTCACAGTAGCCATTAATTTTTCCGCTATTCCATTTGCTTGTGGCCATAAATGTGTTATTTTTCTATGAAACACCCCTATGTATGTTGAATTTATTCATGTTAAATTGCGGTCCATTGACCTTATCCAATACAAGAAGTAACATAGATGCAGAAATCAAATATATAATTTTGACTATCGTAAAACAGGAATACTCTTCAATAACAAAAAAAGTATTATCTAAACTCTAACAGATAATAGAAATGTGCTGCTATAGTGGACCACACTACTCTTGGCAACTCATCCACGTGCAATTTTTCATATTTTTTTTCTTTTGTGATACATTGGCATAGATTGCATGGCTGTACCACTTAATCAACCTGACTAGCCTTGGCTACCACGCCGTCTCTCGTACAGAGTTTCCCAGCACAGTTAATCCTCTTTGGTTTTCATGTGCGATTTTAATCACGTGCCTCAGTACCTCATTTGGGAATAATACTCTATCAACAAAAGCTTAAAATGTGTTTTTCAGTAATCACCTTGTGGAATTGTCGTTGAGATCCTAACTTTTGTACAATCATAAATGAACTTGAACACCTTTTTTCTCCATTTTCACAGATTTTCTATTTGACTTAGCACTGAGCTTCTCTTAGAATATTGCAGACTAACTTTGGGAAAATGCATACATTTTATTTAATATCAAATATGAAAACAATTAGTACGTTGAAGCCAAATTGGTACATTGGTGAAATCCAGACATTACATTCTTTATGCTGCATCTTCCCAGAAAACGGAAACATACTGTCCACCATCAGGCTTCAGCTATGGGTTTTGGTCATTTCCCACATTGATGCTGGAAGTGCTTATTTGACTGCCTTTCTCAATTGATTGTGGTCTCTGAAGTCTATACTTCACGCTGGCTCATGTTTAACTAAAAGTACAAAAAAAACTGCAAACCCATTATTTGTATTCAGAATGACCTACAGTAGCTGTCCGCAGAAGTCCAAACCCCTGTCAAAGCTTCTTCATTTTGCACAAAGCCATTCTCTTAGGACAGCTCTGCCTACCTGAATGACCCTTTCCACATCACAAGATGCCACCATTCTTGTCTTTTACAGGAAGTCCTGGAGAGAAAAAAAACGTATCAAGCCAGTTTCCAGGTATAATACCAAGAATTTGGAACCACCGTCCTGAAGAAATTAGACTGGTTGCCTTTCTGAAGTGTGCAGCATGGCGCACCTTTTCTGAATATCCCCAACGACTGACCTAGCATCACCTCTCTTCCACTGTGCATCCTTTTACCCTATTCTCAAAATTATATCCTGATACTAGTGTCTTAGTGTCACCCGTCAAACAGTCTCTTAATCAGAAATAAAACTCCAAATACCGTCACACACAACCCCATTCAATTCATCCCAGTTGCAAAACCTAGCAAGCATTCTGAATATTGGTTGAACCATTTGTTGATTGTTTTTAAACTGCCATTTGTAAGGTTTTAAATTAGTTTTCTGTCATGTTAACCCCGTTTCACCTTAATGAATTTT
Organism: Lissotriton vulgaris; assembly: GCF_964263255.1. Classification (NCBI taxonomy): domain Eukaryota; kingdom Metazoa; phylum Chordata; class Amphibia; order Caudata; family Salamandridae; genus Lissotriton; species Lissotriton vulgaris. The sequence continues at coordinate 353,289,136 of NC_141687.1, forward strand.
TAAAGTTGCCTTTGGACAGAAAATAATTCCAGTTTGTTCTGAGCTAGGTTGTTGAGAAATGATATGTAATCGTTGTGTTTTCTATAAGTAAGCAGGTAAGCTTTTAAAAGTGCAGTGATTCATACCCTTCCTTACTGCTGGACGCTTGCATATCTCAGGTTAACGTAGATCCACAATCATTGCAGTATTGCACCTATCCACCTGAGAGGGGATCTGTTTTACACAGTGTATTGTGGCTTCTTTTCCAGGTACCAGCAAGAGAAGGAGGAAAGAGGAAACTACGGGGAAGAATGTAAAAAGGTCCCAGCATGAGCTCGATCACAATGGCTTGGTTCCGTTACCTGTCAAAGTCTGCTTCATTTGCAGCAGGTGAGGCATGTTCACTTCTAGTCTAGACCTTTTTCATCTGTCACCAGAACGCTCATCACATGGATGTTTTTGCTTTACGTGTCTAACATGTTAAAGCAGCAATAATGTCCGCTGACAGAATAAACTGATTTAGTAATCTCTCGCACAGCGAAAACCGCTCCTGTAAATTCAGTACTTCAAAACTGTTCTTGAGCGTTTAAATGTAACAAATTTTACAAAGACAAAATGGCTAAATCTGTCTGAGCATCAGAAAATGCTGCCAAACAGCATGACACTCTGAAAGTTGGCACCATCTTCCCTCTAACTGATTTTGGATCACCCAGCTAAATGAGCTAGGACTTGGAAAAGAAGGGTTACATATTTATGGCTGGAATGTCCCTTACACTGAAGTATAACATTCAAATTGCAAGTACAAATAGTTAACTCTATCTTGAATGTTTTGCTCACCATTAAAGTAGTGAAAAAATCAGTTTTGACCCAACTGCTTTGTTTGCCGTGTATCTCCAAGCCATCATTCTAGGTGAACTGATTTTCTTGCCCACTTACACAAAGTGTTCTCACCTACAACATTATCTGTTAGTACCCCAAAGTGTCTATAAAAAGGGCTTGTGTGCCAAGTGTCAGTAGGAACACATTCTCTTTCCTTCCTTACTTAGGTAACCTTTGCAGTAACTGTGACTGACAGAACCTTTAGACATTTAAATGGTTGACCTGCTCGTGGGATTATGTTGTTGTATGGTTTCCCAGTTGTGTGCTGGTGCATCATTTTTCCTTTCGTATGGTACCAGTGGAGTACCATATGAGCCATAGAATAAAGTGTCAGATACTCTTTTGCGCCCACTCCTCCTTCTTATTATTATTGATCATATAATGGCCCTTTCATCTTGCTGGTGACAGGAAAGAATATACAGCTGTCAAACTGGACCAGCTTGTGTTCAGCTCAAATGAGAACCAATCCTTTTATCTTCCCGAGAGAAATAAAGTCATTTTCTAGTAGGAGCAGAGGAGTCCGGTTGAAATGGATAGGTTGGTGCCTTTTGTGATCTAAGCAAGAAATAAAATGTAAATGTTAAACAGTACAATAGTTTTATCACTGAGGTGTTTAGCCTTTAGAAATGGGTTCTGCTATCCATAGAATGCCTCATTCTAAAGGGAGATTTGGCACTGTTGCACACCAACCAATATATACAAAATAATACAGAAATTTCATTGTTAGACTAGCTTTACCTCCAAACTAAATGCCATAAAGTTTTTCAAATCTGGACTTTGTACGGAATGAAAAATATCAAACAATTCCTCCTGTTGTATTGATAGTCTTCCCCTTTTTACACAAAAAAGTCTGCCCTGATATCAAATGCACACCAGTGCTTTTAGGTAACTCTACGCATATGCTAATATAGAGGCTGCTGCTATTTTGTTCATCTGTTTTGATTGATTGTATAGTAAAAGCAACAGATTGTTCCTCCTTAAAATAATTATTCAAAGTAATTGAGAAAAGACACACTTAAACATATATGATATATGATGCAAACAGTCCATGTAAATATATTGTATGATATGTACAGAACTGGATTGAAAAAAGAATTTAGTGATGCAGTGCTCAGTGTCTGTGAACAGTAGCACCGGACGATAGTGTGACACATTTTAGAAATATTATTTTAGCCCAGAAAAAAAGGATTATGCAGGTGGCAAGCAAATACACTGCATATACGGCGAACACGTCTTTTTAAATGAGTATAATTAAAATACAGTGAGCCCTTTGTATACTGTCTGAATTGAAATCTCATAGACAAATCAGTGAAGCGTCAGGACAACAAAAATGACAGCATCCGAGGGAATTTGAATGTCTATGTGAATAGTCATTTAATTGCAAATGCTAATCAACATTTGTGTGAAATCTTTTTTATAGGATGTACAGTTTGCATGTGATGAAAGAATATTCTAGATGAGTGCATGCCTTTCACTGCGTAACAAAATTTGCAATGCCAAGCTGGTGAAAGCTGTGTAAACTACTCCGTTTGTCACCAGTATGCACATAAAGCAAATTGGTCAAAGGGTCCAAATTTGCCAACCATTGATTCTTGATGTCCATCATCAGCAGTGATCTAATTGTATTTCCAAGAACGTAGAAAACCATTCAAAAGACTCATCAGTAGTCTGCAACACAATTCTTGATTAAATCTGGAAAACACACCATCTCTCAAAATGTTAGAATTTTAAACATTTCTCCCGCAGTTTGCCTCCTGATGAAGAGCCCACCCCGAAATGAATTGGGGGCATCAAAATGCGCATAGTGGAGCATCTTGTGAATATATTTTTCTGAACACAATAAAGTGAAGACACAGTATTAGATAGAAACATCATTTGGATTCTTTGAACAGAATGACCTAAACTTTCTTGTTCCTGATGGGATTGCAGAAATGTAAGCAGATTTTTAGATTTTCATACCACTTTCTCCAAGGCAAACCCTATTCTATGCTAATGTATTGCTGCGTGTGTTGTGTACTGTTGTTACATGGTATGCTGTATTCTAGTTGAAATGTCTTGCTTCAGAAAACATATAGACTACAACCGGATGGTGGTGTCTTTTAGATGTGAAACCAGAGCAGTTGACCATTTTAGAACTTTCAAAACCAGCATGAATGAGATTGTAAATCTCAAGCAATGCTCTCAAGACTTCCTCTCAAGACTTCATTGACATTTGAAGGATTGCATTTCAAACCCTCATCAGGAAAAAAATGTATCTTAAAATTAAAACACTTTTGCATTTAGAACCCAGTCACAGGCGCTCGTGATGTTCAGTTTTTTTCTGCAAGATGGGTATGATCTGCGAGATTAACCTATTGGCAGTTCCTTCTCAGTGGCAAACTCGAGAGGTCACCAACTCAGTGAGATTTGTACTCGATTTGGAATCCCAATTTGAAAATTTACAATGGTGTTCTCTGCCATACACCAGTGTAAAGAGTGTTTTAGCTTTGACTGTATTGGAACGTGGCGGAGCTGGGATGGGAGGTTTTTTATCCACACTTGTATCTTGCCCCTAGGATGCCCAGTTTCTTATCTCCTGACTATGAATTAATCCACAGTGGACAAATTAGCAGTCGTATTAACAAAGTTACTCCGAACCTAAACATTACTTTTCATAGTCCCTTCCTAGTTTACCACAGAGTCTCTACAAATGATTTGTTGCCCTGTGTTACTTTATCCAGCTTAGTTGTTTCAGGATTCCATAGAATTAAACATGTGAAAAACAGTCTGCCTTTGATTTGATGTCTTGGGTAGTACGTTAGTCATTTTTCAGTGTACTCCATGTCTTGAGTCTAGTATGACGGATGCAATCCTTTTGAAGTGCTCAGTTATTTACCCTCATACTTGCACTCCAATAGTTTCTCAAGTGTTGGAACTTGATGTGTTGTAGTCATGGTGTCCTAGAGCACGCAGTCTTAACATTTTCATTTATATTGTAAAGAAGTTATTTCTTTTAGTGCAACTGGCGCAGCAACTTTTTGTTGAGATGTGATTGATACTTACAATAAGACTGATTTGAGTTAAAGGCTCTAGAAACGCAGAGACAATGCATATGCTTGCGTATTGCTCAGTGATATTAATGATTTCATGCCAATCTCTAACCACCCCATTATTAATTGATAGGTTTCTGCTTTTTGTTTGTCATGGATTTAAATAAATGTATTGTGTGGACCTGACAAACGCAGCCTTGCGGTACTTTTATGTGAGAAATTATCAGTAGACAAATATATTGCCATAAAAGGCCGTGCATGGTGTAATTTTGTGTTGACTATATTCTGAAGGATGCATATAACCACATGTTCTTCACCTCTGTAATATTGCCACGTGCCAGACTGGATCCGTAGATTTTTTTCTTCCAGGAATGCTCCCCATTCACCAGTAAGTAGTGCCATGTGGATCTGTGGTTTCATACCGCTCTGGTAGTGACAGAGCAGAAACGAGACCCCTGCGTTCTGATGTTAATTTCTTAATCTTTCTCTTTGTGCACCCTCAAATGAGGAGCAATTCAAACAAATTGCCCTAGACAGTGTGCTAAAATCTAATTTTGATAAGGAGTCCACAAAACAGGGAAATAGGATAGCTAGAGATTCTACCAGAAAGAGTGTTATAAAAGGAAATCTACTTGTTCTCCTGATGAATACTTTTGCAGCTTGAATCATTTCTGGAATCACCTGCTGTGCATTATTTTGACATCTAGTGGTTGGGTCTGGAATTTTCCTTTCATAGTTTATCCCCCTTTTTAAGTCGAACCGGGGCAGCGCATGCGCTGCGAGGCATGCTGTATGCAGTTAGGGACTTGAAGCACTGCCCACTCTCTGCCTATATTTTTCATTGGCTTCTCATTGTCCACTGTAAAATGTGGCTGTTCTTTGGTCAGTAGACTTAGTAGTCCCTCCGTAGTTCCACCTTGTCTCCTTTTGTAACCTCTCTTGGTGATACCGCTGTTATGTATGTTGTTTCTTGGTAGGCTTTAATTACAGCCTCTGTGCCCTATTTTCTCAAATAGCTTTGTCCTGCCTGCAGTTGAAGGCAGGACACACTCTCTCCTAACGCTTATAAAAAAAAATGTATAGCACGGGCAGGGGCGTAGCTAGAGCTTGTGGCACCCGGGACTATCCCTCAGATTGACGCCCCCCCTTGCTGGGGAAAAAAGACGGCGAGCACTTGAAAGAGGTCCAAGAGACTCGTAGTATCGCTGCTAATAGTTACCTCGATCATGCAAATTACATGCACATACATGACACAGTCCAAGACTACACAGTTAAATACGCCGGTGACCGGCAGTAAAAAGGAGAACACACACACTAACTGCAAGATCTATCTGGGGACTCAGTAAAACTGCCTGTGACTTCTATCAGAGAGTTGTGTGAACAATTACAACACGAAAGGAGTGCATACCACCTATCAGCCCTACATGAAGTTAGAATGTTTGAAATCCTGTTTTATGCTGCTAAGGTTTTGAGAAATTTCAATTTTATGCTGTCTGAAAAATCTCTCAAGTTAAGTTGGTCTTTGCCTTCCTTACAAGTTTGTATTAAATTCTGCTATGTGCTGTAGCTTTTGGAACCACACTTATTGGACTTTTGAGTTTTGGAATGAAAACCATGTTCCCTTGATAAATGCTTTCAGGCCAAACCTACTGATATCTATCAGGGGAAAACCGGAAGATGGCATTTAGGTGCAGTAAGCAGCAAGATCTGGACATTGGTCCTCATTACTGGGGGAATAACCACTCGTAATGAAGGGTACAGCAACAACAAAACAACAAAACAAAAAAAAATCAAAATACTTCCCTTCTACCTCCACTATCCTTTTTCAATCCAAGTAACAGACTAACATGTCCACTACTCAAATAAATTTCCTATTTCACTATACTAATTACCCACTAATCCTTTATGGGTTCCGAAGTAGCATGCTACTCACCGAAAAAGCACATTAACACCTCAACTTGGGTGGCAAGCGCTATATAAAAGCAAGCCTTTTTATCTCTTCTACCCCTTCGGTATCCTTCTTAATACAAATAATTAACTAACATATCCACCACTCAAATTATTAAAAATGACTTGCATATTTCATTATACTAATTGCGTCTGTGAGCTCTGCCTCCCGTGGTCTATCCCACCCTCCAGTGTGAAATGACCAAACATAAGTAGGAAAGGGAAAAAAAAGTGAAAAACTATTGGCAGTGCCTCACGGGAGTAACACCATGGGAGTCTGCAGACTAGTACTCGCCTGCATCCTCAGGTTCTTATCATCAGCGCCTGCCAACCCATAACAAAAATTGTGATAAAGTAAGAAAAGGAAAGAAGATCAGTGCTAAATTCCTAAGTCTCCATACCTCCACTATCATTCTCAATCCACATAATCTGACTAACATATTCACCACTCACCTTACTTTCATATTTTCATTATACTAATTCACCACTATTCCTTTCTGGGTTCCGAAGTAATGTGCCACTCGCAAAAAAAGCGCTTTAACACCCCATCAAGGGTAGCAAGCACTATATAAATGCAAACCTTTTTCCCTCTTCTATCTCTCCACTATCCTTCCACTATCCTTCTCAACCCAAATAACTGACTAACATATACACCCCTCAAATTTCTTTCAAATTTTCACTATACTAAGTCACCACTATTCATTTATGTGTTCCGGAGTAGCGTGCCACTCGCTGAAAAAGCGCTTTGATGCCTCGTTATGGGTAGTGAATGCTATATAAATGCAATTCCAATACAATACAAAAAATAATTGCAAAAGTGCCATCAACACCCTCAAGCAACCAGACAAGGGGAAACCATGCAACCAGATTTAAATCCATTCTTCCAAACTCCTGACCCCCACAAAGTACATAGGTCCATATCGGTGTGTCAAAGGCAATATTGAAGCTACATGAAATCAACCACATCTGGCCCACATTCTGCGTTAAACTAGACTTTAGGTTAAAGTTGTTAGATATATGAGGTGCTGCACCTCAGCCTTCTCTTAGATATGTTGCAGCTTTGATCAAACCAGACTTTTCAGAATTATTTGGACAGTCGTGGCTTCCCATAAGTTCCCAGAAGGGCAATACGTTATAAATGTAGAACTGTACATGGTTTACATGTAAAACCAGTGTTTTACTGGTAACCATTGATAATATTGTTGGATTCATCAGATTTGTATAAAATTTTGAAATGCCTAAGTGATGAGTGCAGGTGAAAAGTGCAGTAAATTGCTAAAGGTTTCACTGCACATGTTTATGTTACATAATAGTGAGGCAAATATTTCAGAGAACCACAATCCCAGAGCAGTCCAAAGAGGCTCAAAGTTAAAGTACCCAACAAAGAAATAGCAGACTAAATCAGCAAATAGACATCTTACGGAAAAGATTAAGCGAGGACCACTGAGTGGGAAGAGCAAGACCATCACAGAAGACTCATAGCTGCCAAGGTTTCAGATTGCTTATGTGTGACATGCTAATAATTTCAGTGTAATTATGAGTGACATTCAACGACTATGAGTGACATTTCCTCGTGAGCCAAAAATCAAGCAATAAAGACGAGAGAAACATATACATATCAGAAATGACACCCATTTGAGCAACTAGGAACTCTGAGATCTTAAAACTGTTGCACAGCACCAGAATTTGATGCCCAAAAATTCCGCCCATACAGTAAACCTGTCACACCTACACTTCAGGGTCTGTACTGGGAGACAGCGTGCATATGGGAGTTCACTGCAGGATAGGTTTTTGGTAGTAATATCAGAAAAATCCAGAATAAAACCCAGAGCAGCAAACCCAACGCACCCACAAACAACCCAGAACAATCAGCCCAAAACTGTCACTTCAGGGGTTGCATTAGAAGCGGGCATAAACAGAAAGCTACCGCCTCAATGTCTCTGCAAGGTATGGATGGGAGAGTGCGTGTATTTAAGCTTGCTGCAAGCCAGTTTTTGTTTTACAAACTCAGGATATCAACAGTAAAAGTCTGCACAAGAGATTTAACAGGCCAAAAAATGTCACTGGCCTTTTCAAGACCCTGTCTTCTCTAAATTAATCATTTTCCTTTTTGCAGTTTTATGTAGCGCCAGCTCAGCCGAAAGGCATTGAATGGCTGTAAATAAGCACCAGTTACAATAGATTTTATGAACAAGGGGAGTTATTTGCCCAAAATGACAGGATGTTGAACCTATGCTGGGAGTCAAACCTGTTTCTGTTCCTCAGTTCCAAAGTCAGTAGCTGACTGATGGCACATCCTCTTTATAATGCAATTCAATTGCTTTTTACTCGGGTGCAAATCACTTACTTAAATCATATATGGTAAACTCCGCTTGTACCCAAAAGCTCCCAGGGTTGACTTAGACTCACTCCCCACGCCTTTGACAGGCCGGTGTGCGCCAGTTAGAACACCATTCGCGTGGAGAGAATAAACTGCTGTAAGCAGTGCTCAACTCACACACGGCGCCAGGAGTATTTACCAGGAAATGTAAGAAAGTAGCAAAAGAGGTGATGCCCACTGCCCAGACCACCATAAAGTTAAATATGCAACACAAAAAAAATATCGTCTTTTCTGGAAAAAACTGACCTGCTGCATAAAACCGAAAACAATAGAAGGCGCCACATCAATATGAGCTGGGACAGAGCTTGCTGTTTTTATTATGGTGACTAAATTCGGAGGGGCGTCACTCAAAAATAAACAAGAGGAGGGGTGACTGTGTACAATAATGGCCAGTGCACGCGGCTGTCCTTGAATTGAATGCACAATTATGTGCATCACGTGGGCATTTTAAATGTGAAGTTCATCAGTGTGGTGGCATTGGTAGAAGTGTCAGTGTGCGTTTTAGGCCAGCATAGAAATGTGACGTTAAAATTACGGCGCAGCCTAAAAGTGCAGCACAAACCGTTGCGGGTGGCAGCTGACCCCCGCATGACTGCGGGACCGTAACTCCTCCCTGCCTTAGCCAGTGCCTCTGTGCGCGGATTGCCCGGGAGAGACAGAGGGAGAGACCGAGACTGCATGCTCTGACCTTGCGCACGCACCACACCTGCATGCAGCGTAGAAGGTCACGTGAGTTTGCTCCAAACGGGCGCTGCGCGCGCGCGGCACTGGTGGCCCGTTGCAACGGCTTTAGAATTTATTTGAGGACACTGACTGTCAAATTGTCAGACAGTGAGTTTCCCCAAATAAATTATAAAAGCCACCGCAACGGGCCACAAGTGCCGTGCGGCCGCCACCTCCAACACAGTGCCGCCTGGGGCGGTCCGCCCCCCTCGCCCCCCCCCCCCCCCCCCCCCCCCCCCCCAGCAACGTGGGTGAGCACGGGCATCGAAAACATTTGCAATGCAATAGGTCTTGCATATGCAAGAGTAAGCTATTGGCATTGTAAGTGAGTGCCTTTTTTATCTGTTTTTTAAAAAAACAACACATAAATAAAAGGCATTGTCATTTACAATGTCAATAGCTCAAACTCTCGTAAATGCGAGACCTATTACTTTGCAAATGCTTGTTCTTTTGGCTGTCATCTGTCCAGTTGGTAGCATTCCTTCGCCTTGTGACATGCAATGTGCGCCCCAAAATCCTCTCTGCATGGTTGTCATCTTCAAATTATTTTTTCGACCATTGGGTCCAGAAGCAAGACTGAGTAGCTCCAGGATAATCATGGAGTTTAATAAACGGATTATGGAGGGGAAAACTTGAAAGCAGAGAAACAGTAATAGAATACCAAGTACACCAAGGAACTCAGGTAGAACCCCCGTGTGAATATTTTTTCAGCAAAAAAACAACCACTGGAGACTCGTCCATATGGTAATAGAATGTGTAAAAATCTAACCTGGAGCTTCAGGGTAGAAGATGAACTCTCCCTTCAGATTACTACAAGCACTGCACGCTTTAACTTTAGCGGCTCCGCCCCTTCCATTCTTTTTTAGGCAGCTTGCTCCTCATTGCCGCCTCTTCCGCGGGCTAAACTTTCAGCATTAGCAACATGGGTGCCATGCTTTATATTTCAAAAAACACAGTTGATGGACAGAATGTAGAACAATGTCATACATTCACCCCAGTACAAGGATCTGGGCCTAAATCCATCGTTTTTTTGCACTCCACACCACCCTGGGTTAGACACTGTTACACGCTATATGCAAATCAGCTCTGACCCTGTGCCTCATGGGAACAGTCCAGTCCGAACTACCAAGCCATGTCTTTCCCAGACCGGAATCAAGCATCCAAGGACCGGTTTCTGGCTATCAGCCTTCATCAGCCTGGATAGCTTGACTCCAGTGGTGTGGAGAGCCTGGGACTCACGTCGGAGTATACCCAGCACACTCGGGGTGAAAATTGCAAAAAACACAGTTGATGAACAGAATGTAGAACAATGTCATACATTCACCCCAGTACAAGGATCTGGGCCTAAATCCATCGTTTTTTTTGCACTCCACACCACCCTGGGTTAGACACTGGCTATATGCAAATCAGCTCTGACCCTGTGCCTCATGGGAACAGTCCAGTCCGAACTACCAAGCCATGTCCTTCCCAGACCGGAATCAAGCATCCAAGGACCGGTTTCTGGCTATCAGCCTTCATCAGCCTGGATAGCTTGACTCCAGTGGTGTGGAGAGCCTGGGACTCACGTCTGAGTATACCCAGCACACTCGGGGTGAAAATTGCAAAAAACACAGTTGATGGACAGAATGTAGAACAATGTCACACATTCACCACAGTACAAGGATCTGGGCCTAAATCCATCGTTTTTTTGCACTCCACACCACCCTGGGTTAGACACTGGCTATATGCAAATCAGCTCTGACCCTGTGCCTCATGGGAACAGTCCAGTCCGAACTACCAAGCCATGTCTTGGTAGTTCGGGCTGGACTGTTCCCATGGGGCACAGGGTCAGAGCTGATTTGCATATAGCCAGGGTCTAACCCAGGGTGGTGTGGAGTGCAAAAAAACGATGGATTTAGGCCCAGATCCTTGTACTGGGGTGAATGTATGACATTGTTCTACATTCTGTCCATCAACTGTGTTTTTTGCAATGCTTTATATTTCAGCAGGCGGCTGCTTGACTTGCTGACTTTGACAATGTCTCTTTCTGTTCCTGTGGTTTCCTGCGGTCCTCCTTTTCTCTTTCAGTTCTCCTCTGTGGTCGTGCAATGTATTTTTTTTTCTCTACTCTTCTTCGAAGTTTCTGTTCTAGTCCCCCATCTCTTCCTGCACCTTCAATGTATAGCTGTCCTGGGAGATGTTTCTCAAAACCCACCAAAACTGAGAAAGCCTTCTAAAAAGAGTGTTTAAAACTGGATCTGACCAAGCCCAGCCTCTCCGGCTATTATCTCAACCCCAGATCAAGGGAAGAGTGGGCTGGGCTGGAAGACATTGCATCAGCTGCTGCCACAGGGGCTATTTCGCGTGCTCACTGCACTGGACCCCGTGGTAGCCCTTAGCATCCTCGGCGCATGCTTGCGTGTTAGTGCAGTGCTCTCCATCAGGACACGTTTGTCAGTGTTGTGACTACACACAGATCTGTGCAGCATATGTTGGGTCACAGTCCTACATTTACCACTTTTGTAATACGAATATGCACAGCTGGTGCATTCACCCCCTGCACTACCTTACTAGATTTGAAGCCTGTGATTCACAGGCTTCTTTGATTTAGGCAAAATGTTAACCCATTGGCCTGTTTTAATCTGCATTCAAAATGTGTTTGAAGGCACATAGTTTAAAACCCCTCTGCAAGCACATTGACCCTTTAAGCTGCCATACTCTGTTCTGATCTTGGCACCTGCTTAGAGTCTACTCTACTCTATATCTGTAGGGATACAGTTATCAGCGCAACCCTTTTCTCTGACAAATACCTGCTAAATAGCATGGTCCGTGTAAACATTCCAATACAACTCCCAGAGTACGTCATCTCACAAAATCACCAAACTGGATACGATGTATGTCATGACACGGAGTCCACTCTAAATTACGACTCTATGTACTGATTCCATTGCTCCCTGTGCTAAGTCACGGGCTCTGGACCCTCCCTGCAGTCCTGCATGCTTCACACACATAGCAGTGTCGGTGCATTAACACACTGAGCTATAATTATTGTGTCTTACGATCTCGAGGTGCATACCTCTGCAGCAGTTACCCTTAATGACTGAGCTGTCTACCCACCAGCATCCTCTGCTCCCTGATTAACGAAGAGGTGGGGAGAGCTGGGACTCAATGAGGCAATGAAGTCGTGGTTCCGGCATAGGCCCTGGAAGTAGGTAGTCAGAAAATACATTGTCATTTACAACACCAATAGCTTTAACTCTCGCAAATGTGAGACCTATTGCATTACAGATGTTTGTTTGTGGATGTCGACCAATTGATGTGACAATTTTTATGGCAAGGGAAAAAAAACACACTAAATTACTGACGTTACAGCTTTCGGTAGCGGATGGTGGTCTAGAACGTCCCTGTGTGCGCAATTAACATCAAGCTGCCTTTCTTGATTGGCTCAATCGGGCAATGTGGGGGAACCCTCTTCGAGTCGTTTTTATCTTCAGCAGATGCTGTGGGAATATGGCGTTCAGATACCAGTTTTCTCAAGATTCCAAAGCAGCCCAAATTCTCTCCTTACAAACGTTTGCATATTATACCTAGAAGATTTAGGCAGCTTCAAGAAGAATGCCACTTCCCCTGACTCATGCTTTGACACCTTTGAACAAATATGGATTAATAGGCTTATCCCTTCAGTACAGCGCTATGAAGAAATGAGTGAAGGCTAGGTATTGTACTCTAGGTAAATTTCTATTAGTAGGGCAACGGAAAACCTGGGGTTAGGTAGCGGTCTCCCAATCCAGGAACACATTCAGACTTATGTCCAGGCGTACAGTGCAGTCAAGGAACACTTCAGTAAAGCTCATTTTTCTGACAAATTCATAGGAAAAGGCAGTTGGTAACACATTCTATACCTGTATCTCAATGAATCTACTGCTTTGGCAGCTTTTTCCTCACTTGCTCAATATACTGAAAGAAGGATGGATTATGCAAGGTGGGGGAGATACAATCTTATGACCTATAAGGCTGTGCTTGGAGCCAATTTTTAAGTGTATGGCTTTTTACTTAAAATGGACTCTATATTCTGCTCCTCATTGCTTGTTCCAGATGTATCCATCCTCATCAGCTAGCTGTTTTCGAAGAGGTACTCTTGAGAGTATTGGGTGCATTTACTTTTTCTCTGTCCTAAACGATTTCATTTTTGGAGTAACATGTTTTTTTAAGCGAAAAATTACCAGTTCAAATTGAACCTGATCTGCATGGGGCATTATTTGGGATCTTGCCCTTGAATTGCTCTGTTACGTTAAAACAACAACTCTTTTATATTGGGTCATTAGTAGTCAAATCATTAATTCTACAAAGGTAGAAATCTCTGGTCCCGCCATCATATGACAAAGCTGGATATTAAAAATTAACCGGGTTGGGAAACACGAACTATATGTCCAAAGGGTAGGTGCCCTTAAGGAAGCAGAGGGAATTTGTGTCTGTTTTAGAGGGGACAACCGAGATAGGCAGAAAGGTATGTATCTATATATATATATATATATATATATATATATATATATATATATATATATATATATATATATATATATATATATATATATATATATATATATATATATATATGTATATATATATGTGATCTTTTTTTTTTTCTTTCTTGGAATGTTTGATTGTGATATTTCAATGAGGTCTGAATACGGCAAATGAGTTGTATGAAATGGTCAGTTTTATAATTTTGTATTTTTGAATTACGACTTGGTCCTCATTAAGAATAAACAGTTTTTATTAAAAAAAGAGGTCCAGCTAAGAACTAAAATCGGGGCGGGACAAAGATGGGCAGACAACGTGATGATGCAGTCACAGCAGAATCCGAGTTCATGCAAGGACACCAGATGAGGAGGAAACAGAGTTGGAGCAGGGAGAGGGCTATGACACCAAAGGAAGTGTCATAGACTAGAAGGGTTGAAAAGATGGGAGCTTGAACACATGCTAGCATTAAATAGTTCACACACGCACGGGGACCAAGGCAACATCACTGGACTGGAAGTCATGTGTTGAAGCACTCTGCTACTGAAGAGGGACAAAAGCATACAGAGTGCTCAGGTCCAAGATTGAGGACACCGAAGGAAGTAAATCCTCTGATGACACTTGGACGCTGAAAGGCGATCTGGACAGGTTGAGGGAAAAGGAGCTGAAAGATTAGGAGCCACTGATTCTGAAGAGGATGTAGACGCCGACACTCTAAGCCGATCACCAGACACTTGAGATTGAGCGAAAGAAACCTCAACTCATAATCAAAATGGCTGCTTTGTGGCAGTAGAAAAAGGACTTTGATGAATTGCTGAAATGGTTTTGAATCTCAACAAGGCTGCAGGATCCAAACCTGTTGAAGAGCACAGGAAGCTCAAATGTCAGACTACACCAGAACCACACAATGAGGAACAGGAGGAGATCTATGAGGAGAAGGACTGCTCCCTTTTGAAGAACAGGGCACACAAATGGAGGGCTGGCAAAACATTGATCTTGGCTAGCCGGAGGCGGGAGTGAAGTAGTCAATCACAGCCAGGCAACCTATCAGTATAGAACTTCATAAAACGGGCTGCAGAAACCTACTGTCTGCAACTTAAGAAGAAACGTAGTATGGTATCCATCAACAAACCACCATGCAGACCCTAAAGAAGAATTTGTATCTTTCAATGCTCCCAAGCTTCCTTGACCAAAGAAAGGGTGCATTTCACGAGATTGTGTCCTTGCAAGTAGGGACTCCTCAAATAGAAAATATAATCACTCTTTTCAGGAATGGCAATGCAGTGGTTGACTTGGTTATCTTGGTTACAGTCAGGCAGAGAAAAACCCCAGTGCCCCTGGGCCACAGAAAGTAAAAGGGTGGAAATGGCGGGCATGAAAATAGTGGGCAACAGCCAATAAGTGGAGAAGTGAAAACTCTAGCACACTCTTCAAAAGCGATGGCCACCAGCGGTGGGAGTAGAATTAAGATCTCATGTAGCTTCTCCCCTCAGAGCACAAAAAGAGGGCCAATACAGTCATCCAGCAGGGGAAGATGATCTCTAAAACATACCTCAGTTAGGCCCTAGATGCTGCAGATACTGCAGTTGGGCAAATGTGTATAGGGACAACATTTTGGAGACACACTTATCTCCGAGTCTTGAGGGGGAGTTTAGGCCAGAAGTACAGGCCTCAATCGTAAATTTGCCATTCATATGTGGACGTCTGCTCAGCCTGGCAGTGGATGAGGCACTGCAATAGATTAAGCAAATATAGCAGCAAAGCAGTTGGGGCATTGTGGTTTCACCTGGGACGTTTTTCAGCCAATCACCTCCCCCTCAGTTCACAGGCAACAGTTCCCCAGTGACATTCTTTGTGGTAGAGCGCAGGGAAGAGGACAGACGTTGAAGGGTGCAGCGTCCTCAGCAATGTGACTCACTCAACTTTGTCCCCTACACCAGTTGGGAGGGGGGGGGGGGCAAAATACAGGCATTCCTCTTAGAATTGGAGGCAGTCACTGCAGAGGAGTAGATCCTGAACATTATACTACATGGCTATTATGTTGAGATGTGCAAAAAAAACACCAACAGTGTCGCCAAGATCAAACAATCACAGCAAGGAAGGTTTGCCTCACTTGCAGCAAGAATTCCTGTTTAATCAAGCTATAGAAAAGTCCCTAAAAGAGAGATCAACCGTAGGGTATAATTGGTGCTTTCAAGTCCCAATACCAGGTCAGATCGAACTACTGATTCTAGCTCTCAGACTGTTAAATGTATACATAAATGCTAAGTGGTTTGAAATGACCATACTGAAAGAAGTCATACCTCTTCTGAAGAAGGGAGGCTACATGGCCGCCGTAGACCTGCAGAACGCCTGTCTGCACATACCAGTGAACCACAGGCACAAGGAGTTCTTCAGATTAGTTGTGGACAAGAGGTACTTTCCCAGTTCAGAGTATTACTTTTAGGATAAAGTCCTCACCCAGGTTCTTCACAAAGTGTCTTGACATAGTAGCCATCTACTTAAGAAGAATGAGAATGCATGTAAACCTCTAACTGGACAACTGGTTGGTAATGGTAAGTTCCCAAGAACAATGCCAGAAGAACTTTCATGCAGTGATGCTAACACTTCAGAGAACAAGGTTAACCATGAATCTGGAAAAAATCATACCCAGTTCCAGGGCAAGAAAAGGTGCTTATGCGTACAATAATAAACTCAAAAGAGGCAAAAGCATTACCAGTGCTTAAGTGTTTCCTGCCTTTTTGAGCTTAAATTTACCTGCACCACCAAGGTTACTCTGACAGTAAGAACTGTAATGAAATTTAGGGACATGATGGCTGCACCCTGTATACCTCTGATTCTATTTGCCAAGTTACACACCTGCCTCATCCAGGAATTGGTTACAGAGCAAGTAGTCCCAGATCACTGGAGTGGTGAAGAACTAGTGGGTGTTACACAGGGGTTGCAGAAGAAGGTACAGTGGTTGGACATCACTATAGGCAAACTCTTCTACTTCTCCCTCAGTGACCATCACCAAGGATGTGTATGACACTGGTTGGGGGAGCGCACTGGGGGGGACATTAACATGAAGGGCTATGGAGCTCGATGGAATTGGTAAAGGACGTACAATTGTTGGAACACGAGACCTACTTCCTAACACCAAAGACCTATCACTCCCAGCTAAAAGGGAAAACTGTTCCGAACCATACAACTACACATCTGCCATTTTCTACTTCAACAAGCAGGGAGGGACAAAATGATTTGTGTAGTCCAGATGGGTCAACCCTTGTGGCAGTGTATCGGGCAGGAGTACAAAACGTAAAAGCTGACAGACTAAGCAGGTAAAGTGTATTACAGGAATGGCTGCTCAAACATCAAGTACTGCAAGTGGCGCTTTAAAAATCGGGTAGACCGGACATAGAGCTGTTTGCAGCACCAAAAAATATATGCAGGTTCCCGTCCGTCAGATGGTAATTCTGTCGATAGGCTGGTTATGGAAATATGCTCACGATTTCTCCAGTATTGTATCTTTTATAGATTCACATGCTTGAATCTTCCCCGTCGTCATGGTGGGAGACCCATGGTAACAGTAGAAATAGTAGTACTGAAAACATTACATAGACCTCCATAGAGAGAAAGCACTCTATCAACCACATTTTATAACATCCAAAGTTTAGCCAATCACAGCAAAGATCTCAGAGTAACCCTCTCCACAGAGCCACCACACCTCAGATTTCTTACTGCAAGTTGTGTGATTCGGTGTAGCTCTGAGCTCTGCTCAGTGACTGTTGGCTTTTTTCAACTTTTGACCTCCAGCTTTCAGCTCGTTATTTCTTTCTGTGACTTTCATAATGCCAGATAAAAAAGGGTTGTTTAGGTCCTGCAAGTCTGGTGGCAAATGTAGACTTTTCTCAGAAGATCCCCACAAGCAATGTCTCTATTGCCTCTACCCTGACCGTAAGTCCAGGGAATGCAAATACTGCCGCACCTTCTCGGCCAAAACCCTCATGGATAGGGAAGGAAGACTGCTCCTTAGGCTCCCGAAGAAAAAGGCAGTTTCTGAATCTGGTTCCGACACCGAGGAAAAGCACCACTCTTCCTCCAGGAAAAGAAGGTAGCTCCTCTTGTTACCAAGGGAACTCCAAGTGATCGAAATCACAGGAACAGGAAAAATCTGAAGAGCAACGCCACAGAAAGCAGGTAGAGGGAGCTCTAAAAGAATCTTCTGCTCCAGTTTCTGCTTCTATAACACCTGTGAGAGATATTCTTGTCCGTCGATGGCGTCGTCCACTAGAGCTATTTCTGTTAGACCTGAGGTGATTCCATCTGCGGCTTCTACGGCGACAATGTCGACTGTCACTACGTCGGTGGCCGCTGCGTCGACGGGACTGCAGTTAACCCTGGCGATGGGACTATCTCCCACGACGAGATCGTCGACTAGCCTTCCTCCGGCTAGAATTTCTCCGTCGACCACTCCTTTCCGCCGATGGTGGTGGTGTCTTTGTCGACGGTACTGTCGACAGGCCCGTCGATGGTACAGTTAACAGGAGAAAAAATCCATTTGACTTTCTAAGGTTCAGGATTATTCAAAAATGTCTCTGCTGCCACCTACATGTTGGCTTGACTTCCAGGAGTCTGAGGATGACAGCACGTTTGGCCTGCATATAGTTCTTACCAGCTAAAAGCCAAATGTCAGGACTTTGATGATGAGGACTTGGAGGACATTAATCCATCCTCATACCTTGCAGGAGAGTATTCTTTCACTGACTTGGCTACCCTTCAGGAGCCAGCATCTTTCCAAGATCGTTATCCCTATGAGAAATAGGATCCGCGCCATATTGGGGAACCATCTATTAACGTTCTAGTGTCATTGGTAACAGACTTACATCACATGCTAAATGACTACTATAGGCGCTCTCCTGAGGCAAATGCTCCGCAACATCCTCCACCTCCTCAGCAGGCCCCTGTGGAACACGCAGGACAAGTAACTCCTAGACCTGTGAGGGAAAAGGTTTTGTCTCCTCCTATTGTTGTTCCTGATGATTCACAAAACGTGAACCAACAACAGATGGAGGCAGTAGAGATGCACTCTGATGATGACACCCAGGAAGAATGGGATGATTACATAGTTCCGGCACCTTCATCTCCTATCCCTCCTCCTGCAGACTCTCCCCCTGCTGACATTGGGAGCTTTCATGTCCTTTTAGAACGTGCCTCGAGGCGCTTTGATCTACCCATGCCAGTTAAAAAACTTTTATGACTTTAAGTTAGGCACTCAACGATCCATTAGGACAATTCCCATGGTGTGGTGCAGTGGCCAGGGCAGCTGACTTTAGGGTTCAGGGTTCAATCCCTGGCTCCGGCGGCAGCTCAGCACCATGTGACTCTGGGCAATAGCTCACTTAATTTTCCATCACGGCCCCCAGGGCCTTGAGACCCATAAGGGTGAGTAATTAGTGCTTTACAAATATGGATTTACATAGTGGATTACTAATGGCAGGAAGATCTAAAACTGATGCAGACACCAGCTTCCGTTCCAGTAGTAGTCCCGAAGCTGTATAAAAAGTACAAAGCCCCAGATAATTCACACACATGCCTCATCGCTCACCCTAGACTGGATTCAGTGATCATGCATGCTTCTGAAAGAAGAGCTCAAAATCTGGCATCTCAATATTCTGCACCTCCGAATAAAGAAGTATGTTGGCTGGACAACATAGGGAAGAGGTTTGCCGCCCTGGCAGCCACTTCTGTAAGAGCCTCCAACGCTCTGGCCATTCTGGGCAGGTACGACCAACAGATGTGGTCGGACAGCTCTACGCTCCTAAAACATCTTCCCGAAGATAAAATAAAGGAAGCAAGGGATATCTTATCGGAAGGGGAAAAAGCTTCCACTGAGATGATGGAGATTGCAACGGATAACTTTTCGACTTTCTTCCGGCAAATGGCAGGAGCAGCGTTGTTGAGGCATCATGGTGGCTCAAGGCAACTAGCTTCTGTCCTGAGGTTCAGCCTAAGTTGCTAGATATGCCTTTTGACAGTGAATGCCTATTTGGATGAAGCCCTTCAATCTATAAAAAAGGACACAGACTTGGCTAAATCCCAGGCAACGCTACAACAATGTAGTTTCCAGTCCTTTCGTGGCAGAGTTCGAGGGCAGTACGTATCCAGACCGCAGTTCCAACAGCGGTTCCAACATTACCCTTAAACATCCTATCAGGCGTACAACCAACCTTACAGGTCCGACACAGCATTGTCCTGTTTGTGACCCATCGGTCGTAAAAGGCAGCAATCTGCTGGAAGACTACAGGATTCTAACAAGAGGCAATAAGTTTGTCCAGGCCCCCGCCACTACAGTCCCACATCAATTTGAACCAGCCTACTCCAAAAAATTAAAAATTGGACATCCATCTCGTCTGACAAATGAGTTTTGGATGTCTTCCGTCACAGTCCTGCCCTAGAGTTTGTTCAGTATCCTCCAACCACCTCTCCTCGACCGATGGTACTACTTAGTCATCTGCCAGATCTCAAGAGGGAAATGCAAATTCTTCTTTAAATACGGGCCATAGAAAAGGTACCCTTACGTCAACACAATCATAGGTTTTATTCCCACTTCTTCTTAATCTTAAAAAAGACAGGAAAATGGAGACAGGTCTTGGACCTCCGGTTACTGAACAAATTCATCAAAAACCAATCTTTCAAGATGTTGTCTCTGCAGGACATCATCTTATGGAAAAAAGGGATTATCTGTCATCTCTTGAGCTTCTTGATGATTATTTTCACATCCCCGTTTACCCCAAGCATCGAAGATCGCTCAGGTTCAAAGTGGCAGGGTGCCATTATCAATTCAGAGTGCTTTCCTTCGGTTTGAAGTCGGCCCCCAGATTCTTCACCAAAGGCATGGCACCGATAGCTGCATTTCTGAGATGCTCAGGCCACCAGGTATTCCCCTACCTGGACGATAGGTTAATTTCAGGCAGCCAAGAACTCTACTCAAACTTGCCGGAATCTTTAAGTCTCTGGGTCTCCACCTCAGTCTGGAAAAGTCCTCTCTCATTCATTCCAATTCTCTGACTTTCCTAGGTGCTCGCATTGATACAAATCTCGGCAAAGCCTTTCCAACTCTCGAAAGAATCTTGCGCTTCCAGGGAATGACAAGTCTTCTATCATCAAACCGGTCAGTTTCTGTCAAAGTACAAATCTATGCTGGGGATGATGTCCTGATGCATTCAACTAATTCCAAATTGCCGCCTCGTATGCGCCCACGACAGGATTCAAAATCTCGACGGATATGAAAACTGCAATGTCTTGGTGGTAGATCGAGGAGAACATGACTCTGGGCATGTCCTTGATTCACTCATCTCCTTAGTTTGTGATGACATCGGATGCGTCCATGGAGGGCTGGGGAGCTCACCTCCTTGAGCTACAAGTGCACAGAAAATGGTCAAAACAGGAGTCGAAATGCCACATAAACCTTCTAGAGTTAAGAGTGGTGTTCTTTGGCCTAAAGACATTCTTGCCTAGGATTCGGGAGTCTCCAGTTCTCGTCCGGTCGGACAACACCACCCCCATGTTTTATGTCCAGAAACAGGGTGGCACCCAAGCTCAGGCTCTCTCTGTACAAGAACAAGAGATTTGGGAATGGCTCAACCAAATTTCACTACGAGTGGAGCACATGCCAGTAGTCCATAATCAGTGGACCGATTCTCTCCGCAAGGTGTCCAAACAGTGCCATGAATGGGAGATCATCGACCAGATGTTGTAGATGGTCTTCCGGTCTTGGGGCTTTCCAGCAATAGATTTATTCGCTGTGTATCTAAACAAAAAGTGCACCTTTTACGCAAGCAGGACTCCTCTGCCGGGATCGTGGGGAGACGCTTTTCTCTTCTCCTGGACAGGAAAATTTGCCTATGCCTTTCCCCTGCTTCCTCGCATTCCTCGAGTGCTCCAAAAAATAAAACTGGAGCTGTGCCGCATAATTCTTATTGCTTCCGGGTGGGCAAGGCAATTTTGATACACAGAGCTTCTTCGCCTATCAGAGTGCACTCCGATTCTCTTTCCTACAACGGAGGATCTTCTTTACATGCACATGGGGTAAGTGATTCATCCTCAAATTATTTCTCTTCACTTATCTGCTTGGCTCCTCACTTCATTGAATTTGAGAGTTTGAACATACCCAATGATTACAAAATTGTATTAAATTCTCGAGCTCCTTCAAATGTTAGTCTGCAAAGTGGAAAAGGTTCTGTGTGTGGTGCAGTGTTCATTCTTTACATTCTCTTACACCTAGCTACGGCAGGACTCTCACATTCGTCCATTAAGATCCACCTTGCTGTGATTTCTAGATACAGACAACGTCTGGATCAATCTTCATTGTGATCTCATAAACTTAAGGAATTTCTAAAAGGCCTATTCAGGACCTACCTAGCAGTGAAATCCTCCTCCAGAGCTAAGTCAACTAAATAGGTCTTGTCACAACTAATGAGTTCTCCATTTGAACCTGTACACAAATGTGACTTAAAATTTTTCTCCTGGAAGGTGGCCTTTCTCTTGTCCATTATGTCAGCCAGACGGATCCACGCGATCCAGGCATTTTCTACAAAGGAACCATTTCTTCAATTTTTAGCAGATAGTTATTCTGCGTACAAATCCGTCTTTCATACCTAAAGTACCATTATCTTATCACCTCCACCAGCCTATCATTCTGCCTAAATTTTTTCCAAATCCGTCCTCTGCGGCAGAAAAATCTCTCCATTCTCTGGACATAAAACGCTGTTTGAAATTTTTCCTGCTATGGACAAAATCCTTTCTAAAGTCTTCTCAGCTTCTGGTTTCTTAGTCTGCACCCAGGAAGGGTCACTCGCCCTTACTAGGGACAGTATTGCTCGTGGGTCACCACAGCTATTTTCAGCCATAGGAATGCTGGACATCCATTGCCTCCAAGAGTGCAGACCTGTTCGACGAGAAAGGGTGCAACTTCAGCCCTGTTTGCGGGGGCTTCTCTCCTTGACATGCAGGGCAGCAACTTCGCGAGGACGCACACGTTCACAAAGCATTACTACCTAGATGGTTGGTGTAAGGCAGATTTAGCTGTGGGACAAGCAACTCTTCGTCATCTCTTTGCCCAATGTAGGTGGCTTATAACCATCCTGATTTCTTTATCTACTTATGGTGTTTATTCTTGTGTAATCTTTTTGTTGGTTATTTCTACCTGTATTAAGAGAATTCTGGTTTTATCTGTATGATTTTCAAAAACTGTCATGGTGAGATTGTTCGCCTTCATTGTTTCTTCTATTCATATATAGATATACTGCTCTTTAATCAGATTCAAGCATGTGAATCTATAAAAGATACAATACTGGAGAAAGAAAACTGTTACTTACCTGTACACTGGTTCTCCAGTATTGATATCTTTCATAGATTCACGTGCGACCTGCCCTCCTCTCCTGTTAGGCTCACAATTCTACCTCAGAACATATATATAATATCTGTATTGCACACTTGTGCTTGAAATCTGAGGTGTGGTGACTGTGGAGAGGGTTACTCTGCGGTCTCTGCTGCTCTGCTGTCATTGGCTGAGCATTGGATGTTATAAAATGAGGTTGATAGTGTTCAATTGAATTTTCTCTCTATGGCTGTCTATGTAATGTTTTCAGTACTACTATTTCTACTGTTACCGTGGGACTCCCACCATGACGACTGGGAATGATTGAAGCATGTGAATCTATAAAAGATATAAATACTGGAGAATCACAGTGTACAGGTAAGTAACTTATTTTTTTCCCCTAATACCTTTATTACCATTGGTGATGAGTTTATGGAAGCAGTCGCCCATGATGCTAATCTTGATAACACCACAGTGGGCAAGACAGACGTGGTACTCGGACGTAGTGGAGAACTTGCCAGTTGCAATTAAAAAAAATCCTCCATCATAAGACCAGCTAACAATTATGCTCCCCAAAGTCCGCCAACCTCAAACTAGCAGCTTGGCTCCTGACGACTTACAATTCGGACACCTTGGTGTCCCACAGAGAAACATTGTAGACCTAGGGAAAGCCAGAAGACCAAGTACAAGAAAGTGGTTGGTACATGGCAAAATGGAACCAATATGTTAATTTTGTAGTTTTTTTGTTTTTTTCAACAGTTTATATAGTGCGAAAGTTTTATATAGTGCGAAATTGACCCGAAGGTATTGTGTATCAGAGCACTTTACATAGCACAGTTGAGTTACATGAGGACACATCTATTTTTGTTAGGCACGGGGAGATTAAGTGATTTGCTCAGAATCACAGGATGTTCAGCGTCATTGCACAGTGTCACGAGCCCTGGGCCCCTACAGTACCTGTGCAATTCACAGGTATTGGAAGTGCAGTGAAACCTTTTAAAACCATGGGCTGGGAGTTTGGCACCCCAAACTCCACAGCTCCAGGATGGCTTTACTGAAGACTGAAGAGTTTAGTATTAAACTCCTCAGCCCATTAAACCCACACTGATGCCAGTGTTGGATTTAATATAAAACACCCTCAGAGGACATTTATGGGGTTCCCCCTGAAAAACGACCTAACGCTAGTGTCCTGGCTAAGTGGCTGCTCGCCAGCTGCTACCCTCCGGCATGTTTCTGGACCCCTGGTCGAGAGCCTCCCACACCTAGGTGGAATCGCATGGATGGTGGAAACCATCCATCGCACCACCACCGCAGAAGACGCCACCCGATCATTAAAGACCTCAACTTCAATTTCCAAAACAGTGGCAAAACCACCATCAGTCAGCCTCGCCTTCAGACCTTTAGGACAATGTTCCAGCTTCTGCGCACCATCATTGAATTCATCACTACGCTTGCCATTGACTCCAAACACTACATCTTTTTCAGAGACTTTAACTTTCGCCTCTACGAAACAGACGCCGGCAACCTCCTCCTAAGCATGAACAATATCGGCCTCACCCAACTGGTCACAAACTCCACACACATCGCAGGGGAAAAACTCGACCCCATCTTCACGCCCAGCGATAGAGTAAAGTACAGCCATGTCACCAACCTCACCTGGACAGACCACACTATTATGCTATGTTATAAATGCTTATATAGCGCTCTATTGCCGAGGCGTCTTGGCGCTGGGGTGTGCAGTTAAGCCATAGTCGAGAAACCTAATAATTTAGCCAGCATTGAAAAGATAAGTTTTAAGCTCTTTCCTGAAGTGAATATGACTAAGCTGTATTCTTAGGTGGAGCGGCAACTTGTTCCATAGTAGAGCTGCCTGGTAGGTTAGCCGTCGTCCACCCAATCTCGCTAGCCTAAACTTTGGGACACATATGAAACCAAGCCTAGAAGATCTAAGTTCACGTGGTGGAGCATATGACAGTAACAGTTTCTGGCTATCCACTGAGCCGCCACCATACAAGGCTTTATGCACTAAGCAGAGGGCCTTGAATTCGATCCTTTCCTGGACAGTAAGCCAATGGAGTGCTCGCCTGCCCGTTGTGGTGGGATGCCTGTAAGGTAGCTTAAGAACCGTTCGTATGGCTGCATTTTGTACAGACTAGAGCTTTTTCAGCTGGTACTTTTCAATGCCTAGAAGCATGGTATTACAATAGTCCAGTCTGGACAGAAAGAGAGCGGCCATTACTGTCTTTTGAAGTGTCACTGGAATGAAAGGGAAAATCTTCCTTAGAGTTTTCAAAAGGAAGAAACTGGTTGATGCTAGACTATTCACCTGTGTTCCCATGGTAAGCTTTTCATCCAGGAAGAAACCAAGGTTTTTTACCTTTTTTACTACCTGTGGGCATTCTCCAGCTTCTCTTGGCCACCAGTTGGTATTGTTCACTTCACCATCACAAGACACCTTTCGCCCCCACCCCCATCAATGCCACCAAGCCACCCAGCATCTCACTGAAGCTGGAACAAAGTAGCGGTGAGACAGTGAACAGGCGCCCTCCACACCTTCCACCCAGACACTTCAACCAACCTAGAACATGCGATCAAGAACTTCTCCACCTGTATCACTGAGTGCACCAATGGAGCTGCCCTTGTCAAACCCACCAAATTCAGTAGATCCTCCAAACATGCCAGCTGGTAAACCACAGAACTGAGACTCACTAAACACAACTTCAAGCGACTTGAAAGGAAATGACGTATACGCAAAGAGACCACATACAGAGCTTCATGCTCCACATCCCTCAACCAATTCTACCAACTCCTCAAAGAGACAAAAAGGAGCACCCTTGCAAAGCTCTAACCGCATCAATGAACTATTTATCGTCGGAATTCTCCAACTCCATAGCCACCACCATGATCACCCTTTCCCAGGAACACTACACCACCCTGACAGACTTTTTCCACGACAAGATTTCCACCATCCACATGCAACCCTCTTTCATCCACTATGGGACAAAATAATCGTGGCACACTTGTACTCAGAACTCAGAAGATGCCACCAGAGTTGTTTAAGCCTATGCACCTCATTTGGCAAACAAACCCCAAATATTCATGTGGCTAAACTACATTAAATGACATTTCAGTTTTTAACAGTCCTATGAAAAATGTACATAGGCTTTCATGCCGGAGCTGGAGAAGTCTATGTAATATACAGACACTGGACAACATCTACAAAACCTCTGTACCCTAACCCACCGATATCGACATTCGTTGCCTGGCGCAGACATTCTTAGCCCCCTCGGTCCCACAGATGATAACCCCAACTACCGGCTAACCACCTGGGACCAGCTCAACACACAGAACTCCACGGCCATCATGAATTCCACCCACTCAGGGGCACCCATGAACCCCTGGCCCCGCCACATCTTCAACCTCAAGAACAAGACAATAGCCAATGAGCTCACCGCCATCTTCAACACATCCATCACCATAGCCAGTTTCTCCAAAGAATGAAAGCGCCCAGAGGTCAATAACCTCTTCAAGAAACCGTCCGCTGACCCAAGCAAACTCAAGAACTACTGTCATATCTCTTTGCTCCACTTTCCCATTAAAGTCTTCCAAAAGGTCATTAACCGCCTACACGGGGAATACCTGGAGAACAACAATCTTCTGGACACCTTCCAGTCCGGATTCTGCACCAACCACAGCACCGAAACCGCTCTGATCGCTGCCACAGACTATATTAGAAACCTTTTTTGATAGTGGAGAAATGGTTGGCCTTGATCCTCCTTGACCTTTCAGCAGCTTTTGACACCGTAGCCCACCACACCCTTATCAAGAGACTTCACCACATTGGAATCCTCAGATGTACGCAAATGTATTGCCTTTCTGCCTCACTGGAAGATCCCATAGAATCTGCCTTCCTCCCTTCACATCGGAACCTAAGAACATCATGTGCACCATCCCTCAAGGCTCGTTCCTCAGCCCCACACTTTTCAACACCTACTAACCCTCTTGGGCAACATCGTCAGAACCCATGTACTAAACATCATATCCTACGGCACCCAGCTCATTCTCTTGCTATCAGAAGACCCCTCCCCAATGTTGACCAACATCTGCAGACTCATCACGTGCATCGCCGACTGGATGAAAGACAATTACCTGAAACTCAACACAGATAAAACGGAAGTACTGATATTTGAGAACAGCACCTCCCTGTGGAATGACTCCTGGTGGCCTTCTGAACTAGGACCCTCTTACACCTAGACTGACCAGGCCCGATCATTCTGGACAGCAAGCTCACCATGAAAAGCCAGATCCACACTTTCTCTTCCGCCTGCTTCCTCATTCTTCGCCTGGTCAGTAAGATCTTGAAATTGCTCCCCTTCAACACCAGGCAAACTGCCTCTCAAATCTAGTCACCAGCCTACTGGACCAGCATCCTCTATGCAAGAATCACCTCGTATCACCTGAACAGACTACAGACTATACTTAATTCAGCAGCTAGACTTCTCCTCGATCTCCCAAAGCGTACTCACATCGCCTCACAACTCAAGAACCTCAACTAGCTACCTATTCAGAAGAGGTGTCAGTTCAAGAGGCTTATCCACACCTACAAAGCACTGGACAACCAAGGACCAGCATACATCAACCACCGCCTGAACTTCCACCAACCCTACAGACACCTGCGCGCCGCCACCCTTGCTCATACCCCTTTTATCCGGTGAAGCAACAGCGGAGATCGCTCCTTCTCCTACCTACATCAAAATCCTGAAATGACCTCCACCTTCACCTCTGGATCTCACCCTCTCACCTGGATCTCAGCATATGGCTCAAGACCTGGCTGTTTAACTATTTAACTGAGCACTCCCTATGCAGCAAGGTTCATAGCGCCTAGATACCCTCTCAGGTGGCTAGCCTCTTTTCACAAGTCTTGATTGATTGATTGATTGACAACTCTGGGTCAGGGAACTGTAAGCGCTGACATTTCATGAACCCTTTTATGGATACACAAGCACATGGTGGTACAGTTCTTTCACAAAGTCATCACACACTTCCACGTTAATCAGTCCATTCAGCTGCTCAGGTTCTTTCAGCAGCCAAAGACTTATGCTGAAAGGGGATTGCACACACAGGCTGTACAGAGGACAGTCCTGTAGTACCTGCAGGAAGCAAACTGGATGAAAAAGGAAGCAGTCTCTTTATTTTCTATACACCCGCAAACATAGGCTCACCTGTGTCCAAATGGATCATTGCAAGATTTATAGTACAGACAATCCAGACCTGCTACAATAAAGCTGGAATGGCATTACAGGAGAAACAGATTGGCCAGTCCACCAGGAAAAAAGAGGGGCAATGCTTGTCTTTTCAGCAGCCACTTCCATTAATGACGTATATATGGCAGCTACATGATCTATATACACCTTAACAAAACGCAGATGAGTGGATTTTCAGGCGAATAGAGAAGCACAGACAGGACAGAAGGTTTTAAAACATCTGTTTGCTAGCATGCGCTCATTTAAACTCAACCTCCCAAGGTAGAAAGATGCCCTCGGGTCTAATGCCCGCTACATAAAGTGCAAAGATTAATAAATATTGCTACAAGATCCGTGCTCAGCTGTTTGCATCATTTTGTAGGCACTAAGCTTGAGCTCCCTAAAAATGACTGCTGTTTTTCTTTCGATTTGTCGATCTAAGTTAGATCAGCAAAATAAAAAAAGCAATACAAGCAAGAAACAAGCAAATTAGATTGCAATTAAGCCAACCAATTGTAAGCAGTGGGCTGACTCTTAAGCCCACTGTACGCTAACAGTACGTCTCTCAACAGACAGCGCATGCTCTGTATAGAAGGCTTCGACCTAAAAAGACTACAGAAAGGCTTATTCCGGAACCAGCCACTAGTTGGCAAAATAATGCACAGCATGAGAATCCAGAATTATTTAAGCTGTAAAACTACTCCTAAAGGTCTGACCACTTTGTTCTAACTACGGATTCCTCACCTTTGGAATAGATGCCACTTCATTACCTTCCAAAGGTAGAGAGTCTGGGGAGTGGATTCATCAGGAAAACTAGCAGGACGAAGCAGGAGACCTGGCTGTCAAGGTAGTAGTGTTTCCTGAATGTTTACACTGACACACAGCTTGGTTGATGTTTGGAACTGGCACCTCCTTGCCAGTGCCAACATAGGCAACTTGGTCCTAGTGGAATAAACCCACAAGTCTTCTGGGGGTTTCTTCTTGGCTAGTGCGTAGCATATATTTAGCGCAGAAGACAGTACATGTTGCTATAGACCTGTTTTGCCTTTTTTGGTCTTCCTGAACCCCAGAAAGTGCTTCACACTTCCATTAATGACATATATATGGCAGCTACATGATCATCCATTTACACCTTACAAAAAGATCACGTGTGGATTTGCAGGCGAATGGAGAAGCCCAGGTAGGACAGAAGGTATGAAAACGCCTGTTTGATAGCGTGCACTCCTTCAGACTCACCTCCCAAGGTAGAAAGTTGCCCTTGGGTCTAGTGCACGCTATATGAAGCTCAAAGATATATATCTATATATATATATATATATATATATATATATATATATATATATATATATATATATATATATATATATATATATACCGCTACAAGATCAGTGCTCAGCTATTTGCATCATTTTGTAGGCACTAAGCATGAGCGCCCTCAAAATGAGTAGTTTTTTTCCTTTCGATTTGTCGATCGGAGTTAGATCAGCAAACTAAAAAAAGCAATACAAGTGGGTGAGGGAAAACACAAGAGTGGTGGTTAGGAAAGAAACACCGAGGGCATGGGTGTGGGAAGCAACATTGACTGCACGGGGAAGGATGCCCATAGAAAGGGGGAAATAAATGAGCGAGTGCAATTAGGGCAAGCACATCATTGAAGCAGCGGAAGACAAGCACGCAGCCAAAGAAAAAGCAACACACACGGTGGAGGAAGAGGTTAGCACAGAAAGGAGTCAGCTGGAAAACACATGCACTCTCATAGAGTACCTAAACAAAAAGAAAAAAGTAGCACCTGAAAAATCGGCACAGTAATGTGCCCATGCACTAGGGGAGGGATAAACACAGGAAGAGTAAGGAAAGCCCACACGCTAACGATAGGAAGCAAGCAAATGAGATTGCAATTAAGCAACCAATGGTAAGCAGTGGGCTGACTTTTAAGCCCACTGTACGCTAACAAAACGTCTCAACAGACAACGCATGCCCTGTATAGAAGGCTTCGACCTAAAAAGACTACAGAAAGGAATATTCAGGGACCAGCCACTAGTTAGAGGACTAATGCACCGCATGAGAATCCATAATTATTTATGCTGTAAAAGAAACACCTAAAAGTCTGACCATTTTGTTCTACCTACATATTCCTCACTTTTGGAATAGGTGCCACTTCAGTACCTTCCAAAAGTAGAGAGTCTGAGGAATGGGCTCGTCAGGAAGACTTTCAGGACGAAGCAGGCGACCTGGCTGTCAAGGTAGTAGTGTTTCCTGAATGTCTGCACTGACACAGAGCTTGGAAGATGTCTGGAACTGGCACATCCTTTCAGTGCCAACATAGGCGCCTTGGTCCTAGTGGAATAAACCCACAGGTATTCTGTAGGGTCCTTCTTGGCTAGTGCTTAGCACATTTTTAGCGCAGAAGACTATATACGTCGTTATAGACCTGTTTTACATCACTTTGCCTTTCTTGGTCTTAGTGAAACCCACAAAGTGCTCCACACAATAGTTTCTTGTATTGGCAGTGTAGGAACTCGAAGCTCTGTATTGTCTTGCTGATGAGACATCTCCTCCAAAGGTTGTGGCAGAGCGCACAATTTCAGCAGCGTAATCGATTGACCAACGTGATACTACCTTTATCTGAAAGGTAGCTTGTGTCACTGCACCAGTTTCTCTGGTAGCAATGTGCTGAGGGAGACTGCACCTGTAGTTTTCTCAAGCTGCGGACAGAGCTGGTGGTGATAAACCGTCTCAATTGTCAGAGGTTGTAGCAACCAACTGTGAATAGACTCAAATGGCATTCCCACAAGGAATAGTTCAGTTTGCCACAGCCCAGATAACCACATACTAAGCTTTCACCACTAGTTATTAATAGCAGGAATCATTAGGGAGTGTCTTTTTGATTCCCTGGTCAGTCATATTGGGCTGCAATTGACAGCCCTTCTTCTTTATATCATTGATTTCCGGTGTCCTATTGAAGATGTAAAGATAGTGTTGCACAATGACTCTAAGGAATGAAGCATGGACCAGACAGTAGTAGTAACACATGTCCATTTCGATCTTCAACTTCTATAAATTGTGTTCAACCATTCATTCTGACTCGGGAGCAGAACCAATTCCCGCTTCCCTGAGCCTGGCGGCATGGCTCTTAAATTCTTTGCATGGACATTTGGACATCTTTAAAGATTGTAAAGTGGTTTTGTGGTTAAGTGACTTCTCTTAATCAAATCATATGAATTTATGAAAGGTTCAATGCCAAATAAATTAATTGTGAGCTACATTCCTGCGGCGTTGATAAATTCACACGCAACCCTCTTTCACCTCTGTGGGGCAATATAATTGTGGCACCCTTGTACTCAAACCTCTGAAGATGGCCACCAAAGTTGTTTAAACCTATGCACCTCATTTGGCAATCAAACTCCAAATATTCAGGTGGCTAAACTACATAAAATGACATTTCAGTTTTTAACAGTCCTATGAAAAATGTACATAGGATTTCATGCCTGAGATGGAGAAGTCCTTGTAATATACGGACACTGGACAACTGTAGTAATGCGTAAGTAATTTATTCATATGTAGTAGCTGGAACTTAATGACCTGACTGAGCTGTTTTCTGGTGGATTTAAGTTATAGTCAGGCTTGTGTGTCACTGACCGCATCGGGCTCTAGCAGAATTATGTTCATCAGAACTTACGTTTGCAAAGCACCGATGTTTATCAGTCTGCAAAAACAGCTTGCTGTCCTGTGTCTGCCATAACACACTAAAGTATTTATCCTCATTTCATGTAATAGAGCTATTCAATCTAGTGAATGTATTTGCATTTTAATTTAGTCCTTAATGTTCCACCTGTAGATATTGCACAGTGGTTACACAGTGTTTGGTTCTTGGGCTTTGCAGTGACAGGACTTGTTCTCCCTTGTAGGAGTTGCCGGGTGGCCCCATTAGTGCAATGTGATTACTGCCCACTTCTCTTCCACATGGACTGCTTGGACCCACCTCTTACTGCCATGCCAACAGGCCGCTGGATGTGTCCCAACCACATTGAGCATGTTGTGGTAAGAATTATTCGGTAGAAGTGTTTGGGCTGGCTGTTTGGGGAAGGGTTGAATAAAGCAAAATTCTTATTCTTGTCTATAGGTAGTTGTGTCCTGTGAAATGATCTGATGCCTGCTGCATCCTAATTGCTCTCTATCATGATGTGATTGTTGTGACTGGGGATCTTGTTGGCAGTCTTGCATGTAGGCTAACGACAAGATGGATTACGTTCTGTTATCTAGATCCTTAAAGGGTATAATGTCTGGTAGTGAGGGGAAGTTTGTACAGCAGCTGATCTTGATAGGATAGCAGTTTGCAGGACTCGTAAGACTAGCATGCATAACAACTTCACACAGTTTATTCCTTATATTTTTAAATAAATGGCCTCTCATGAGATTACATTGGATCCATCACAGTGCCATAACATATTTGTTTTGTGGATAGTGGCAGACCTTAAGTCACAGTGGACTTCATAGGGTCCTCTCTGGGGTTATTGCATACTGACACCGATTAATAAACTCATTCATTGTTAATCTACTTACAGCTGAGGTAAATATGCATTGTTTTTCTGTGCACTCTTTATTTTCTCACCACATTCAGCTAAATCAGAAGAACATGACCCTCAGCAACCGATGCCAGGTGTTCGATCGGTTTCAGGACACCATATCCCAGCACGTGGTTAAAGTGGACTTCCTGAACCGAATCCATAAAAAGTATCCTCCCAACCGCAGGCTCCTGCAGTCCGTCAAGAAGAAAACCTTGAAGGTACATGAGGGCAAGGGAGGGTTTAGGTTGAGAACAGGACACTCAATGATGTAACCTCTAACCTTTCACTACTGCACTATTGTGCAAGATCAGTTCATCTTCGAATTCCTAGTGTTGTCTTTGGCCTTTTTTTAAAACGCTTTACCTTTTAACTTTGTTGAATCTCCTATAATTTTGCTGGTTGTTGATCAGAGCAGATTGATGTAGTGTAGATGGAGAGAAGAGTCAAACCAACCTATTTTTCTTCCTGCTTTTTGTTGCACAAATATACACTAGTTTTTGCAGTTTGGTGATTTATTGAGCACTTGCAGTACAGCTGTGCAAAAACATAGGTTACTTCTTTTCACTTGCTTTTCATGGGTAGATTTGTTGGTGGGACCACTGAATCATTTAGTTTGCAAATGAGGAAGAGCTTTTTGTACATACATTTATCCCCGGAAAATTGCTGGGGTAATTCAGGTGGCTAACTGTATGAAGGTTTCTGGGTTGCTGGCGAGAGGAGCACCTCTAGTTGTTGCACAAATCATCTAAATGTTGAGTACAATCCTGATAAGAGTTCTACAACGCCCAGTAAATGGCTGCAATTGTTTACATTTTTGTAACTGTTCTACATTTGCTTGTATGAATATTGATCTGTAAGTACTAATTGAATGTGTGCTTAATGTGTTCTATCAGAGCACCGGGGTGGAGATTTATTCATAGTTTGGAAACTTCTGGCTGAGACCTTGAAGGATCATTGATGATCTGAATATCTCAACAGCATCTTTGATGAACGTCACTTACACTGCTTTTGTATCAAACACATTTTCCTGCTCCTTTCCCCAGGAGAAATTGTTTGGCTTCGGTGCCAAAAATATATTGCTGCCTTCTAGTGGCTGTTTAAAAAAAAAAAAGAAAACTCAACTAGTTCAATTGTTCACTTTTTCAGGTCTGCCTACAGATCTAGCTTTTAGTTATTTTTTGTGGGCACTGCCAGCACTTAACAGATTTAACAGTGGGCTTTGGGTTAGCCACAACTGGATGGCTTCCTCATTATTCTCCTTTGCCTGCATCTTTATAAATAATTTTCCTTCCCCTTGTATTGTTCCCTCCCCTGGAGCATAGCCCCTTGAACATCCTTTTAACTGGATGACTTGTGTTCTTCCACTAAAATTCAAGGAGCTACTTCATTTCAGAACTTCTGATGAATTCACATTTTTTTGTTTTCTCCCTAGTTTCAGAGAAACCAAAAAAATCCTGATTCCTTTCTTGAGTACCACCTTATCCCGATGTCAAGTTTGCTTCAATTTTGTATGGTTGTCATTAAATTGTCTTCCTTTTAACCTGCGTTTCTTCTCATTTCAACGTTGTGTTTGATGTTGATGTTCTGTACTGCATGTAATTTTCTTGTGTGCTGAGCTGCCAAGGCGGACCTCTGGACCTTAAAAATGCAAATGCCCTGAATGTGGTTAGAGACTGACCTTGTTTCCTCCTATTCAGCCCCTCTTAGTCTGAGTGAGTGTATCATTTGGGACTAATGGTGCAAGGCTGCTGTGCTTTCAAAGCCTCTGCTGCTCACTTCTGATCATTCATGCTTTCTCAGGAAATGTAAAGCCGAACACCTATCGAACTTTGATGCCTACCTCAATCCAAGAGCCTGGATCTCATGGGTGTGCAGAGAGCCCTTGTTCACAGGTGTATGGTTTTTGGAGAACACTGGGCGTGGTCTTTAGGCTTTTCAGTAGATGTCCAGTCTATCATGAGGGACATACTGTTTGAAGTAGAGCAACTTCTCTAGGAGAACAAACTCCTCACTGGAATGTTTTAACAGAGCAGAACCTCAATTTCCTTGCTGAGACCAGTCTCCCTAGCAAGCCAGTTTCATCAGCATCTGTATTTTTTGTGGCTTCTTTCAAGTCAAAGACAGGCTTCTCAGTCTGTCCAAACCCCCAACTGTTTTTCCAAAATCCCTTTTAAGGGACCAGCAACAATGGCATCAATAACCTCACCCCACCACTGTCCCTCATTCCCTATGTAGCAGCAAGAGCTGCAACTGCATAACTGCTCTGAATTGTCCTGTGTTGAGTATGATTTATCATCAAAGAACAGATTCCTTATGATTCTCAATCTGCCTACTTTGCAGCTCACACTTTGGTTTTTCTAGGCAGAGATCCTTACTCTGTTCATCAGAGGGGCAATATAAGTAGTGCCAGAGGCTGAGAGGGTGTAGAGATACTACTCTAGCTCCTCTCTGCTCCCTAGAAAAGACTAGGGTCTCTGGATATGCTACACCGGATGATATTCAATCTTTCCTCCTATGCGACAGTTGCAAAATGCTGTCACTTGGCAGGTGTGTATGGTCCTTGAGCTACAGGAATATATTATCTTGTTAGATGCAGAGGAGTCCACTTCATATTCCGGTCCTGCCAAGCCACACCACAGGAGATACACAACTTTACATCAAGCTCCCAACAATACAAGTTTGCGATCCTCCCGTTCAGGCCCACATCTGTACTTTAGGTGTTAGCCAAGATGCTTGCATTGGTGACCGCACAGGGGTTGGAGTGCATGACTTCCCCTATTGAATGACTAGCTTGTTAAGATGAACTTTACCCAGTTGGTTTCCCCTTGTATGAAACACACTAATGATTTTCTGTCCCATTCGGATTCTCCATTAATCGCCAGAACTTGCCCTTCTGATGGATCCCTTTTAACTGGAGATAACACACATTTTGACCCCCCCACCCCAGCCTCTAGATTGTATCCAGAAACATTTCTGCCGTAGCTCACAAGCCCCACTAGAAGAAGCCATCAATCAATCATGGAGTTTGTAAAGCGCACTACTTTCCCGTAAGGGTCTCAAGGCGCTGGGGGGGGGGGGGAATGCTGCTACTGCTTGAAAAGCCTGGTCTTGAAGAGTCTCCTGAAGGTCAGCAGGTCTTGGGTCTGCCGTAGGTGGATAGTGAGGGTGTTCCATGTCTTGGTGGCGAGGTGGGAGAATGATCTGCCGCCGGAGGTCGTTCTTCGGATGCGGGCGACTGCGGCGAGGGCGAGGTTGGCGGAGCGGAGCTGGCGGGTGGGGGTGTAGAGGCTGAGTGTTGAGGTATGCTGGTCCGATGTTGTGGAGTGCCTTGTGTGCGTGGGTGAGGAGCTTGAAGGTTCTCCTTTTGTGGAGGGGGAGCCAGTGCAGGTCTCTTAAAAGGGGTGTGATGTGGCTGCGGTGGGGGATGTCGAGGATCAGGCTTGCAGAGGCGTTCTGGATGTGTTGAAGCCGTTTCAGGAGTTTGGCCGAAGCTCCTGCGTAGAGGGCGTTTCCGTAGTCCAGCCTGCTGCTTAAGAGGGCCTGGGTGACTGTTTTTCTTGTTTCGGTGGAGATCCACTTGTAGATCTTGCGGAGCATGCAGAGGGTGTTGAAGCAGGAGGAAGAGACGGCGTTGACCTGCTTAGTCATGGAGAGGGTGGAGTTGA
The DNA here is from genome assembly GCF_964263255.1 of Lissotriton vulgaris. Classification (NCBI taxonomy): domain Eukaryota; kingdom Metazoa; phylum Chordata; class Amphibia; order Caudata; family Salamandridae; genus Lissotriton; species Lissotriton vulgaris. The sequence continues at coordinate 353,325,410 of NC_141687.1, forward strand.
GGATGACCCCTAGGTTGCGTCCGTGGTGGGTGGGTGTTGTAGCTTTTCCCAGTGCGATCGGCCACCAGGAATCATCCCAGGCTGAGGGGGTGGATCCGAGGATGAGGACCTCGTCTTGTCAGTGTTCAGCTTTATTCCGCTGTTCCTCATCCATTCGGCAACTGCCTTCTTTCCTTCATGGAGGATGGTTTTGGCGGTGTGGGGGGTCCTTGGTCAGTGAGAGGATCAGGTGGGTGTCATCGGCGTAGGAGATAATGTTGAGGTCGTGCTTTCGGGCGACGTCGGTGAGCGGTGACATGTAGATGTTAAACAGCGTTGGGCTGAGGGATGAGCCCTGGGTACACCGCAGATAATCTCGGTGGTTTCGGGGCGGAGGCAGGCGCTCTGTGTTCTGCTGGAGAGGAAGGAGGTGGTCCAGTTCAGGGCCTTCTCTTGGATCCCAGCTTCGTGGCAGCGTGTTCGAAGTGTGCTGTGGCAGACCCTGTCAAAGGCAGCTGACCGATTCAGGAGGATGAGGGCAGTGGTTTCTCCGTTGTTTAGCAGGGTCTTGATATCATCGTGGCGGCGATTAGGGCGGTTTTGGTGCTGTGGTTGCTGAGGGACGGGAATGGGTCCAGGATGCTGTTCTCCTCAAGGTAGCCGGTCAGTTGCTTATTGACGGTCTTCTCGATGACCTTTGGGTATGGGAGCAGGAAGTTCTTGAGGTCCGCCTTGGGTTTCTTAAATAAGGCGTTGACCTCCGCGTGTTTCCAGCTCTCCGGGAAGGCTGCTGCCTCAAAGGAGATGTTGATGGCTTTCTGGAGATGGGGTAAAATGGTGGTGCTGGCTTTGTTGAAGATGTGGTGTGGGCAAGGGTCAGACGGAGATCCAGAGTGGATGGTGTTCATGGTCTTGACGGTGTTGTCGTCGTTGATGTTGGTCTAGGAGAGCAGGCGGTTTGTGGTCGTGAGGGTGGGGATCTCAGTGGTTGTCGGGGCGGTCGTGGTGCTGAAGCGGTCGTGGATGTCTGCGCTCTTGCGATGGAAGAAGGTGGCCAGAGATTCACACAGGTCTTGTGAGGGTGGGATGTCATTGGTGTTGGAGCTGGGGTTGGAGAGTTCCTTCACGATGTTGAAGAGCTCTTTGCTGTTGTGTGCGTTGTTGTCTGGGCGGTCTTTGAAGGAGACCCTTTTGGCGGATCTGATGAGGTCTGCGGGTGGCGTTCTTGTGGGCTGTGTAGATGTCCGGTGTTTGTTTGCAGAGCCAGTTCTTCTCCAGTTTCCAGCAGGTTTGCTTGGAGGCCTGGAGGTCTTCAGTGAACCAGCTGACTTTCTTGCTGGTGTGACTGTTGGAGGGTTTCTTAAGCGGGGTGAGGGTGTTGGCACAGTCTTCGATCCACTGTTCGGGGTTGCGGGCTTGGACTATGTGACCGCTTCGCCCAGCCTCCAGATGTGTACTCAAGAGTCACCTTTTATTCTTCTTTTTTCACATCCTACAACAAACTTTTCAGCCACGTTCACTGACTTCCAAAAACCCTTAATAGGATAGTGGCATGACTGCTGGAAGCAGATGTTGGTCAGAGACCCCCTTTAGTGTCTTGAATCTAACCAAGATTAGAAATCCTGCAACAAGTGCTTCCTGATACACCCAAAAGCCATAGGAGAGTGCAACTCAAATCTGTAATTGACAGAGCACAGTAAGCGAAGTCGATCCCATTCAAAAGTCCTGGCTTGCTCGTGATCTAAGTCTTGGTACTGTTACAATTCACTGGCCACAGTTAAGTCCAGAACTAAATCAAAATACTAGTTTAAGTGAAAGCACAAAAAACCTCTCAGTGGGAGTAAAACCCTCTCTGCCACTCCTGCTCTTACTCCAGAGATTAAAAAAGGGGTGAGCAACCCAATATACCCTTTCGGGCTTGGGCAGAGGAGTAAATAGGGCCAGCAAGGGGTTTTGTTTATATTGTCAAATCTCAGCTAGTGCGGGACTTAAATTGATTGATAACTCACACTATTATGAGCTGAGAAAAAGGAATTTATAATGCAAGCAAATAATGTTACCACACTAACATTATATGAAATAATACGATAACCAGGTATTTAGAGTCAAAAAAATTATTTACTTAAAGACAAAGTATTGATCATTGATAAAATAGGGTACAGAAGAATGCAAATTAAGATATACAGGGAGTATATTGCATGTTCCACTGGTATATCAAAAAAGGTCTAAACTGCTAACAAATAAAAACATTGATTTCAAATCAAATAGTAGATGAAAATCAATCGTGGTAGATGAATCAGGTGCAGAATTAGACACAGTTGTCGACGTTTCGGTCTTTGCGTTATTATTTCATAAGACCGTCATCAGGACAGAGAATAAGAGCATTTGAATGTAGACCCTGTATTATAGTATACACATACACTTCCTAGCCAGGTCAGTGATGTAGTTTCAAAATAAATCAATTGAAGATATTTGATCGAAGTTGAAATCTGCGACTTCAAAAGTATGGAAGCGCTTTAAAATTTAGCTCAGCAAGGTGCTTGGGGCTCGTTCAATTGTCGTAAATATGTTCTCACGTTTTCAATGGTCGAGGATTTTCGGCAAACTTCTTCATCCGGGTCAACCGCGGCAGCGTATTCGGAAACGACAATTGAACGAGCCCCAAGCACCTTGCTGAGCAAAATTTTAAAGCGCTTCCATCCTTTTGAAGTCGCAGATTTCAACTTCGATCAACTATCTTCTTCAATTGATTTATTTTGAAACTACATCACTGACTCCAGAGAGCTGTTTTAAGTTTGTTGCAAGGTCCTGACTGCTGCTATTGTCTGATTTCGATCATATTAAAACAGTTGGAACGAATATGCCCTGAATAGGAAAATCAGTGAGTCTGAAGCTAGATGACTCCTTCAAGGAGGCAATGCTGAGCTTTTTCAAGTGATCCTAGGCCCCCTTGCAGCACCTTTGTTTCCTTAGGGGCCTTCCAGTCCGACTTCTGCTGGCGGTTCCTTTGCAGACGCTGACTGCTTCTTATTAGTCCCATACCTCATTACTGGATCTAACCGTGACAATAAGCTTGGATCCAGATCGGAGTATGACTAGATCTTGGCTAGTGTCACATTAGGAAATGACCAGGGCGTCTTGCTCTTAGCCTAGGAATGCCCTCCTACGATGCTCTTGCCTCGACACTAGTATTAGACAGCTGAAGGTTATTTTTTGGGTATGAATTTGGCACACTGCAGGGCATCCATCATGTTACTCATGGTGAAGATGATGATGGGCACACATAGTTTGCTTTCCCCTCAGTACACTGATATTGATCTGTGTCTGCTTTGACATTTCCGCTGAGACTAAATTGGACTCACCATTGTAGTCCCCTTCCAAAGAGAGCACTTCTTTCACTGTGATGGTTTTGCAGAGCCTCCAGAATTGCAACTGCTAACTGTAGAGACTAAGGCAAATTTGCTTACAGATATCTTGCAGCCATGTCCTTCAAATTCAGAGCAGCTGCTGCACTTCACTAGGGTCCTTACTGAGGTTTTGATGGCAGCATGGTGCAATCCTGCTCAGCAGTGCCAGTAGGCTCCCCTCTTGCTAAGCACCATATGCCTGCCGTGGGAGGAATCCGGTCTTTCTAATTCAGACTCAGGCACTTGAAAGCCTCTTCGTGCAGGCTTCTGTGAGTGTAGTAGAACCCCACTGTTTTTTCCATGGCTCCATCGGGTACGGGTTTGAAACTCATTGATGCACTCAGTCTTCTCTTCTAGCCCTTCGGTCAGTTTGGGTCTAAGATCCCTTATCTCGGAGTGCCTTTTGGGCGGTATACACATGCCTGCTGCAATATAGCTAGCAAGTTCTTGCCTACTGTACTTCAGTAGTTTTGGAACTTGTTGTCTTTGACTGATCACGATGGACAGCATGTGAACAAGTACATTTATGGGTCTACTTGGACACCATGGATGGAATTGGTTCTGTTATGGACACCATTGTGTTTTGCTGGCATAATGCCTGGATGCATGCCTCAGGTTTCTCCTGGAGTGTGCTAGCATCTCAAAGGATATGCTCTGATGGCTTCAACCTCTTAGAAGAAAAGTATACTTCGTCTTGGAGTGTTTGAAAGCTAGCGGGTCTACAGTTTGCTCTTTTGGTTTATTGTGTGCAGCATACTAGTGTCATGAGCAGTACCAGAAATTTTGAAGCAACTCTCGGGCCTTGCCTTTCCCTAGAGGCAGCCTTCTCAACCTTTGCAGCAGCCCTGACAATTATCCTGGAGGATGAGGTGGTGGCATAGGGTGTGCATCAACAAGTTCAGCAGTTCTCTCCATCGCCTGTCATGGCGGCCGGCAGCAGTCATTTATTTCTTCAGTGGTCATTTGCAGGACCCCTTTCTGTCTGCCTGTCATGTAATTACTTCAGACCAGTGAGCCTAAAAGGTGGTTCAGATAATTGCACCCTTTTCTATTTAACACATTTATCCCGTGTTCATCCTGTTCCTCTTCAGACTTCAATGGATCATGTTGTCTATCTCTCCAAGGAAATGCAGTGTCCGCCAGCCAATGGAGCACTAGAGAGAGTCCCCACGGCAGATAATGTGAGGTGCTACTTCCAGTACTCAGTGGCGTAACTAGAACTGTGGCCCTCAGTTTGCCGCCCTGCGGGCGTCCGTCTAAAGAGGGGGGAGGTGGGGTGCTGGCGATTTCTGACCCCGCTGTGACTGCCGCAGCTAAGAGCGGGGGCGGACGCTGCCGCCCACAAACCTCGTGCCCATCCCCATCTCATGCATCATGTCAGATGACACTTGAGTTCTGCAGTGGCACATTCGTGTCAAACGGGCAGCACTGAGGGTTTCTATCAGACAGTACTTGTATTTCAGACATACAGACGCTGACTTTGTTTGGCGGTTTTATAAAGCACTTGGCTACCCAAAGGCTTCCCATAGCGGAGAGGAGACATGCTGGTTATAGAGCCTGAGCAAAATCATCATGGGAACAGCCGTGTCTTACGTTTTTTTTTCTGAAGCAGAGTTCATCTTTCGACCATCTGTTCCCTAGTCATGGAATTCCGGGGCTTCTGGACCAGGAATGATAAGGATCTACCTCACCATCTTGATCATTTGATCCTTCACGTCTTTGAGGCAGTCACAAGATGACCTGAGGGGCCTCTTTGGTATGGAGAAATTAGTTCCCTGAGAATGGTTGGACCCTTGACATTCATTGCTTTATGTGCCAAGCAACAAAATTTAAATGTAATCCTGGATTCAGTGGGCAGCCAGTGAAGCTGTCTCAGACGTTTTTACGGATTGCCGTCTGGGTATTCTTAAGAGTAGTAACACAAAAGGAGGTACAAAGTTCCCCAGAGAGAGAAGGAATGGAAATAAGTGAGTCTAGCGTGTGCTCTAGTGGAGGGGACCAAGCAGCAACGCAACCCGTCCCGTGGATTTCCTAACCTTTTTTAGCCTTCACTCACTACTCACGACTACACCACTTCCCTGTACCAACTCTCTCATACCCACATGCAAAATATGGCAGGAACAAAAGATCTCCGATAAAGAGCCCCTTTGTGGGTGCCCGTCGGACATTGCAGCGCCAGTCTTACGAGGAGCAGAACCCATATGATGAAGCAGGACACCTAGCTTGCTGGGTGTGTGAGGGTTTTAGTTCCATAAGGGGTCCCCACCCCCCCCCCCTGCTTGGTCCCCTCCACTAGAGCACCCGCTAGACTAACTTATTTCCATTCCTTCTCTATCGGGGGAACTTTGTACCTCCTTTTGTGTTAGTTCTACTGGGCTTGTACACTGGACCCCATTAACAAAAGCCCTGTGTGTTCCCCCTTGTTGCTGATATTCTTAAGAGTAACCTGGCTGCCGCATTCTGTACCACCTGCAGTCTTTTAATACCGTGTTTCCAGGTACAGGGAGTTGCCAAAATGCAGACACACAACCACGAGGGCCTGTACCACAATTCTTCGCACCTGTTCTGGGATAAATTCTTTGATCTTACGGATCATTCTGGGTATGCCAAAGCAAGTTGCAGATATTTATATTTGCTTGGGTTTCCATAGAAAGAGTGTTATCCAGCCATATACCTTCTTTATTGATGGTTTGGGGACAGGAGGCGTTCCCCAGCCAGTTGATTGTGGTCTTGGGCAATTGATTGTTTCCCAAGATCATCAATCCTGTTTTGTCGCTATTTAGTTTGAGGCTACAGAAAGCCATCCAGGAGGCCACCTTTTGCATACGAGATACCAGTTGATGGTGTTTGGAGTTTGGGCCCTCTGACACCGATACCACCAGTTGAGTGTCGTCCCCATACAACACAATTGGCAGCCCAAACTCCTGGACAATTTTCACGAGTGGGGGCATGTATATGTTAAACCGCTTCGGGCTGAGGGATGAGCCCTGTGGGACTCTGCACGTGAGAGGCAGTGTATAAAATAGACAGCTGGATTCCATAATTTGAAACGAGTTTCACTCAAGAAGATCAGCCTTTGAAGGTCATTTTCCTGTATGCCAACCTCCTGAAGCCTATGTATCAGGCAGCAGTGGTACACTGTGTCAAAAGATGCGCTTCAATCCAGAATCAGAATTGCGGCTGACCCCCTTGATCTAGTGCCCCTTTGAGCTCCTCAGTGACCACTAGAAGAGCTGATTCTGTACTGTGTTGTGGTCAGAAACCCATCTGAGTCTTGTGAAGAAAGTAATTCTCTTCCAGGAACTGAGAGGATATGATTAACATTTCTTCCACACATTTTCCCAAGATTGGTAACCACGAAATAGGGCGAAAGCTCCTCAGTACTGCTGAATCTAGGTGGGGCTTTTTCAGTAGGGGCCTAACAATTGCATGTTTCCACTTCTTTGGCACAGTCCCAGTGTTAAGGGATAGTGTGAGGAGCTCTGTTGTGGTGGATAGAATTGAGCCCCCCCCCTTGAAGTAAAATGTGGGGGTTGGGGGCGGGGGGATCTAGTAGAGAGCCTGATTTAGTGGCGCTCCTTGATGAATGAAGAATGCATACAGGATGGAGAGTCCAGTGTTTTTCCTTACTCATTAGAGCTCAAAGGTGGTGTTTGATGTATCATCTCTCAGCGGGTGGGGGGAGGAAGTCACCTGGATGAGGTGTAGATTAGAGTCCTCTGGTCTTGGATGAGCAGAAGCATCCTATTATTCTCTGGTGCAGTGTGGCATCCGTTTTGCCCTCAAGGTCTTTTTGCCTTCCATCAGGGCACATCTGTTCAGCTTCTAACAGACAACACGAATGCCACTTGGTACTGCTGTGAAAATGTGCTTTTTAATGGGCACACTTGTGCAGGGGTCACCCTTCTCTGTCCACCGGTCCGTAGACCAACAAAATAGAGATTGGCACTGAAGCTGGAATTCAAATAAGTTATTAATCACTCATGAGTTAGACCACGTCCATACAACACCCTCAAGTGTTCCAGGAGGTAGTACCTTGAATACACAGCCCACGGTGCTTATATGCACACTTTGTTGCAGAGTAAGCATGTAGATACAAATAGAAGGTGCAGGCCTACGCAGGAATAGGTACCGACAAGCATGGGCAGATGGGGGATCACTTAGTCAGCAAAGTGGGAGGGGGAACAGAACTGTTTACAAGAGCAGAATTTAGTTGACAGTTAAATCTTTTAACCAGGTGCATTTCAGCAGTTACCGGCCTTTGCTCAGCACATACATTGCTTTGGCCCAGTACAGAAGGAGTTAACTAAAGCTGATGACTCAAGCAGAATAGAAGGGCAAGCAACAGTGAAGACAGAAGAATTACATAGTTAACAAAATGGATGCCACAACCAAGATGGCATCCCCTTATGCTAACGGAAATTATTACACGTTTTTCACACTGCGACAAAAGGGCATAGTGGGCTGTGGGTGCAGTGCCAGAAGGCGCTGAGGTTATAGCGATGGCCTGACATTCAAGTGGTTCAGCTAAATGGCCTGTTCCCTCAGTGTCCAGATGGACAAGCTCAAATGATGTCACCTCCCCGATTAATAGCATCTGCACTGGGAGGTGGTTCATGGTATATGCACCTGGTGGGCTGTACCTTGGATGGATCTTTTTGCTACCGCCTAGAGCGTAGTTCGGTTCTTGATTCCATGGAAGACTCGTTGCATTTTCCATCAGACTCTGGCCTCCTTTATGCACATTTGTAGTATGTGTGACTGCAGATGCGCAACCCTTACATACTACTGCCACCTAGTGTTGGGCTTGTATGTTACAAGTTTTTCTTTGATGAAGCTTAGAGACAGAATGTTGTGTGACTCCTCTCCTAATATTGCAATGTGCATGGGTATCGCCTCCACCCTCCATATTATTCTTTTTCCACCACTGGGCTCGGAAGTGGTTTGTAGAAACTCAGACATCGACAGGCTCTCCAGACTTTCCACAGACGTAACTGTTGACCACTTTCGACACACAAGTCAGGAGAACAATCCATCCGGTGCTGTGATAAACTGACAATGATTGGAATCGACAGGAGTAGAATTTCTTTGTGGCTCAGTAGTACTCTGTAGGTTTTAGAATCAAGACATCCTCCAATATCTTATCAAGGAAGAGAATGTGGGCAAATGCAAGACAATAGATTAAACTCCCTTCTACTTTTGCACACAGTGCAATGTAAAGTATCATTGGACGGACCACCATAGCGTCTTTAATCGTTGCCTCTCCACTGAGCAGGACGAAGCCTCTTGTGAGTCCTCCATGGTTAAGTGCACCATCTAATGCTCACTTCACAGACTGTGTCTTCCAGCATCTCTGTGGGTTGGAACATAGAGAGAACACCTTCAAAGTTGATGCTAAAGACAGCTTCCTTGGGTACTGCACTGAGTGATGTCCCAAAAACCCTACACATAGAAACCTCATGGTGTCCAGGCTGAGCACAGCTCCAAAGGTAGTATGGCATCCAGCCATTAGCAGTCTAGACACAAGCCATCAGTGTTTGGTGCACCACCAACCCCTGGCTCAAAGACGACACCAGGATAAGACCTCAGAGTTCAGTAGACCACGGAGGAAGGGAGCCGGACACCATGCCTATAAGAGCCCATGAGGACAGACCTTTGGGGCCGTAGGTGATGGCGAAACAGACGTCAAGGCCCTCAACAGTTCTTAGACACTGAGATCAAACGCTTCTGAAGATCTTATCCTCAAGAGACTGGCAGAGGAGCTGATACAGGGCAGAAGAGACTTTTCATCCATCCTGGCACTAGCAGTGTCTATGCAAAGTCCCAGGGAAAAATCTCCAGGAGACTGCTGCTGATACAAAAAAAAAGTAAAGGCTCACCTTTGAGAAGAAAATCACCATCCACGAAACTGCACACCCTTCACCACTGATGAGAGCCAAAGAGATGGCCACAGCCATTGCCACTTCCATCTAGACATTCGACTCCACCACCCTCACTGCTGTCTCCTCCTCCACATTTATATTTTCAACTTCCTTAACCACCTCTGCATTCTCCAGAAGGTCACTCCACCCTTATTCTGACACCAGCAGCCACTATGGTGATGGAGACACCAATGACCAGCCTGTGGGGAAAAGAGGAGACAGTGGCTCATGGGGCGATCCTGTTGACCCACCAGACGACTCAGATCTTGAGTCCTGCCCAAACTAGCCATCATCCCTGATGATGCTGCTGCGTTTCATGCAGTGACTGAGAGCAGCTCTTCACCATATGTTGAACATACATATCATTAAAGACCGGAATTACTTCCTTTTGGAAACCCTTTGACTAAGCGTGCAGTCCAGTTTCTGCCCGTATGCCAAGGGATGCTTAAAACAGCGCCAGGGAATTTTAAAGACCCAGTTAAGACAAAGGTAGTTATGCCCAGAGTGGAAAAGAAATTTAAAGCATCTCCCAGTTACTCAATTTATATCCGAGTGCAAGCCCAGCCTGATTCTGTAGTCGTGCACACAGCATGGGAGAGGGAGTCTGTGCAGACTAGGGTTGCATCCCTCACTCCTAAACCAGAAAAGCAAGTATCCAGTGGTAAATCGACAACTCTGTGAGCTTACTATCCCGCTATGACACATATCACTGGGATGCCCTCATAGAACAGCTTACAGAAGCCTACAAAAAAGGGAGGGGATAAAATGGCAACGGAAAGGAGAACCAACTCCAGTGCAACCATCCAGTGCGCTCTTGTGGCAGCGGACACCATTTACTGCTGTGTTAATACTAGTGTCCTCTTTCACCGTCCGGCATGTCTTGGCATCTCAAGTTTCAAGCCAGAGGTGTAGCAACATACTGCTTGATGGTGGATTTCATTTTGTCCCCCAAGTAAACAAAATGTTAAAATATTTAGATGATTGCTAAGCTTAAGGATGCCCTACATTGCCTGGGCCTAAATGATCCTTTTATAGGCACCAGGTGAGAGGGGGTTGCAATACAATATCACCAACCCCGACAGAGTTGTACCAAAATTAGCAGCAGACTTTCCACACCAGTAGCCGATATTCATTGGTTGGCTATGGGGGAACAAGGGCAGAAGAAGAGGCAGCAATATCACCTCACTCATTAACAATGGCACAGAAGTGCTCCATCCAACTAGAGCCCCTACACCAGGGAGGAGAGGGAATCTTCTATACTTCTTCATATTGAAGAAAGAAAGGACTTGTTCCGCGTGGGACTTCATGGCCACATTAAATCACATTCCCATCCAGCCAGCACACCACCAGTACTTGGGATACATAGTAAGGGGACAGCATTACTAGTTCACAATACAACCCTTAGGGTCACCAGAGCACCATAGATCTTCACAAAGTGTCTGGAAGTGGTGACCACTCATCTTCACAGAGCATGCATTCACATATGTCTATATCTAGGCAACTTGTTGGTCAAGAGCAGCAGCAGAGCAGACAGCAATGGCTAGCACACACTCAGACTGCACTGAACCTACTGTACACTGTTACATTTGTAAAATGTCTCATATTCAACCCCAGGTGAATCAACCCTTCTTAGGATCAATTCTTGATGCAGTCGTGGAGAAAGAATACCCAATTAACAGTGTGATGGTATTTATAAGGCTGCTGCCTCTATTTTTTCACACCACTCGTCCCATAACTGTAAGAATGGGAATTGTTACTAGGTATGGTAGCATCATGTATAGTAATTGTTCCACTTGCCATCCTACACAAATGTGTTGCCTGTCAATGGTTACAAGCAGAGGGTCAATGGGTTTGGCAGAGTGAATCTTTCTGGATTCACTATGCTGTGCATTATTCCGTCATCTAGGTGTTGGGTCCGGAATTGTTAGATTTCTTCTCTTTTTCTTTTTTCGTGGCCCAGGTGGGCGTCTCCATACCACCATTTGTTGTCCTTCATGACGTAGACTCGCTTCCTCCGGAAGCTCCCGCCTTTGGTCACCATCTTTAGATTCTTTTTTCCGCCTTTGGGTCTGGATTGACAGTGAAGGAGCGCCAAAACTTTTGAGAGAAGAATCCATGAAAATCTAGAAGATCGAAAAATCACCGGAGAACATACCGTATTAAGAGTCACGTACAGAGGACGACGAAAGTGAAGAAAGAACATCGGAAATATCGGAGTTTCTTCAGAGAATGCGCACACAGGGCACTCCCTAGGCACGGTAATGGACAAAACTCCCTTTATAGTCTGCGCAAACTGCCACCACAAGTACGTGCAGAAGGACCAACACCCACTTGGCAATCTCTGCCTGCTGCTCGACCATCAAAGTGAGGACTGGAACGCCAGCGCGGCATTCACACCGAAGACCCATAAAGTAAGAGAGAGGCAAAGAAGAGCAAACTACAGCATGCAGAGGCAGGGGGCAGCTCCATTGCTCCGAGATTTAGGACCCTCAAGTGGAGAAGACCACATCGCCGAAGTAGCAGAGGATGCCAAAGTCGAGGTCGAAAAGAAAATGCCGAAGGAGGTAAGAGTCCTCGAATCCCAGGCACACCACTGGTACTCCCAAAAGTGAGTCAAAGTCCTCGAAAGGAGCATTGCTGTTGAAAGACTAGATGTCTACAACTGCATCCAAGGTCAAACAGTCCTTCGGTTCCTTCGAAAAGGACTCCCAACCGGCAAAAACCCAAGAAAAGCGAAAGGCGTCTAAGAGCAGCCACTAAAGGGGCGCTTCAACGTCAAAAAAAGAAGACCTGAAAGCGGCTACGACTTCGACTACCGTGAAAAGGAAAGCCAAAACCCTGGATACATGGAATACTTACTGCAACAGATGAGTGTTTGCCTATATTACAGGAACTATGCTGGCCCAACGCAATGGCCTACTTTGCAGCCAAAAGGAAGGGTCCACTAGACCTATTTAATGTTTCTATTCAGTATATAGCTTCCCAACTTTTCCACCTTCACATGGCAGGTTAGCTTACCCCTCTATAAGTCTTAGCTTCGTGGCTATAGCTGCATTCATGCAGACTAGGGAACATGTTTCTCTTTTCTGCGTTTAGGTATTATAGGCATTCATGGAGGGGATCAAGAGGGTTAGACCCCCACGAACACCACCTGCACGGACCTTAATGTGATACCAACATAGTTAATGTGTTCACTTATAAACACTTCACTCGTTCTTTGCATCTCCATTCATGGAAAGTTGCTTTCTCTGTCTAATTAGTGAACTGTGGGCTCTTTTTGTTGCTGAACTATTTATACAGGTTCAAAGACCAGAGTGATGCTTAGGTCAAACCACAGGTTCTTACCCAAAGTGGATTCACCTTCTTTTGTAACCATTCCTAACCCCTGTAAAAGACAGTCTATCCCCAAGGCAGGTATTGCACGGTGGATTGTTAAATGTATTTAGGCTCCTTATGTAAAGGCAAAATGTAGTAGTCCTTTAGCAGATATCTTCAAAGCTGCTACTTTGCCTACACCACACATTCAGCCTTATTGTTTGGGCATCTAAGCTAATCAATAAACTATGGTTGGCATGGCTGTATTAACATTCTTTCAAGCATCTGATCCATATGCCCCTTGGCCACTACAAGGTCAAGACTGCTTTGCCGCATATGCAAAGCATGTGTATCTACACCACATGTTATGAACGGAAAATGTTACCTTGTTAAAATCTGTTTGTAGCTTGCACCCACCATCCTCCTGGAAGTGGGTGATGATAGCATGTGTTTCTTACAGTACATACATATGTTTGAGGCATGTGTGGCTGTAGATGCACTTATCCAGTATTAGGGTATCTTTCATAGATTCACATGCCTGAATCATTCCCCGTCGTTGGGATGGGAGTCTCCGCTACATAAAGTAATGTCCCATTAGACATATAGAGTAATAGGCCAAAGACCCCACATTAGTAACATATCCGTTTCCTTTTGTAAAAAAAACAAACTCTAAAGAAGAGCCAATCAACTATCGCCTCCCTCTAGAACCCTCCTGGAAGGAGCTCCAGTCCCTCATATTTTCTACCGCACGTTGTGCTAAGGGAGACTCCTCTGAGGTCTGCTCAGTTTACTTCTCTTCTGGATTTCCAGTGTTGTCTTGTTTCATATCTATATCTTCTGATTGAAGGTCTTTGGTTCTTCATGGCTGAGACACCTAAGAAAGACCTTTGTAGGCGCTGTGGTTCCTGTGGTAACGAGACTTCATGTGGATGTTCAGCATAAAGATTGTCTCTACTGCCTTTGTCCGGACAACTCTTCTAAGGACTACAAGGTATGTCATACCTTTTCCACTAAGACCCTCAAAGATCGGGAGGGACACCTCTTAATTTGGCTTCAGAGACTTAAAGATAAAGACCAACTGGAGTCTTCTGAGGAGAGTGAGGGTTCCTCCAAATCCTCTCAGAAAAGACCAAGGGTAGCTTCTCCAGACCCTTCGTCGGAATATTCTCAGAAGAACACAGACAAAAAGTCTACAAAGGTACATTCTAAGGCTCTACCATCAAAGGTGTCCTCTCAGGAAGTTGTTCACACCTTTAAGAAGCCTTCTTCCACTCCGTCGACGACGACATCGTCTGGTGGCTTCACTGATGAGAAGATCTGGGTCTACGGCCTTATGTGTGACTTTGTCGACGACGACTGTCTCCACGTTAGTTGCGGCTTCTTCATTATCCACGTCGACGACGACTCCATCGTCGACGGCCGGTAGGTCTGTGTCGTCGACAATAAAGATAAAGAAGACTTTGAAGCAACCGCCGATGCTACGATCGTAGACGACGGGCTCGACAACGAAGACTTAATTTGTCGACGTCTACTCCAACGTCGACGAAGGCTCGGTCGACGACAACACCATCGACTAAATCTCCATCGTCGATGACAGCGGTGTCGACGGCTGCTCCGTCGACGGTAACTCTATCAACAATTAAACCTGTCGACGTCTCACCATGAACGACGACTGATTCCAATTTAAAAGTACATACGTACATCTAAAAATCACAAAGCCTACGTTGACGCCGGCCTCGACTTCTCCAAGTAGAGTCCAACCACTGCCTCCAGCATGCCTTCTGGAAGAGGAGGATTCTGATGAGGGCAGTATGTTTCAAACAGCGACAAGCTCCTCTGAACTCAATGTAAAGTACCAAGATAGTTCAGATGAGGAGGACCAGGATCAGGAGGATCAGACAGCTTCTCGGGAAGAATACCTTGGTTTCAGACCTACAGTTCCTCATTACAGACTATAAACAGAGGTTTCCTAAATCTCCTAAGTCTCAACCCCCAAAGGTGTCTCCACCACCAAGACCACGGCCTCCTCCATTGAATCTACAGCCGGAGCCTGTCGTTTCGCCGCCTCCTCCCTCTACTGATGAGGAGGAAGATCCGCATGAAGAGTGGGAACTTCATGATTCCCAGTCTACCCATGATGAATGGGACGACTGTCATTCCCTGTCCTGCTTCTCCGGTGCCTGCGCAGGCTGACTAACCACCTGAAGACAATGGGGGGTTTTCATAACATAGTTGAGAGAGCGGCGCAATGTGTTCAAATACCCATGACTTCACACCAACAAGATTGCTTCTTGTATGATTGTAAGGAGCCTTTCAAGAAATCGGTCAGATCTATACCCATGATAGAATACATATGGGGTCAGGTTGTGAAGATTGTGCATAACCTTTCCTTGGTGCCCCAGTATTGCCTTGTCTGGATAAAAAATAAGGAGCGCCAGATATGCTCCAGCTTGCTTGATAGGACATCCCAAACCAGACTGTCATAACGCAAGCTGCTCAAAGAAGATCAAAAAATCCTTCTATCCCCCGCTAACCTATCTTCCGGATAAGGAAGGCAGAAAGCTGGATAACATTGGAAAGCGTTTTTCTTCAATGTCCCCCTTAACAGTATGGGCGTCAAATGCCTTGGCACTGTTAGGACGTTATACCAGACCGTTATGGGCAGACATAGCTCCGTGTTTGGCAGCCTTGCCAGAAGAATCGAAAGAAGAAGCAAAAAAGATCTTGCTTGAAGGTGAACGCTCAGCATCAGAAAGAATAGATTGGGCGATGGATATCGCATCTACTGGATTTCGCCAACTGGCTGGCGCAGCAGTGTTACGACGCCAGGGTTGGTTGAAATCAACTTCTTTTCGACCTGAAATACAAACGAAAAATTTGGATATGCCCTATGATGGCCAGCTTATTTTCGGGCCGCAAATTGATCTAGCACTCCAAGGTATAAAAAAAGGATACCGACACAGCCATGGCTTTGGGTACCCTACAATTAAAAAAATCCATCCTTTCTTGGCTCAAGAGGAAGAGGGCAGTCCTCTTCTAGAGGTGATTACCAGAATCGGTCGTCCTACTCTTCTGGTACACAATATCGGCCACAGTACCAACAGCGTCAGCAGCAGCAATCGTCCTATACTAAATTCTCCTTTCGTGGCAAGAATCAACAGAAAGGCGCTGCTCGGCGACAATGACCCTTCACCTCAGCCAGTCTCCATTTCATCTCCGCCCTCAAAAGTTGGAGGAAGAATTTCCCATTTCCTGAAAAATTGGAAACAAATTACAACGGACCATTGGATTCTGCAATTTGTTCAATTCGATCATTCACTGGAGTTTACTCAAATTCCTCCCCGCACCTCTCCCCGACCTATGCTTCACACAAATCTACGTATTCTACTCCGTGAGATTTCACTTATGCTCCAGAAGGGAGCTATAGAAAGAGTTCCTCTTTCTCAACGGGGGAAAGGATTTTACTCCCGTTTTTTCCTGATTCAGAAAAAGGAGAAAAAATGGTGACCAATTTTAGACCTAAGATCCTCCAACAAATTCTTGAAAAAGCGGTCATTTTCGTATGGTGACAATTCAGGAAGTTCTACAAATTCTCAATGTGTAGGACTACATGGTGTCTCTGGATTTTCAGGATGCTTATTTTCTCATCCCTATTCACCGAAATCACAAGAAGTTCTTCAGGTTTGCAGTAGTGGGAAGACACTTCCAGTTCCGTTTCCTACAGTTCGGGCTCAAATCTGCACCACGCATCTTCACAAAACGCTTATCTCCAGTGGCTGCATATCTCAGGCAACAACACCATCAAGTTTTTCCATATCTGGATGACTGGCTAATCAAGGCACCATCGCTAGAAGGCGCGTCCAGGTCTTCCAACGCTTGTCTACAGCTTTTCGATCGCTCGGGACTCTCACTCAATCGGGACAAGTCAGTCCTCCTGCCTTCCCAGCTTATAAATTTCCTAGGCGCTACCCTCAACACGACCCAGAGAAAGGCGTTTCCATCTCAAGAAAGAAAAGACAGACTTCTTTAATTGGCTATTCTCATAAGTTCCAAGAGGTCTTTAACAGTTCGCCTTTTCAAGTCCCTGCTCAGGATGATGTCATCATGCATAATACTGGTTCCACACTGTCTTCTCCGCATGCGCCCTCTTCAAGAGGCGCTCTCAGCTCAATGGGTCCAATGCACAGGTTCATTCGACGATGTCATACGAATGACCCCTCAAATGGTCAAGGCTCTGAGGTGGTGGATTTGCCCTCAGAACCTTTCTCAAGGCTTGCCTTTCTTGCTTCCAGCTTCGCCGCATATCATCACAACAAATGCGTCACTACAAGGTTGGGGAGCTTTTCCTCCAAGAACTGCAGATAAGTGGGAAGTGGTCCCCTTTCGAAAAACACTTTCATATAAATCTCCTAAAACTGCGAGCGGTCTTCCTAGCCCTTCAAGCTTTCCTACCAAGAATCAGGTATTCTCTAGTGCTTCTGCGTACGGACAATACCACGACGATCTAAACAAACAGGGAGGGACTCTTGCTAACACTCTCACGAGTCACATAAAATCTGGAACTGGTTGATCCTTCACAATATTTCCCTTCGAGCAGAGTACGTCCCAGGAACGGACAACGTTCTGGCCGATTCTCTGAGCAGGCAACAGGAAACGTGTCACGAGTGGGAATTGAATCAGTGGACTCAACTAAATATTCTCACAATGGGGCACTCCTCTCATAGATCTATTCGCTACAAGGCAGAACGCCAAATGCCAACACTTCGCATGCTGGCATCGCCAGAAGGGATCTCTAGGGAATGCATTTTCGATTGCATGGTGCAACGTTTTTGCATACGCTTTTCCACAGTTTCCAATGATTCCCAGAGTTCTCAGGAGGTTGAAAGCAGAGCCTTGCACACTCATCCTGATAGCCCCAGCTTGGCCACAACCGCATTGGCTCACAGAGCTACCCCTACTCTCCCTGGAACCACCAATCCGGTTGAAACAGTTTCCTTCTCTCCTCACAATGAACCACCAGCAAGTCCAGCATCCGGATCTGGCATCTCTGAGGTTATCCGCTTGGCTCCCGAGTTCAAGGAATTTCAGAATCTAGACATTCCGCAGGTTTGTAGAGCCGTTCTGGCTCGGGCTGGACTTACAAGACATACTCTTTAAAGTGGAAACTGTTCTGCTTTTGGTGCAAGTCATAGAAAATAGACCCTTTTTCTTCTTCTCAAGTACAAATATTGCCTTACCTTCTCCATTTGGCGAACTCAGATCTTGGTCACGCTTCCATCAGGGTTCACTTGGCGGCAATATCCCTTTACCGAAGATCTTCTGCTGGCTCTTCTCTCTGGTCTAACAGGTTGATCAAGCAGTTTCTTAAAGACCTGTTCAGGACTTTTCCTCCTGTGAAGACTTTACCTCCCGCTTGGCAACTCAACACAGTCCTTGTTCAGCTCATAAAACATCCCTTTGAGCCGATACACAGAACTGATCTTAAGTATCTCTCTTGGATAACGGTGCTCCTTCTCGCCCTTACCTCAACGAGACGAGTAAGTGAGCTCCAGGCTTTTTCAATTCAACACCCTTTCTTTTAATTCAAGCAAGACAGGGTGATATTACGGACAAATCCAAAGTTTGTGCCGAAGGTCCTGTAGGACTTCCATCTCAACGAGCCTGTAGACTTATGTTCTTTCTTTCCAAATCCTCGCACTATGGCAGAGAGAACTCTGCATTCTCTGGATCTCAAGTGCTGCCTAAAGTTTTATATCGAGAAGACCAAGACCGTCCGCAAATCCAAACACTCTTTGTGGCTTACAGTCGACCTAGAAAAGGTCTTCCACTAACTAAACAAAGTATCTCTCGCTGGATCTCTGTAGCTATTACATTCTGTCACCAGCAAGCGGGGCAACCCCTTCATTCTAAAGTCCGGGCCCATTCCTCTAGAGCGATGTCTACATCCATGGCGTTCGTCGCAGGTGTGCCCATCATAGACATTTGCAGAGCGGCAACTTGGAAGACGCCGCATACATTCACCAAGCATTACTGCTTGGATACAGAACTCATGAAGGATGCTGCAGTGGGGCAAGCAGTACTTCATCATCTATTTCGATGAGCCTTCTTTTGATCTCACCATCCTTTCTTGTATACGCACATTTCTCTATTGTATTTCTTAATGGTATCTTTGATTACAATTTGATACTTTCTATATGTCCCTTTGATATGTTATTATCTGGTGAATTTGTATATGCTGTACCATCCGAAATGTGCTTATCATTGCTTATCATTGCTTACTACTCTTATTCAGGCATGTGAATCTATGAAAGATACCCTAATACTGGATAAGAAATGCGTTACCTGTAACTGCAGTTATCCAGTATTGGTATCTTTCATAGATACACATGCAAGCCTCCCACCTCCCCTGGAAGGGCTAATCTAATTCTCTCAGTAATACGCTTACTTAGCACGGTGCTCATGAAAATCTGAGGGACTGGAACTCCTTAGAGTAGGGGTTTAGAGGGAGGTGATAACTGATTGCTCTTCTCTAGAGTTTGGTCCTTTTACAAAAGGACATGGATATGTTACTAATGTGGGGCCTTTGGCTATCCATAGTAACCTGAGTAAAGTCCCCCTCGCTCTAGAACCCCCTTCCACCCTCGACACACCCCGTCTCAAATGCACTCTCCTCAACTGCAGATCAGCCGCGAAACACTCCTTCGCTATCGCCGATCTCATCCTAAAACTGGATCTTGACTTAATCATCATGACTGAAACATGGCTAACAGAATCTTCTACACCTATAATGGACATTCTGGTTCCCCCCAACTACCACATCACTAGACTTGACAGGACTGGCAATAAAAAAGGTGGCGGAATCGCATGTATACACAGGCGCAACCTCTCTGTCCTGAAAGTAACTTCCCCCTCCCTACCCTCCCCAACCTCCTGTGAATATATCTGCCTCGATATTATCAGTGAGGGCAAACCGATTTGCACTCTTCACGGCGTTTATCACCCACCCGGCGACAACCTTACCTTCTCCCAGCAAATCATGGATATGATCTCAACCAACTCCGGGCGACAACTCACACAAATATACCTTGGTGACTTCAACCTCCACTGGAACGATCATAATGATGCGGTGGTAAAAGGTCTGAAGAATTTCCTTAACGCCCTTGACCTCACTCAAATCTGCAATAGTCCAACTCACAAGAAAGGCTCTATCCTCGACCTTATCATCTCCAAAGAAGCCTCTATCCAACTCGAATCTATCCAACCCTGTGACTGGTCAGACCATCATATTATCACATTCTTCATCAATGAAAAAGTTAAATTTAACCCTGTTCAATCCGCCAGGCCCAAAATTTGGAAAAGAGACATGAAAAAACTAAACTCAAACTCTCTGCCCCCCAACAGCTGCAACTCACTACTTCCTCCTACTGGCGTTAAGGACGTCCAATCCTTGACTGATCACTATCTTAATACTATGTCCTCAATAATTAATGAAGTCGCACCCCTGCAGCTAAAAAAAGCCGCCGCAAAAATCTCCAATCCCTGGTACGACGGGAGTCTCAATGACGACAGACGCGCCATGCGAATGGCAGAGCGCACCTGGAGATCAGCTCCCTCTGCACTGAACCTAAAAACCCTGAAGAAATAGAGAAATGCCTACTTCAGGAAAATAAAACGCTCAAAATCAGTCTTCTTCAGCCGTCAGCTTGACCTAGCCAAAAATCGTCCGAGAAAGCTGTTTGAGCTTATCCGAACGCAATCCAAAGAACACCCCCAACCTCTCAACACTATGGGTGAAGCTCCCTCCTGCGAAGACTTCGCCTCTTTCTTTATCCAAAAAACTGACAACATAAAGAATGATCTACTCATGGATGCAAGCCGCTACCCCAAACCCCACTGCATAGCACCAACTAAACCAAAAAACAATGCCACCTGGTCAACCTTTGTCACCTACACGGAAGAAGAAATTGGCAAACTGCTCAGCACTCTGAAACCTTCCAATCACCTCACGGACCCCCTTCCTGCTAACGCTGTCAAAGTCCTTACCCCGTCGCTCCTTCCACTCTGGACTAAAATCATTAACAGCTCACTTCAACAAGGGTCCATTCCCGACTCCCTCAAAGTTGGACAAGTCACACTCTTACTAAAGAAACCTACAGCCGATCCCTCAGACCTCAACAACTACCGCCCCATCACCAACATTCCGACTCTTGCCAAACTGCTGGAAAAATGCGTACAAATACAATTGTCTAAACACATTACTCAGTTTGATCTTCTCAACTCTCATCAATCAGGCTTCAGAGCAAATCACAGTACTGAAACTGCTATGACTCACATAATCGATGACGCCCTCCAAATCCTAGATCATAACGATACCTGCCTCCTCATCCTCCTTGATCTCTCCTCCGCATTTGACACCGTCAAACATGAGAATTTACTCGAACTATTAAACACAAGAATAGGCCTATCTGGAACTGTGCTCAAATGGTTCACGTTCTTTCTGCATAACAGGTCACAGAAATTCAAGAGCAACAACTTGATGTCCGCGCCAAGACCTGTATCGCTAGGCGTACCACAAGGATCCTCCCTATCCCCAACTTTGTTCAACCTAGTTATGGAACCTCTCACCACCTTGCTACAAGAAGCCAATGTATACTTCCACATGTATGCTGATGACACCCAACTTTATCTCAAACTTCAATCACCCAATGACATCACGCTCTTGAACTCAACGATCAGCAGCACCCAATCCTGGCTGGCCGCTAATCACCTCAAACTTAATGCCCTCAAAACAGAGTTCCTTTTGATCTCACCTCCCGCGAAGATCACTACCGCACAAATGTGGCTTAAACACCTAACGGCACTCAATGTTCAACCCACCATCGTGGACTCAGCGAAATCCTTGGGCATAACACTCGACACCAATCTCAGCATGCAGGAACACATCAACAAAGCAACTAAGGGAGCAAATTACCAAATCAACACCCTTAGGAAACTTAAACCCTTCCTTCCAGCCAAAGACTTCCAAACTGCGGTACAATCACTTGTCATACCTCGAATAGAATACGGCAGCACCGCCCTCTGCGGTCTCCCCCTAGCTACTACGGCACCCATAAGAGCCTCTTTAAACGCCGCAGCGAGACTTATCACTGGATCAAAAAAACACTCACACATTTCCCCTGACTTCAAATCCCTGAACTGGCTGCCTTTTGAAGCCAGGATACACCTGAAAATCGCTTGTTTGACGCACAAGGCTGTCCACCTTAGCTCACCTAAATACCTCGCTCAGAAGCTAACGATTTCTGGAGGATCCAGAAACACTAGAGGCACAAACAATCTTTTGCTAAAGCCTAAAAGATTCCGCAAAGAAAAAACATACAAACGCTCTTTCTCAGGAATGGCCCCCAGGATTTGGAACTCACTCCCCCCTGAAATCAGACTCATCCCATCTACCATACTTTTCAAGAAAGAAGTAAAAGCGATCCTCATGGCTAAATGCACATGAACCACTACTGGGGATCAACTTCAAAGACTCAGTGCTCATCTGTACTACTTGTTCGAACCCTTTGCTTTTTTGTTTGACTTTGAAATTGACTACTTGATTGTTTATGATATCATTTCACTGTACTTTTAACACTATAGATGTATCTGTGTATATTTGCTCTTCTCCTATGTAAAGCGCTCTGATATCTGCAAAGATCTTGTTCGCGCTATATAAAACTTTCAAAATAAATAAATAAAATTACTCTATATGTCTAATTGGACACTACTTTATTTATGTACCGGGGACTCCCATACCGACGACGGGGAATGATTCAGGCATGTGAATCTATGAAAGATACCAATTCTGGATAACTGCAGTTACATGTAAGTAACTCATTTCATACTTTGGGTACTTCTGCCATTTAGTGTTTGGATGTGTATAAGTTGTTTTTCTTCCAAGAAGCCTTTCGAATCACAAGACAAATGACTCCTCATCTTAGTAATAATGCACTTGGGCATTGACTCCATTGTTACATTATTTTTTTCTACTGTCTGGTTCAGACGTATTGTGTGGTGCTCATGATCATCTCGGGCTCATTTCGGTTTGATATCCAGTTCCACCTTCGTCTGCATTGTTTTCGATCGTGTTTTCCGTACTTGTGTACTGAAAAATAGAAACCTTTCGCTCCTCTGTTTGACTTTCTTCACGTGCGGTCTCCAGGCCTAGCCCAATCGGGCCTACTTTCCTATACAGCTTCAACCAAGAATGTGCTGCTAATGGAATGGACTCCATTTTGCTTCTGTCCCAGGTGCCATGCAAAGTACCCAAGAACAAACCTCCATCAGGTTTGCAACCTATGTCTGTCTCCCGACCATCAGGAGGCAGACTGTGAAGCTTATCGATACTTCTGCTCGAAAAAGACTTTGCAGGACCTTCTGGCACAGTGATAGAGGAAACCAGACATTTTTGGCCAACAAGATGTTGAACAAGAACAGGAAGAGCTTCCGGAAGCTTCGACAGAGGAGCAAGAAGCCTTCTCAGTTCATAACTCAGGACCTGGTTCCGAAAAGGACCTTGAAGCCTACAGATCTGGACAGCGTACGGTGAGCACACATAAGCCTGTTCCCTCAACCAAAAATGAATCTGTCTTCACTGACTATTCTGGGCTACCACTGCCATCAGGCCATAGTAGGCACCGACTGTCTACTTTGGATGCTGCACCTCCCGGTTCTGTTATTAAAGTC
Source organism: Lissotriton vulgaris (assembly GCF_964263255.1). Classification (NCBI taxonomy): domain Eukaryota; kingdom Metazoa; phylum Chordata; class Amphibia; order Caudata; family Salamandridae; genus Lissotriton; species Lissotriton vulgaris. The sequence goes on from NC_141687.1 coordinate 353,348,757, forward strand.
AAAGGGGGTAATCCTGTATCCATTGGAACCTGGGTATTGATATAGTCTGCAAAAAGTTCTGTTTGGTAAAAGACCATTCCTTTTATATCCTTTTATACAATGGTAGTTAAATGAATGACATTACTTTTTATGTGTCTGAATATAGAACCAGATACACCACAAGGATGCTTCAACTCCTATATATATTTAATTTAGTAAGTATGGCTGTCGTACACATCTGATAGACATCTAGTCGCTGAGTGGGGTGGTCAGTGTCCCTGCTTGTCTCGCCAGGGGGCCACATTTCCGTCCCCGGGAGGGGGGGGCGGGGGGGATTTTGTCACTTTTCTGTGTTTTTGACACTGTTGTGTCCTGCTCTGCTTCACACCGGTGCTGTTGGTACCTCCTTGAGCGACTTTCCTTTATCTAGGGTGTGCTCTTCAAGTTTCCCCTTGTATTTATTTTTTCTTAATTTGTTATATATATATTTGTTTAGAGAGTGCACATTAAACATTAATTGTGCCTGCGAGATATATATATATATATATCTCCACTAAATCCGCTCGCTTACCGAAGGGATGACAAGCCACACCCGCCAGGTACGATTCAAGGTTTCTTTATTGGGCACAAAAACAGACTCGTTTCGAGCCAACGGGCTCTTGGTCACATGACCACCACGGACATTTTGCAGTTAAAGTAGGTAGCAAAAGAATAAAAAAGGAAGAGAGACTCTGTGTTCAATTTCACACAGGGTTCCCAAATGTGCTATTTTCGTTAGGAAATTAAATACATTTCATATTAATTATAAAGCACATTTCCAAGGTATGTGGTGTATTTTAGCAAACAGATCTGTGATAAATTTGCATTCTATTTACAAAGAATAGTGGGTGTAGTGCCCAATTTCATATTTAGTTCTGAGAACTCAAGATACACAGTCTGGAGGACAGAGTATTTTTAGAGAGTAGAGAGAACGTGAGTTATAAGTGACAGAGGTGAAAAGAGAAGGGGGGGAGGGAGAGGGTGGGTCAGGAGAAAAGAATCTTTGAAGAAGGAAAGGGAGATGAAGAGTAAAGGAAAGCTGGTTAATTCTGGTATAGTACCATTGTGAATCAAGCTTTTATCCAAGCTAATTAACAATTCGTCCCATATCCCTATATATATATATATTCTCCTAGGTCCACCATTTATCAGATTAATCTAAACTAACTCTTAGAGATTGTAAAGACTAATAGTCAATAAACTATAAAGAATCCAGTATATAAGAAAATCGCATTTCTACAGAAATGCGCCCCTTTTACTCATCACTTAGAGTTCCACAAATAAAAAATAATAAAATAAAATATCTATATCAGTGTCAATATTCAGCCCGTGCTCTTATTGTTAATGTATATATTTTGTGGAGTTGTTGTGCTCGTAACCATATCTTCTATCTGTGATGCACATTATCACTCCAACAACAGCCCGGTTTCTAGAAAAGGTAAGAGTTATGATTAGTTTCATAAGTAACCATAGTGGTTAAATATACACATATAATACAATCTCATCTCAATATCTCAAATTTCAATCTTAGTATGCGTCCTCCAAGTAATCAATTTGCTTCCAATACACCATAATACATCCAATTGACAGTACATAAGCATAAATTATAAAGTTATAAAATCAGATTGTCATGGAATCTGAGTGTCCAGAAGTGGGCAAAGGAAGATCTTGGTCAGAAAAAGCTGTTTTATATATCTACATACATTTCCTCATCAATGTTCATCCCCATAGGGGCGATACTGCCTGCCAGAAGGATGAACTTGGACTCTGCTCTATGTAGTGCTATCACTCTGTCTCCTCCTCTCACATGTTTGGGAATTGAGTCAAGGCCAAAGAATTTTGCCTTTGCCCAGTCCCCATCATGATGGGTATGGAAGTGCTTGCCTGTGCTGTAGGAAAAATCCTTGTTGGTAATTGCACGCCAATGTTCCAGGATCCTCTTCTTGACTGGAAAAGTTGTTGACCCAATGTACCATTTTCCACAGGGGCATGTTATTACATAGACTACAAAGTATGTGGTACAGAGGATTTTCTTATTTATCTTCCATTTTTTGTTTACCCTGCGGAGTACGACCTCCCTCACATTAGTACTGTGTCTGCAAGCCTTGCATTTTCCACATCTGTGGAATCCTCCCTTTGCTTCCAGCCATGACTTTTTCTTTTCCATATGGCTCTGTACTATTAAGTCTTTGATGGATTTGCCCTTCCTGTAGGTTATTGATGGGTGTTCACCTAATCTCTCTTTCAGGGTCTTGTCCTGTAAAAGGATGTCCCATCTTTTCCTTACAATCTTGCTCAACTCGGGGGATTGAGTATTGAATGTGGTTATAAGTCTTATGGGGGCCTTGGATGTATTTTGCGTATTCTTGGGTGGTCTGAATAAAGCATCTTTCCGGTCAATTTGAGAAACTCTCACCTCACCCTTCTTGAGCATATTAGAATGATAGCCCCTCACAGTAAACCTCTCACGCATTGCATTCTTATGTCTCTCAAAGGATTCTTGGGAACTACAGTTCCTGTTGGCGCGTAAAAATTCACCAAAGGGAATTGCCCATCTAAAACTGGGAGGGTGACAGCTAGTAGAACGGAGTACCGAGTTCCCAGCTGTTTCCTTCCTGAAGATTTCAGTCTCAATTCGGTTTTCAACAATCCCTAGTTTTTTGTCTAGGAAGTCAATAGTACTCTGGCTGTGTTTCATTGTGAATATTAAGTTCAAACAGTTCAAATTAAGTACATTCACAAATTTCAGTAGTTCCTTTTCACTTCCCTCCCAAACCAAGAAAATATCGTCAATAAAACGAAGCCAGATGTTCACCTTACTTGTCCCTTGTTCTAGGGTATATATATACACACAAACATACCTACTGGCAATAGCTAGTAGGTATGTATAGTTAGGACCTAGTTACCATAGGAAATTCCAAACATTCTATTGGGATTAACTTTGGTGCCAATTGAGGGATCTGCCTGTAATTTTCCTTAAATTTGCCTCGCTGCGCTCCTCTCCTTCCCTGAAAGTTTCGAGGGGATTCGTCAAGCGGGGGCCGAGAAAAAAGGGGGGTCCCAAAACGTGTTTTCCCCCTGTTAATTTCCCTAGGGACATTCTGACAAGGCTACAGCTCGAACGGCTGAACGGAATTACACCAGATTTGGCAAAATGGTAGGGACTGGTATGCAGCAGTGCCTTTTCTATGTTTGGTGAAAATCCCTCCAGTAGTTCTTGAGAAAATATAATTTGAAATGTTTCAAATGGCATTTTCTATGGGACCTTTAGACACGGCTACAGCCCGAACGGCTAAACGGAATTACACCAAACTTGGCAAAATGGTAGGGACAGGTATGCAGTCGTGCCTTTTCTATATTTGGTGAAAATCCCTCCAGTAGTTGTTGAGAAATTGAATTTGAGCAAATTATATATCTATATGTGCTCAACGTTCTATTGGGAATAACTTTGGCGCCGATTGTGGAATCTGTGTGTAATTTTCCAGAATTTTGGCCAGCTCAGCTCCTTCCCTGAAAGTTTCGGGGGGATTCGTCAAGCGGGGGCCGAAAGGGGGGGTCCCAAAACGTGTTTTCCCCATGTTAATTTCCGTAGGGACCTTTAGACACGGCTACAGCCCGAACGGCTGAATGGAATTACACCAAACTTGGCAAAATGGTAGGGCCTGGTATGCAGATGTGCCTTTGCTACGTTTGGTGAAAATCCCTCCAGTAGTTCTTGAGAAAATGGAATTTGAAATTTTTCAAATGGCATTTTCTATGGGACCTTCAGACACGGCTACAGCCCAAACGGCTGAACGGAATTACGCAAAATGGTAGGGACAGGTATGCAGTAGTGCCTTTTCTAGATTTGGTGAAAAACCCAACAGTAGTTGTTGAGAAAATTGAATTTGAGCAAATTATATATCTATATGCGCTCACCGTACGCGTACCCTTACGTGCGTGAGCGAGTTTCTGATTGGCTGGCAGTCGACTGTCAACATTCCAAACTGTCCAAACCAGGAAGTTTTGGCCACCATCTTGTTTTTCAGGAGAACTGAGGCACAAGAGAGCCCAAAACAAGCGTGGAAAACATGAAAAGGGGGCAGGGTAGAGAACCCCCAACCCTCTAGCCCTTCTCAGGGGGTCCCTAAAGGACCCCCAAGGGCAAAAAAAAAACAACAAAATTCTAAAAAATCGCGGGGGACGCGCATCGTAGGCGTACGGTACATGTACCGTGTGCGTACCCCGCGATTTAAAAAAACAAATTGCACTTGGTGGTCCTTCTGGGACGCCCTGAGAAGGGCTAGGGGGTCAGGGGGTCTCAACCCTGCCCCCTTTTCGCGTTTTCCACTCTGTTTTGTGCTCTTGTGCCTCACTTCTCCTGAGAAACAAGATGGCTGCTCAGGTGGTCCCAGAAGGATAATAATATATATAAACGTTATCTGCTAATAGAATTAGCATTTACAAAACCTTTGAAATTTATTGAAAAAAAATATAGGTTTCACGCCTCATATAGTTAGGAATTAGCATTTAAAAAACCTTGCAAATTTACTTAAAAAACCATAGGTTTCAGGCCTCATATAGTTAGGAATTAGCATTTAAAAAACCTTGCAAATTCACTGAAAAAACCATAGGCTTCAGGCCTTATATAGTTAGGAATTAGCATTTAAAAAAACCCTTGCAAAATCACTTGAAAAACCATAGGTTTCAGGCCTTATATAGTTAGGAATTAGCATTTTAAAAACCTTGCAAATTCACTTAACCCCTTCGACGCTCATGACTAGCTCAGCTCGTCATGAGTTACGGCTCTCGTACGCTCATGACGAGCTGACTTTAAAAAAGTCAGCGCACAGCGGGAAAACCCGCTGCGCGCATGGTGTTAAAAAACCATAGGTTTCAGGCCTTATATAGTTGGGAATTCGCATTTAAAAAAACATTGAAATTGCTCCTATATTGTTAGTTGTACTAACTATATTTCGCGCACCCGCAATCCACTGCTGATGATGTCACATATTACATCATTCATGACATGGTCAGTGACATCACTGATGACATCTCAAATGACATCTCAAATGACATCATTGATGACATCACTGATATCTCATTTGACATCACTGATCACATCACTGTTGATATCATTCATGTGATAATACGATGCACCTCCTCACACTCTAATATAAACTTTGATACACCCACTGTTAAATACAGACTACCATTCTTGAAACCATTGACACACCAATACCAGTTACTAGATACGCACTCACTGATTCCTAGGTCTACACACACATTCACTCATTCACCCATAGAATCACTCATACATACAGTCACTCATCAATACAACACTATCTTATGCACTCATACACCTATACAGACACTCACACACTGTCACTCATCCATGGAGTTACTCACACACCTAGTCAGTCATGCAATTCCATTTCCTCAACTATACAGTTATACACACAACACCTTACTTATTCCAACATATACTAACACATACTTACACAATTATACAATCACTGATACAAGTACACAATGATCCATACAGCCACTCGCACATTCACTGGCTCTCATGTATAGTCATTTATATATGCCAACTCTCACATGCACTGTGTTTTGCATATGTACTTACTTGGACATGTAGCACTGAGATATCCATTCACTCACCAACACACCAATGCACACAGTCAACCGCCCATATAGCTGTTTCAACATGCACTCTTGAACTCATACACCTAGTGAATCAACTGCTCACACATTTATGCACAGAGTCACACACCTCCCAGCCACCCACCCACACACTCAGTCTCCCATTCAAATACTTGGGCAACCAATCAATAACCCATATAGCCACTCATATAGCTACTGATCAACACATGCAGCAGCTTACACAGCAACAGACCTACTGATGCAAACATTCAGACACTAACCCATGCATTTAGTAAGACACATTTAATCACTCACACAGTCAGTCACGCACCTACTAAATCCTTCATCCAGACACTTATACATCCACTCATTCTTCAAAATGTAAAACATATTTAAAAATTACAGAAACACAGTCACTGGATGATGTCATTGGTGATGTCACTGACTATGTCATGAATGATGTAATATGTGACATCATCAGCAGTGGATTGCGGGTGCGCGAAATATAGTTAGTACAACTAACTATATAGGATCAATTTCAATGGTTTTTTAAATGCTAATTCCTAACTATATAAGGCCTGAAACCTATGGTTTTTTAAGTGAATAGATAGATAGATAGAAAGATAGATAGATAGATAGATAGATAGATAGATAGATAGATAGATATGCCTTTGTCTTTGGTATATATATCATGATTAATACACACAGTGAGAAGAGAGTATGCATACTAGGTTTTCCTTGCCCTAGTATAGGGGGTTTTGGCCCCGGGTGTCTGCGCTCTGTTTCTCGTTCTTTCACTCTGTCATACTCGCTCTTTCTCTTTCACTCTTTCTCTCTCCCCCTCCCTCTCCCCCCTCTCTCCCCCCCCCTCCCCCCCTCTCTCTCTCTCCCTCTCTCCCTCTCTCTCTCCCTCTCTCTCTCCCTCTCTCCCTTTCCTCCTCTCCCTCTCCTCCTCTTTCCCTCTCCCCCCTCTCCTCCCTAACCCTCCTCTCTCGCCCTCTTCTCTCTCCCTCCCTCCCTCTCTCCCTCCCTCTCTCCCTCTCTCCCTCTCTCCTATGGAACAGAGCACTCTGTGTGCTCTCGCTTGGCCGGTTTCCCTTTGCCGCTTGTACCTCTGGGTACGGTTGACTACCTGATGATGCTCCTGCCTCTTTGTTGCCGCATACATGCTGTTGGTTTTCCCATTCCTTGGGCTTTTATTTAGCTGTGGTGTGGTTCTCATGGTATACTCTGTCTCCTTGTGTGTATCCTATCCTCTACATACCCGGGTCTTCTGACTCTGTTTATCTCTGTATGGTGACATCTGTCCCCTCACATTTCATTTTTTGGCATCCTTTGTGGTGTATGTTCAGTGGGTATGCTCTGACGATGGCATACTATCTTGTACCTTTTTTCTTGGACTCTGTGGGATCCGGTGCTCAGTTTACCGTCTTTTTGCAGAACTTTCTAAATTTCTTCCATTTTGCACTACCCTTTCTGGTTCTGTATCTCCTTTTGTCCCTGTCTGGACGGAGGACCTCTCGTACCGTCTTTGACGGATTGTGGTGCCTTTGCTTCCCCTTGTTCATGAGCCCTTACAGGGCTTCATGGGTCTGGTGTCAGCGGCGCTGGCACTGCTGTTCCCACTGTGATTAGTCAATTTTACTGACGGATGAGTCCTCTTGGAACTTGGTGGGTTTCAGTCGCAGACTCTCCTCCAATGGGGTATGGCTTTGGTATCTATTCTAAGTTAAGGAATCTGTGGCTAGATGTCTCTATCAGATGAACGAGTTACTTAGCATCGGTAACGATGTATCTAATCGCCCCAAGAAACTTTTTGAACTGGTTAAATCACAATCGGTGGAAGCCCCTAACCGATCAGTTTCTGAAGTCAGCCCTCCCTCATGTGGTGATCTGGCTGCTTTCTTAACAGAAAAAACTAGACTCATTAACATTGATCTGGAAACCAGGCGGGCTCTATTGCTACCCACTGGGTCTGCACCCCCCCTCCCAATCCCCCCCGGACTTACTAGACAAGTTTGAACCGAGTAGCCGGGGTATCAAGAACAATGCATCCTGGGACACTTTTACTCCCCTCAATGAGTGGGATAACAAAAAGGTTCTTCGGAGTATCAACCCATCTAATCACTTCAGTGACCCATTATCACCCTCCATCTTCAGAGTAATTGAAGATGCCATCTCTCCTTTCTGGACAAAGGTCGTCAATGCATCCTTGTCACAAGGCGCGATCCCAGAATGACTAAAAGCTGCACAGGTAACTACATGAAAAAAAAAAATACCGCAGACAGCGCTGATCTTAACAACCTCTGCCCTATCTCAAGCATTCCACACTAGCCCAACTCCTTGAAAAATGTGTCAACTATGTGCGCACATCGAAAAATTCCATTCCGATCCGCCTGACGTACACCGCCGCCAACCTCAGCGCACTCAACGCCGGTCGACTCCCAGGTTGCTACCAAGCCACACCACGACGCACCCACGGACCCTTCAGCTGCCACGCCTGCAAGTTCACCTGCCTCGCACCAGCACCCGCCAAGTCGAACTCCAGCAGCACCCACCTCAAGTGCATCCTACTCAACACCCGCTCCGTCCACAGACACGCCATCGAACTCTGGAACCTCCTCGACACCACAGCCCCTGACGTTGCCTTCCTCACGGAGACCTGGATGAACGCCTCTTCAGCTCCCGGCATCGCCATCGCCATCCCAGAGGGCTACAAGATCACCTGGAGGGATCGCACCGCCAACCAGATGGGAGGAGGCATCGCCATCATCCACAGGAACACCATCCGTATCACGACCAGCACCGACAACACCCTTACCACCGCCGAACACCTGCATTTCCAGATCCACACTGACCCGAAGACCACCCTCAGAGGCACCCTGATCTACCAACCTCCGGGACCACGCACCCAATTCAGCGAGGACATCGCCGACTTCGTCAGCCCGCATGCCCTCCCCTCCGCTGACTACATCCTCCTGGGGAACCTCAACTTCCACCTGGAGAACAACAACGACCGCAACACCAGCACCCTGCTCGACAACCTCGCCAATCTTGGACTCAAGCAGCTGGTGTCCACCCCCACCCACCTCGCCGGACACACACTCGACGCAGTCTTCTCATCCAGCACAGACATCGCCTTCAGCCACGCCACAGAGCTTCAATGGACGGACCACAGCTGCGTCCACTTCACCTTCAAAAGAACGACGACCCACCACCACCAGCAACAGGCTGCCCGCAGAAGCTGGAACAAGATCACAGCCGACCAGCTCGCCACTTCCCTGAGCCAGCACCCTCCTGCCAGCTCAGCGAACCCCAGCCAGGCCGCCGACAACCTCACGAAGTGGATCAGCAACTGCGCGGACGAGCTCGCCCCGCTGAGGACCCCGCCCAGCAGACCCGGCAGCAAGAAAGCCCCATGGTTCACCGACGAACTCAAGAGCTCCAAGAAGAACTGCCGAGCCCTCGAGAAAGTCTGGAGAAGGGAACCAACACCGGACAACATGACCACCTTCAAGCTTGCCACCCGGAAGCACCACCAGCTGATCCGCGCCGCCAAGAAAACTGCATTCAAGGACCGGCTGGACAACAACGCACACAACTGCAAGGAACTCTTCAACATCGTGAAAGAGCTATCCAACCCCAGCGCAGGAAACGACATCACCCCATCACAAGACCTCTGCAACTCCCTCGCCTCATACTTCCACAACAAGGTCGCGGACATACACAACAGCTTCAACAACCAACCAACGCACACCACGACCGAACTACCACCCCCACCACCACCCTCCGCGCCTGGACTCCGATCAGCACCGAAGACACCGTCCGCACGATGAACTCCATCCACTCCGGATCCCCGACCGACCCCTGCCCTCACCACGTCTTCAACAAGGCCGAAGCTGTCATCGCACCCCACCTGCGAGACATCATCAACACATCCTTCGACACCGCCACCTTCCCTGAGAGCTGGAAGCACGCCGAACTCAGCGCTCTACTCAAGAAACCCACAGCGGACCCCACCGAACTCAAGAATTACCGCCCCATCTCGCTCCTCCCGTTTCCAGCCAAAGTCATCGAGAAGACCGTCAACAAGCAGCTCGCCGCCTTCCTTGAGACGAATGGATCCCTCGACCCCTCACAGTCTGGCTTCCGAGCCAACCACAGCACCGAGACCGCCCTCATCGCCGCCACCGATGACATCTGAGCCCTGATGGACAACGGAGAAACAGCGGCCCTCATCCTCCTAGACCTCTCCGCGGCATTCAACACTGTCTGCCACCGCACCCTAGTACAGCGCCTCAGCAACGTCGGAATCCAGGAGAAGGCTCTGGAATGGATCATCTCCTTCCTCGACTGAAGAACACAGAGTCCGCCTACCACCGTACAAGTCAGAGGCCACCGAAGTCATCTGCGGCGTCCCGCAAGGATCCTCGCTGAGCCCCACCCTCTTCAACGTCTACATGAGCCCCCTCGCGGCCATCGCACGCCAACACAACCTCAACATAATCTCCTACGCCGACGACACCCAGCTGATCCTCTCCCTGACCAACGACCCCGCCGCCGCCAGAGCCAACCTGCACGAAGGGATGAAAGAGGTAGCCGAGTGGATGACGACCAGCCGCCTGAAACTGAACTCAGACAAGACGGAGGTCCTCATCCTGGGCTCTTCGCCCTCCGCCTGGGACGACTCCTGGTGGCCTCCCGCCCTGGGCACCGCACCCAAACCGACAGACCACGCACGCAACCTGGGCTTCATCCTGGACTCCTCCCTCTCCATGACCAGGCAAGTCAACAACGTCTCCTCGGCGTGCTTCAACATCCTACGCATGCTACGGAAGATCTTCTGGTGGATCCCCACCGAGACCAGGAAGACCGTCATCCAAGCCCTCGTCACCAGTCGACTGGACTACGGCAACGCCCTCTACGCCGGTACCACGCCAAGCTCCAGAAGAGACTCCAGCGGATCCAGAACGCCTCAGCCAGACTCATCCTCAACATCCCACGAACCAGCCACATCTCCGGACATCTGAGAGAACTGCATTGGCTCCCCGTCAACAAAAGAATCACCTTCCGCCTCCTCACCCACGCACACAAAGCCCTACACGACCAAGGCCCGAGCTACCTCAACAACCGAATCAACTTCTACGCTCCCAAACGCCACCTCCGATCAGCCAACCACGCCCTCGCCGCCGCCCCCCGCATCCGAAGAGCGACAACAGGAGGAAGGTCCTTCTCCTACCTGGCCGCCAAGACCTGGAACTCCCTCCCGACCGACCTGCGCCTGACCCAAGACCACCTCTCCTTCAGGAAGAAGCTGAAGACCTGGCTGTTCGAGCAGTAGCGGCACTCCCCTCCCCCCAGCGCCTTGAGACCCTACGGGTAAGTAGTGCGCTCTATAAATGTCTTTGATTGATTGATTGATCTCCTGGACCAACACCATTCTGGGGTTTGTAGTGGGGAAAGCACTGAACCAGCTCTCACTCACGTGATGAATTACATTTTAATAATGCTTGACCGAAAGTAATCCTGCCTCCTTATCCCACTTGACCTTTCCTCTACATTTTACACTGTCAATCATGACAACCTTCTAGTCATTCTGGAGCTTAGGATGGGCGTCTCTGGTCAGGTACTGCAACGGTTCTCGTCCTTCCTCTAGCACACATCCCAAGGAGTTAAGGCGAACCACTCTTTCCCAGCCATCACCAGTCACAATGGGGGTTCCCCAAAGGTTCCTCTTTGTCTCCCATTCTCTTCAATCTGTTGCTCGAACCATTAGCTAAAGAACTAAAATCCATGGACTTTCTATTCCATATGTATGCAGACGACACCCAACTCTTATCTAATAATTTCCTCCCTGGATATCATCACTTCATCCTACGGACTACTCAAAACTGGTTAACTGAGAACCACTTCCAAAACACAATTCCTCATCATTTCTCCCCCGAAACACACACCTAAAATCTACTTCTGGAAGAACCAACTCACCTCCTTCAACTCTCCCCCCGCATTATTGACTCAGCTAAATCTCTAGGAATCACTCTGGACAAGCGCCTGAATATGAACACTCATGTCAGCAATGTGTGCAAGGGAGCTAACCACCTTCTGCGGACCCTCAGGAATCTCAAACCTTTACTACCTCAAGCAGATTTCAAGCAAGTGGTCCAAGCGCCTGTTTTGCCGAGGCTTGCCTATGGCAGTGCTAGGCTTTGTTGCTTTCCCAAATATACCTTGGCCCCATTTAGGGCATTATTGAACGCGGCGGTCAGATTGGTTACGGGCAACAAGCGAAATGCCCACATCTCCCCTGTCTTAAAATCTCTAAACTGGCTGCCGTATGAAGCTAGAATTCAGCTAAAGATTGCCTGCCTATCTCACAAAGCCTTCCACTTCAAAACCCCCAACTATCAAGCGCAAAGGCTAGAACTATCCGGTGGGGGTAGACCGTCTAGGAGTGCTAATTTTCTCCTCCTGAAACCTCTGATCTTTCGCAAAAAGACAACATGCAAACGAGCCTTCTCCGGCTCTGCACCAAAAATCTGGAACTCTCTTCCACCGGAAATTGGTAGAATCTCCTCCAAGGTTGTTTTCAAACTGGAAATAAAAAGATTCTTCATGAATAAGTTCTTACCTAAATAAGATGTGCGACTGTCTGCTCTAATTGCATTGGACATACTCCAGAATTTGTTGTTAATCTTGTATATAATAATTCTTTTTTTTCTTGTTCTCATTTGCTCCCCTTCTGTGTCGATATGTATCCGCGACTAGCCCATTCTTTGCTGACCCCAGGTTTGTAAACGGCCTGTTATGTGAGCCCTATTTGATTCAATGTCTATGTAGATCCCATTTGTCTCATGTACTGAACTGTTACCTTCCTTTCCTTCAAATTGTAAAGCGCTCTGATATCCTTCGGGATCAAGTTTGCGCTATATAAAACTTTATAAATAAAAGAAAATAAATCTGGTATAGACTGTCTAGCCTCATATTCCTTAACCCCCACCCATCCTCCCCGCTCTGCGATGACCTTTCCAGGTGGGGTTATACCACTTTACCTCCTTACAGGTGGTCTTGGTCTTCCTGAGGGGTGCTCTCATTACCTGCCTCTGGGGCAGGGTCTGGCACTCTGTTTTGGACACATTGCCCCTCTACCCATTCTTGTTTTTGGGTGGCTAGGTTCTGTGCTTTTCCATGCTGCTCCACCTGGGTTCCTCCAGTGTGGAGATTCTCATGCTTTCCTACCCTCCCTCCACCCTAGTCTGTTTCTCCCCATTTCTTTGGGGTCTCCTTGTCTAAGCTGAATTCGATTGGGTTGAGATTCTTTTTGACTATGCTACAGTTCATAGGTCACTGTCGGGATGTGGTGAACATTCTATTTGCTTTTTCACTTCTGGTCACTTGTTGTGAGTCATGTGGTTCCAGTCTTGTGGTTCTTTACAGTTCCATCCTGTGGTTACAGTCTGTTTTTCATACAGTTCCATCCTGTGGTTGCAAACTGTCATTTGTTTGTCAAGCCATTCGTTTCCACTGCTGCTGCCTCTTAGGGAGATACGGCTCTTCGCTTTGATGGGACTTTTGCTGGGGCGGGTGCTCTGTTCGCTCCCTTCAGTCCCTTCAAGTTGTTTTAAAGGTTGTTGCTCGTTTTTGACACACTGTTCCTATACTCTCGCAGTTTTTGTCGTGGCTCTGCATTGTGGCTCGGAAAAGCTTCACTGTAGAAAACTGACATCTGCACGCCATGGAGGGACGGGGGTGTCTTGTATGGCTCCGTTGACTCCACTTCTATGGACGAAGTCAGGACGAAGCTGCCGCCCCCCTGCGTGCAGAGGTACTGCTGGGGAAAAAGTTTTCCGGATCGAGTCTGCCGCCTGGGGATATTCTATGTTAAGGAATCTGCAGTTAGACTGTCTCTACCAGATACATAGTTACCGAAGGTAAGTAACTCGTTCAACATGAATAGAAATAATACGTGTATCGGTTTCTCATGTGACACATAGTGATATATAATGTGACAGTGATAGACTGACAAACATTACATAAATGCATAAATAACACAAGTGAAGGATCTCTTTCCAATTGCAAAGTTCAAGTAACCCCTATGTCATCTATTCAATGTTACAGTGACCAAGGACACGAGTAGATAGTACGTCGACGTTTCGACCCTGGTATCTGTATTACTGAAATGGAATCACGTAGGGTCTTCCTCAGGACAAAATGAACACGCGGACACATCCAAGTCGCGATAAATCAGAATTGGGGACCTCCTCCAATACTGGATGGAGTCCATAGTAAGATGTATATTAAATCATCATAGGTGCAAAGGCATGTGATATCCAATATCTAAACTCAAGCCGATCCAGTTACACCTCTGGAGGAAACCAACCACTTCATATGTCAGCTTGGGGGTAAAGATGAACCGTTGAGTCTTTTGAAAACAAGAATCCTTTGAAATAATCTATTTAGGGGTATTGTAATGCAAACAACCAAAAACCGGCATTGACAGTCAATTGGACAGAGATCCTTCACTTTTGTGTTATTCATGCATTTATGTATACTGCTTGTCAGTCTATCATGGTCACATTATATATCACTGTATGTCAAATCAGTCACTGTTTTGTTTTTGTTCATGTTGTGTAGGACAGCCATACTTACTAAATGATATATATATATATATATATATATATCATCCAGACCTTTATCGTCAAGATAAAAAGAAAAGGCGCTGACTCCGTGGGCTTCACGAAAAGGGAATTTTATTTACCCTGTGATGGCTTAACGCGTTTCGGCGGACAAACCGCCTTGGTCACAACAACTTCCCATTTAAAAACGACAGTTTATATACATATGCACAACTCGATCGTCGGAGCAGTTGATGACGTTCATTGTTTACATCGGCTGTTTAGTAAACATAGAAGAAATCTTTTTAAACATGATTCATTTGCAAGATTTTGTCGTACTTAGGCTTATATATATATATATATATATATATCTTGAAACGCCTGCAGGTTCGGCACCGACAGCTGAGCCGAAACAGCTCCAATCAGCACTGAGCCGAAAAGACTGTTTTGAGCCGAAACCCTGCCTGACGTTTTCTGAGCGTCTCACATGCTGCTGGTTCGGCTCCAATCACTTCAATTCCGACCATTTTGGTTTCCAAAAATATTTTGGTGCTACAATCTTCAGCATCAACATCAATGTTGCCACTTGAACGTTTCTTTCAGCTTATGCAGGAACGGCTTGATCCGAAACAGAATAAACTGATATACAGCCTCAAACTGGCCGTATTTTAGCTTAAGCTCTGCCCAAACCATCTAAATGTCAACTTTCTTTTTTAGAGGCTAAAGATGTCCCAGTGCCAATTAAAAAGAAGAAAAAGGACATTGTAACCAGTTCTCATCTTCCTCCTCTTCCTGTCCCACCACCTCAACAAACTCCTCCACCCTCTTCACCACCACCATGTTCCCCGCTTCATTGAGAGTCAAGGAATAATACACCACAAGAGTCTCCACGGTTATGGGGTAGGAGATGACTCTTATCCAAAGACAGACCCCTGGGATAATTATGACATTGTATCCCCACCCTCCCCCCCTGATGATGCTTCCACATATCAGGCCCTAATTGCTAGAGCAGTAACATACCACTAGGTTCCATTTCACAAAAGCCCTAAGGAGAATGATTTCTTTTTTGAAAGTTATGCTAGTAGTTCTAGATCATGCCAATATCTCCCCATGTTAAAAGGCTTGTTGAGTCACTCTTATGAGATCTTCAAAGACCCAGTAAGAGCACATATCATAACACCCAGAATAGAGAAAAAATATAAACTGGCTCCATCAAACCATATTTACATTAGAAACCTGTTTCCTCCAGACTTACTAGTAGTTTCTAATGCCCGTAAAATAAGCGAATTCGCAAACCTCAGCAGATTTCCCTCCACCTGAAAAAGAGTATAAAATCATTGACTCTTCAGGGAAACTGGTACCAACACAGTCCTCCAATCACTGGTGGATTGCCAACACACTGGCTTTGTTGGCACGCTATGATCGGGCACTTTGGGAAGAGATGGAGGAACCCCTCCAACATCTCCTTGAGGAATATTAAAAAAAGCAGGCCTGAAATTGTTGTCAGTGTGGGCAAGTTAATTTCTAATAACGATCAGGTGTGCCCTAGTTTCAGCAGACACGGCAGCAAGAGACATCAATACCAGTGTGCTGTTGAGGAGACATGCTTGGCTTTGTATATCTGGGTTTAAGCCAGAGGTACAACAAACAATACTCAATGTCCCATTTAACAAGGAGCAACTCTTTGTCTCCAAGTGGAGCAAGCATTCGAGAAAATGAAATAGGACGCTGAAGTAGCTAAATCTACAGGGGCTCATCAAACCTGTGCTTCACATGGTTTCTTTTGCCAGCCCTTTTTCAAACACAGCTCTAAAACGACACCATCTGATGCGTCTACCTCCTCATACAGGAAGTGACGTCAAACATCCCCCCTCATGAGGGCACTATAGAGGCACATTTAGAGGTAAAATTCCCAAGGTTATGGTATAGGTGACTCAACACGATCTGCACTCTCTCCCTCCAAACTGTGACTCGCTTCTCATCCCTCCTGAAAATGTAACACCTGTCAGGGGCAGACTACAGTTTTTTTTTCCTTTCCACACTTGGCAAAATATAACCTCAAACCAGTGGGTGTTGGACATTGTCGAACATGGTAATTGTCTGGAGCTCATAAACACTCCTCCAAACATTCCACCTCGCTGACTCAATCTCTCCATAGAATATCATACTCTGCTCAAACAGGAAGAGCAGGCTCTATACTAAAAGGAGCCATGCAGCCTGTCCCTCTTCAACAGCAAGGATTAGGAGTGTACTCCCTATACTTTCTAATCCCCCAAAAAAGATAAATCACTAAGACCCAGCTTTGATCTCAGGCCTTTAAATCATTACATTATCTCAGATAATTTTCATGTGGTCATTCTTCCAGATGTGATCCCACTACTTCAACAAGGCGACTTTGTCAGTACTAGATTGAAATGACTCCTGATTTCACATTCCAATACATCCAACTCATCGAAAATACTCAATTTGTTGTTGCTGTAAAGCATTAACAATTCAAAGTACTACCATTTGGAGTCACTTCAGCACCAAAGGTGTTAACCAAGTGTCTAGCAATAGTAGCCGCGCATCTACACAGACAAAACATTCATGTGTTCCCATATTTGGGCGACTGGCTCATCTTCGCCAATCCACTCCACCTCCAATGTGTCAATAACACACTCCAATTACTCTCCATCAGCTGGGATTTAAAGTCAACATACAAAAATCACCCCTTCAACCATTACAAATTCAAACGTATTTGGGAGCAATACTCCATGTACACTTGGGTTTAACATACCAAATCCAACCAAGATTCTAAATATTACAATTTAAACCCAATCAACAAGTAACAGTCAAAACAGTTATGCCTCTATTGGGCTTGATGGCATCTTGCATCACAATAGTACCACATACTTGACTACATATTTACCCACTACAAGAATGTCTGGCGCTCCAGTGGTCCCAGTCACCGTGTCATTTACAAGATCTAGTGTTGGTAGACAGCAGCACTAGTGGTGAAACACACGAAAGCTGTCAAAAGGGTGGTCGTTTCTAGACTCTTTTACAGCAGATGTTTCCCCTTCAGGATGGGGCGCTCACCCACAGATAGGGTCTCTGGGATGCCAATCACCAGAGTCTCCACATCAGCTACGTCGAGCTTCAAGCTGTTCATCTAGCATTGAAAGCGTTTCTAACTTACCTAGTAAGCAAAGTTGTCTTTTTTCCGGACAATATGACAATTATGTTATATTTACAAAAACAGGTGGGAGACACACTCTCTACAGTTATCACACCTATCTCAGACAATTTGGCGTTGGATAATACATCACACTATCCATCTGCTAGACACACACATCCCAGGGTTGGACAACCGGTTTGCCGACCTCCTCAGTTGTGCGTGGCAACAAGTCCATGAGTGGGACCCCCACTGTCAAGTCCTCCTCCCTTATTTCCTCAAATGGAGCTTTCCACAAATAGAACTTTTTGCAATCGTAAACAAGGCAAAATGCCCATCTTTGTCTCCAGGTGCCCACACCCACTATCCAAGGCAATACTCAGTGGATGAACTGGTCAGGGATATTTATTTGCCTACCCTTTTTTTTCTCACCCACTTCTTCCGTTCGTGGTTCGCAGACTCAAGCAAACGCCCCTCACTCTCATCGCTCCCATTTTCACTTGTCAACCATGGTTCACGACACTTCTCGAACTTTCAGTAGGCCCCCACAAGAATCTTCTCAAAACACAGACCTTCTCACTCTGAATCATGGAGAAATTAGACTCCCAAATCCAAAGGAGCTCAATCTTGCGATTTGGCTCATGGGATCGTAGGATTTGGATATCTTAATCTCCCACATGAATTCTGACTTTTCCTAAAGAAGCTAGCAAGGCTACAACTAGAGCTTGTTATGCAGCGTAGTGGAAACAATTTGTCTTAGACAGTTGGAGTAAACAAATCAGTCCATTTGATGCAACTATACAAAACATTGTTTGCTATCATCATTTACAAACATCAGGCCTACCATATGTTTACATTTAGCAGCAGTGGCTGCCTATTTACAGAAGAGACAACCTCCTTCTTTGTTCGAAGTACCAGCTATTAAAGCATTCATGGAAGCCCTTAAAAGAGTAATTAAACATAGAGTTGCACCTGTGTGGAATTTTAACATTGTACTTATCAAATTTATTGGTCCACCCTTTGAACAATTACATAAGTGTTCTCTCATTTTTATCTTGGAAATTTGCTTTTTTTTTAAATAGGCATTACCTCACTTAGATGTGTCAGTGAGCTCCAGTCTTTAACATTGGAAGAACTTTTCTTTCAAATTCAAGTCAAGTCAAGAGATTTATATAGCGCGCTACATACCCATAGGGTCTCAAGGCGCTTGAGGAAGGGTGGGGAATTACTTGTCGAATATCCAAGTTTTGAGTTGCTTTCTGAATGCTAGGTGGTTCTGAGTAAGGCGAAGGTGAGTGGGAAGTGAGTTCCAGGTTTTAGCTGCCAGGTAGGAGAAGGATCTACCTACCATGGTGGTTTTGTTGATGCGAGGTACAGTGGCCAGGGCTTGGTTGGAGGATCGTAGCTGACGGGAGGATCGTAGCTGACGGGTGGGGGTGTAGAAGGACAGTCGTGTGTTGAGGCATTCGGGTCCAAGTTCGTAGAGTGCTTTGTGTGCGTGGGTGAGGAGGCGGAACGTTATCCTCTTATTTACGGGGAGCCAGTGGAGGTTTTTCAGGTGACCAGAGATGTGTTCTTTACGCGGGATGTCTAGTATGAGCCTGGCTGAGGCGTTCTGGATGCGTTGGAGTTTTTTCTGGAGTTTAGCGGTGGTACCGGCGTATAGGGTGTTTCCGTAGTCCAGGCGGCTCGTGACCAGTGCGTGGGTGACCGTTTTTCTAGTTTCGGTGGGGATCCAGCGAAATGTTTTTTTGAGCATGCGAAGAATGTTGAAGCAAGAAGATGAAACGGCGTTGACTTGTTTGGTCATCGAGAGTGAGGAGTCCAGGATGACGCCCAGGTTCCGTGCGTGGTCCGTCGGGATGGGTGCTTTTCCGAGGGCCTCTGGCCACCAAGAGTCATCCCAGGCGGAGGGGATGAGGACTTCTGTTTTGTCTGAATTCAGTTTCAGACGGCTGTGCTTCATCCACTCGGCTACTTCTTTCATTCCTTCGTGTAAGTTGGTTTTGGCGGTGTTAGGGTCTTTGGTGAGTGAGAGGATCAGTTGAGTGTCGTCAGCGTAGGAGATGATGTTGAGATTGTGTTGGCGAGCGATGGCCGCAAGGGGGCTCATGTATACGTTGAAGAGGGTGAGGCTGAGTGACGATCCTTGTGGCACGCCGCAGATGACTTCAGAGGCCTCTGACTTTAATGGTGGGAGGCGGACTCTCTGGGTTCTTCCGGTGATGAACGAGGTGATCCATTCCAATGCTTTTCCTTGGATTCCGACGTTTCTGAGGCGCTGTAGAAGGGTGCTATGACAGACTGTGTCGAAGGCAGCGGAGAGGTCGAGGAGGATGAGGGCGACTGTGTCTCCATTGTCCAGTAAAGTTCGAATGTCGTCTGTTGCTGCGATGAGTGCGGTCTCAGTGCTGTGTTTGGCTCGGAAGCCGGACTGTGAGGGGTCGAGGGATTTGTTGGTTTCGAGAAAGGTGGCGAACTGGATATTGACAGCTTTCTCGATGACTTTGGCCGGGAATGGAAGAAGCGAGATGGGGCGGTCGTTTTTGAGTTCGGTGGGGTCAGCTGTGGGTTTTTTCAGAAGGGCGCCGAGTTCTGCGTGTTTCCAGCTTTCCGGGAAGGTGGCGGAGTTGAGGGAGCAGTTGATGACATCTCGGAGGTGTGGTGCTATGATGGAGTCTGCTTTGTTGAAGATATGGTGAGGGCATGGGTCAGTTGGGGATCCTGAGTGGATGGAGTTCATCAGGCGGATGGTGTCCTCGGTGGAGATTGGGTTCCAGTCGTTAAGAATGTTCAAGGGGGGTGAAGGTCCTGCGGAAGGAGAGAGAGTGGTTCTTAAAACCAACACAAAATTTCTTCCAAGACTGATTTCATCTTTCCAGTTTAGTCAGTTGTTACCTGTTTTCTTCCCACAACCAGATTCAGTTGCAGAGAGGGTGCTTCATACAATAGATGTCAAAAGGGCTCTAATGTACTATCAGACAGAACTAAAGAATTTAGAAGAACTAAACAACTGTTTGTAGCGTTTTTCACCCCCTCACAAAGGAAAGTCAACATCCAAGTCAGGCATTTCTAGAAGAATAATTAAATGCATTCAAATATTTTTTGCCAAAGTTAAAAGAACTTTGCCTACACCCCTCAAGCACATTCTAGCCACAAAATAGGGACTTCCATGGCTTTCCTGAGCAATATCCCAATTGCTCACATTTGTTGGGCAGGTACATGGACTACAACATCCACTTTCACCTAATATTGTGTGGATGTATTAGCTCACCAACATGTCAAACAACTGTAACACCCACAAGTTAGCCACCACTTTTGGAGTTGGACTGCTTTACAGTCTCTCCAAAGCATGTGTATCTACAGCTACACATGCCTCAAACAAAATGTTCCTTATCCTGTAAGCATATGTACGTGGCGTGTACTGCTGTAGATTCAAATACTCGCACCCTCCTCACCAGACACTTGTGGCCCTTGCAATTTCTTTACTGTATTTTATGTGCATGGACATCTCATTGCTGATACTTACTATCACTCCATTCTCCCCCACCTGCGAGAGAACAATCTAACAATGGAGTTAATGCCCATGCACATTACTAAGAGAAGCAGTTCATTTTCTCGTGACTGTAAAGACTTCCTAGAAGAAAACAAGTTGTACACATCCAGACCCATCACTAAATGGTGGAAGTAAGCAAAACATGTGAATCTACAGAACTACAGGTCATGAACAGATGCTTACAGGGTTAGTAACATATTCTATTTACTTCAGTACAAATTGCAGTATAAAACACTTAGTACTCTGAGCACTCTATTTTCACGTTGCACCCACTGAGCAAAGAACAGTCTTGAGTGGAGTCTATGCCCATGCGTATTGGAATGCTAAGGGAGGTGTCACACAACATCCTGTGGCTCAAAGCTTCTTTGAAGAAAAATAACTTGTGATGTCCGAGCACAACACTAGATGGTAGGAGTATGCAAATCATGTGTATCTACAACACCACATATGCTTAAAGGGTAAGTAACATTTTCCTTCTGCTTTTACTGCTGCATCCTCAAGTTCTGATGATCAGTAGGGACTGAGCTCATGTCATTCTGATAGGCCCAGACTCGGCTCAGAGGGTCTGGTTCTCTGAACTGCCGACTCTGCATCAGTCCTCTTGTTATGCATGCCACTTCCGGAGGACCTGCTGTCCTAACCAAACAAAGTTCTTCATCTAAACCGTCACCTCCATGCACGGGAGATTGTGCGGACCTTCGGTTTTGATGTTTGCATTAAAGCTTATGGTCTGCTTACAATCCAGCTGTTAGGGATCCTCACATACAACTATATCAAAAGGATTAAGATTGAGCTGACGATATAAGCCAATAATGAGCTATATTCACTATCAACAAGTTAAAAAAGTAAATATTGTAAACTCAAAAAGGTTCTTTTCAGTCTCTACGCATCTTGTTGCTTTGTAATGTCATCTTGTTGTACTTGAAGCAATTAAAATGTTGGCCAGTCAGCGTTTTTCGCCCATTAGACAATAAGACATCTTTATGGTGATTTGTTCAAGAGGAACCTGAAAGTAAAGTCATCAATTCTCGCTCATAAAACCTTATTCTATCAAGTTTGTCAACTTTATGTAGTACCACATAAAAAATAGAATCATCTATCTGGTCACTAACAGATACTGTCATAAAGTATTCCACCCTGTAGTGTGCCAAAGGCGGTTAGAGAAGTTCTGACTGCCCTTGGAACCTCTTTTTAAAATTCAAATCTATCTGCATTTCTCACAGAACCCTTCACATTAGCGGTCCTGTACATCTCACATTCATGATCAATTAACACAAACCAGTTATACACTAGGGGTTTTGAAGCATAATGCTTGTAAAAGTTTCACGTTTCTCTAATGAGATGGATTGGAAGTTGGAGATTTTGTTTATTGGTTCCAAGGTTCTAGATCTCCACTTCTGCAGCACACTTTAAGATGCTTTCTCAGATTTTCAAAAATTCCAACCCTTACCTGTTCAAATAACTCCATCTGATTAGTTAAATGTATGACCTTTGCTTCCCATCTGTCACCTTTCACTTACATTACCCCTGCACTCTCCCTCACTCTAAAAACTTTCAAGTGGCTGTTTACAGTTATACAGGAGTTACAAAATAACCAATTAATACAACAGTGTTGAAACTGTGTTACTTTTTTCTTTGCTAAATTTGTATCCATTGTTTCTTAGGTTCCTGAGGCAATAAAATCCCAGTACCGTTCTCCACCTCAGTTACTTGCCCCTGCTGCAATCCGTGATGGGGAACTAGTCTGTAATGGGCACATAGATGAATCGCAAAAGCACCTTTTCAACTCTGAGCACTTAAGCAACCAAACAGAGCAACAGGAGGTAAGTGTCATAAAATTAAACCATGCAATCTGCCACTGTAGATACATATGGTCCACTATTGAGATGGCGGATAATAAGGGAGCGATGCCTATTTACAATCAAGAGACACTTCAGATAGTAGCTTTTATCCACATTAGATTTCTGGTGTCTAGGCAGAATGGATTTCAGTTGATTATCACTCCGTGGATCACTGGTGGGAAATGCTGTGTGGCATTAATTTTCTTTGTGGTTGAAGTAGACAGTCATCACGTAATACTGAGCATGAGAGTTTACCCCATCATATTCTTACGGAATCTATTTTTATATGTTTATAGGGCTGCTCTTATTTAATGAGTGGTTTGGTCTTTGTAGTTTCTTTGAATGAATTCATGGGTTATGAGTAAGGCAGAAGTTTAACCTGGACTGTAACGGAGGCACTCGCTGGGCTACGAAAATGTCATTGCAAGGCGGCTTCCTATCCTAAGTTCTCTCATGCTAAAATATTGTGGTCTTAGATTGTTGGAATCACTTGCGGATAAATAGTTGATGTATTTGAGGGAGAGCCAACATAGAGATAGCTTTCTTAAGTGATGGATAAATCATGCCATCAGTCTAGAGATGGAAAGCAAAGAAGTGCTTTGATCATTGAAGATTTGTATGTTGTACAGCGTTGGTTCGCATTGGTTAAGTGGGATGAATGCGATGTGACCAATCCAAAGAGGCATCTTAGAAGTGCACACTCTGTGGGTGCCTGTGCCAAAAGGCTTCAACATTTATTTTGTTCCATCAGATTCATGACTGCGTTTCCCAGCTGAAAGTGTTGGTGATTTTGCGGCAGCTGCGTTTGCTAAGGCTAATTCTAATGGATGCAAATTCCACAAATATCTCATGAACCTTTCCGAGGCTTCATTTTGACAACCTTAACCTTTCCTGTAAATATTTTAAGTAACTAAAGCTTAGTTGAATTTGCCCTCCAATGTGATTTTCTCTGAAAATTAGGCTGTGAAGTGTCATTTTCTCGATCGTCTATGCGTTGCCTATTCTGCTCCTCGCTAGTGCTTGAATCTGGATTGGATTTGCCATTTGAAGACAGGGCTACCTGTTTTGAAGCCTTCATGTCTGCCAAAAGAATCGATGACCTTTAGGGTTGATCGATTGAGGAGAGACTTATTTCATCTTTCACAAGAACAAGGTCCTCCGTCAAAAGATCCCTTCTTGTATTCCAAATTTAGTGATGGTGTTCGATTTAAATCATGAAATTGTCTTAATGTCAGCCTTAACATTGAAAAGGTGAGATGCCTTAAGAGCTCGAACATGTCGCCTAGAAAGGACAAAACCTTTACACTTTCCAAGCATCTGTTTGTCACTTGGAATTTAATCCTCCATGCATTAAAGTCACTAATGGCAATATTATTTTGTTGTTGGTCTTAAAACTCTAAATCTTACATCAGAAATGTTTAGTGTCCTCCTACAACAGCATTCTCTTTACACCACAGCAATGCAGCAAAGGTGACTAGCTCTCCAACATTGCAACCGAGGGCTCCTTTGTCTTACTGTTTGCAGCAAATGTATTTCTGTTGCTGTTCGGGTCTATAGATTGCTCCTTTCGTTTCTTATCTAATCTTATTTCTTATGGCTAATGAGTCCTACAAGCTGACCAAACAATCATTCGTCAGTTTCTTTTAAAGTCTCACAGAAGTGATATCTTTCAAACCTATAAAGTTTCGTAGGGGATGAACACGTGTTTGGTTTAAGATTCCACAGCTACACCTCCCATTTAGTAATGCTGTTAAGATTCATCCGTTTTCCATGATGGGTTTTCTTAAGTGTCTGCTGCCCCTGAAGGGTTTGTAGTGGTACGCAATTTAGTTTTACTTGATTTGATTTTGAGGTGATGAAATTGAAGTCTAATAAAATGAATAGCTATTGGAGTGTAATGGTTTGCAGGATATGTGAGCTTGTAGAGTGGTAGTAGGAAATGCTGATCCTCCCCACCAGAAAACCAGTCTTTTGATGCTTATTCTTCAACAAATCTTATCTAGCAGCACCTCCATGCACCTGTTTTGTCGATAGAAAGTCAGCAAGTTGGCAAATTAATAAAGTTAATAGAAGATCATTTTATTCTTTCACTTCCCATTCTGACCTTTCTCCTAGGTAACCTTTATCAAAAGACCCTCTAAAAATGAGATCAGAAAATGTTTCAGCAGTCTTATTAATATGTCCTGACTCATCATGTGGAACTATTTGACTTCATAATGTCCTACCACTTGAACTTAATATTAATCACTGAAACTTGGCCGAATGTGATGTCAGGCCTAGATCTTGCGGTTTCAATCCCAGATTGTATAATATTATCCACTTTGACTGAAAGGACATCAAAGAGGGAAAAGTTACAGTAAATTTTAATTACCCTTTTATTCCTACTACCTTCTCTACCTCTCTCGAAGAAGGAATAGAAGTCAAGCAGCTCCTTTGCTCCACCTTGTTGAAGCAAAAATGTTCCTTCTTAATTTACCATTTACACGTTCTAGGCTGCAGATCGCCGAATTTTATTTTTGCTATCCTATTCTCAAAGCAATACTCTCTTCCTCCACCTTGACTGTTCTGGGCAGGTCTATTAAAAAAAGGGGGGCTAATTAGCTTAAGCAAAGGGCAATGACATCACATGACCTCACAGGAAGTGTTGTCACCAACTTATCAGATCATTCTATTTAAAGTGAATAGTCTCTATTATTTTTTGCAATGGTCACCTTCTTTGACAATTACCCAAGGATCATAAAGGCAAATCTTGCAATCTCACAAGTGACTGAAAAATTTGAAGCCTTGCAAAAATGGTACGACTGGTGCTCATAAATTCAAAACCTTGTGGAAGACGCTGGCAAGTATTTGCCCGATTTGAGGGGAATATTTTAGGTGGTAGGCTGCGCAAAATAACACAGACTCACATAGCAACAGTTGTATATGTAAAGCTCGAACATCTAAAAAAAAAAACTAAAGAATTCTCATAACCCCTGAGTTTCATATTCATAACTCTGGGCCTGCAGACAGTAGACCTCTCTGTGGTGCTGTATCTGCAAGGGGCTGCTGTCAGCAGCACAGCTCCAGCAACAGTGCAACAGTGCAGGAGGGCAGACAGCACTTCCCCCAAACAGGCGCAAGCCTTCTCTTAACCTTTTTAATGCAGGAGCACCTATGATGCTCAAGTTATATTTGTTCTTTAAAGGAGCTACCGATGTACTCTTGCAGTGGTTTTCTTGACTATGTATTAGGACCTTGAGCTACTTCTCTTGCTGCACACCCTGTTATACACCTAATTTTGGTGGCTGGGAAGCTTACACTGCTAGCTGCCATGCAGTCTCTATAATGTGAGTTCATGAAACATTTCTTTAAAAAGAAAAAATTCTTGACTTCAGAAATTGAAAACAGGGTGTGCACAAATACACAGTATATTCACTCTTCTTTCACTTCTTTCCAGCATCTCGCCGACCTTTGCCTGCACTAATAATAAGGCAGAAGTGCCAGTAATGCATTCAGCATGCCCCTAAAATATCAAAGAATGCTTGTTTTAAGCGTATCCTTTTTCATACTTTTTTATGTGTAAGACCCTTGGGAAGATAAGTACTACCTAAATGTGCGGGTTGCATGCCCAGTGTGTATTCTAAAATTGCCCTGAACGGCAGGATTATTGGAGTAAGACAGTGCAGTTAATACATGATGATGAGAACCGAGCATATATACACCCATAACCGATTTGCTGGGAATAAACCCGCACCTCAAGAGGAAAAAAGTAACATAGATTCATTGCTCAGACAATGGTACTATGACCGAAACCCTTGTACCAAGTGGCACCAGGGTTTAAATAATGGAAGGGAGGCGTGGTGAAATGTGAAAGCATGAAAAACTATTCTTGATGCTTTCAGGGACCCAGTGGAACTCCGAGACGACCCACCCTATCGAGTGCCCTAGGTGACACATTACCTTCTCCCCTGCATGCTAATTAACCACTTCTTACTACAATGTTCTCACTGCTGATTGTAAAGTATGTATTCTGTAGTGCCTATCAAATAAGGATGCTGACGTACTAGAACTAGAGATTGATGCGTAAGCTCAGCATAGTAATTGCCACCTGTTTCTTGTTGACGTTAGGTTGGTTTACTTTTTAGTTTGTAGTAAACTATATTCGTATAAATGATACCTCTAAAACTCTATTGATGTTTTTGAGACATCAGTTATCAGCTGATAAAAGGTATGACATTCTAGAACATTTAAACATTTAATATATGACCCTGCTTATTATTGAAGACGTCTAACTGTTTTGCTGGATTTGAACACCTTTCCAATGGACATGGTGAATTGTAATCAAATATGCATGCAAGATGGTACGAAACTAAAAATATATATAAAAAAGTAAGTATTGCCAGTCGTGGGGCTAACTTAATCAGAATCCCTGATGATCTCTGTCCAGTCTCCTTACTTCAGTCAGGTGGGTCAGCACTGGCACCAACTCTCGTCAACATAGTGAATATGTCTCTATGTTTTGAATGTTGTTGCAAAACTGGAGTTGTCACTCTGGTCTTCAAAAAGTAAAACTGGATGAACCGTGGCAGAGGATTACAAGCCTGTCAGATTATTGACTGCGAATGGGAAATTAACAGTGTAGTGTAGTAGAACAACTATTTTGGTGTTTGAAAGATACTGTTTGGATCCATGGCAGTTTGGATTTTGCCGAGGAACAGAAACGGCTTTGGCATTAGCTCAACTGCCGTTATCCTTATACATCTTTTGCCGGCATATGCCACTGTACCATGATATATTTATAACTTGCCTGAAGGACATGGGTATCTCGGGACAGTGGGTGAATTTTTGACTACTATGCTTTACTTCTAATACAATCCTATGCGTAGGATCCTCTTTCTGCAACACTGTTTAATGCTTGTCTTCCCAATTGGGCCAAACTAGTTGCATTTTACAGATGTATAGCAGTTGCCTATGGTGATAGGAAACTAATTATTTTGCCCAGATCATCAGGCTCCGAAATCCTCTGCCACTCTGGTCATTTGTGTTGTACTTTCCTGGATATAACAAAACATCCTTAGATTAGGTGCAAAGAAAACAGAAGTCCTGCTGCTAGGAATTGCAAAGCCTGCTAGCAAAGGTGCCTGTGACTTGGGTCCCTGGGGATGCTCCATCTCCAACAGATAGTCCAATTACACGGAGATATTCTGGATAACGATTCCTGCCTGAAGATGCAGGTAAACCATTTCTTCTGCCTGCTTCCCCCTATGATTATTTCTGATGAATACTTTCATTCCAACGGCAGATTCCTAATCTTTTGAACACCCCTCAACCCCCATGCACCACTTTCATCTTCCATCCTCCATTCAAGTGCCTGACTATATCCAGAAACCTTTCCAACAATTGCTCATAGGTAGCACCATAGGACTCTTTGGGCTTTGTCCTGCCTCTTGAAGTGACAATGCAGAGCTGTAGGTAGGTGCTTTTCATAGACCCAGAGCTCTGCTCCCAAACTCTGTTTGTTCTTTATTGCCTTCTAAAACCGTTCTTTCAGTGACAGTGTGCTAGGAATGTTTCCTCAAAGACTACAGGTCTCAAGATGTGCCTTAACTGCAGGAAGCAGATGTTAGTCACAGATTTGCATAACGTTTGTCCTTTAGGTCTTGGATCCAAAAATAATTGAGTCATGCGAAAAATGCTCCTTGATGTATCCGAAGGCTGTTATAGAGCGGAGGGCAAAGCTGGTAGTCTCTGTGTCAAGAAATGCGTCCTGTTCAAAGTCGTGGTCCAGTTCCGACTCAAAGTCCTGGTCTCTGCTCTTGGGTAAGTCGAAGACCAATCGCTACCCAAACACAAGAAGTCCAGGCATGACTTCCTTCTGCTCAAGTGAGAAATCACACAGTCAGCAATTGAAATTCTCAACTTCAAACCATCTGTGCAGTTCTGACCCCATTCCACGACTAAAGTCATTCACCTCTAATATCCCGGGTCTTCCAAGACTCAACAGCAGGTAGCAGACTTCAAGGATAATTCTTTAGACGATTCTGGATCCCCCAGAGAACCTTTGGGGCCAGCTGTAGTTGAATTTCTGTTGTTGGCACCTTCTCCAACACCAACTGACCCTTGAGGCCTTTACCCAGACTAATGCTGGTGCAGGGCTATGCCTTCCCTCCCTTACCAAAATCCAGACTATTTCCTATTGAACTGGCTCTGTTTCTGAATCATATGCCAGTCTCTGCTCCAGAGCAGAGTTCAGTTAGAGATCAATCAGTGTATCAATACGAGAATATTAAGGCACAGCCAGTGGATTTAGAAGGCTCCCCTTCAGTGCCTATCACCCTGCACCAATGCTCTTAATCCCTTGATGCTATTTGGCTAAGATGCCAAAGAGGACCTGCAAAATGTTCCACATGACAAGTGATGATACAGCGGGGGTAGACTAGACTATTTGCTGTCCCTCAGTATGCTGATGGTGTACTGTATTTAGACCTCCAAAATGCGAGTGCTCTTGATACCTCACCAGAGATGGGATTTGACTCCTTATTCGGGTTCCTACACAGGAATGCTCCTCCTTTGCGGTAGTAATAGGGCAGCAGCTGTGTTGCACTTGTAGTTTCCACCTGTGGAAACTATGGTTAATCTGCTTACAGACATTTTGTAACCTGGCCCTTCGACTTCAGAGCCTTTGCTACTTTCCAATAAGTCATAACAGACACTTGAACTGCAGCATGGGTGAAGCCTTACTTGGAACCACGAGTAAGGTGCCCCTTCTTTAGACACATAGTCTTGCCTCCTGGTGACCCAGACTTCTTGACTTACTACCCAACACTGGAAAGTCTCTTAGTGCAGGCTTCTGCCAGCAAAGTTAATCCAACTGCCTTCCCTACTGCTCTTCCTGATAGAGAATCAAAGCTTATTGATAAACCTGACAAGGTTTTCTCCGTTGCTATCTTAGCATTGCAATCTTTGAATGCGGTCTGCCTGTTGGGATATCACACAATCTTTGATATGGTGAGCTAGGCCTTGCCTACCTTCCTTGAGGAGTTTCTCAATACCTTCGCACAAAGAGAAAGCCACAATCCGGACCTAGCCATACTAGGCATGTTGAATTGTGTGAGCTGTGCGATAGGCAAAAATGTGGTTATTAGTTATCACATCAGGATGCGCACCACATTTTAAACCTCTGAGGACGTGTAGGAATACATTATGGATTTTGAAGACTCAAGGCTCTTTGGAGATGAGTCAAATTCAGCTTTGGAGCAGTTTAAAGCTAACCGCTATGACAGACTCCTTGGGCTTTCTTCCCTGGCCTGTCCGTTCCGTCAGCAATACTGTAAGTTCAGGAGTTTAAATTTGGTTTGTAGGCGCCAGTTCCTTTGAAGTGTTTTCTCCTCCCCACAGCCATTTACCAAAGGGGCAGTCTGTGCTTAAATCAGATTGACCTTCAACACAGGCCAAGAGAATAACCGGGGCTGGCAACGTCCACTGCATTATGCCGCATAACGGTTCATAGGCCTCAGACTTTCTCTCTATCAAGATTCCATGGACCGCAGTGCCAGCTTGATCAGTCCCATAATCTCCCTGGCAATGAGCCCAGGTCCCACTGACCAGTAACTCTTCCTGTAATCAAAGACACATTTGGTTTGCACAGAGTAAGCTCTGCTCCTCTTTCCTTCGATCGGAGTGTTCCCACCACAGCCCTCGGGTACGTCAGTATTTCACATCTCCTGCTTGTGGGTTGTCATCCTTCCCTCCACAAGCCTTTTTAGTCGTTTAGCTTCCAAAATTGAGCCCACAGGCCTCATGTTATGTACCATACACAAGCACATACATCCCAGCAGGCACATGCACGTATCACACAAGCCATGCAGGCCAAGGATAAGGTAAGTACATAGTCATGGAACTTTAAATGAGTGAATCAGGTGGTCCCACTCCAGTGACATAGGTAAAAATGCCTGTGCACACTACTGATTACTACTAAACTCTAAACGGGTATGTTGCCGCCACCACCACTCATGTCAATTTACTCCAGGTATGGGCAGTGGCCCTCTACCATCATGAGGGTAGCGTCTGGTCCTCCCGCTCTAACCAGACCTTATTGCTGTGAATCATGCCTAGCTCATGGCGCACATGCTTGATCCGTTTTCGCCCATGATCAAAAATCATTACATGGGGTCCAGATATCCTTCAGCTGGGGCCCTCAGGGCAGAGGTGCACGCCTGTCATCATGCACTGGACATTTTTGGCCCAACAAACTGTTTCAATGGGAGACTACTCTCTTCTATGTCTCTGCCCCCAGCTGTGGAATAATCTTCCGGTGCACCCCAAAGGTATCTACTCTTATTTGGCTATTAGAAAAGCCCTGAAAACATATTTTATTCTGCAGGCCACTTTCTCCTCTCTAGTTTTTACTGAGATGAATAGAGTGATATGCAGGAGCTGCCTCTTTGATTATATGTTCGAGGCATATGAGCTGTAGATCATATACTTGTGCATAAATCGCCATCTGGGGTTGGGCTCGGATGTTTGCACTTTGTTTTTGTTTTCGAAGAAGTCTTTGTCGTCACAAGATGGGTGACTCCTCCTTAGGGTGATAGTGCGAATGGGCATCAACTCCATCTCTAGATTGTTTTTTTTTTTCAGTCATTGTGTTCGGATGTGATTTGCTGCACTATGGGTCGGTGTCGTTTTCAAACCCCCTTCAATGCGCAATCCCTCTCTACTCGACGGTACTGTCTCAATCGCGTTCCTCTTTCGACGCGCATCTTCAAAAATAAGCTCCTCGACCTAGATCTTCGACGCGGGCCGTTGGGCCTATCTGCGCCGACCACACCAGCAGTCAATGGAAAGGACTCCTTTAAAAAAATGCCCGGGTGTGGTGCTAAGTTCCCACACACGGATTTACACGAGGTTTGTAATCTCTGTCTCTCCCAGGAGCACGAAGACCAGAACTGCAAGGCATGTGCACCTTTCAGGTCGAAGAAAATCATCCATGACCGTCGGGCTCGATGTCACAAAATGTCTCACGGAAGCAGCTTGATTCCAGACCTCTTCGGAGCAGATCCCAATCTCCAGCTGGAGCAACAAGCCGATGAAGGAAACATCGCTGTCTCCAGGCCGACGACTCAGAAGTCAAAGACGAGTCAGTCACCCCGGCTCAGCGGTCCGTGAGTACCGAGACCCCTCTCCCAACCAAAACCAAACCTAAGGCTCCGGTAACACCTTCGCCCTCGGGCACAGGTCAACACCGGCAACACATTTCAGAAGCTCTGCCCTCTGGCCCAGTTATGAAACCAGAAGAAAATCCTTCTGGCTCAAGCCAACCACGTTCTGGTTCCGAAAAATCACCTTTGACACTGAAGTCCAAAACTAAAGATGTGCCACGCCCTTCTTCGTCGGCGCCGAGGAGCCCTCAGCGTCGAAACAAACAAAGGACAAGCATTCGAGCCGAAAAAAATCTTCGGGGCCGAAAAGTGTCTCGGAGCCACAAACTCCTATACCGAAAGCTAAGGAGTCTAAGACCACACGGAAAGCTTCAGAGACACGGTCTAAAGAACATTCTGACCCTAAGTCTTCGGCACCGAAAAAGGACATTGTACCCACACAACAGCCTGTACCAGATTTTTCGGATCCAAAGCAAAAAACTCTCTGCATTGACCCAGAAACTGGTAAAGATTTCGCCAAGCCTCCTAAAAAGAAAACCCTGGACACTACAGAAGACTCTGACATAACCATGAAATGAAAGCAGCTAGGCACTTAATACTCTCCACCTCCCTCTCCTTCTCCAGCTGATCCAAATCTGCTAATTTCTCCAGCACACTCCCCACAACATACATTTTCACCTCAACCACAGGATGATGAATATGATTATTCTGATGGGGGGGTGGGGACGGAGATCCAGATGGGGATGATGACACGCATACCATCCCACACAATACAGATCCATGGGATGATTACAACACAGATCCCGACCCACACAATGACCCGGACCCCTAATCCTCTAGGCCATCACCACTAGATTACTATATTGGGTTTGCACAACTAATTAATAGGGCTGCTCAATACCACGGGGTACAATTACACTCTGATCCCGTAGAGGAAGACTTAATTTTAAACATTTCCCCACTCGCCAAAGTCCATACACACCCTGCCAATGTTAAAAGGCATGCTTAAATATGCACCAGAAGTTTTTAAGGACTCCATCAGAGCCAGTATTCTTAACACCAAGGTGGGAAAAAAATATAAGGCATCTCCCAATGACCCAGTGTACATTAAAGGCCCAGTCCCTTTAGATTCTCCTGCGGTGTCTAATGCACACAAGAGGGTAAATTTACAAAGCATAGGCGACAACCCTCCTCCTGATAAGAAATCCAAACTCCTAGACGCATCTGGAAAACATATTGCGTCACAGGCTGCAAATCATTGGCGGATTGCCAATGCCCAAGCTTTGTTGGGCAGATATGATAGAGCTCACTATGATGAGTTTGAAAAGCTTATGCAACATCATCCTGACCAATATAAAGACAAAGCTAATGACCTTAAAAAGGAGGGAAAATTAATAACAAATACATCTATCAAATGTGTTCTCAATGTTGCTGATACGGGATCTTGTGCTATTAATACTAGCATTTTGCTACGCAGGCACGCTTGACTCTGAATCTCTGGATTCAAGCAGGAAGTGCAATACGCTATTCTTAATCAGTCTTTTGACCAAGAGCATCGTTTTGGGCCCACAGTTGATACATCTTTAGAGAAGATGAAAAAAAATACGGACACTGCCAAGTCCATGGGGGCCTTGCAATTACCTTCCCCTAGAGTTCATTTTGTCGCACCTTTTACAGGGATGGCTCCAAAACTATTGGCTCAGAGCATCCCTCTTCTTCCTATAAAAGCCCCAATCAAACTACTTCCTCCAGAGCATACTTTTGTGGAGGGTACAGAGGCAACAACGGCGGTAAGGGGATAGGTTGTGGTATCAATACCCACAACTCCCCTACCACCAAGCAGTGACTTCCCTCCCCACCCCTGCTCATCCCACTCTTGTTGGGGGGCGCCTCACAGTTCCTACCTGTCTGGAATTCAATCACAACAGACTAGTGGGTAAGACAAGGTATCCAGTAAGGTAATTGCCATCTTGCACCTGAAATCTTAGTTTAGCTTCCTCAACCTCCCGCCAGACTGCATGAACATCATTAAAGAGGCTAGACGTCCTACCACCAGAATGTTATTCCGCAAAGTGGAAACAATTTGTAATTTACTGCAATAGCAGCTTATCTCCAAAACAGATAACTCTTGTCTTTGTTTAGGATACCTGCTTTTAGTAGAAGTTTGACTGTGTTTTGCTGTGGTTAAACTGGGTGGGGATGGGTGGTGTGTTTCTGTCAGTATGGATGGCAGAGACTGAACATTAATGGCCAAGAGGAGGTTTGACAATGCTGAAAGCAAGGCGCGGGGAGGGATCTTATTAGGGAGTTAATCTTCAAAGTTTAGAAGGATATCAAAAGTAACTTTGATATAATGTTTATTGTTCACTTGCATAGAATTGGTAGCGTCTAAGAAAATAATCTTTATAATTTTTGCCTTTCGATCTACTGGCTTCTTTGGGGGAGCTTGGAGCACTGATTCTGTGTAAGGAGCCTCCTATATACGTGTACACTCAGCCAATGTTAACTAGAAGAACTAGTGAGAAATAATATAAAGTGTTTATGCAATAATATCTGTTTTATCTCTGTATTTGTGAATGGCGTGAAAATTGTTGTAATGCTGCAAAAGTACCAACGTGTTTTGCTGTGTTACCTCCCCTGTAAGTTTGGAAAGTGAATATGAATTGTCAAAAGTGCAAACATGACTTAAGCTTGGCAAAAAGTCTAAAATATAAAAAATCGTGAATGGTCCAGAGGGATCGATTAAAAAAGCTTTCACTTAAAAATACTCCTGAAAAGATCATATAAAAAGTATTGCACCTAAGTTTTCTTTAGTTTGTCCTCTTAACATTGTGCATGGAACAAGAGACCAGGATTCAGCAGCCAAAATAAAATCTCATCCGAATGTGTAAACAATTCAGCATTAGTAGTAGACCCTTACAAGTCCAAGGTCCCCTACCCGGAGAAGTGTTTGCCCTTCTTTCCCCACCACCCCACTGTTTTTTTTGTAGTGGGGTCAGAAGACAACCATCTGTTGAATTTCCTGCAAACACTTCATGTTTGTGAATTATGATTCTGTATAATACACCAGAAATAAATAAACTGGAGCTATAGTTCATTGGATCACTATTTCTAAATCTCAAAGGCACCAACTTTACCATGATGTTTTACTAGAGATGTTAATTCACTAAGAAGCTGCATAACCCGGCATGAATAAAGCTTGTAAGGACAGCAAGGGTTCTTGAGAATTTGAATTTCAAGTAGGGTTTTGACCCAAACATTTGATGGTTGGCTGAAAGACAAGTGATAAACAAGGGCATAGTTAAACTGTTCAGTGTGTATAGAAAAATAATCTTAGGACCAGCATCTATTGTATGTTGCTCCTTTCTAGCTTTCCCATCTCCTTCTAGCTTCCCATTCCAACTTCCTGGCTTCCTCTCCCCTCCTTCCCAATAAAATCTGACTCCCTATAGATTGATGGTGTGTACGCAACTACAGGGCTGCAGCAGTATATAACCTAAAGCAGTTAGTGTGTCGCAGTAAAGTTCAGCGTTTTCAGTCCTATGAAAGTGTATAAATCTTCTAGTTTTCCACGTCACATTGTTTAACATGTAAACTTTCTGTAATAATTTGTTTCTCTTTTGCCTTCAGTGGCTCCGAAGCGTTGTGGCGCTCCAGTGCAGTATCCTCAAACACTTGTCCAAGCAGATGCCGCTTCACTGGCACTCCGATATGACTGACATGCCGGACATCAAGCCCGAAGTCACACCTGACTGTGCCATCCACAATCTACACCAGGCAGCTCACAAGAAGGCCTCCATCCCCTGCTCCACGTATGTCTCTGGGCTCCCTGGGCAGAATTTCACGCAGCAGATCGTGACAGAAGACGAACATTGTTTTTTGGACAAGCAGAGGCGATCTTCATGTGGAACTTCCAATGGACCCACAGCCTCGGAGGTGAAAGTGAATGGACCTCATTCATACAGGGTTTCCCCTGAACCCATTGCCTCACTGACTGACCCACAGAGGCTCTCTGGACCAAGTACTGCTGTATCTGTTCTCTCCCACCGGCAGACGTGGTCTAGGCCCACCACACCACCAGTAGCAAGCGGACTACCCAATCACATCCAGGCAACTGTGATAAAAACCGAGGGGGTTTGTGGTTCTTCATGTTCACAAAGGCATTCTGTACCAGTAACGAACCAGCCCTCTCCTACCACCCCAAGCTTTTGTGCCAGTCTTGAGACCACCAGCACTTTGCAAAGGAAGAATGCCCAGACTCAGCTAGGACCCCCTTTGTGTGTACTCGATTCAAGGTCTCATGGATCCCCCTTGTCAGGAACTAGGGCACTTACTCCCCCTCAAGCCTCAGCTGAAGGTCACCTGCACACTGCAGCTACAGCACAGCGTCTTTGTATACCAGCACCACCAACAGGTGAGCTTGAAAGTTTCACAGCCTCGCAATGGGTCCCATGAGGTGTAAACACAACTTAAGATGTGCAATATGAGACCATGTCCAAAATGATTCTGGAGCTGTCCATACTGAAGTCTCTGACTAGAACCTTGGTAATGGAGGTGTATTAAGTTAACATTTGTGGAGCGCTACGTGCCACCGAATGATTTTGTCTGGTGTTTAAGACTAATAGGTGAGGTGAAGTCATTAGAAGGCCTAGGTGCCTCTTAATAATTATTAACCAGGGACAGTTTTCCTTATTATTTTTGGGGAATTTCAATTAATCAGTGGGTCAGAGACTAGCATTCAGCTTAGTCATAGCTTAAAACAATCTACATCCTTCATGTGCACACCAAAATCGGTATGATAATCTTCTGTTAAAGTTTTTTGGGTTTTTTTGATAATCAAGTGTTCGAGGCATATGAGCTGCAGATTACACACTGTGCATAGATCGCCATCTAGTGTTGGGCCCAGATGTTTGCAGTTGTTTTTGTCCTGAAAAGTCTTAGGAAGTCATGAGATAGATGACTCCTCCTTTGGATTACACTGCGCATGGGCATCGGCTCCATCCTTAGATTGTTTTTTTCCACCATCTGGCTCAAATGTATTTCCTGCGCTCCAATTTGGAACTGATTCTCCTTCCGCGTGCAATCCTCACCATTTTCGACGGTATTGTCTCGAACGCGTTTCCAATCGACGCAACTCTTCACAACTTTAAAGTCTTCGATTCCGGTCGTCGACAAAGGCCTTCTGGCCTACCTGGGCCTTATCTTCTGCCTCATGGATAGGATGCCATTTAAGAAGTGTCCTCAATGTGGGCCGAAGTTTCCCCACACCGATCTCCATGAGGTGTGCAACCTTTGCCTCTCACCGGAGCACGAGGCCAGAGACTGTTCCGCTTGTGCTTCCTTCCGCTCCAAGAAGAAGATTCGGGACCGACTATCTCGAAGAACAATGGCTCGCTCGTCATCTTCGATCCCACACAACATCTTCCAAGAGGGCGTCGACGTGCTAGAACAGGAGCAAGAACATGGCGTCGACAGCAACTCCGAGGCCGACCACTCGTCTAGGACATCACTCTGGCACAGCGGGTCGTAAGTACACACGTCGACCTCCACACCCTCCAAAAAGGCTTCGGTCACACCTTCGGTCCTGGGTGCACACCGAGAGACTGATTCCCATGCCCCGTCTTCGGGCTCGGCAAAGAAGCCTAAAAAACCTTTAGGCAACTCGGGCTCGAGTCAGCCTACCCCCGGTGCCGGCACACACCCACCGGCACCGAAAAATAAGCCGTCTTCTTCCTCCTTCACGCCAGCTGCTTCCACATCTAAGCACTCTGCGCCGAAGACTGGCACTGGCTCTTCGGCACCAAACCCACACTCGGAGCCGAGCAAAGAATTGCCACTGAAAGGAGCAGACTACCATGCCCAGGAACCGAAAAAACCACACATTCCACTGGCCAAAGACACTGCAAAAGAACATGTTTCAAAGGCGAAAGATGCTACCGGT
The DNA here is from genome assembly GCF_964263255.1 of Lissotriton vulgaris. Classification (NCBI taxonomy): domain Eukaryota; kingdom Metazoa; phylum Chordata; class Amphibia; order Caudata; family Salamandridae; genus Lissotriton; species Lissotriton vulgaris. Next base: position 353,386,644 of record NC_141687.1, read on the forward strand.
TCGGTGCTGAAAGCTTACGGAACCAAAGACCTCGGCACCGAAGGATCTACCTCCCACAGAGGAACCATTTCATCCAAATCCTACACAAGACTCTTGTAAAAGATCCCAAAACTGGTCAATTGACTCTTAGTTCTAAAAAATGACAATTAGAAACCCCTGCAAAAGCTCCTCATCCTAAGAAGGACATTACAACCTCTCCTCTAAGGATACCTTCTGCTTCTCCTCCTCCACCACCATCTCCTCCCCTGCCACATCACTTCCTTACACCATCTCCTACTCCATTAGAAGATGATGACCGGGATGGCACCTCTGATGACACAGGGGGTGGTGCAGATAATGAGCCAGTAGATAATCCTAGTCCTCCTGGCTCACCTGACCCTTGGGATGATTAAAGCACCCCAGCGTCTCTAACATGCCACAAGATGACATATACCCCTCCAGGCCTTCCCCACCAGAGAACACTATGGGATTTAACCAACTTGTCCATATGGCTGCCCAATACCATGGGGTTGACCTACATACTGACCCAGTAGAGGAAAAGTTCCTTATGGATACCTTTGACACCACACAAAGGTCCACCTCCATTTTACCCCTGCTTAAAGGGGTCACTAAGCATGCGCCAGAGGTCTTTAAAGATCCAGTTAGCGCTCAAATCATCAACCCCGAATTCAGAAGAAGTATAAGGCTGCACCCTCAGATCCAGCCTACATTAAAGGGTCTGCACCATTAGACTCCCTTGTAGTCTCCAACGCACGCAAAAGAGCCAATTCCCAAACATCAGGCGAGGCTCCCCCACCAGATAGAGTCTAAGCACATTGACACCTCGGGCAAAAGAACAGTGTCACAGGCAGCAAACATATTGTGTATTGCCAATACTCAGGCACTACTAAAAAGATACGACAGGGCACATTATGATGAGTTAGAATCCATAATGCAGCAACTTCCAGACAAGTACAAAAATAGGGCCAATGAACTTGTACAAGAGGGTAAAACCATCACCAGTACCTCTATTCGTTGTGCCCTAGATGCAGCAGATACTGCTTCAAGGGCGATTAATACAAGTATCCTTTTGCGTAGGCATGCCTGGCTACGCATTTCAGGTTTCAAACCTGAAGTACAAAGTGCCATCCTCAATCAACCCTTTGATGAGCAACACTTATTTGGACCTAATGTGGACGTATCCCTTGAAAAAATGAAAGGATACGGACACAGCTAAATCTATGGTAGTCTTGCAGTCGCAAGCTCCCAGACGCTCCTTTTTTTTCCACTCATCCTACAGAAGCACCACCAGAGGCTACTCCTCCCTCAGATAGTCCCTCTACTTCTTACAAAGCCCCTACCCAATCCACCTACAGTAGGGGCTACCAAAGAGGGGGTTACAGGGGTAACAACAACAAAGGCAGAGGCAAAACTAACAACTCCCGCTCTGCCTCCACCCCTGCCCAATGACTTCCCCCACCACATTCCACTCCAGTTGGGGGAAGACTACAACAATTCCTTCCGGTCTGGACCAACATCACATCAGACAGATGGGTGCGACAAATAATTCACTCAGATTACTGTCAAGATCTAACATCTACCCCCCCAAACATACCACCAAAACAGCGCCCAATGTCACAAGAACATTTGCTTCTGCTAAGGCAGGAGGTAATATCACTCCTGCGAAAAAGCGCAATAGAACTAGTTCCAACACATCAACAAAACAAGGGAGTTTACTCCCTGTACTTTCTTATCCCAAAAGCGGACAGCTCTCTAAGGCCTATTCTAGACCTCAGACCACTAAACCTGTACATACAATCAGACCACTTCCATATGGTCACACTACAGCAGGTCCTTCCGCTCCTTTTACAAAACTACTTCCTTGCCACTATAGATCTCAAGGACGCCTATTTCCACATTCCCATTCACGCAGCTCACAGAAAGTATCTCAGATTTGTACTAGACGGTCAGCACGATCAATTCAAGGTACTCCCATTCGGAGTCACAACAGCACCAAGAGTGTTTACAAAGTGCATAGCAGTAGTAGCAGCACACTTAAGAAGACAGCACATTCACGTCTTCCCATATCTCGACGACTGGCTCATAAAACCCAGCTCATACAGTCAGTGTGTGCAACACACTCACACTACCATCCAATTACTCCGCGACTTGGGGTTCACAGTAAACCACACCAAGTCTCATCTGCAACCGTCCCACGTACAATAATATCTTGGTGCCACAATAACCACCTCAACAGTGCTAGCTTATCCCTCTCCTGCCAGGATAACAAATATGCAAGCTCTTCTAATAAAATTCCAACCGCAACACTCTCTTCCAGCTCGGGTGTTCATGCAACTCATAGGAATGATAGCCTCTTGCATATTCATAGTGCCTCATGCAAGACTACAGATGCGTCCTCTTCAAGAGTGCTTAGCACAACAATGGAACCAGGCTCAAGGTCAATTAACAGATGTAGTGTTGATAGACGGTCGGACTCTCCGCTCTCTGCAATGGTGGAGCACCAAAAACCTTTCCAAGGGCCGACACTTCCTAGAGCCAGTTCCTCAAATAGTCATGATAGCGGACGCATCGCTCTCCGGCTGGGGAGCTCACCTACTGCATCACACCATGCATGGCAGGTGGACACCGATACAAAAGTTACTCCACATCAACCACCTGAAGTTACTAGCCATATTTCTAGCCCTAAAAGCATTCCTAAAGCGGATATTTGGCAAAGCTGTCTTAGTCCGCACAGACATGACAGCCATGTACTACATAAACAAACTAGGAGGGACACACTCTTTGCAGCTCTCTCAGTTAGCGCAGCAGATATGGAGATGGGATGTACCTCTAAACATCTTCCTCTTAGACCAGCATGTTCTAGGAGAGTAGTACAAAACAACTTAGCAGATCTGTTAAGCCGTCAGACGCAACAGATCCACGAGTGGGAACTTCATCCACAAGTTCTTCAACCTTTCTTTCAGATGTGGGGACAACCTCCGATAGACCTCTTCGCCACCCACAAACGCAAAATGCCCAAACTTTGCCGCTAGATATCCACATCCGCTGTCCAAAGGCAATGCGATATGATGAACAAGTCAGGCAAACTTGCATAAGCTTTTCCACCTCTACCACAGCTTCCACTAGTAGTGCGCAAACTACAGCAAAATTCCCTGACTCTTTCTAGTTGCTCCAACTTCGGCCAGACAACCGTGGTACACCACACTGCTGCAACTTTCTGTGGTACCGCACCAAAAGCTATGCCGGTCTCCACGCTTCCTAACCCAGAAGCATGGAGAGATCAGACACCCGGACCCAGTTCAGCTCAACCTAACGATCTGGCTCCTGAGGTCCTAGAGTTTGGTTGCCTTAACCTTCCTCCTGACTGTATGAACGTTATTAAAGAACTAGACATACCACCTCTAGGGCATGTTATGCAGCCAAGTGGAAACGTTTTGTAATATACTGTCATAACATCAATCCTCTAGATGTGTCTATTCATTACATCATAGGATACTTACTACACCTCCAGAGATGTAACTTAGTGTACACATCTATTAGACTGCATCTTGCTGCCATTGCAGCATACCTACAAAATAAACATCTATCACTTTTTAGAGTACCTGCCATAAAGGCTTTTATGGAGGGCCTCAAAAGAATAATTCCTCCCAGAGCAACACCATCACCTGTGTGGAATGTAAAAAAAATTCTCTCAAGGTTAATGGGGCCTACTTTTGAACCTTTACATAAATGTGAACTGCAATTCTTAACTTGGAAAGTCGCTTTCCTAGTAGCTATTGCTTCTCTGAGAAGTTAGTGAGCTACAAGCATTGACCATTCAAGAACCTTTCCTGCAAATGCATCATAATAAGGTTGTTCTCCGAACCAATCCTAAATTCCTTCCAAAAGTCATTTCGCCCTTCCATCTCAATCAATCTGTAGAGCTGCCCGTATTCTTCTCGCAGCCACAGTCGCAGAAAGAGCTCTTCATACCTTAGATGTCAAAAGAGCATTGCTTTACTACATTGAAAGAACACAACCTTTTCGTAAAACTAAACCACTTTTTGTGTCTTTTTCACCACGGCACAAAGGCAACCCCATATCAAAATCTGGGATGGCTAGGTGGATTGTCAAATGCATACAGGTTTGCTACCACAAAGCTAAACAAACATTATCTATCCCTCCTAAAGCCCATTCTACACGAAAGATAGTGGCTTCATTGGCATTTTTAGGGAACATTCCCTTAGATGTAATCTGCAAAGCAGCTAAATTGTCTACACCGCACACATTCACAAAACACTATTGTGTAGCTGTTCAAACTAAGCGATACAAAAGGGGATGCTGAACGGAGCGATTGAGCAAATCAAACACTCACCCCCAGTCAACTGATCTGGGTTTAATTCATCACCATTCTTTAGCTCACTCAGCCACCCCAGTTCAGACATGGCCATATGCAAATCAATCTGACCCTGTGCCTCATGGGAACAGTCCAAACCGTACTGCCAAGCCATGTCTAACCTGGACCGGAAACAAGCATCCTGGGACCGGTTTCGGATTCATAATCCTCATCAGCCAGGCTATCTTGAATCCAGTGGCCAAGTGAGCAAGGGACTCACGTCTGAGCATACCCTGCCAAATTAGGGCGAACAAAGAGATACAAACGGGGATGATGGACGGAGCGTTTGAGCAAATCAAACACTCACCCCCAGTCAACTGATCTGGGTTTAATCCATCACCATTCTTTAGCTCACTCAGCCACCCCAGTTCAGACATGGCCATATGCAAATCAGTCTGACCCTGTGCCTCATGGGAACAGTCCAACCCGTACTGCCAATCCATGTCTTCCCTGGACCAGAAACAAGCATCATAGGACCGGTTTCGGATTCATAATCCTCATCAGCCAAGCTATGCCAGCCAAACTAAACAACAAGCTCCTGTGGGCCAGGCTGTACTCAAAACACTGTTTCGAACTACTGCAACAGATACGGGTGGTCGCCGCTAAGAGGGGTACTGCTATACAATCTATGCACAGTGTGTAATCTGCAGCTCATATGCCTTGATCAGAAAATGCTACTCACCAGTATGCATCTGTTCTTGGCATGTAGATCTGCAGAGTTACATACGCCCACCCGCCTCCCCGGCTACCATTATCTGTTCCAGTATTATCATAATTAAATACAGCTTACATGAGAATCCTTCCTGTTTCTTACAAAACTCAATAATTTCCCTGCTCGCGAAAAACAATCTAAGGATGTAGCCGATGCCCATGCGCAGTGTAATCTAAAGGAGGAGTCACCTATCCCATGACTTCCAAAGACTTTTCAGGACAAAAACAACTGCAAACATCCGGGCCCAACACTAGGTGGCGATCTTTGCACAGTGTGTAGCTCTGCAGCTCTACATGCCAAGAACAGATGCATACTGGTAAGTAGAATTTTCCTTATTGATTTTAAAAGGAACCACAAATTTACTTTGGCAGCAAAATCAAGCAAAAGAACTGAATAATATACAATCATAAGGACGATGGCAGAGACCTGTAAATCATTCTTCAGGAAGGAGTTGTGCATATAGTTACCATGACTCCTATAAAAACACACACCCCCCTCAGGACAGTAGATTGAACCATTTACCCCAAATCTTTCCGAACAGTTGCGGGCAGCCCTGGGCTTCAAAGAGGGGTCCTCTTGAGTTCGCGCCAGTCCACTCCATGTCTCCACCTCCGTATAGTAGGGGGCTTGGCCTGAGGCCAGAGTACCGTTATGCCACTTTTCGCCACCGCCACTGCAGTCCCAAGGAAGCGCTTATCGGCTTGAGCCATCCTGGCCATCAAACACACCTAGAATAAGACTTATTGTGTCATGGGGAACCATCCACCCCAGGGTCTGTTTTAGTTCCAGTTCCACACCTACCCAGATTGGTGCAACGACTGGGCATAGCCAGATCATGTGATAGAAGTCAGCTGGGGAGCGATTGCATTGTGTGCAGGTCGAACAGGGCTACAATTGGGCTCTATATAGACGCGCAGGGGTTAGATATGCCATGTGTAAGTAGTAGAGCTGGACTAGACACAATTTGGAGGAGGTCGTCAAGGTCTTAGGAGCCATAAGAGCGTCCCTCCAGTCAGCATCCTCTAAGTGGCCCAGCCAACCCTCCCAGTGGGCGCGCAATGGATCTAGGGTCGCAGGGCCATGGATCACGAGGGAGCGATAAATCAGGGACACCCCACCTCCACCCAGGTTCCCCATCATCACTTGGGCCTCAAGGGGACTAAATTCAGGGAGGGAGGTGGGAGACGAAATGTGCACCTTGAGGGCATGTCTAAGCTGTAGATATTTATAACATTGGGAGGAATGGAGGGAGTAGCACTGCTGCAAGTCCGCAAAGGTTCTGATAAAGTTTTTAAAGGTTTTTTTAATTAAACTATACGTAACCCAGAGGAAGATTGAACAAGACTTAGCTATGCAGCTTTGGACATTGTGAATGATTGCACTGCAATGGAAACATTTTGATTGTCCGATACTGACGACTTATGAAGCACTCTCAAGACTGACGATTTGTAATTCACACAGAAAAAGGTCTCTTTAAAACCCTTGCAGGTTCTCATGAAGGAAAATATTTATTTTGTGTTTTATGTGGTATTTACATTGTATTACACAGTTTCTTCCTCTCTGAATCACATGATTCCCCTAGTGCAGCGGTTTTTAATCCTTTTGACTACGGTGGACCCTTACTGAATCATTACTGGAAGCCATGGACCTCTGTGTAAGCAGTGTCGACCATTTGAACTTCATAATTATACACAGAAACCAGTATACTCCGATGGATCAATTAAACATTTTATTTACTTCACATACAAATAAACAAGTATAGAAAAATCATAATTTTCATTTGTATGAGAAGGTTGGAGCTTTTCTGTTTTGTGTTTTTTTTAACTATTGACTCTAGCATATAGCTTTGCATTTTTTTGCTCTTAATGCATGCTTTCTTTTTGTCAGTACTTCAGTTGTCTCCTGCCATCATCCATACTATATTAGGTTTGTTGTATTTGTTCTGCTCCACAAATTTAGCAATTGATACCAAATTAACATTTAGCCTCCAGTTTTTAAATTCCTTTACATTTGCAAAACAATATTTTCTTTATGTATACTTTATTCATATCTAATATTATTTAATGTTCTAACAAGTCACAGAACACTTAAGTAGATGCTATGGACCGACAGGCATCCATTGACCATAGGTTAAGAATTGCTGAGCTAGTGTCTTGTCTGACAATATCTGGAAGTTTGAATGATGTAACTAACATTATGCCAACCTTTAGTGTAAGGAGTCCGGTAAAGAGTTAATGTTTGGAAGCAAGTTTAAAGCTCTTGCTATCCTAGTTTCCCATTGCTGTTAATTGTTGTAAAAGTGTATAAGTGCTAGTTGTCATGTAGCTGAAAAGCTGTAATTCCTTCTACCTGTGTGGAAGTGCTGTAGGGCATGCTTTTTTTGGTGCTTGCTGCTGTGGATAGTGCAGTAGATAACGGTTCTGGCTGCGGGAAAAAGGCATACCTACTTTCTCAACCCATCCTATCAGGAAGTGCTTTAAGAGCTTTTAGTTTTTAAAAACTGTTTGCAATTAAATCAAGTTAATATTTATGGGCATAGCCTTTACTTTTGAATATAATTCAATGTAATTAAGCCATATTGTCATGGAGATCACTGGAGTTGAAATTAGGTCAGCTCATTTGTATTTAAATTTTTAAGGTATAAAACTACTGAAGCTTTCAGGGATGCAGACTGGAAGAAACTACACCTTTTGTTAATTGTGATGACCAAGCCAACAAAGCCCTAAAAAACATGGTCATTCTTTTCAATAGTTTTGGGCTGTGGTGATTTGCTTGTGCTGATAAACCTGTATTTAGCATGTGTTGCTATAGATTCATATGCTCTGTATTCTCCTCCTATTTAGAGTTGGGCTCGGACGTTTGCACGTTTGTTTTTTTCTTCAAAGACAGCTTTTGTATCAATGGCTGCTCTGTAACTCCACTCTTAGTGGGCAATGTGCATGGACACTGACTCCATGTTGGATTGTTTTTTTTCCCCGCTATCTAATTTGGATGTGTACCGAAGGATCTCTGAGACTCAACGTGTTCTCCACCTTTTTTGTAGTTCCTTCATCTTCTGCTCTTTCTTTGACAACACCCTTGGAGAAAGCCTCATACTGATGAGTCCCTGAACGCCAAGGCCCTTGTGCCCTTTCTCATTGACATTCACCCACTGGAGAATACAGATCTGCATAGGGTAAATGAACGGACGCCTTTCCAATACTGCCTTTGGTGCTTTGCAAAGTACCCATGGTCAGATCATCACAAGGTTTGTAACCTCTGCCTCTCCCCAGACCACGACAACACCTTGTCAAGCTTCCCTTTCCTACCGGTTGAAGAAAACCTCACAGTACCAAAGACAAAGCGGTGTGCTCATCGCAAGATGCAGTCCACCGCTGACATTCTTGACATTTTCAGGGAACAAACCCCCTTTGGCTCCGAGGAAGGTGACCACACCAGCCCTTTGGGCATTCTCCTTCACCTGCCCAGAGGCCAGCCCCTCCAGCGCAAAGAAAGCGGAGGCTCCACCTATCTCCAAGATCAGCGGCCCTTGGCTATTGATCTTCATTATCATTTTAGCTATGGTCTGCTCAAACAGCCACTCCAAACCTCCCAATATGTTTCATGCTGAAGCAGAGCACCGGTCCTGACTGAACCGGGCATCGAGCACCGTGCACAAGACCTAGGACCCTACAGGACCTCCGCTGCCTTTGGGCTCTGATCGGCAGCAAGTGAAGGCCTCGCATCCAAAGAAGGACCCATGCAAGGGTGTAGAGCCCTTACACCACTGATAAGCCCCAACATCACTCTGAGGTGAAGACTCCATCAAAGCTAGCGCCCGAGCACTCATCGGCTTCAAAGCCATCGTAGACACAGAGACCACCTTTGACAACTAGCTATGAGGATTCAGAGCAGCCAATCTTGAATAGACTCCAGGAGGAGCTCAATGCGAGGCATAAGCACTTCTTTATCCACTCCCTCACCAGGGTGATTTTGGCTAAACTACCCCTGCTAAAGCCTACAGAGACTCTGCCTCAAAAGAGAAGACATTCATTCTAGTAGGATTCTGATTCAGAAACATAGTGACTGGGGCTCCAACCCTCACTTTTAAGCTCTACTTCCAACACCACCAACCTTTCACCACCAGTGCCACACTCATGCAACCACCTTCTCTGCCTTTAACCGAGTCACCAGAAGGATCCCCACAGTACTTTTACAACCCAAGCAGTCATTTAGCCCCGCTTACCCTTCGTCTCACATCGCGCACCGTGGACACTGCCTCAAGGGGGTTTAACACCAGGGTCCTTGTGAAACACCATGCCTTGATCCATATCTCGGGGTCTAAGCCAGAGGTTCAGCAGCATCTTCTAAACCTCCCCTTCCATGGGGGGCACCCATTTGGGCCACAGGTTCTACGAGATGCTGGAGCAGATTAAGAAGGATACTGACATTACAAAATCAATTAATGCCCTTCAAACACTTTTTTTAAGGCAGCAGCTGCAAAGGAAGGTCTAAGCCCACTCCACCTGATCCCATGCACTGCTGCCAGTGATTACAGCAGTTATCCCATCAGAAGGCTTGCAAGGAGCACACCAGAGGTGCCTACAAGGGTAACAACAATAAGGGCGAGGGTAGAGGCTGCTCTTGCTTATAACTAAAATTGCCACAAACATGCACAACAGGGAACACTCCTCCCTCTTTTGTATTCCAGCAATCAAACCATTTCTGAGGGCCTTGAGGGTCATCGCTCAGAGTTCCTCTTACCCCTGTATGTAACTTCAGTGTGATCCTACATTTTGTCCACAAAGACACAGGGTGGTTCACAGACCAATCCAAATTTCCTCTCCATGATGGTGTTCCCTTTCCACTTCAACCACCTCTGCAGCCAGATTAGCATAGGGAGCCCTTCATACCCTAGATGTCAAACGCGCTGTCATGTCTTTCATCAACAAGACCAAGCTCTTCTTTAGGCCCAGCTCCTATTGGTAGCTTTTGCGAAACTTCACTAAGGCCACCCTTTTTTTAAGGCTGGTATTGTCGGATGGGTAGCCAAGTTCATCAAGACCTCTTACCATGAAGCCAATAAAGCCCCAGGTGTTGCCCCCAACACACTACGCACAAGAAAGATGCAGCGATGGCCTTCCATGGTTATATCCCAATAGCTGACATATGTAAGGCATCTTGTTGGTCATTACTGCACACATTCGCATAGCATAATATTGTGTGCATATCTTAGCCTACCTGCAGGCTATGGTTTGACAGACAGCCCTTTTTGCAGTCTAACCAGAGCATGTGTATCTACAGCAACAAATGCTATGAATGGAAAATGTTACTTTCTCTGTATGCATATGTTCTCAGTATGTAGTGCTGTAGATTCAAATGCACCTACCATCCACCTTCCCATTTGCTTTTGGCTCTATTTGCAGATCTCCTATTTCACTTTTAACTTAGTTTCACAATACACATGGCATACCATACCTGCATTCATTCGGCACCCCATATTTACTCTCACAAGCTGTGCGAACATGAAGTCTGTGCTGAGATGTATTGCCTACTAAGGAAGTAGTGACAGTGCATTCCATGATTTTAAAACTATTTTTGAAGAAAAACAACTTGCAGACCTCTGAACCCAAAATTAAATGACAGGGGTTTGGCGAGCATGTGAATCACAGCACATGACGCTACGAGCAGATGCTTGAGGGCAAGTAATATTTTACATATATATATATATCATTATTTATTTGCAGTAAGTGTCCTGTTTAGCTGATCTTAACAAAATTTTACTCTGGAGTTCCAGCTTAGTTTTTGAATCTTGAAAAAAGCGAACAATTTTGTTTTCAAAACCAAGCACGTAAAATGTCATATACTCCTAGCCAGATAATAAAGGTTTGCTGAGGACGCTAACAAGAGGTTCAACTGGTGGTATCTCTATATCAGTGCATGGAAACATCTGTGGCAAGGTTTTAAGCCTCTGGAGTCTGTGTAAGCGATAGTACAGCTCCCGCACATCCTTCCTTTCAGTGCTGGTGGCACTTTATGGAAAAATTTAACCCTGTCTGTAAGACATGAGCTTGCAGTTTCAGGAGTCTAATCTCTCTTGCTATGAGACATTTTGGAGATTGGAATTCTAGATGAACTGTGCTTAGTCACTTGTACAGGCTCTCTTGCAGAGGTCTCTCCAGATAAATTATTAGGAGTACTGATTCCATGAAAGGTCTTTCAGACCCGCCTTCCCACAATGTGCTCTGTAGTAATGGCTTTGAAGTAATGTCCATGAGGTTGTGCAAGGGATGAGGGTGGAGTACCAAGTCTGACTTACACTATTGGAGGTAGTTACTGGTTGGCATAAGTGTGTTGGCATGTGAACTCTTTCACTTACTTTAGGTCTATGCTGTCTCAACACATTTTACTGTAGACAGTAGAGGTTACACTTGTAAATCTTGGCAGTGGCTAAAATCATGAATACAATTTTAGAAAGCGAACAGTGAAGTGCACCATTGATGGTATTTTTTTTCTTTTCTAGAAGGTAAGATCAGCCCCACCAGCTTACTTGGAAGTGCTTTAAATATTCCCTTTACGTCAAACTCCGCATCTGTGACAGACCTCACCAACACTCTGAGATCGTACATGGATGGCAGTGGCGGTGAGTGTGCACCTTTGCTACTAAATGACCAAGTATGGTCCATATTATTCCTGTACTTTTTCATCTTTTACGTGCAAAATCCATTGTATAATATCTCTGTACCTCTTTCCCTTTGCTTCCTACCAAATAATTATATTCAAAATATCTATTTCCACAGTACTAGTGCTGCGTCGTAGGATATTTGATAGTCATAAACATTAGAATAATTTCACTTTGTAGTTGATTTATCGACGATCTATTTATTGTATGGAAGGGCTCAAAAGAGAGTGCCAGAATGTTTCTTGGTAAAATTGAAATCAATAGGCTCAATTTGCATTTTACTACCATGTTGAGCACGAATGAGATCAAATTCTTAGATCTTACGATCTACATCAAAGGAAGCAGGCTTCTAACAAAATTGAACAGAAAACTGACAGAGGAGAATACGGTGTTACACTCTGCAAGTTTCCATCCACAAAATTTAATCAGAAACATCCCTTATGGGGAATGCTTAAGAATCCAGCACAACTGAAGTGAGGAATCAGAGGAAAAACGGCAGTCATTGACCTCTGAGGCAGATTTTAAAGCGAGAGGATACACCAATGAATGCATTGAAACTGACGTAGTCCAAGCAAAATCCAGGCCCAGCAAATTGATCTTGTTTAAGAGAGTAAAAACAGAAGCATAATCCAGTGGATCCACTTACAGCAAGCAAGAACAAGCAAATAGAGCAATTATGAAAAAATATTGGCATTTGATTAAGAACTACCCCCATATTGGGCTAAACAGCCCCATGTAGAGCAGGCATCACCTTCAGAAGAGCCAGACCCATAAGACAGGACCTAGTAACTAGTCGCCCTGAAAGTAGAAAAGAGATTAAACGGACATGGCTCACGAACATAAAGGGGCTTCCAGAAGTGCCGGATGAGTAAAGCTTGTCAACTTAGCAAAAATACAACACAGTGCACCTTATCATTGACAGCCTGTGTCAAATATATTAAGGGACAGTATAATTGTAAAACTGAATATGCTATATACATGCTGAAGTGCTCTTGCCATCTAGCATATATAGGGAGTACCATATTAGCATTGCATAAAAAAAGTACTGCAGCACCGCAAAACCATCAAAAATCATGATAGGACATATCCGGTAGCCTGACACTTCGAGGAACACCACAATGGCTAAGTGGCTAAATTGACTTACAGTATATTGGATGCAGTACCAGCAAATGTACAAGGTGGTGACAGGGAAAGAAAGCTTAGACAATTGGATTCGAAGTACATTATTGAAATGAACACCAAAACCCCGGAAGGTCTAAATATAAAAAGTTCTGCACGCAGCTGTAATTAGTTTTCTTGGATTTATAAATGCAAATGCCCCCCTTTTTAAAACAGTTAAGTTTTTTTAAAACATAGAAATTAAACTGCAACAGTTATTAAAGTCACCGTAAGGTAGATTAAACACACACAGTAACACAGACTTGAAGCAGACTGAATCAGAGCGCATACGAGTAGATGCATGTATTTTAATATAGTAAGTAATTTAAATTCAAAATCTATGCCCACTAGGTCTTAATTCCAAGATTATAATCAACTCTGCATTCTCATTAGATAAAAAAATAAGGTGCGTTTATGCCAGAGATGATCATTTAAATATAATTTTTGGTGAGGGGATAATATCGCAATTGACTATTGATGATAGTCAATGGAATTTTCCAGATAGATGGCTTGATAAATGTCAGTGGTTTTTAAGAATTGTGAATAACCTAAAAGGATTGTTGGAAATTTAGGTGGTTTTAAAGTAATATTGTATTGCAATATATCTGCTGCCAAACCCCTGCTGTGCACCTCTCTCTTTGGCCGTGCGAAGGGGTGCGAGTGGTTGGCCAGCATTTTCTTTTTTCTGCTTAAAGGGTTTTCTTTTTTGTCTTGTGGGATTCTCACAGGTATCTCCTGGGACCACATGGAGCTACGCCAGGACCCTCCCCCCCCCCCCCCCAAAACAAGGGCTCAGGTCAGGGTATTCCTAACCTGTCCCCTTCCATATGTTTTTGAACATTTTCAGTACTCAGGGACAGTGTCCCCGAGTCCTGTTATGGCAGCTACAAACGTTTTCTTCAAGTTGCAGGCGCCAATCACATTGCTCTGTCCCGTGGGGTCCCGCAGGCCCGTCCAATCAAACCACTTAATTGTGCCAATTGGTTGCTTGGCAAAAAATAGCTATGCATTTTTTACCTAACGTCCTCTCAAATTGTTGAATAGAATAACACCTAATGGTAAAAATCACACTTTCTATGTAAAGATCTAGCTTTCTGCCAAATTTGGTGTAATTCTGTTCAGCCCTTTTTCTTATGTTGTCTGATTTTTTCCTATGAGAAAAGCATGTGTGTTGCCCCCGCCCGCACTTTTGCTTGGTCCCGGCTTGATAATTCATTCTGAAACTCTCCAGAAAACAGCTAAGCTGGATGAACTTTTTGGGAATGTTTCATAAAGATGCGGCCAACGGCACCAAAGTTGTTAGTGAAACAAACTCTCTTCCTATGGAAGCTTAACTGCTACCTTAGATGCAAATACAGTAAGGAATAAAGTCTGATAGGCTTGCATTGTAAGACTTTAAAAAGCACCCTGTCCCTTAAGGTTCCAATGGCTTCCACTATGTACGAAAGTGCCCTTTTTTTTTTTTGCATGGTTGCCCCCACTATTTGCTAAACTGCTGATGTACTTTGACTGAGTGTGCCCTGGGTTGCTGGCATCCTGTTGCCCAAGGCCTATGTTCTTTCCCTTAAACTGCATTTAGACAAAACCGAATTGCCACACTTTGGCCACAGGCTAGTACCTTGTAAATGGTTCCACAGGTACCAAGGGCACTGTGGCCAGGGAAGGCCTATAAGGGCTGCAGCACTTATTGTGCCACCCTTAGAGGCCCTGTCCCTTTATACACACACACTTCCTATGCAGGCTGCGTGTTTTGGTGCAGAACAAAGTGAAGAGTAGACATGGCACACATCCCTGTGTGCCATACCTACAACCCACTGCCCTGGCATAGGTCAGCCACCCTTCTAGCTGGGTGCACTATACCAGTGGTAAGAGTACAGGTGCATGAGCCCTGTACCCCTACAGTATCTAAGCCAATTCTTAGATTTTGTAAATGCAGTAATGCCATTACAAACTCCACAGCATCATAATGGCTTTACTGAAAACAAGGAAGTTTGGAATCAAACTTCGCATCACAAACCCACACTGATGCCAATGTGGGATTAAAAAAAATGCACTCGGAGGGCATCTTACAGATGCTTCCTAAAAAACGACCTAACACCAGTGTCCAGGCTGAGTGGCTGTTTGCCAGCTGCCACCACCAGACATGTTTCTGGACCCTTGGGTCGAGAGCCTGCTGCACTTGGGGATCTGAAACAATGCACATTCTGGGACGAGGTGCCAAGCCTCCTCCCCAAAGATGGGCAGGGTCCACAAAGTGAAAGCTTCAATGGCTTGCTGCCTTTGTGTGCTTCCTCAGGCCTTTGCTGCTTTCAGCATCTGGCCCCCACAGGTTCTGACCCCTACTTTGGGCGGGAGAACCGTCTGGAAAACCAAGTGTGAAAGGGAGGTATGCCCACCTTTGCCAACCCCACCCCTCCAGTGAGGGAGGCGAGGTGAAGCACAACTTTCAGTACCTGCCATCTTGCAGATGGGGAACACACCCAACCAGAGCGAGACCTATGCCCCCTACCACTGGAGGGTGGTATAGTAGGTGGTGTACCCACCCCAAGGAAGGGAGCCATTGGTCCCAACCTTTACTTACGCCCCTTATCTAATACCTTGCCTCCTCAGTAAAAAACTGACCAGAAGAAAAGAAGGACCAAAGAAGCCGTGATAGAACTAAGAAGAGGGCGACGACCTCTGATGTGGCCCCAGCCCTACCGACCTGTCCACACCTCGAACCTGCTCTATCGAAAACCCGGTGTGTCCTGCAGCCAGCAGCCTCAAGAACCCGAAGGGCCTGCTCTGCCTTCCAAACCAAAGACTTTGTCTCCCGTGAGCACTGGATTTGTTCGCCAACAGACTCAGACTCCAGCCAAAACCGTGAGTCTGCACCATATGCCCACAGCCCGAGTTAGAGTGGGCCAACACCAGGAGGAGGTCTCCCTGGCGATCTTGACCTGAGATCTGGTGATCTCTGACCTTCTTCGAATCTCTAAGCAATGCCTGCAGTCTCTTTCCGGAGGGTCCTCCCGACCTCTACTCGAGCTGGTAAGGAAAACCGGACGCATAAAAAAGCCCACTGCACCGAACATCCCACGGCCTTGGGTGGTCCAACCGACTGTGTCCCAGCATCCCAACTTACCTCTCGAACCGGTGGTCACCTCCAGAAGATCTTTGTCCCCCTGCCTGCAGTCTTTGTTGCAACCGGAGAATCCCCATTGAAAACATCAGGGCACCTGACACCAAAACAGCACCCGGCATCCAGCCGCCCCGGCACCGCTGCGGCTGTACTTTGGGTGCTAACGCCGATCCCCCTTTGCCCTGAGCCTAACACCAAGAGCTTTCCTCCCACAACCGTGTGGCCTGCTTGTGAGAAGCCACCAACTGGCGGCCCCCGTCCCCTATTGGATGACATTGGGCCTCAGCACCTGACCTCCCTATCGCCGCTGAGGGTGTTTCAAGAGTGCATCCTTGACCCTTGGTGAACCCTGGATCTAACACCAAAATACCAACTCCCACAAAACAGTACTTTCCTGCAAACCATTAACTCAATTTTTCTCCGTAGGAATACATTGACTGTTTTTCCTTGAAAATGTGGAGTTGATTTGTATGGAACTTTGAAAAACTGTCTATTTACAAAAAGTTAATTACTTACCTTTTGTCAAGGATATATCTCAGTGTGATATCTAGGCTCATTACACTGATTAGCAAAAGTAATCTGAAAAGTAATCTAAAAAGTAACGTGCATAGTGACCTGCAAATTAATTTCGACACATTTACTTGCCAGTAAATCAAACAACTGCATTCGAACCGGCTTTCAATTGTAAAATATTACATATGATTTTGCAAAGCATTTACTTCACTTACCTGCACCAGGCTTGGCTTGGTTTTAAGAAATAAAATAACATAATATTTTTGATACAAACTAATTGGTCTGAGGTCAGTCTCTGAGTGTGTGGCCTCATTTGTGCCTGAGTGTGTACATGCTAAACACTACCCTCTGATAAAGCCTTACTGCTCGCCCATACTACTACAAATAGATAGTAAGGTGCTATCTACTTTTACCTCTGCCTACCTTTGTGGTTCCCCTGGACTCTGCACACTATACCTCATTTTGGTATGGTATATACAGAGCGAGCTTCCTACAACTACCACAACCCATAAGTGTTTTCTGAGTAATTGCTCACAAAACTTTATTTTTCAATTTCATTCTGTATCTTATACATTTCAGATTGTCTGAAGTATTTTTTTTCTTGACCTTTGCTTGACAACATGCTTTCCTCGTCTGGCAAGTGCCCATCCTGTAGAAGAGCAAAAACTGCCATAGACCCACATGAAGTATGTTTAGTGTGTTTTGCCATCTTCCCACTCTAGAAAGGAATGTGCATTCTACCTGAAAAAGTCCAAGAGGATCCTCAAGGATTGTGAGTATACTGAACTGCATGGGAACGTGAAGCAAATGAGAGTAAAAGAACTGACAAACTGCTTCCACTGTGATGGTGCCAGCAAACTGAAATGAATGTCAAAGAAGGAGATTCAGGAAGAAGTTGAAAAAAGAAGAGTCATCGATCTTCCAATTGACGTTGTTTCCTGTCTCCATCTAAGACTTTGATGTTAGCGAAAACATAAGTGCTGCTGTCAGGAATTAGCTCAAGGTTCAAATACTACCATCAGTCCTTTAAGTGGTTGATATGGAAGCATTTTAAGTAAACAACTGTATCCTATTCCTTGTTAATTCACTCATTCTCACTGCACTGTTAGCCTTTGTTTCTAACTTACAAACAACACAGTCTCACAGGCTATGTCTGCACATAAACTACCAGAAATCTGTCCCAATTCAAGCAAGTTCACCTTAGCGTGGGCTACCTTAGATACAGCAGAAAGAAAAGTATTTTCTTTGGAGGAGTGTGTGCAATCATTCTGAGAGTAGTGTCAGCTGCTTTTGAAGATTCCCAGTTCAACAGCTGGTTACATTTCCTCTCTAATAGCTTTCATGGCATCTTCTAAACTTTCATGTCAAATAGTCTATACTGGTGGTGCAAACGAGGCAGTCTCCTGCTTTCAGCGTGGAGCTCCAACACAGAGTGTTACAGATGCTTCTGCCAGGTTTAGAGGTGCATCAAGTGCCTCTCTCCCTGCAGGGCCTTTGGTCAAGGGGGAGTAGCCTCACATTCTGTTTCTTTGAAATTCACATCAATTCAGATGGACAATCATGCATCCCTTGAACAAACATAGGGACAAGGTTGAGGCTGTTAGCACTGAAGATGCAGAAGATATGTTTGAGCGTATTGTTAATAGAAGTTCACCTGCCAGGCGTTCTGCATTGGCAAGCATAAATCCTTAGCAGATTTTATGAAGATAACTATGAAGGGTTTTAGATAGTGGTTTTCCTCTAGAAATCTTCACAGCTTGGAGCTATCCAAAAGTATATCTATTCCCCATGCCTCGGAGAAAGAAATGGCAAGACTTTGCTTCCAGATCCAGGTTCTCTGGGCATTTCTCTTTTGGTGAATTGGTCGAAGGCCTTACTATAGTCAACACATATCATCCGATTCCATTGATACCAATACCTATTTTGAAATTCTGGATTTTCAGGCAACATAAATCCTTATCGGTCCAGTCAATCGTGGTAACTAGACATGCACCAAATGTCAGTGAAACCAATGTAAGCTGAACATCCTCACCAGATTACAAGGTCAGATACTCCATTTGAACATGACATCCTTGAAATTCTTCTCATGGGATGAGAGCAGACTATATGGACATCTAAATTATCCTGAGATGTGCATGGGCATTCTAAAAAAGCATTACGGCCATTAACCACATCGCTGCTGTGCATTTTCCCCTCCTGTGCTGCATGAGAGTAATTCCCATTGTTCATGACGAGCTCAGCTCGTCATCAGCACAGCTCCACTGTGCCTCATGACGAGCTGAGCTCGTCATGAGCATCGAAGGGGTTAACAAGAGCTCCCTGCTGCATCAAATCGATATTTTGTTTTTGATGTCACAAACAACGGCACGTTTAAGCATCATTTTTTTGCTCAATATTTGAAACCTCAGATTCCTCACCTTGTTAATATTAATATCCTGCCCTGCGGGATCTGGATATTTTTCTCAGCAATTCACTCGGGCAAAGGTAGGTGGCTTAGTGCATCTTCCCTAGGTTCAGCCCACTCTTAAAGTGACATCAGGGCCACATATCACAACTACCTCTGCGCGTAGACCTCGCTTCCTTTCTTTCCTCTGGTTCCAATTCTAATTCACTCCCTTGATTCTGTCACTGACAGAAAATCTTCTTTACAGAATTTTTCCAGTCTACAAGGGACATGTCTCCCCCCAAAAAGTACACAATTTTTAACTGTGCAAGGTATTGCCATAAACTGATGTAAGTGACGGACACCCATGAGGTCCGTCCCTGGTATCTCAGCTCCTCACATGGTTTTAAATCGTGTGTCAACTGTGCTCAAATGAATCTGAAAGCCATTTGACATTGCGATGTTAAACTCTCACGGAACACCGCAGAAACGAGCAAAAGGCTTGATCTCTGCAACAGGCGCATTCCTGATCTCGAGGTTATTCCGTAGAAACTGCCCTTCCAAGTCATCAGGTAAATGCTCGGCGTCGAGATCTTCGGCGTCGACGGCTTGGACGTCGAACTGGCTTTCGGGTCCTTGGACGTTGCCGAGGCTTTAGGGTCTTTGTCCCTCGACGTCGATCGGTCCTTTTCGGCGACGATCTTCGACGCTTTCTGCTGGTCAACAGCCTTCGGCGCCAGGGACTCCTTCTCCGAGGATCCGCTGGGCCTGCTTGTGGTCGCGGACGGCAGATGTCGCTGCGTCGGCGCCTTCGGGCTCTTGGCCTCGAGCTTTCGAGACTCAGGGTCTCTGGTGTTCTTATGGGACGTCGAGTCTCCTACCTTATCAGGTGTCTTCTTGTAATCGGTCTCTACGACCGTGTAGCAGTCGTCTTCTGCGGCAGCGTTGTCCTCCTCCTCTGAGGGCATCCCCAGCTCGTACAGCGATGGCGTCGGGGATTTTCCTCAGAGGGCGGCGTGTGCTACCCTCTGTCTCTTCCTCACTCGGAGGGTCTTCTGGGCGAAGACGGCGCAGGCGTTGCAGTCCTCGCTTCTGTGTTCTACCGGTAGGCAGAGGTTGCAAACCGGGTGCTGGTCCTTTTGTGCGTACTTGTGTCTGCAGTTCGGGCAGAACTTGAACGGCGTGTTGTCCATCCTCGTGCGTTCAGGCCTCACTGAGCGCGTGGACGTCGACGATCGTCGAAGTTCTCGAGGTTTTCACCTTCTCTCCTCTTCGTCAGTGTTCTGCGAAGTCTTCTCTGGTCTTCTTCTTGCAATATCTCCTCCAACTTCCACTCTTTTCAGTACTTTCTCCAAAAATGTCTGGAGCCCAACGGGAACGATCCAGACCCGACCGCGGAAAAAAGAATCTGAAGATGGCGCCCAAGAGTGGGAGCTTCCGCAGGAAGCATGCCGACGTCACCGGAAATGCGCCCGAGGAGGTGTGACGCCGACGCCCACTAGGGCTACAAAAAAAAAAAAACAAAGAAAAGACTACGAATCCGGACCCAACCACAAGACTGCGGAATATGCACAGCATAGTGAATCCAGAAAGATCTTCAAGCTGCAAAACTACACCGACTGGTAAGAAACTATTCATTATTCCCTAGAAACTGCCCTTCCAAGTCATCAGGTAAATCAAATTCCAAAAAGAAGCATAATGAGTCCAAGCGTGGCTCCCCGTCTTCCAACCACTCTTGTCTTGAGAAGTCATGCAGATATCAGGGGACGTCTCCTGCAACGGAACTGATCCCTCAACTTGCCCTGATTCAGACAGTATTTCTGGAGGCATTGGCGATGCCACAACAGATCCGAGCCTTCAAAGAGGCAATGTTCCGGATTTTTGTTACCTTTCCAAATCCCTCTAGTGCCCTTTCAGGGCCCATGGAACCTCACGTTGCCATCTGTCAATGCTTCCCAGATGCAGACTCTCTCATGACCCCCTTCCGGAACATGCCCTGTCTCCGGGGCCAATGCCTGCACATTCTCGGCGTGGCAACCCATACCATTCCCCTGGACGTTGTCACCGGAACGCTGAAGGAAGAACCTATAGTCCTATTGGACTGAAGTGAATGCACTGCAACCTCAGCCAAGGTTGCACCTAGCTTCATTCCAACCCCAATCAAACTCTGAAGGCATATTTCCATTTCCTCAACGTTTTTCAAACCTTGATGGAGCTAGTAAGCCACACCTATGTGTTAAGGAAAACTTCTTTTTGACCATACAAGATTCCAGTGGCCGTGGCACCTCCCCTGACACTAGCCTTAAATGTACACCTGGCCCCTCCATTTATAAAACCACCTCCACCATATTGGTGATTGGGAGGGTGGCAGAAGTGCTAGACTCTCCAGCTTCCTTCAGTGAGGTCAAAACAAATTTCCTCTCAGAGGCACTGCTGCTGGGAAAGACCTCCTCAGAGCCACTACTCCCCATTAATGAAGCCCTCAGAGAAAACACCCTCCTGGGCAAAGCTAGGATCTTGCCCCCCTTTCAATAGGCCGAATGCTACGAGACATTGGCCAGCTCTGGTGGACCCACCTTCCCTTGTCCAGGGTCCCAAATCGGAAAGCCTCATGGTCCAAGTCCCCACTTCCTTCCCAACTACACCGCCGGATAGGGAGTCCACATGCATGGAGGCCTTTGGAGAAGGGATTATATCTTCCTTGGGCATTACTCGAATGGTACGGCCGGCACTGAATCGGATCCTGGGGGCCTGACTGTCACTTAAGCGGCTGGCACGGAACTGGATGGGGCCCCTTCTGACTCGGCACAGCCCAAAGGCTCACCAGTGGTGTCGGGAACCCATATATGAGGCACATGGTCTCATAAAGCTTTTATTTGGGATTTGGTCACTCCGGCTCCCATAAAGTCTGGGTTTTCGGCCCAGGTACTACAGTGGATCCAGGCCTTGAATGATGATGCTCCGTTGTCTTGTTGCCTGACGGACGAGACTTACCCAAATGTACTGAGGATTTGGAGTGGGACGAGGATCTCAAACATTTTGACCACTCCCAGGACCTGGAGTGTCGCCCGCTTAGCCACCATGAGCTTAGAGTACTGCTCCAGCAGAGCCTTAGGATTCAAGGCGTGGCAGTCAGAGCACGACTTCGGGTCGTGGTCTCACTTGAGATCACCACAGGCATACAGTCACTGCAGGGCTTTAAGGGTGACTTTCCTGGAGGACATCCCTGCCACATTAAGCGGAAAAACACTAAAAAAGAGAAGACAAAAAGTCAAGAAATTCTGAATGGGTAGCTCTTCTTCAGATCAGTGCTGGGTAGCATGGAAAAAACTGAAGTCCGAGCTTAGGTGGCAGCTATATAGGTGCCTCAGACATCACTACCAGCACGGACGATACACGTGGGTCCAAGCGACACCATCAACTGGCGTGCAGGGTACTGCTCATGAAAAATCTTCTGGATCCAGTTCGATGCCTGGGCATCTCAAAGGTAAGGATCCTGCTGCTAGATATAGTTTCCACCAAATAAGGCGCTACTAAAGAGAAGTAACTTGTTTTTTAGGACTTCAGTGAAGACAAATTCTTCCCCTTCATAATGCACACTGACTAACATGTATGCAGTCTTATATGTAGTAGAGATTCCCATACATGTACTCTTTCTGTATGCTTTTTAAAAAAAAATATCTGACACATGCCGTGCACCCTGCTCTTCTATGCATGCACTGCAGCATGCAAAGATATCTGCTGACCTTACACTTGCAGTACAGACTGGATGGCTCTTTGCTGGCCTTTACACCTGCATTTAAGACACGAAGATTTTTGCTTCCTCAGATGCTGTGCAGACTGGAACTTTTTCTGAAGCTGCTCCTGCACCTTCAGTGATTATTCCCAGGTCCTCAATGTCTCAAACATTCAGTGATGGTCATTGATTTTTTTTCTTTGGTTAGAGAAGCACAATGTTCGAGGCATGTGGGCTGCTGAATTCATATCTTAGCATAGATCGCCGCCTAGTGTTGGGTCCGGATGTTTGCACCTTGTTGTCTTGGAAGAGTCTTCGAAGTATCACGAGATAGGTGACTCCTCCCTCTGGACTACAGTGTGCATGGGCATCTTCATCTTCATATTGGTTTTTTTCCCGCCATTGGGTTCGGATGCACTTTGACAGCTCCAACTTCGGGACCGAAGTTTTACAACTTTCCAAGGCCAAAACTTTCTACATTCGACGGTATTGTTTCCACTCGGTATCCCTCGACTATACAACAGTTTCCACTTCGCTCCTGTAGTCGACGCGAGCCGTTGGGCCTTTTCGACGCCACGTGGGCCTCCTGCTGATGGAAAGGACCCCGTTTAAAAGATGCCCACAGTGTGCATTTAAGTTTCCACATAGTGATACGCATAAAGTATGCAAAAGGTGCCTATCTCCAGAGCACAACAAAGCAAACTGTCCCGCTTTTGCTCTGTTCCGGTCGAAAAAAACTATCCGGAACCGAAGAGCTGCTCGACAAGAGATGCAGCGCCAGGCACCAGACCCGGAGAACATTTTCGACGACTAACATGACCTCCCAGAGGTGGCGGACTCCGACCTGGAAATAGTCACCGTAGAGGACCAGTCGGACTCCGATGACCACATCACACTGGGGCAAACCGTGAGTACCAAAGCCTCTACTCCGCCTCCACCTCCACAATTTTCCGGTCAAAGCATCGCCCCAAAGCCTTAGCCGCGACCGCCACACCGCTTCAGAAGCCCCGCCTTCCGGCTCCTCTCCGAAGACCACACCCAAGCCTTCCGGTACCCCTGGACCGAGCAAAACACTTTCCAAAGTGCCCTTAGCACAACTCAAAAAAGTCGTCGAGCACAAGAAGGCCGTCGACTCAAAAACGGCCGCAGAGCCGAGAACGAGCGTCGACACCAGCAAAGTCGTCGCCTCGAAAGAGGCCGTCGGGCCGAAGAAGGCTGCTCATCATACAAATGAAGTCCAGCCCAAAAAGACGCTCGATCCAAACAAACCCGTCGACCCGAAAAAAGCTCCAAGGGTCCTCGAGTCTGAAACTCACCATAAAGAAGCGTCCGATCCAAAATCTTCGGCGCCGAATCCACGGACAGTGGAAGAAGAACTTTTTTATCCAGATCCAGTGTACCCAGAACAACAAAGACGGTATATAGACCCTGATACAGGCCATATATCCGTTTACAATAAAAACAAGAAAAGACTGGACACAGAAGCACATTCTCCTGCTCCTCCTTAAAGAAAGGACTTTGGCACATCCCCTTCAGGACCTTTCACAGGCATGCCTTATGTTCCATATTCTCCCACACCTGTAGATTATGATGAGGAAGAGGACATGGGTGAGGATCCTCAGGATAACTTTATACAAACTAATGATCAAGGAAACCAGGATGACACATGGACTGACCATAATGATCCTGATGACACACATTATACACAACCCATAACAGATCCCTCTCCATACCCCACAAAGCAAAGCCATCCCCTACTGACGACAATGTCGCTTTTAACCAGCTAGTGGACAGGGCAGCTCAGTATCATGGCGTACACATGCACACTGACCCTATAGAGAAGGATTTTCTATTCAGCACCTTCCCAACATCAGAGAAGAGTGTGTGTGTACTCCCTGTGCTAAAAGGAGTACTAAAGCACGCACCAGACATCTTTAAAGACCCAGCCAGGGCGCATGTCCTCAATCCAAGGATTGAAAAAATTATATAAACCGGCCCCTACAGACCCCTCTTATAATAAATCTCTGCTACCACTAGACTCCCTAGTTGTATCTAATGCCAGAAAAAGAGCAAATTCTCAAACTGGGGATGCTCCCCCTCCTGACAAGGAGTCAAAAAGTTTAGAAGCCTCAGGGAAAAGGGTGGCCTCTCAGGCAGCAAATGCCTGGAGAATTGCCAATACCCAAGCTCTCCTAGCACGCTATGACAGAGCACACTACGACCAACTGGAAGGCCTATTACAACACCTACCAGAACCCTCTAAGGCAAAAGCAAACAACATAATACAGGAAGGTAAATTAATCACTAACGCATCCATAAAATGCGCCCTTGATGTAGCTGATACAGCCGCTACGTCTGTCAACACAAGTGTATTACTACGCCGGCATGCCTGGCTACGCATTTCTGGATTTAAAAATGAAGTGCAATCTACCATACTCAATCAACCCATTCTTGTTTAGCCCTGCGGTTGATACCATCTTAGAAAAGATGAAAAAAGATACTGACACCGCTAAGTCAATGGGT
The DNA here is from genome assembly GCF_964263255.1 of Lissotriton vulgaris. Lineage (NCBI taxonomy): Eukaryota > Metazoa > Chordata > Amphibia > Caudata > Salamandridae > Lissotriton > Lissotriton vulgaris. Next base: position 353,411,826 of record NC_141687.1, read on the forward strand.
GCACTTCAATTCCAACAGTCTAGGAGCTCCTTTCGTCGCTCCTCCTTTCGAGGCTCAGGCAGAGGCAACACATCCCAAACCTCTTCGTCATTCAAAAGCACTACACAAGGCACCTTTAATAAAGGCTCCAATAGAGGTGGTTATAGAGGGAACAATAACAAAGGCAGAGGACGTGGCAATATTAACACCCGAGCCTCCGCTGCCACCAAACAGTGACTTTTTCACACCCCCTCCAGACCACTTAACACCAGTCTGAGGCAGAATAACACAATTCCTACCAGTCTGGAACGCTATCACTACAGACAAGTGGGTGAGAAAAATTATCCAGTATGATTACTGCCTGGAACTCACTTCTACTCCACCCAACATACCGCCCAAACACCGTCCAATGTCCAAAGAACAATTACAACATCAAGGGACAGGGATATACTCTCTATACTTCCTCATTCCCAAAAAAGATGGCTCCCTCAGACCAATATTAGACCTCAGACCTCACAACCATTACATACTCTAGGATCATTTCCATATGATCACTCTACAGCAGGTACTCTCACTACTCCAGCAAGGCGACTTCCTCGCCACACTAGACCTCAAGGATGCGTACTTTCACATCCCTATACATCCAGCTCACAGGAGATGCCTCAGGTTCACAATAGAGGGTCAGCACTACCAATTCAAAGTTCTCCCCTTCGGGGTAACTACTGCACCAAGGGTTTTTACAAAATGCCTAGCAGTAGTAGCAGCACACCTCGGGAGGCAACACATCCATGTGTTCATGTGTTCCCTTACCTCGACGATTGGCTTATAAAAGCCAACTCAGAAGTACAGTGTGCCAGCCATACCTCGCAAACAATCCATCTACTGCTCAGTCTAGAGTTCTCCGTAAATTTCCCAAAATCACATCTGCAACCCTCCCACATACAGCAATATCTGGGAGCAACAATAGACACCTCAGTATCAAAGGCATATCCAAATCCAGCCAGGATAGCCAACATACAATCTCTCATTCAAAGATTTCAGCCACAACACTCCCTTCCAGCTCGAGTGTTCATGCAGCTTATAGGCATGATTGCCTCCTGCATATTCATCGTCCCTCATACTCTGCTTCAGATGCGCCCCTTACAGGAATGCCTAGCACGCCAGTGGAACCAAACTCAAGGGCAACTAAAAGACCTAATGTTGGTAGACAGTCGCACTTTCCGCTCTCTGCAGTGGTGGAACCCACAAAACCTTTCCACGGGCAGACTGTTCCTAGAGCTGGTTCCACAGGTAGTATTAACAGTGGACGCATCAGTGACAGGCTGGGGAGCCCATCTGCTTCAATATACAGTCCAAGGTCGCTGGACAGTCAAGCAAAAGACACTACATATAAATCACTTAGAGTTGCTAGCAGTTTTTCTAGCAATGAAAGTTTTTCAGAAATACTTGCGCAACAAGGTTGTGTTAATCCGGACGGACATGACAGCCATGTACTACATCCAAAAGCAAGGGGGACATACTCTCTGCAACTATCTCACCTAGCACAGAGTATATGGAAGTGGGCAATTCCAGAAAACATTTATCTCCTGGCAGAACACCTCCCAGGAATGGACAACCAGATAGCAGACTTACTGAACTGACAGTCAGCAAGTACACGAATGGGAGATTCATCCTCTAGTTCTCCAACCATTCTTCCAGAAGTGGGGACATCCAGACATAGATCTGTTTGCCACAAACGAAAACTCAAAATGCCCGTCCTTCGCTGCCAGGTTCCCACACCTGTTGTCACAAGGCAATGCGTTATGGATAAACTAGTCAGGCAGATTTGCTTACGCTTTTCCACCAACCCCAATGATTCCATTAGTGGCACGCAAGCTAAGGCAACAGTCGCTTATAATGATCCTGGTTGCTCCTACATGGGCAAGCGAGCCATGGTACACAACGCTCCTAGAACTCTGTGGTTCCTCACCAAAAACTGCACCTCTCACCACAACTGCTAACACAGAACCATGGAGAAATCAGGCACCCAGATCCCAATCAATAGAACCTAGCGATCTGGCTCCTGAGGTCTTAGAGTTCGGATACCTTAACTTGCCTCCAGACTGTATGAACATTATCAAGAAAGCAAGGCGTCCCACTAACCGAGCATGCTACGCAGCTAAATGGGAAAAGATTTGTAATTTATTGTAATAACTAAATCAATCCTTTAGATGCCTGCATCCAAAATTTAATCTGTTACCTGCTACATCTTCAAAGATGTAACCTAGCATACTCATCTATAAGGCTACACCTTGCTGCTATAGCAGCATATCTTCAAAACAGACATGTGTCCCTTTTCAGAATCCCACCTATAAAAGCTTTTATGGAGGGACTTAAAAGAATTATCCCTCCAAAGCATCCACCTTCTCCAGTCTGGAGCTTAAACCAGACTCATGGGACCCCCCTTTGAACCCCTGCAATCATTGTGAACTACAGTTCTTAACATGAAAGGTGGCATTTTTTATTGCTATTACCTCCCTCAGGCGAGTGAGTGAGCTACAGGCACCAACCATTCAGGAACCTTTCATGCAAATACACCACAATAAAGTAGTACTTCGTACAAACCCTAAGTTTATGCCATAAGTCATATCCACTTTCCACATAAATCAGTCCATAGAATTGCCAGTTTTCTTTCAAAACCCGCAATCCGTGGCTGAAAGAGCTCTACACACACTAGACGTTATAAGAGCTCTGTTATATTACGTTGACAAAACAAAATCATTCAGAAAGACAAAGCAACTATTTGTAGCTTTTTCACCACAACATAAGGGTAACCCCATTTCCAAGGCAGGAATAGCCAGATGGATAGTTAAATGCATTCAAATATGCTCTCAAAAAGCGAAGCGCACTTTAACAGTTCCCCAAAAGCACACTCCACGCGTAAAATGGGGGCATCCATGGCTTTCCTAGGAAATATTCCCTTAGAAGACCTATATAGGGCAGCTACATGGTCTACCATACACACTTTCACAAAACACTACTGTGTTGACGTGCAAGCTAAGCAACAAGCTACTGTGGGCCAGGCTGTCCTTAAACCTCTTTTTCAAACCACTGCAACTGGTACAGGTGACCACCACTAGAGGAGAAACTGCTATACAGTCTGTGCTGAGATATGAATTTAGTAGCCCACATGACTCGAACGGCAAATGCTATTTACCAGTATGCATCTGTTTTTGGCATGTAGGGCTGCTGAAATTCATATACCCACTCTCCTCCCCGGTGCTTGTCACAGCTGCATGGTTCTCTTCCTTACATACATTTTCATGGTCATCTCTTACCTTACTATACTCCATCTTTGCCACAATGGCGAAAAACAATCTGAAGATGGAGAAGATGCCCATGTGCACTGTAGTCCAGGTGAGGAGTCACCTATTTCGTGATACTTCGAAGACTCTTCCAAGACAACAAGGTGCAAACATCCAGACCCAACACTAGGCGGCGATCTATGCTAAGATATGAATGTCAGCAGCCCTACATGCCAAGAACAGATGCATACTGGTAAGTAGCATTAGCCTTTTACGTTGTTAAACATGCTCAAGCAGAATGGTTCTTACTGATTGGAAATACTCACCTGGTCAGGTGGACCTGGTACTAAACTTCTCAAAGCTAATGCTGCTCTTTTCCACAGAGATCGAGATAAACCTGCTGGATGACAAGCTTATTAAGTTTTTGGCCTTCCAGAGGATACAGCAACTTTTCACACCTAAGGCATCACCAGCAGCCAACAGTGTAGCTCCGCACCAGCCACATCCTGTCGGAACGCAGCCAGAAGGTGAGTGTCCTGCAACACATGGCTATGGTATAGGCTGTTTGAGTAACACTTGAGCAGCGATTGGTTACATCAACCCTGCTACTAACCAACCACACCGGTGGTGTACATCGGGGGGGGCGGGGGGGGGGGGGGAGAGGGGGTGAGGAGTTTTCTGCCATCAATATTTACTTTTTGCTTCCTTTAACTGGTCATCCATGAAAGCATACATTTTGCAGTATAAATCTGTTCTGAATTCACATGCTATGTGCTGTTCCGCCATCTAATAACTTGGTCAAAAAGTGGAAGGCGGCAGAAGGGTCGCATGCAAATCTAGAAGATCTTCAAGCTGCTAACCCATTCTTACAAGTATAATGGTTTATTTTGCAGCGTAATTATCTCCCAGATTAATTCCTTGCTTTTTTGTATTGTTTACTTCACTATAGTTGGTAGCATATGCTGCTGTAAATCACATGCTCTTTACACTCTCGCCAACTAGTATTGGTCACAGATGTTTGCAGGTTGTTTTTCTTTGGCATCCAACCTTCAAAGCTGAAGACTTCCTGCTAGCCAACAGGTACACAGCAATCCACACCACCTCAATGGCACTTCCCTTCAAGACCTCGGCAGCCCTTTCAAGGCAGAATTAGGGAATGGGCCAGCTCAAAGAGGCGGGCTTGTTGAGCAAATTAATTCAGCAAAGGTTAGCCCCACCACATAACATCACTGGGGGAAGAAAAGAAGACTTCCTCTAGGAGTGGAGACCAATCACCTTGGACAAATAGATACTGAGCATTAACCAACACCGTTACTGTATTGAACTCCTATAAACGCCAACAAGTGTCGTGCAAATAAAGTGAAAACATACGAAGGAAGAGCAACAGCATTTGCAAAAAAAAGGTGCAGGAGCTGCAACAAAAGCAAATGACGAAAATGTACCAATCAAAGTGATTAACACCTTCGCTGCTTTGCAAATATCCCTCCCCAGTGCTGCGCTGTCCATTGGAACTAGTGCTGAATGGATGTCCAATGGTCGTGCGCAGCACTGGGGAGGTAGCGCTCGTGACGACCGTTGGCCGTCAGCAGCGCTTAAGAGGTTAACAAGGGAATCAACCTGTTTGTTTCCTGGTGCTAAGACAAATCACTGAGGCCAATTCTGGATCTCCAGTTTCTGAACAAATTCATGAGACAAAATATCAAAATGACAACACTTCAAGAGGCTATTTCGTGTCAGTGGAAAGAGGAATGTATGGCAACAATAGAGAAACAGATAACTATCTGCATGTACCAGTAAGCAAGAAGCATAAAAGATTAATTTGCTTAGTTGTCAATCAATATCTAAGAAGACAAGGAATATATGTATACTCCTACCTAGATGACTGGCTAGTAAACGTGAGCTTGTTCACACAATGCTAAAGGACCATAAAGACAGTTATCCATACACAGTTCAGACTGGATTTTTCAATAGCATTTGGGAAAATCTTACCCAATACCAGAAAGGGAAACTGTCTTCATGGGATCAAGGTTCAACTCTAGGGACCCCCAAAGGATTCCCCTCTGCCCACAGGATCCTGGCATTGACCGACCAAGCCCCCCTTTATCAGAATGAGCATTATGGCTTCATGCATTCCATTAATCCCATATGGCAGGCTACTTATGAGACCAATACAAGAATGGATACAGAAACAGTTGGGAGTATCTAGCACTTGCTACTCAGAAGGTACAAAAGTAAATGGCATGATGAAACTTAAGCAGTGTAGCAGTAGGCAGACCTTTTATGCTGCAAGCTCCTTCAGGGACTGTTACCACTAATGCACCCCACACGGGATAAAGAGCACACATGGTGAACTAAACATCATGGATTTGTGGAAAACAAGGGAAGCAGTACAACACATTTGTGCGTTGGAACTGAAAACAGTCTTACTGGCTCTAAGAGCTTTTCACACATGGATAAAGGAGAAGACAGTGAAAACTCCAAGATAGCAGGAAAAATAAGCTTTCTGATGGTAATATACCTACCAGATGCTAAAAACAGTGGCAGCCAGCCCTAAGCAGGCAAGCAACCATCTCACACAAATGAGATGTGGAACACCAAGTATTAGAAAAGGTACACCAGAAATAAATGTTTGCAGCACCAGAAAATGCAAAATTCCAAAACTTTGCATCCATGCACCCACACCACCTGTCCCAGGGAATACCCACTCAATAGACTAGTCAAGGTATTTTGCCTACTTCTCCAGTGCCCCCACCACCGGGAGACCAGCATGAGGCACCTCTGGACCATGCAGTCTTATGGTACAAGCTTTGGAATTTTCTCGACATGGAGAAAATCACAGCAGCATTAGAAAACAAAACCAGCTATTATTTTTACAAGGTGATCGACCTTTTGCATAACATTTTTATCTCGGGAATTCAAGGCACTCGCTTTTCCAAAATATCTGCAAACTGAGACTCACACAAATTCATGCATCTGAAAGAAACACGTTAGTGTTAGATTCTTTACCTTAGAATATCCCCAGGCGTCAGTCTGGATCCGGAAACTTTTGCGTAGCAGTACCCCTGCGCGTCGGTAGGCGTCGTCTGCAGGCGTCCCCTGCGGCTCCGCGTCCGTCGTTTGCGTCGTGCGCCGTGATGACGTCGCTGGAGTATATAGACGCCGCCTCCGCGCGCTGACGTCAGTTCTTCTTTTTTCCACGCCAGTGGACGCAGATCTGAAGAGCAGTACTCCGGTCTTTGACCAAGTTTTTTCGAGTTGTTATCACTTTGTGCCTATTAGGATGCCTGGGTTCAAGCACTGTGATGACTGTGAGCGCACGATGTCGGTCACAGACCATCACCGCCTCTGTCTCCGGTGTCTGGGCCCCGACCACGACGTGGACTCCTGCGTCCACTGCCGGGCCCTCACCAGCAAAGCTAGACGGGAGCGGTCCCGCAAGCTACTGGAGCTCCGGGTGTCGGCCCCACGTCGGGACCGGGAGCGGTCCCGGTCCGGCCGGAGGTCGAGAGAGCGTTCGAGGGAGCGGTCGCGGGGCCGCGCCGAGCGTTCCGGAAGTCGACACCACTCGTCATCCTCGTCAGGTAAGAAACACAAGAAGTCGGGGCGTCGTCATCGTACCCACGAATCCCCCCGACGCTCGCGCGATGCGGCCGGGGGTTCGGGTGACCCCAACCCCGCGGCTCCGCGAGAGTCGCCGGCGCGGCCTGCCCCATACCCTCAGGTCCCTGGGCACGGTTCGACGCCTGAGGAGATAGAGGCGTTCCTCATGGCCATGAGGGCCCTGTCTCCTCCGGCGGGTTCCACGGCGCCTACGGGCCCAGTGAACCCGTCCGGGGGCCCTAGCGATTCTGCTGACCCTACCTCGACGCCGTCAGATGCTCCGATTCCGGCGCCGCCGGCGGCGCCGATCCCGGCGCCGCTAGGGCCTTCGGGGTCGACGCCGGATGGACGCCCATCCAACCCGGCGCCGATTCCATCGGGGTTGCCCGCGGCTCCGCCTCCGCGCGACGCCGGTTCCTCGGTGCCGGCTTCGGGTGGCACTGGGGCTCCGGCGCCGGCCCCGGGCGGCGCCGTCCCCTTACCTTCACCGACGCCGGACGCGGGGCCGGACGGGCGTCGCTCGACGCCGGTCCCGGCGCCGATGGGGCCCATGAACCCCGAGGAGCCGGTCTACATCGTTGACTCCGAATACGGAGAAGATGAAGAGTTCGGTGAAGGTTGGGAGGGGTTCGAGGACCCTCTGTCACGCGAGTGCCAGTATGACCCGGACTGGACAGGTGACTTGGGGGATGCCAGTGGTCTGGACGACTCTCCTAACCCTGGTTTGATCTCTCCTCCTTCCGTGGCATCGGTGGAGGGAGCTGCATATTCTGTGGTGCTGATGAGGGCTGCCAAGGCCTTACACCTTGAGCTCCCCGTCTCGGCCGTGAGGCCTAACATCCTCACCGAGGTCTTCAAACCGCAGTCATGCCCACAGGAGCCACTGCTGCCGTTTAATGAAGCCTTGTTGGACGTTCTGTTGGGCACGTGGTCCAGGCCCGCTTCAGGTGCGCCTGTCGATCGGAACGTGGCCAGGCGCCACCGTCCTTGTCCGGACGACCCCAAGTTCCTGTCTTCCCACCCCACTCCTGAGAGTCTGGTGATCCAGGCCTCGACCTCCCAGTCCGCATTCCCGTCGGCCCCACCCGACCGGGAATCCAAGAGGTATGACCAATTTGGCAAGAAGGTCTTCTCGTCCATTAGTTTGGGCCTGCGGTCTTGCAACACCGCCTGCCTCTTGGGTCGCTACACCCACTCTGTGTGGGATACGGTCGCGGAACTGCTGCCAGAATGCCCCATGGAGGTGCGGGCAAAACTCGGTCAGGCTGTGACTGAGGGCCGAGATGCAGCGAAATATTCAATACGGTGTGGTCTCGATACGACCGACTCGCTAGGCAGGGCTATGTCAACGACGGTGGCGATTCGTCGCCACGCCTGGCTGAGATCCGCCAATTTTTCGGCAGATGTCCAGAGTACATTGATGGACATGCCGTTTGATGGCTGTCACCTGTTCGGTGACAAGGCGGACCACGCGCTGGAACGCTTCAAGGACTCCAGGGTCACGGCCAAGTCCTTGGGTCTCTCGACCCAGCGTCAGCAACCGGGTTCGTTTCGCCCCTTTCGTGGCCAAGGAAGGGGCGCCCCCACACGTGCTGCCAGCCACGCGCCGCAACAATCCTTTCAACGCGGTGGCGGCCGTGGAAACCGCCGTGGTGGCGGTCGGGGACAACGGCGGGGTCAGACCACACCCTCCCCCGCAGCATCTACCCCAAAATCCTCCTAGTCCGTGCTTTCGGCCCCATGTGACGTTAGTGGGTGGCAGGGTTCGCCATCACCACGCTCACTGGCGCACGATCACTTCGGACAGGTGGGTGCTGCAAATTGTCCGAAGGGGCTACTCCCTCCCCTTCGAGACCTCTCCTCCAGCCATGCCACCGCAGAACCACCGTGTGTCGGGGGACCACTTGACACTTCTGCAGGAGGAAGTTACGGCCCTCTTGGCCAAGGGGGCCATCGAGCGCGTTCCTGGGCCAGAAGTAGGGCGTGGTTGTTATTCCCACTACTTTCTGGTGCCCAAGAAGGACAAGGGGGGCCTACGTCCTATCTTGGATCTAAGGAACGTCAACGGCTTCCTCCGGAAGGAGAAGTTCAAGATGTTGACGTTAGCTCAGGTCTTGGCTGCTCTAGACCCGCAAGACTGGATGGTAGTGTTGGACTTGCAGGACGCCTATTTTCACATCCCCGTCCTGCCGGCCCACCGGCGTTACCTGCGGTTCACGGTAGGCCTGGAGCACTTTCAGTTTATCGTGCTCCCCTTCGGCCTTACCAGCGCCCCACGGGTGTTCACAAAGGTGATGGCGGTGGTCGCAGCCCATCTGCGCAGGTTGGGGGTTTCGGTCTTCCCCTACCTAGACGACTGGTTGTTGAAGGCGGGCTCGCCCCAAACAGTCGTCCACCACCTTCAGATGACGGCAGACCTCTTGCACGACCTGGGGTTCTCCATCAATGTGCCGAAATCACACCTGTGTCCCTCTCAAAAGCTCCTTTTCATCGGAGCGGTTCTGGACTCGGCGCAGTTTCGGGTTTATCCTCCGGAACGGCGGGTTCGGGATATTCAGGCTTTGATTCCCATCTTTCAGCCGCTATCCCGAGTTTCGGTCAGGTTGACGCTGCGGCTGCTGGGACTGATGGCTTCCTGCATCCTTCTGGTGCATCACGCCCGGTGGCGGATGCGGGCTATGCAGTGGGACCTGAAGTTTCAGTGGGCCCAGCATCAGGGCAACTTGTCCGACCACGTCTTGATCTCGGAGGGCACTGCGAGACAACTGCAGTGGTGGCTTACGGACCGCGACTGGGTCAGGGGCAAGTCCCTCTCCCTTCCCCAACCGGAGCACGTTGTCGTGACGGACGCGTCCCTCCAGGGCTGGGGTGGCCACTTGGGAGAGGCAGAGATCAGAGGCATCTGGTCTCCGGCGGAGTCCCGGCTCCATATCAACCTGTTGGAGCTGCGGGCGATTCGTCTGGCACTGAAGGCATTCCTCCCCTTTGTCAACGGGAGTGTAGTGCAGGTGTTCACCGACAACACCACCGCCATGTGGTACTGCAACAAACAGGGCGGAGTGGGGTCGTGGACCCTTTGCCAGGAGGCTCTGCGCCTCTGGCAATGGCTGGAACGTCAGGGCGTGACTCTGACGGTTCAACACCTGGCAGGTTCTCTGAACGCCAGGGCGGACAAACTCAGCCGTCGGTGCTCGATGGATCACGAATGGCGTCTGAACTCGGACGTGGCGCAAGGCATCTTTCTGCAATGGGGAGAGCCTTTGTTAGATCTATTCGCCACAGAAGAGAACGCGCAATGTCATCAGTTCTGCGCGTTGGAGTTTCCAAGACGGCACTCGCACGGCGACGCCTTTCGGCGCGAGTGGAGTTGCGGTCTGTTATACGCCTTTCCGCCTATACCACTTCTGCCCAGAGTGCTGAAGAAGATCAGGCGCGACCGGGCCCAAGTTATCCTTGTGGCTCCGGACTGGGCTCGAAGATACTGGTATCCCGAGCTACTCAGCATGTCAGTCGGTCCCCCGATCCGCCTGCCCCTTCAGGAGGACCTTCTGTCGCAGCAGCAGGGGACGGTCCTCCACCCGAACCTGTCCAGTCTCCACCTCCATGCTTGGAGATTGAGCGGCGGCAGTTGAGGCCATTTGACTTGCCTCCTGAAGTCTGTGATGTTATTCTCGCAGCCAGGCGTCCCTCCACTAAGTCGGTATAAGCCTGTCGGTGGAACAGATTTGTGGCATGGTGCACAGCAAAGGCTGTGGATCCTCTCTCTGCCCCTCTTTCGGAGGTTCTTCTGTTTCTTCTTTCTCTTGCCCAGCAGGGCTCTGCTCTGGGCACTATCAAGGGCTACCTTTCTGCCCTTTCAGCCTTTTTGAGGCTTCCTGATCAGCCTTCTTTGTTCAAATCCCCGATTGTAACTCGGTTCTTAAAAGGCATCACTCACATGTTTCCACCTGTTCCGTTTGTGATGCCTCAGTGGGATTTGAACCTGGTTCTGACCTTCCTGATGTGTGCTCCCTTTGAGCCCCTTCATTCTTGTCCTCTCCGTCTCCTGACTTTAAAGACGGCCTTCCTGGTTGCCATCACCTCTGCCAGGAGAGTGAGTGAGCTCCAGGCTCTTTCTGTCCAACCTCCTTTCCTGTCCATTCATCCTGATAAGGTGGTTCTGAGGACTAGACCTTCTTTCCTGCCCAAAGTTGTTTCGGCCTTTCACATCGGGCAGTCCATCACCCTCCCTTCCTTCTTCCCGCCTCCGCATCCTTCAAAGGATGAAGAGCGGCTCCACCGTCTGGACCCAAAACGTGTGCTTTCATTCTACATGGATCGCACACGCCAGTTCCGGGTGGATGACCAACTGTTTGTTGGCTACGTGGGTGCGAAGAAGGGACGGGCGGTTTGTAAACGAACCATCTCTCGATGGGTCGTCCTCTGCATCAAAGCGTGCTACTCTTTGGCTCGGAAGGAGCCTCCTGTTGGGCTGAGGGCCCATTCCACTCGGGCCACGGCGGCTACTACTGCCCTGGGCCGGGGAGTCCCCTTGCAGGACATTTGCCAAGCGGCTACGTGGGCCTCGCTGCACACCTTTGCGAGGCACTACTGCCTGGACAGTCAAGTCCGGAGGGATGGCTTCTTTGGCCGTTCTGTCCTCCAGGACTTTCTGGTGTAGTATTGTATTGGTTCGCAGACCCACCACCGGGGTTGGTATTGCTGGGGTATGTATTCTAAGGTAAGGAATCTAACACTAACGTGTTTCTTTCAGATGAACAAGTTACTTACCTTCGGTAACGATATATCTGTAAGAAACATTAGTTAGTGTTAGATTCCTTACCGAACCCACCCATCCTCCCCGTTCTGCGAACTGATACCTAGGGTTAAGGTCATCCCTTTCAGGGCCCTAGTTTTACATGGCACCAGTGTTGGTTCTCTCATGGCTCTGCGTCTCCTGGCGCGGAAATGCTGTGTGCAAAGAACTGACGTCAGCGCGCGGAGGCGGCGTCTATATACTCCAGCGACGTCATCACGACGCCAACGACGGACGCGGAGCCGCAGGGGACGCCTGCAGACGGCGCCTACCGACGCGCAGGGGTACTGCTACGCAAAAGTTTCCGGATCCAGACTGACGCCTGGGGATATTCTAAGGTAAGGAATCTAACACTAACTAATGTTTCTTACAGATATATCGTTACCGAAGGTAAGTAACTTGTTCTTCTATGCAGTACTAGATGAACTCCTTCCGATCATTAAAGCAGCTATTTTTGTCCATATAAACCTAAGGGAGCGAACCAATTAACTGTGCTAAACCGTAACTCTTTCATATTTTTTGCAACTGACGTTCTGTGTTAGGGCTTTTTCCTTTTAGTTTTCTTCTCCCACCCTCGAATCCTACCCCCTAACCCTTCCCCCTCAATTTGCCTCTTCGCACAGGCCTCTGGATGTAGGTTGATGTGTGTTTACAAAAAAACTGATATGAATCATTGAAAAAATGTCCTGTCCCTGGGATAGTCTTACACCACCGCCAGTCTCATAACCTTGCACGAGTTTATCAGAAGCCATCCTCCATATACAATTGGTATTCACTTTAGAAGTTTGTTGTAACCAGCCCTTCGGCAACACCGTTTAACGTGGAGCACTGAAAGTGTACTCAGACGTTGAGTCCATTAAAAACAAAATCTAGCCAAGTCCTGGTAAAAAAAAAACACGCAGGGTGGCACAGCGTGTAAAAGCTATGCATCTCTATGACTTGGAAAAGTTTTGCAATCTCATATTTTTGTAACTTTTGTCACAGGAACCACTTAAATATGGAGCTTGAAAATTGTCCTTGGCATTACAGACTTAATTAAGTTTTATGTCCAACAAGCCAGTTAGTCATCATGTCTGTCCCAGACAGTCTTATCCAAAAACAACAGAACAAAAGTGAGATGAAGATGTTTGGCACTTTTTCCTGATGCTAAATCTATTTCTTTCAAATGAGTGCAGTTCCATTTTTTTCTCCCACTTATAAAATGGTGTGTCTTGTATGCAGTGCAAATAGAAATCTGTCACTTCTGAAGGTCTATAATCTGGTGTGGCAAATGAGTTTATTCCCAGCATGGGATGAGGCACATTTAAACTGAGATGCATCGGTGTTCTATTCTAATTATCTGCCTTCTTTTCTTTACAGCACAGAGAAGGGAGGTCCAAGCCCGGGCTGTTTTTTATCCTCTTATGGTGGGTGTGGGTGCAGCTGTAAGCATGTGTTACAGGACCCTTTACATTGGGACAGGTGAGACACTGGAAATCTCATTATATTCTACTCATTCACATGGTTTTTGCCAGAGTTCTCAAAATAAAAAAAACTGTCAAGGATATGTGTTTTTGTTTCATACTCACGAGATTCATTATGTGGGGCATGAGCATTGTGATTACAATCATTTCTAGGCTTGACAGACTGAACCCTCTTTGATTTCTACAGCAACACTTGGATGGTATGGTCACAAAGGCAAATGTGTCCAAAATCGTAGCGTCTCTCCTATGTTAATGTACATAGGTTCTGACCTCCAGGAACTAATAGGCATGTATGTGGCAATCTTTCCCTGAAGTGCATTTTTCCACCACCAGCCATTTAAAAGTCAAGCAAAGAAACCTGAAATGGTTTAAAACAGCCACTTTGTCTCTACATGAGCAAGAATGTAGTAGATCCAAACCTAAATGTTAAGATCAGATGGCATTTTGGACTTTCTATAAACGTTTCATCTAACTAGAATACTCGTCTTAAGGGTTTTTGCATGATCCAGTTAAAGATTTATATGGCATTCAGCCACTATTGATTGAAATAAAATGCTAGGTTTTCTTGATCAGACACTGTTTCAATAAGATTGTTTTTGTTACTACCCCAACTTAGAATCACAGACATACAGAGTCCACAGAGTGTGCCTGCAAGCACGTTTTTAACAAATGTATTACCAAAAGTGATCGATGCTGTCGGGTGAAAGTATTTATACAGCTATATTTATCTTGCTGGAAGCTTTTTTGAGATTGTGGTAAAACTCAAATAGATCACATAACTTTTCCCAGTTGTGTGCTTTGTATGAGACATCCCAGTACTGTGCTAGATTTAGTCCTTGTATCTTTCCTCTCCTTGTTTAGTCTTCCCTAACCAGTGAAATACTGCACTCTCCTTTAGTTTAAACATTTAGTACTAGATTGAACACTGATCAACATTTTACTGCTGCATGACTATTGAAAAGGGAAATGAAAGATGCTAGAGCTGCATGTACCACAATTGTGCAGGGATTCACCACTAGATTTGCCAAAGTGCTGTAGGGCCTTCAGGAAGTCACTCACTTGTGAAACCTTCTATGATGCATTGTTCTAGTGCCACCACAGTCTGTTTAGTAGGAAGCTGGATTGTCTGACTGCCCTGCCTAATTTCTTACGACGTTTTTATGGTGTCTACTTTGGTGGCAGCTAGTGTTGGAGTACTGAGACTTTAGGCAGGACTACTGCCTCTGTCACCGTATGTAATGTAGAGTTTGCTCGTCCTGGAAGTAATCACTTTTGATTGCTTGTAGTGTGCAACCAGTTTTGCATTAAAGTTGCATTACCTTTATTTCCCCACCATTCGATACTAGAGAGCATTATTTACTCGAGCAGAGATTAATTTTCTGATACTTTTACCTGTATATATCGGCAAAGATGTGATGAATTGCGTATAATCCACAAGGACTACTCACCAAGTTTGCAATCCATACATTGCTAATTTCCTTTTGTTTGCATGTTGCGGTTGCATCTTTGCAACAGAGAACAAAAACTGTACTATGTGATTCTGATCTATGTTAGTCAATCAGACATTGAATGAATTGTCATCTGATACTATTCTTTTTCAGGAGCGGATATGCATGTGTGCCTTACGAACTATGGCCATTGTAACTTTGTCTCGGGAAAACATGCCTGCATATTTTATGATGAGGTGAGTTTCCCAGTAATTAATTTGATACATTCTTAAAACTGTCCCAGATTTCATGATGTTTCACTTAACTGTTCTCGAGTTACAAAGTGAATTGGCTTTTGTACCATATGCAAGTTCATATTTTTGATGGATACTTCTAACTGCAGTTCCCTCGCCTAGCAAATTTCCCCTAGGTGCCAGACTAGATCTGGCAGACTCAAAAACTGTGCTCCTGCATTTATTTATTTATTTATTTATTTATTTTAGGGGTTTTACATAGCGCTAGCTGGACCCAGGGGTATCAGAGCGCTTTACATTTTAGAGACAAGGTCAATAAGACAGGGGACATACATAGCATCAATGTATATAAACAACATATAAGTCTCCACCTGATAGATTTCAAAATGATACCTATGGGAAATAAGCACATCAAAATGTGGAAGATGTGAATAATCAAAAATATCAGAAGGCACAAATTGAAAAAGAAAGCGGGAGGAGCAGAATTGAGGGGGTGGGGGGTTGGAGGGGATGAGGGCTGAAGGTGGGCAAGGGAGGCAGGGGTGCAGGGAGGAGTGAAGGTAGTAAACAGAGAGGGGGAAGTGACGAGGAGGAAGGGCGAGTAAGGCTGAAAAAAGGGAGGGCGGATACATCTAGGGTCGGACAGATGTTGCCAGTGGAAGAGAACAGATATGGATTAGGGTCCCCAGTATTTATTGAGGAGATGTAGTTTGAGTTCTTTTTTGAAGCTAGAGTAGGAAGGGTTACAGCGAAGGTCTGTTGGAAGGGCATTCCAAATGCAACGAGCGTTGCCGGGAAAGGATCGAGACTGGGTGGTTTTCTTTTTTAGAAGGGGGGGGATAAGAAGTAGGGTGTTAGTACTTCTCAAGGAACGGGAGCAACCGGCTTTAGTGAGTTTGTTAGCGAGGTAGTTCGATGTTTTCTGATGGAGAATTTTTTGTGTAATGCAGGCTGTTTTGTAAGAGGATCTACCTTCAATGGGAGCCATTTCAAGGGTTTTAAGGGCAGGGGAGATGTGGTCGAATCGATTGCAGTCTGAGGTAAGCCTAGCTGCAAGGTAAAGCACAGATGTAAGAGGTGCTAGGTGGATCTTAGGAATTCCGGTGAGAATGGCATTGCCATAGTCGATGCGAGAAAGAACAAGGGATTGGACTGCTAGTTTGAAATCATCGATAGGGATGAAGGGCTTGATTTTCTTAAGGTGGCAGAGAGTGAAGAGGGCTCCTTTGGCAGAATTATTGATGTGTACCTTGAGGGTTAGGGGGTTGTCAAGGGAGATCCATAATGATTTGACTGAGGAGGACAAAGATAAGGAGCAGTTGAGGGCATTAAGGCCAGAGATCCAATTCTGAATGGGGAACTGGTTATTTTTAAGGGGAAAAAGAATAATTTCAGTTTTTTGGGGTTGAGTTTGAGGTGGTTAATGTGGAACCATTCTTGAATCTTGATGAGTGTTGTTGAGTTGAAGGATGTCAGCATGAGTTTCAATCTTATAATAGAGTTGGGTGTCGTCGGCATAGAGATGATCCCGGCTTGTTTAAGAATGAGTGTGAGGGGTTCCATGAAAAGGTTAAAGAGTGTGGGAGAGAGGATGGATCCTTGCGGAACTCCTAAGGAGATGGAGGTAGGGTTACATAGGCAATTTTGAATTTTGATTTGTTGAGAACGGTGCTGTAGGTATGAGACAAACCATTTGTGTGTCGTACCATTCAGGCCGAAACGGTCTCTAAGAACATTGAGAAGAGCAGAGTGGTTAACAGTATCAAACGCTGCAGAGAGATCAAGGAGGATCAGAAGGCTAGATTCACCATTGTCAAGTGAGTGGTGGATGTCGTCAACAATGTTTAGCATGGCGGTTTCATTGCTGCATCCTTTCCTAAAGCCAGATTGGAAGGGGTCTAGTAAGTTAAAGTGTTCAATGTGTCGATCTAGTTGGAGAAGGACACATTTTTCCAGGGCTTTAGCAAGAAGGGGAAGGTTGGAGATGGGACGAAGGTTTTTGAGGTCGTTTGGGTCTGCCAAAGGATTTTTGATAATGGGGGTGATTTGGCCTAGTTGCAATGAAGTAGGAACACAGCCTGTGGTAAGGGAGTTGTTGATAATAGAGGTCCAGGAAGGGGTGATGTGTTTTAGGTTTTGGGCAAGTTTGGAGGGGAGAGGGTATTTGGTGTGGGAGGAAGGCTTGAGTTTGGAAATGATGTTAAAGACGTCTCTTTCAGTGACTGGCTGGAAGTTAAGCCAAGTAGCATTCTTTTTAGTAAGAGAGTTAGTATGATTGGAGTCCAGGAAAATTGAGGGCAATGGGGGGTGAGGGAGATCAGAGTTTTGATGGGCAGTAGTAGGTGTAGGGGGAGTTATGATGGTGGGTGGGATATTAAGAGAGATGTTCGGGTTAGTGGTAGGGATCGCAGTAGAGAGGAAGGATTGCTCAATTAGATTAATTTTGTCTGAAAAAAAGAGAGCTATTTCTTCACATCTAGTCGTCGAGGCCAGTGGGACAGGGGGAGCGGAAGCAGTTTGATTACGCACAATGCTGAATAGTTCTCTTGGCCTATTCTGAGCTCGATCTAGTTGTGACCTGAAGATGGAAGTTTTTTGTCTAAAGATGTGTTTTTTGTAGGACGATCTAGCAAGTCTAAGGCGGGCCAGGTTAGAGGGAGAGGGGTGCTTTCTCCATAATTTGTCAGTCAGTCTGAGTCTACGTCTTTCATTATTTAGGTCTGTGTTAAACCATGATTTGGAGTAGATATTTCTTTGTTTTTTGAGTTTGAGAGGGGCTAGAAGGTCAAGGGTAGCAGTGACCGCTTTGTTATATTGTTCGGTTAGTTCATTCGTGTTCAGTCAGTCAGTCAAAACCACTTTATTTGATTAATTAAAATCATAAAAGTGTACTAAAACAATGATAGGTACATGATTAAAAACAGGATAAAAAGTTAATACAGTTAAATTCATGAAAAAAGTTTAAAAAACCAATTTTTTTCCCCCTGTTAAGAGGACAACTACTGCACGAATCCCATTCCTCACTGAACCTCTCCAACACTAATTCATGTGCAAAATACAGTTTTAAAAAGGATGTTTTACAGCATTAAAAGTCCAATCTTTTTCTCCTGATTCTTACAGCAGCTGTCAAAAAACTAGCAATACAATACATAATGAAAGGGGTTTCCAACATTAATAAAAATAACAGTGCAGGTTTATACTGAGTAAAACTCATCTCTTTCAGCAAAAGTTTGACATAACGCTTCCGGGGTTCACTATACCAAGGGCAAAAAAATAGAAAATGCGCAGTATCCTGAACAGACTTATCGCATTTACATGGGGTAGAATCCTCTAACTTACACCAATTTTTCATATCCCATAAGACCGTATGAATTAGTTCATTCGTGTTAAGGGAGGGAGGGATAGCGAGAAGCTGGGCATGAAGTTTAGATTCAAGTAAGTTGGGAGGGATATTACTTAGATTTCTGATCAGTTTCATGGGTTTAATAGTTTTGGAAGGAGGGGGGGAGGTAGAGGTGGTTATGGAGAACAGGATAAGGTGATGTTCTGACCAGTCAATGGGAATGATGTTAGATAGGAGGGCTAGATCTTTGCTGGTAATGATAGCGTCAAGGGTGGCTCCTTTGGAATAGGTTGGTGACTGACAGATTTGTTTGAGGTCATTAATTTCGAGACGGTCAGAGTGGAGGGAGATTGAGGGATCTTTAGTATCATTCCACTGGAGGTTAAAGTCTCCCAGGAAGATGTTTTTAGATTTGGAAATTGAGGATTGGGTAAGAAGGTTAGATAGCTAGTCAATGAATGGGTAGTGATTTACAGGTGGATTATATATATTGTGAAGGCGGATGGGGGAGGAACCCTGTATTTTGAGTTCGGCTATAAGGTATTCAAAGGAGGCATATTCGGTGTTATTGATAAGGGAGAGCTGTAGTTCGTCTTTGAAGATGATAGCTACACCACCGCCTTTTCAGATGGTTCTATCTTTCCTAATGATGGAGTAACCTGGGGGTGAGAGTAGGTCAAGAATGCTTGTAGAGTGGTCATTAAGCCAGGATTCTGTAAGGAATGCAATGTTGATGGATTCACTAAGGTTGGTTTCAGAGATTTCTATGGCATGTCGGGCAGCGGAGCGCCAGTTAACAAGCATGCAGGTGAGGGGTTTGGGAGTGGGTTCAGGAGATGGGAGGGCATGGATGGAGGTGAGATGAGGAGGGGGTCTAAGTGAGACAGGTGAAAGGGGAATACTACTAGTCCCCAATATGACGGGGATGCTAGAGAAGGGGGGATGGGGTGTTCATGGTTGAGGAGTATGGAGGGTAGGAATTTTGAAGGTCTGAGATCTCCCAGTGAGAGAGGGTGCAAGTGGTGCGGAGTGGTCTTTGAGCCCGGCAAAGCAAGGCAGTTGTTTTCCACAGTTTGGGGGTGGTGGGGTTTATTAGACCAGGGCTCGCGGTGTTTCTTCGGGGAGGGAGGTCGCTGGATTTGAGGTTGAGGAAATCGTTCCTAAGACTAGAGAGATCTCTGGTAAGAGTTGAGAGGTTAAGTTCGATGTTGCGAAGGGAGTTTGAGATGAGTGAGGGGGTAAATAGGGTGTGGGGGATTCGGAGTTAGCTGCTGAGGGGGTTCTGCTCTGAGGGGGCAGTGAGCCGATGCAGGCAGGAGGCCTGTTCTGAGGAGGAGATGAGCTGATGCAGGCAGGAGAGCAGGGGGGGCTGTAGTTGAAAGGGAGAATGAGTGGCATATCAGGGTAGGGGGGAGATAGGACCTCTGTGGATGAGAAGTTAGGAGATAGCAAGGAGGTACAGTTGTGGATTGGTGTAGGAGTGATGGGAGGTTAATGGGAAGAGTGTAGTTCAGGAAGGGAGAGTATGAGTTGGGAGAAGAAGGGTGTGGGGTAGTTTGATTCAGAGGGTGTGAGGCTGATTTGGGAGGGGAGGAATGAGGGGGTGGAGGAGGAAAGGACGGGAAATCAGGGTGAGGAGTATTGTGATTCGGCGGGTGTGAGGATGAGTTGGGAGAGGAGGAGTGAGGGGGGTTAGAGGAGGAATGGAAGGGGAGACTGTGAGAGAGGGCCAGGAGGGTGGAGTAGTAGGGAGGGGAATGGGTGGGCTGATTGGGTGCAAGGGGGATTGTGAGTGAGGGGGTGAGGAAAGGATCAAGGGGAGAGGGGGGGTCATAGCGAGGAAAGAGGGGATGGGTGACAACGTTTGCATAGTGTCATTTGATGTTGAAAGGTCAGGGGCGGGAGAGGTGGGCTGGTGGGGCGGGGTTGGTGGGGAGAGAGGAGGTGGAGAGTATGGGAGGCTGTAGGTGGAATTGGAAAGTTGGATGGCCAAGGATCTGAAATGGAGTTCGAAGGTGTTAAGATGGGGTACGGCCGCTTGGATGAGGATGTTACCAGTTTTAAAAATGGAGATGTTGATTTCCCCACAAAAGGTTGGAGAGGGAATGGTGGAAAGTTTGTCGCCATGAGGTATTTTGGAGGTTTTAGTGACTGGGAGATGTTGTGTGAAAATGCTTTTCCATTTGGAGGGGCGTTTGGAGTAGAAGATGTAATTCGTTTTAATGGGGGCGGTAGGGCTGTAGTAGTTGTCAACAATAAGTGTTTCAGGATTTCGAGTGAGGAGGTTGTGTTAGAGTTTTTTTCTAGCGTGTTTAGAAAGATTGGGGGGGTACGGAATGGACCAGGAGTTGGGACCATGTATAGCTAGAGAAAGGTCCTTGGAGGGGGGAGGGATATTGAGAGGATGCATGTTGGGCAAAGGAAGGTGTAGGGGAGAGGAGAATCAGATAGTCACGTGAGTAGTCAAGGGAGGGCAGTGGGTAGAGGCTGTGGAGGGAAGAGACTTGGAAAGGGAGGAGAGGAAGGATGTGGTATTGGGATTCGGCAGAGGAAAAGAACAAAGAAAGGGAATGTGAGATGATATGAGAGAAGGGGCCAGAGTCAAGAGAATATGAGTTAGGTAAAGTACGAAGGAAGTGAGCAGATTAAAGTCCAGCAAAACATACAAATCATATCACCGCTACATATGGGGCGAGCAGTATTAAAGCAATGTTTAAATATCCCCAGCAAAGCAAACAATCAATCCCCGCAAAGCTACGCAAGGTGAGGATCGCGAGGTTCAGGACCAAAAGTATCGGGTCCTCAAGCTGTACATATTCTCAAGTTGGATGCATTGTTAAAAACAGTCCAGTGAATCAGACAATCATAGCACATATACACAAAAGGAGCTCATGGGAAGATTGGCAGTGGAAGATAACTATAGGGGTAAGAAACATATAAGACATATAATCACTGGCGCTAGTTCGAAACATCAAAAGTAAAAACCATAAAAAGCATATTGAGGGCAGATCGAAGAATTAACAGGACATGTAGTATGTGTATGAGATTAGTTGTGCGTTAAATTCGTCATACAATTTATGTATGGCCTGCTGTAGACAGTCCAATTGTTAGCATAGGGGATAAAAAGGAGAATAAAAAGATAAAAGGGGGATAGGTAAATGGGTGAAGAGCTGTTATGATAGCAATATGAGGCCACGGACAATAGTGCAGTGAAAAACATCAGACATAATACATAAACAATCAAAACTGTCACAATAAGATCACTATAAAGTTAACACAAAATAGAAGTGGCAGTGATAAGAATATATAAAACATATGGGTTTAGGGAAGGAGAGCTGGCAAAACTAGTTAGATGAGAGAAAAACAACAACAAAAATGAGGGACGAAGTTCAGGATAAGACCACAAGGTGGCACCCCCGGTTTAAGGAAGGAATGGATCAGGATTGGTGCAGTGAAAGTTTAGAGGAGATAGTCATCGGATAGGGGTGTTGTTGTTGACGAAAAGAGTCTTCAGACCCTAACTCAACGCCATTTTGCCAGGCTTTCTGGTGGTGGGCATGTTTAGATCCAAAAACGTCCCTAAAGTCAGAAACAGTGCAGCAATAAGTCAATCTCTTACTGTCTGTGCAGATGCAGTGTAGGTATGGTCCTCCAGTTCTGGATCGGCCAGTGGTTTGCAGCCCCTGCCCAGTTAGCACATGGGTCTAGACTGGGGGCAAAACAGACCAGTCACTAGCGCTAGATGAGTTAAATGGCTTTGACTCCCAGTGTACCCACTACAACATGGACAGTGAGCAAGCCCAGTTCAGTGAATGCTCACATCAGTGAGTGATAGATTAGCCTTTCTATAAGATCGGGGTTGTGAAGCTCGGGGACATTGGTCGGTCCCTGGCTTACTTTTGGGAGGAAGAGGGACAAGCAGCGTCTCCATCATGGGGGTCGAGGGGAGCAGGGGACACGCACTGCGGCGCCACGCCGCTGAGCGGAGAGACAGTTTCCTCGCTGACCTGCTGGCGATCACCACGAGCCTGCAGCTAGAGAGCTCAGCCGAGGCACCTCCACGCATATCTCAGGCCTTCCTCCTCAGCGGGGACGCTCCGACGTACGGGGCGCTCCTGCCACGACCGCTGGCAGAGTTAATCTATGCCCCAGGCGTCCGCAGTAAGCACAAAGGATGGAAACTTCGTGGGCGATACCAGGACCTGAGCACATCAACCGAGATGCCGGGGGGCGGCCGGGTGAAATCGGCCCAATGCACTTCAACGCTTAGCCTGGGAGTCTTAGTTGCACGGGACTCAGCGCTCACACAGGTGAGTATGGATCCCGGGATGCCAGACCTCAATAGCCCTCCTGGGTCGTGTCCTTAGAATTCGTAGGAGCAGAATCACCGGAGCCTTATCAGCGCTTCGGATCTCTGATAGACCCGGCGCAGGAGCGGATTCACGATACCCCATGGGCTGGAAAGGCTTTGCATATCGTTCAGGTTTGCAGCAGTCCAGGGCCACATAGGCAGTGACGGTCTTGTTCCGTCCGTCAGCAGCGACAGCAGTGTCGCAACGGCAGGAACTTTAGGTAAGCCAGATGCCACCTTAATTCTATCTTTGCAGGAATTCAGACGCAGGGTTGTGTTCCAGGCAGGTTCTATGTCGGTTTCCGGTAGGCACACAGGCTGGATGGGGGGGGCATACAGAGGGATATTTACCCGAGAGTGATCCCTTGCCACGGAGCTTCGTTACAGAGCTCCCTCTCCAGCGGCCATCTTGAGATCACCTATCATGCTGATAGGTGGCGCCTTGTGACACTGCGTCATCACCATTCTTCTCTGGATATGACAAATGAGCCTGCATATAAGTGCAACCCGTGCATGCTGATAGCAGTGCCATTATTTATGTGCTTTCAGCCACGTATCCATAGCTCTGCTCCTTCGTTCAGTAGGCGAAGAGATTTTTCTCAAAACAGTTTTCTAGTGTGTGAGACGCTGGGTTTCTGTTGCAGTAACCCACCCACTTTTTGCCAGACTACTGATGCACTTTTGACTTGATGTGCCCTGGGTCCCTGCAAATCAGGTTCCCAGGGCCTGTGTTCTTCACCCAAAACTGTACCCAAACCCATTTTGCATGTCTGGCCACAGGTCAGCCCCTGGTAAATGGTACCACAGGTACCCAGGGCACTGTAACCAGGGAAGACCTCTAATTGCTGCAGCACTTATTGTGCCACCCTTAAATGCCCTGTGCCTTTATACACACACACACACACACTGCCATTGCAGACTGCGTGTTTTGGTGCAAAACAAAGTGAAGAGTCGACCTGGTACCCATTCCTGTGGGCCATGCCTACAACTCACTGCCCTGGCATAGATCAATCACGCTTCTAGCCGGGTACCTTATACCAGTGGTGAGGGTACAGGTGTACGAGCCCTGTACCTCTACAGTGTCTAAGTCCATTCTTAGACGTAAGTGCAGTGCTGCCATTAAAAGTTGATGGTGGTGGGAGTTTGTCATTACGAACGCCACAGCACCATAATGGCTACACTGAAAAGTTGGGAATCAAACTTCTCAGCACATTAAACCCACACTAATGATAGTGTGAGATTTGATAAAAAATGCACTCCAAGGGTATCTTAAAGATGCCCCCTGAAACATGACCTGCCTCTGGTGGTTTCCCTGACTGGTACACAACAGCCTGCCACAACGAGACATGTTTCTGAATCCCTGAGCCCAGAAACAAAGCCTTTTCTGGGCAGAGGTGTTCACAACTCCCACAGGCCAGGAAGACCCATCTTTGGCAGGGGAGCTTCAAAGGCCTGGCAGCCTTTGTAATGCGACCCACAGCCTCTCCTGGTGTCAGGTGCAGGCCCACATTGTCTTCCCTCGTTTTCGGTGGGAAGACAGGTGGGAAAAATTAGCCAACCCAGAAGGTGTGCCCATCTCTGTCAATCCTACCCCTCAGGTGGGGGAGGCAAGGTGAAGCCCACTCTTCAGTGCAAGCCATCTTGTAGATGGCAGGCACTCCCTAATCAGGATTAGGGATTGTGCTCACTCCTCCACCAGGGGTGAGCACATTGGCTACTGACCTCGGGACACCTAAATACAGTATTTAGGGGGCAGCCCTGAACCAAGAACTCAGATTCCTGCAACCTAAGAAGACAAGCATTGGCATAGCCAATAGGTCTCGCATATGGGACCTTACAGGGTGTTTAGCCATGCAACAGTTGGTGTTGTTGCACCAAGGATATTCTGCTGCATAACTAAATACTTATAGGGTATGACGGCTGGTGCAGACTGACGGCTGGAGGTGCGTGTGCCCTGTGATAGTGTGCACAGACGGCTGGTGGTGTGTGTGCCTGGTGGAAGTGTGCACTGACGGCTGGAGGTGTGTGTGCCTGGTGGAAGTGTGCACTGACGGCTGGTGGTGTGTGTGCCTGGTGGAAGCGTGCACTGACGGCTGGTGGGAGCGTGCACTGATGGCTGGTGGTGTGTGTGCCTGGTGGAAGCGCGCACTGACGGCTGGTAGTGTGTGCCTGGTGAAAGTGTACAGTGATGGCTGGTGGAAGCGTGCACTGACAACTGGTGCTGTGTGTGCCTGGTGGAAGCGTGCACTGACGGCTGGTGGTGTGTGTGCCTGGTGGAAGCATGCACTGACGGCTGGTGGTGTGTGTGCCTGGTGGAAGCATGCACTGACGGCTGGTGGTGTGTGTGCCTGGTGGAAGCGTGCACTGGCGGCTGGTGGTGTATGACGGCTGGTAGTGTGTGCGCCTGGTGGAAGCGTGCACTGACGGCTGGTGGTGTGTGCGCCTGGTGGAAGCGTGCACGGACGGCTGGTGGTCTGTGTGCCTAGTGGAATAAGGAGCATTCATAGTGATGGAAGACACAAATGAAACTGAGGGACGGGGAGAAGGGAGGTAGAGTGCGAGCAGAGGAGCTGGATTCACAGCTAGAAGACACAAATAAAGCTGACCAGGAGGGAGGGGGAAAAAGGGAGGGGGTAGTGCAAGCAGAGGAGCCTGATTACAGCAATATAAACACTGATGGCAGCTGTGCACGAGCTCGTGAACGCAACCTGTAGGCCAGCAAAAGCCTCTGGTGGCACTTTTAAAAGCCACTTACTAAATGTCTCGAAGAGACATTGCTGCGCTGTCTCAGGCGAAACCTAAAAAAGGACGAAAGAAGACGCCCAGCAAAGGAGACTGCAGAAAACAACTGACTTGGCACCAGCCCATCTGCAGTTTCCTGAGATCCTGTGCCAAAAATCGCCCTGTCCTACAGCCAGCGACCTCCAGAGGGAGAACTAACTGCCTTCAACAAAAACCGTATCGCCCGTGAACAGCAGCTCTGTTCAGAAGAAACACTAAAGAAAGACACAGAGCCTGCTGAGAAAAAAGAAACCAGATGCCTGGAGGCACCACTGCAATTGTCGACTACGGCCCAAGTTCGAGTAGCCCACCGGTCCCAGCGAGGTCTTCCAGCGCACCAGAGTCCAAGTCCACCATGGGTTGACCCCTCCAGGACCCCCCGACGTCACCAACAGCATCCCCCCCCCCCCCGGCAAGTGCCCCGGTAAGGTGAAATCCGACCTCAACACTCCCCTGCATCCAACCGCCCTGCACCCTGGAGAAAAGAACCAGAGGTGCACCTATGTCCCTGACCCCTCCAACTAACCTGCTCAGCTGTTGGTTCCTCCTGGAAGTCTTCCTGGACCAAGCTTAAAGCTAAAAAACAAAACTGAAAATCCCCATTGAAAGCAGGGCACCGATGCCACTGCGGATGCACTTTGTGTGCTAAACCGGATCCCCCTTTGCCCTGAGCCGAACACCAGGAGTTTTGCTCCCATAACCCTTTGGCCTGCTTGCTAGAATCCACCAACCAGTGACCCCTTATCCCCCATTGGATAACATTGAACCTCGGCACTCTGCACCCAGCCACCCTAGTGCAGCTGAGGGTGTAACAAGAGTGCACCCTTGACCCGGGGAGATCCCTGAGCCTAACCCCAGAACACCAACCCCCACAACAAAGTACTTACCTTTACTATTTTCCTCCTTTGGATAACATTAACTGTTTTTCTGTGAAAAGTTTCTACGTGTCAAGTTGGTAAACCTAAAGAAATTCTCTAAAATTGTACTAACAAAAACGCTTTAACTTACCTGTTTACTGGAAATGTCCCAGTGCCGTATCCAGGCATACTGCACTGTTTAAGAAAAGTAATCTCAAAAGTACCTGTAATTTTACTAAAAGCCCTATTCAAGTCTATGTACTGTATTTACAAAGCATTGCTTTTCTCTGAAACAATACTGTAAGTCAAAACAAAGAGCCCATACAAATGCAAACTGCATTACAACTATGTATTTACTGCAAAGTACTTATCACTTACCTGTGGCCGGCTTGCTTGGTTCTTGGAAATAAAATAACTAAGAATATTTTCATACAAACACAATTGGTGTGAAGTTCAGTCTTTGAGTGTGTGAAATCATTTGCTGATTGTGTGTGTGCACAAATGCTTAACACTGTCCTCTGATGCTACCTTACTGCTCGACCACACTACCCCAAATAGAGAGTAAGGTTCGATCTACTTTTACCTCTGCCTACCTTTTGGGTTCCACTGGACTCTGTGCACACTATATATCACTTTGGTATAGTATATACAGAGCCAGCTTTTGACATAGAGTGTACGAATGTTACCCCCACAAGACAACAGGATTCAACCTTTTTGGGGCTTTCGCAACAAATATTTGTGACAGATCCCCATGAGCGGAGCTTCTAGTGTTTAGATTCTTTTCACAACTCCAAGGCCTGCAATGACTGCGCCCAGATGAACCCTAAGACCTTCCACAGGCGTGAAGCAAAGCTCTACATGACAAAACACTAGAAGGTTCCTCGCCGGTCTCTCTCCAGGTCAAATTCAAGGACCCGGTCGCAAGACAATTCTTTCTCAAGGTCGAAGTCTTCGGGTAAGGTGTAGAAGAAACAGAAGTCAAGCAGGGCTCTGAACCTTTCTGCCACTCTTGATACAAGGTAGAATGGCGTAACTGTGCCTCCAACTCTCGCTCCCGTTCCACTGAAGGGCCAATTCCAGCTGTAGTTTTGATGCACCCTGAGATCCCGGGTCTGTCAGCAACAAGGCAACAGGTTAAGGCCTATCGAAGCTGTGCTGCACATCTTTAGCATGCTTTCATCTCCCTCTGGGACACCTTCGGGCTCCAAGGATTCGCAGGGACTCCGAGTTGTGGCCAAATCCAGATCTTGATGTGCCACAGGCTCTGCTGAATCCATTGGACTCAGACATGGTTTCCCTGCCTTGCACTTGTGTGCAAATGTTACACCAGCTGAGCCAGTCTTGCGGAGGTGAAAGTGGTGGGGATGGGTGAGGGTTTGCCCCGTCCTATGATTTTAACTGATACAGGGCCTACAAGATGCCAGTGGGCTTGACACCTAATCAGATACTGGGCTGGTTTTCTAACCCCACCCACCCTACCCCTCCACAGGGCTCCAACAGTGGAAAGCTCTTCATTTGCTACAGTCATCAAGAGGGCTATTGAGGCTCTTAACATACACATCCCCACTATGGAGGTAAAAACAAACATTTACAGAGATCCTACAGCCTGACTAGGTACCGATCAAACCCCTGTTGTCCTTCACTGAAGCCCTCATTGACACACTTCTGGGCACTTGGGCTAAACTATGCTTGGTTCTCCAGTCATCCGATATGTCACCCGCCAACACAGACCAGCCAGGAGACCCAGACTAGCTAACACACCACCCAACATCTGGAAGTCTGGTGGTAAAGGCATCCACAATTATAGCGATCCCCAACGCCTTTCTAACCATGCCACCTAACCAAATCAAAACAAGTGGATAGATTCAAACTCTTATATTCTCCTCAGCAAGGCTCCCTCTGCTGCCAGTCAGCATGAGCCGTTTTAAGTTACTACACCCATATACTGTGGGACATGATGGGTGAGATGTTGCCATTTCCTGAAGATTTAATAGGCTTCTGTAGCCGAAACCATTCAAGATGGTCAGGGTGCCGCCTAATAGGTCATCAACTCAGGCCTGGACACCACAGGCAGTCTTGGTAGGGCTGTGGGAGCCAGCGTGGTGCTTCGATGCCGCATATGGCTGGTGTCCACTAGCTTCTCAGGAGACATCCAGACGCCCTTGATGGGCATATTTTTTGACAGCTCCTCTCTATATGGTGAGTACACAGATTTAGCCGGGCCAGGGCATATTCTTTTGGCCTTTCAGTTCCAGTCAGGCAATTCCCCGAACAATTTCAGTGGGCAAGGATTTGGACTGTTGGCAACGTCAGGCTCCACTGCCCACACAACAGGCCTCCCAGCCCTTCCGAGGTCCTTTGCCATGGGCCTAACAGACTTGGACCTGGCCACCAGTACAGGGCTCATCTCAAACTTACGCCCCCTCTAGCCATAACATCCAAGCCCCTTTGTTTCTCCCTTATTGGTGCACAGCCATACAGTAGGAGGCAGGATCAACCACTTCCTGCATGGGTAACAGCAAATTACATCAGACAATTGAGTCCGGCATGTTGTCCAACGTAACAACACCCGGATATTCCTTTTCAACCCACTGTACCTGCATTGTATTTCAGACCACTTCTCTGAAGACCATATGTCTGCATTGTGCTAAGAAGGGCAGAATTCTTTGGCCAAAGGAGCCATAGAGACGGTATAAGCCTAGGGAATTGGGGACTAAGTACTATTCCTGCTAAGAAGTAAGGACAGAAGCCTCCGTTCTATGTGAGATCTTCGCACCTCGATGCCTTTCTGTGCAAGAACAAATTCAAAATGCTCACCCTGGCCCAGGTTCTCTTGGACCTTGAAACTGGAATGTAGTGGTGGACCTACAGGAGGACACTTATTTTCACATCCCCCTCCTGCAGGGCGAAAGAAGCTACCTGCATTTCATGGTGGACCGTGAGCACTTTGAGTTTGTTGTGCTCCCTTTCGACCTTATCAGTGTCCCTTGTAGCTCACAAGGTGATGGATTATGATCACTGCCCATCTTCGGAAGTCTTGGGTGCCAGTCTTCCCCTTTCTTGACAACTGTCTGTTGAAGGCGAGCTTTCCACATTTAGTTGCAAACCACTTTCAGATAATGACAAACCTCCTTACATCTTCGAGTTTCTCAGTCAATTTGCTGAAATCACACTTGACTCCTTTGCAGAGGCTTCTCTTCATCAGCACTACACTGCACATGGTTCATTTTCAAGTATTTCCTCCAGGACAACAAGTCCAGGGCATTCAGGCTATGACCCTGATGTTTCATCCTCTGTCATGGGTCTCGGTGAGGATGGCTCCGAGGTTTTTGGGCCTACTAGCCTCATGTTTATGCCAGGTGGCACGTGAGCTTTACAGTAGGACCTAAAGTCTCATTTGGCCCAGCACACAGGGAGGCTGTCATCCAGGTGTCAAAGGTAGCTGCCCAACCGCAGTTGGACATGTGGAAGATCCCTCTCCATTCCCCACCCAGTTGTGGGCAAATCGATTGGCTTTGAAGGCCTTCCTGCCCTCCATCAAGGCACTGCTTTTGATGTCAAGTCAAGTCAAGTCAGAGAATTTATATAGCGCACTACATACCCAGAGGGTTTCAAGGCGCTTAGGAAGGGGAAGAGGATTACTTGTCGAATATCCACGTTTTAAGTTGCTTTCTGAATGCTAGGTGGTTCTGGGTAAGGCGAAGGTCAGCGGGTAGTGAGTTCCATGTTTTGGCAGCCAGGTATGAGAAGGATCTGCCTCCCATGGTGGTCTTATTGATGCGAGGTACAGTGGCGAGGGCTTGGCTGGAAGAGCGTAGTTGGCGGGGGGGGTGTAGAAGGACAGTCGTGAGTTGAGGCATTCTGGTCCGATGTCGTAGAGTGATTTGTGTGCGTGGGTTAGCAGTCGGAAAGTGATTATCTTATTGACGGGTAGCCAGTGGAGGTCTTTCAGGTGACCAGAGATATGTTCGTTGCGCGGGATGTCTAAAATGATCCTGGCTGAGGCGTTTTGGATTCGTTGGAGTTTCTTCTGGAGTTTAGCGGTAGTACCTGCGTAGAGGGTGTTTCCGTAGTCCAGTCGGCTCGTGACCAGAGCGTGGGTGACTGTTTTTCTGGTTTCGGTGGGGATCCAGCGAAATGTTTTTTTGAGCATGCGAAGAACGTTGAAGCAGGATGAGGAGACGGCGTTGACTTGTCTGTTCATTGAGTGAAGAGTCCAGGATGACGCCTAGGTTCCGTGCGTGGTCTGTCAGGATGGGTGCTTTTCCAAGGGCTTCCGGCCACCAAGAGTCGTCCCAGAGGGGGATGTACCTAAGATGAGGACTTCTGTTTTGTCTGAGTTCAGTTTCAGACGGCTTTGTTTCATCCATTCGGCAACTTCTTTCATTCCTTCGTGTAGGTTAGTTTTGGCGGTGTTGGGGTCATTGGTGAGAGAAAGGATAAGTTGAGTATCATCCGCGTAAGATATGATGTTGAGGTTGTGTTGGCGGGCGATTGCCGCGAGGGGGCTCATGTATACGTTGAAGAGGGTGGGGCTGAGTGAGGATCCTTGTGGTACTCCACAGATGACTTCAGTGGCCTCGGACTTGAATGGTGGAAGGCGGACTCTCTGGGTTCTTCCGGTGAGGAACGAGGTGATCCACTCCAGTGCTTTTCCTTGAATTCCGATGTTACTGAGGCGTTGTAAAAGGGTGCTGTGGCAGACTGTGTCGAAAGCTGCAGAGAGGTCGAGGAGGATGAGGGCGACTGTGTCTCCGTTGTCCAGTAGAGTTCGGATATCGTCTGTTGCTGCGATGAGGGCGGTCTCAGTGCTGTGTTTTGCTCGGAAGCCAGATTGTGAGGAGTCGAGTGATTTGTTGGCTTCGAGGAAAGCGGCGAGTTGGTTGTTGACAGCTTTCTCGATGACTTTGGCCGGGAATGGAAGGAGCGAAATGGGGCGGTAATTTTTGAGTTCGGTGGGGTCCGCTGTTGGTTTTTTCAGAAGGGCGGTGAGTTCGGCGTGTTTCCAGTCTTCCGGGAAGGTGGCGGAGTTGAAGGAGCAGTTGATGACGTCTCGGAGGTGCGGTGTTATGACGGAGTCTGCTTTGTTGAAGATGTGGTGAGGGCATGGGTCTGTGGGGGATCCTGAGTGATTGAATTAATCAGGCGGATTGTGTCCTCAGTGGAGATTGGGTTCCAGTGGTTGAGGGTGTTCACGGGGGGAGAATGTTCAGCAAATGGTTGGGCGGGTTGGTCTCCGGGTTGGTTGTCGAAGCTGTTGTGGATGTCCGCAATCTTGTTGTGGAAGAATGAGGCTAGGGAGTCGCAGAGGGCTTGAGAGGGGGTGATGTCGTTGGAGTTGGCCGAGGGATTGGAAAATTCCTTGACGATGTTGAAAAGTTCCTTGCTGTTGTGGGCGTTGTTGTCAAGTCGATCCTTGAATGCTGCTTTCTTGGCCTTTCGGATTAGTTGGTGGTGAGTGCGGGAGGCGTTTTTGAAGGCGTCCTTGGTGCTAGTGGTTGGGTCTTTTTTCCAGGCCTTTTCAAGGGAGCGGCAGAGTTTCTTGGACTTCTTAAGATCATCGTTGAACCATGAGGCCTTCTTGCTGCCAGGTTTGCTTTGACGTATTTTCAGTGGTGCTAAGGTGTCGGCGGTGTTGGATAACCATAGGGTGAGGTTGGCGGTGGCTTGATTTGGGTTAGAAGACTGAGCTGGGGTGTTGAGAAGGAGCGATGCGGAGATCTGGTCGGTGGTGAGTTTGTTCCAGTTTCTTTGCAGAGTTGGTTGGAGGTGGTTGGTGGGTTTTGGCTTGTTGTAGGTGAAGTGAACGCAACTGTGGTCAGTCCAGAGGAGATTCGTAGTGTGGATGAAGGAGACCTGATTGCTGGAGGTGAAGATGGGGTAGAGTGTGTGACCTGCGATGTGAGTGGGGGAAGTGACTAGTTGTTTAAGTCCGAGGTTGGCGAGGTTGTCCAAGAGGGTGGTGGTGTTGCGGTCGTTGATCTTTTCAAGGTGAAAGTTGAGGTCTCCCAGAAGGCAGCTAAAACTCAAGGTGGCACCAGGCATCTTCCAACAGTGGGGAGAAACCGGACTCTAATTATTCGCTACTGCTAAGGATGCAGTCTCAACACACTAGAGTTTCCACCACAGCTCTCTGTGATTAATTTTACCTAAAGTGGAGCACTGGACTTATCTATGCCTTCCCTCCACTATCTCTCCTACCCTGAAGTTTGAAAAGATGTTAGGTATAGCCCGTCCAAGTCCTTTGAATGGCTCTAGCCTGGGCCAGAAGGTTCCTGGGACTGAGCATCTGTCCATGATCTGGAGGACCTTCAGTCACAACAGCCGGCAGGGTCCTGTACTCGTGCCTGTGCAACCTGCACCCGTATGCATTGGGGATTGAGCTGTGGCAGTTGATCCCCTTTGATAGTTATTGTCCTTTTGGCAGCTAGGTGTCCTACAACGACACCTGTATGTGCAAGATACTGGAACAAGTTTTTGGCTTGGTGTGGTGCCTGTCAGTTGGCTTCATTGCAGGCAGTAGTGTCAGATGTTTGTTTGTTTTAGCCCAGCAAGGACTTGCTCTGGGCTCTGTTAAAGATTATCTGTTTGGGATTTCTGCCTTTTCTACATTTGCCAGACCGACTGTCCTTAAAATCTCTGGTTGTGATACATCTTTTCAAAGGTTTCCAACATGTTTCCACTTACGGTCTTAGTGATGCCACAGTTGGACTTAAATCTGCTTCTGACGTTTCTAATAGAACCAATACATAGTTGTGCATTGCGCTTACTCACCCAAAAAGTGGTCTTCCTGGTTGGAATAACGACAGCTGAGGAACTTCAGGCACTTTCGGTCCAGCCTCTCTATCTTACCTTTTTTCCAAACTGATGTTAAGGACTCGAGCTGCGTTCCTACTAAAGTGACTGCTTTTCATGTTGAATAAGCCATCATGCTTCCAACCATTTTGCTCCGCCTCATCCCTCAAAAGAGAAAGAGGTTCTATTGTTTGGACTCCCTTTTTACAGTGATCATACCAGAGAACATTGGATGGCCCATCAACTGTTTGTGGAGTTCTCTGAGACAAGGCAAGAAGGTGCAGTAGCAGCCTTCAAAAAAACCCTAGAGCCCACTGCACTAGGGCCAAAGGCGTTACCATTTCATTGGCTTGTGAAATGCCTGTCCTGTATATTTATCAGTACCTACTTGGGCATCAGCGCACTCTTTTGCAAAGCTGTACTGCCTTGAGACTGAGGCTTGTTGAGATGAGCATTATGCCCTCTCTGACCTGTAGGACTTTTTGGTCTGAGCCGTTCCACAGATCCACCTTGAAGGTACTACTTTGGTATCTATTCACAAACCGAGGAATCTGCTGTTAGAAGGATCCATTAGAAGAACACTTTACTTACCATCAATAATGCTCTATCTGGTGGGATACTCTATTTAACCGCACTACAGCCCCTCTGTTCTGTGTTACTGGTTCATTCAGTCTGCTGATGGTCTCTGCTTCTAAGGTTGTGAAAGTTAATGAAAGATACTAGCATAGCACGCATATTTCGGTTTTGATCGTCCCTTCAGAGCAGAATGTTTTCACAGTTCAGTAACATGGCACCACCTAGCAGTGCACAGAATCACTTCTTTTAAGTTTTCTGGTGCCTGGGGTAAATTCACAAGGTGGCAAATCTGCAGTTCGAATATCCACCAGAAACCTACGGTGCGTAACGTGTTTTTTTGCTTGACTTAGAGCAGGAACTCTCAGTCCATGAACAAAATCTGGACTTGTAAGGGAATTCAGTGAAATTTAAAATGGGAGGGGTTCTGAAATATTACTTTCTACCATTGGCTGTATTCTAAAAATGTCGTTTTTGCTGGGTGCCTGAGACAATTTGTAATGCTTTCTTTATTTGATTCTTAATTGAACACACTGGTCTTTTAAATTCAAATAGTTTATCTATTTAAGACATTTTCAGTTTGGCCCATTGGATTAATATGAGTGATCAACTTGAACAGTGCATTGTGCAGAAAAAGATTTTCTATACCCTCTTTCATGCCATCTGCCTGACTGATTTTGTGGCAAGTTACTCTTATGATAGTCTTGGTTCTCCAGAATAGCCACTGCAACAGTGTATAAGCCCCAAATTGTGCAAAACTGTTGCTGCTTCATCCTTGACCTGAGGGGAACTGACCACATTTCCGTCGTTGATATCTCATCCTCTCGTTCCTTACCAAACAAGCATTGGCATAACCAATAGGTCTCGCTTTTGGGACCTTATAAGTGTTTACCCATGCAACAGTTGATGTTGTTGCACCAAGGCTATTGTGCTGTATAACTAAATACTTATAAGGTCCCAAAAGCGAGACCTATTGGCTATGCCAATGCTTGTTTATCTTTTCCTCTGGTTCAGAGCTCTTGCGATCAACTATCCAAATGCCTCACACTACATTGTGCATTGACTTTAAATACATATAGCATGAACAGTAGCCCCTGGTAGATGCAACAATAGTTTAGCATCACAAAATGACAAGAAGCAAGTGTTCAAGTGACCACACGGTGTACAGTATCAAAACCTGTACACAAAGGTGTACGATAGATGAAGGTAACAGAACAGTTTATTGGTAAATTAATGTCAAAAAATGGGGCCGGCATAGAAAATGAAAGTAGTCTATGAGCATGGGGAAACACCATCTATTCAGCAGTGCTCACTTGGAGAAGCAATGAATTAAAAAAACAAGCATTTACAATGCAATGGTCTCGGCATCATTATAGGTAGAGCTATTGGCATTGCTCATGACATTTCTTTTTTTTTCTTTAAATCATAAATAAATGTCATTGTCATTTACATTGCCAATACACAGCACTCTGCACCTGCACTCACTACTCTGCACACACTCACTACTCTGCACCTGCACTCACTACTCTGCACCTGCACTCACTACTCTGCACCTGCACTCACTACTCTGCACCTGCACTCACTACTCTGCACCTGCACTCACACTTTGCACTCAACAGCACACACCACTCTTCACACACTCGCACTCTGCACTCAACAGCACACACCACTCTGCACACACTACCACACTGCACTCAACAGCACACACCACTCTGCACCTGCACTCGCAGCTCTGCACCTGCACAGCATAATAGGTGATCTCAGGTGCAGCGTTAACTTTACACATACAGTCCTAGGATTAGTGTTAGAGTGCTGGGGTGGGAGACCTGCCAATCTAAGTAATTGTATTCACTTTTACCACGTCTTACCTTATTTTGTTATTATGTAAGCACATATTACCTCAACCTGGCCCACATCTAGCCAGCTACAAAGCTCTGATAGTTAATGAATATTTATTGGCTGGATAACTGCCATGAGTCTGTTTAATCTGCCAAAAACACACATTATTTGCAATGCTATACAAAAGCTCAAAGTTCAAACGTAAATAATAATGCAGGAACAAATTAGCATGGAATTTGTCTAAAGAAAAGTGCAGAGGCTCAAAGTTTTCTTAGAGGCGTGTTGTTGCCAAATGCCGGGGTTGCCGATTAAGTTGATTCCACTTCAAGCAAGCCTTTTTTTACACCACCCTACACTCCCTGTCTCTTTATCTTAATCTTGCAGTATTTTCGCCAATGTGTCTCCCTTTGTCACCTTTTGCTTATCTTTCTCTTCATCCTTGTCTTCCACCTTTTCTGCCTTTCCAGCTTAGACCAACCAAAGTCTGACGATAAAAAATGCCCTGGTCTACAAAAATGAGCGTCTCTAGCCACCGGCTAAAATTAAGCACTGGGCGTCATGGTGTACAGTTCACAGAATACAGCAGCCAGCAAAAGAGTTTAAAACGCTGCATGTAACTTTTGAGAGCAGGAGAGCTGCGGGCAGAAGGAAGGGGGGCAGAGGAGAGACGAAGGGGGGCGGGGGGTGCGACGAGAGACGGAGAGCTGCGGGCAGAGGGAAGGGGGGGGGGGGGAGACAGAAACTCGGGATCAGGCTGTAATACCGGGCTGCACATGTGGGCCGGGTGCTGTGGACTAAAACGGCAACTTAGGCAGGCAGCGAGTGTATTGGGAAGGAAAATCAAAGCTGCCTGCTAGTTTTCAATCTGTCTGCCTCTGGCCAATAAAGGCACCGCACGCGTGGTCAGCAGGGCGAAGGCCTTTCCGGAAAAAAACAGCAGGCAGGGCGCGGATCCACGAGGGGGTGCTGGGCACGCACTGTCTGCTAGGTCGCATTAATTTGTTTGACAATAACAGAACACTGAGACACATATCACGTGGAAGGCTCCTGATCTTTTGGATATCTGAATTCAGCTATCGGGCACCGGAGCAGAGTGTGACAATTAGCAACAGCGCACTAAATGGCAAGCAGGCTGCCTCAGTACTTACTGTGTCTAAGTGTCAGAGTCCAGGCTGGCGAGGTAAAGTTGCGGCCCGCGACAACGCCGCGTGAGGGCATGAGGTGCTGTCCTCTACTCTGCGCAAATTCAAAATGGGGGCTCGGGGGGCTTCTCTGCGTCCTGGGGCTGAGGTGTGTACTCCACGGCGTCGTGACTGCTGGAGTGAACTAAGTAGGCGAGAGAGATGGGAGCTCCGTGGGGGGAGGTGAGCAGCGGAAACGGGGGTGCGAGGAGAGACGAAGGGGGGGGTAGTGTGCGACGAGAGATGAAGGAGGGAAGGGGGGGTTGGGGGAGATAGACAGAAACTCGGGATCAGGCTGGATGCACATGATAAGAAACAGCGAGAAGCAGCATGGAAACAGGGACGTCTGGATCAAAAGTCGGGAGCAGCAGCAAGGGAACAGTGTCATGTGGGCCTCGGATAGACCGATCTAGCAGGATGAAACTGTGGCATATTTTCCGGCATGATCAAAGACCTGCTCCATGACTATGCCTTAGTGGAGGTGTGGAGGCTCCTCAACCCTCGCAATAAATATCGTACTTTTGTCTCTTGTATGACTACTCGTAAAGAATTTCAGTTTTGGTCCCATAAACCGGAGCAGGGCCTGTGCAGTCACGTGCGAGCTGGCCACCGCACACAGCAGCAATTACACTTGCACCAGAGGTTATGAAGCAGCTCAAATACATTTACAATGTCGCATGAGAGCGGGGGACGAAGGAGAGCTGCGGAGGGAGGGTGTTAATGAGTATGCTTAGCAGGGCTGACCCGGCCTTTCCTTCTTCTCTGGAACAGAAACTGGGAACAGAAGAGGAAGTGCTGGGAAGACGGGCAACGAAATAAAAGGGAAAGAGCAGGGGGCAAACTAGGAGAAACGAGCGGCGAAAACATACCTGACGGCGAGGGCTGCAGAAGAGAAAGAGATCGACCCGCAGTTAAAACGTTCCAAGTTAACAGAAACTGGGAACAGAAGAGGAAGTGCTGGGAAGACGGGCAACGAAATAAAAGGGAAAGAGCAGGGGGCAAACTAGGAGAAACGAGCGGCGAAAACATACCTGACGGCGAGGGCTGCAGAAGAGAAAGAGATCGACCCGCAGTTAAAACGTTCCAAGTAAACAGAAACTGGGAACAGAAGAGGAAGTGCTGGGAAGAGCCTCCTTGTGATACGAGATGGAAACCCACTCTAAGTAAGGGACTCCAGCTTTGGTTTTTTGTGCAATGTGATATTGGGTCCTTACCGGGTGATCAACCGTGGGGGCGGCCCTTCTGCTGGAGTTACTGCATTGAAAGATCACTACGCAGAGCAGGACGACGGGGGGCAGAGCAGGACGACGGAGCTGCGGGGGGAGGGAAGGGGGGCAGAGCAGGACAACGGAGCTGCGGGCGGAGGGAAGGGGGGCAGAGCAGGACAACGGAGCTGCGGGCGGAGGGAAGGGGGGGGGCAGAGCAGGACGACGGAGCTGCGGGCGGAGGGAAGGGGGGGGCAGGGCAGGACGAAGGAGCTGCGGGCGGAGGGAGGGGGGGAGCGGGACCGGGACGAAGAAGGGCTGCGGGCGGAGGGATGGGGGAGGGGGACGGAGCTGCGTGCGGAGGGAAGGACAAAGCTGGACGAAGGAAAGCGGAGGGAAGGGGGGGACGAGCAGAGCAGCTCAGAGCAGCTCTGGAAACAACCACCGTCTTACTCCGAGGCAAAGCAGAAATGCCTCGGAGAAAGCATGGTCATTTTCGCATTTGGGGGCGTGTTTTGCTGTTCTGAGTGACGGACAACGTCACTGTCTAAAGAACGCAAAAAATCACGCCCCCAAATCCGAAAAGGACGGGGCTACATTGGAGTGACTGATCTCTCCTCCAATGGCTGGCCTCCGTTTAGGAAGCCAGCCAATTGAGGAGAGGTCAAGTACAGAGGCGGGTTCAAGCTCCGTACTCAAAATCATTAATTCTCTGACCGGAAGCTGGCAAGCCAGCTTTTCCGGTCCGAGACCTAAAAAGGCACCAGAAGAGGAAATATCACAAGATCGAACAAAGTGAAACCACCACAGTGGAAAAATTGTTCATGAGTGATTGTTCAATCAATGATATTGCTTACAGGTGTTGACTGTATATGCCCCTTGTTTCGCACACTATATTCCGCAGTTGCAAATAATCGTATCAATCAAGTAGTGACCGTCCAAGTCACAGGAGAGGCAATGTCAGGTTTTATGTTTTCCTGAGCTGGTGCGAGATATTCCATCTGATTTTGTTATAAAGCTGAAGTTGACAATTAAAACAGTCTGGCACTTCAACTAGAACTGCTGTGCAGACTGGTCCACAAGTGTGCAGACTTGTACAAACACATACTCTCAAGACTGGCACATATGTACAGATTACGACACACAGCGTAGATGGGCAGACAGGTAAGCCGACTGACTGGGGAGAAACCAGCCCACATATGGCAGGCCCAGGGATGTCTCTACCATTGACAGCTTGAGGCCCGAAGCATAAGGCTGCAGTTCATATACTGTGCAGGCCCCTCATATCCCAAGGGAGCAACTTTTTACAGACATCAGGTGGACCACTGGTTCAAGCTGCAGTTCAGGTATTATACAAAACTCTAATGCCACGGGTCAACCTCTCACAGGCAGCAGCAGTCATGCTGCTGTTCACCCAGCACACAGACCCTCATGTGCCACAAGCCTGTGTTGTCATTAAGTTCACATATTCCAAAAGTACAGTGAAACTCTTATATGTAATCAGTGGGTAGTCACCTGGGGTTTAGCTGTTTTTGCTGTCAGTTGCCAGGTGGCAGTAGTCGGTGGCCTCCTGTACAAAAAGGTGACATAGAATTAAAAAAAAATCTAAAAACCGCTATAAGCAACATTAGCTTAAGGCGAAGGTACACGGGCTGTCCGGAAGCCAGACACCAAAGACTATGGTCCTTACTTCATAGATCCACAGCTTTGTGAGCGATCCTTCAATAGCTGAATTGTGAATAAGAGTAATAATACAGAAAAGTCTGGCAGTTTATGAAAGGATTTACAAAATGTTTTTACCTATCTACAAATAAGTTCACTGAAAATGATTCTGCCCCTCAAGATCGACCGAAGGGTTTTTGGGCGTCAATAAGTCACTCCAATCAATGAGCGTCCAGCCTAGGTGGTGGCTGCAGGGAATTATCTGTAGTGATAGGTGATCTCAGGAGGTAGCTCGCATTTTTATAGTGGTGCACAGGTTTGTAGCGGTTTGGTCACAAACCTACGTCTGAACCATGGCAGTGGATACACACAGAGCATGAGCCTTAATGCTGAGAGTGGCGGCACACGTGAGATGGCGGATTTACAACTGCAAAAAAGACTCAATGCCCTCCAGTGTGGCGGGGAACCTGCGTGGGCCTGTACGCTGAGGTCTCTGGAGGCATCTATATTTAACAGTCGCAGCCTGCGCCTTGGAGGGGGCTGCACGCTGCCTGTTGTGTCCTGGTTATGCAATCTCCTGCAGCTGTGTGTACGCGCTCTTGACGAGGATGGCTCTCCGCACATAGCCTTTTGTTTTGCTGGGCCTATTATTACCAGAAGTAGTTACTCTTTCGCGTTGATGCAGAGTTGCACCAAATTACTGAGAGACTCTTGTGTAGGGAATGTTATTGCGTCAGCGAGATTCTTGCCTGCTTAAAGGAAGCACGAACTGCTGGGGCCTGTGTGGGACCTGTTTTCTGCTGATGCCTGTGATGAGCATGTACTGAGCGTGAAATAACTTTACACTGGTGTTCCCATTACTGTTTTGTATTCCCGTAATGCGCATAATCTCTGTGCAACTCCAGCTCGGAGGTTTCTTGTACTTCTAATGCATCGCCCAAAAGCACCCCTTTACAGCGCTCTGACACCTTCGGGTAATATCCGCACTTTATAAAAATGCACTAAATAAATAAAAATTTAAATAAAAAAAACCTTTGAAACAAAAATTCCGATTTTTTTTCTTTCAGTGAATCCCCTTGGTGGGCTTGCTCCTTGCACTTAAAGAGTGCAATACGAGGCAATTCTGCTGGCCTGCAGCAGGGACTGCTTTAGGTTCTCATGCCATCTGGGCAGCTCATGGAATATCCCACGCACATCTCTCACGAACCCAGAGGGCCCGCAGCTCTAGTCTGCAGTCCGTAGTATAACTCCACAGGTGCCCAGGCCCAGAAGGGCAGCTCTCCCATACAGCAGGAGGT
The DNA here is from genome assembly GCF_964263255.1 of Lissotriton vulgaris. NCBI lineage: Eukaryota > Metazoa > Chordata > Amphibia > Caudata > Salamandridae > Lissotriton > Lissotriton vulgaris. Next base: position 353,452,513 of record NC_141687.1, read on the forward strand.
CCTCCGTATCAGGCTGGAGTTCACATAGTCCTAGGGTGATGCAATCCCTGGAAAAGAGCGCTTGTTGTGATGAAGGCATGCTTAGATGGGAGGAGGAGTAAAAGGCAAACTGGAGGGGAGGGGAGGGGAGAGGGCAAGGGAGGGTCCGAAAACACAGAGTGAAATTCTCTCTACAAGAGAACTGTGGAATATATAGCTAATGTTGTGTGTCAACGGCAGCAACTTTAAAGAGTGTCGCAGCAAACACCTAGCTGAATATGAGTGGATTGGTGCAGTCCTGCAACATGTACATATCTACTACCTTCGGAGTGTTCTACATCACACAGGACCTGGGGCGACCCTCGACTTTTGTGCATTCTTAAAACCATACATATGAACATTTTTAGATGATTGGAGAACAGGAGATTCCGAAAAATAAATCTGCTGCGAAAGTAATGAGGAAGGTTTCCATTCAAGCCGCGCGGCCGCGAAAGTAATAGCAATCAAGCGCGGCGAGCAATTTAAACCCGCGCACATGCACGCAGGCTGCAGTCCGGCCTGGTAGCATTTTTTAAAGCCCTCACTAAAAGTCTTGTCAGATCAGCGCATGCACTGGGTCAGGCGAGACCTAAAAAGGACTGAAATAAAGAATTAGTCTTGGGTGAAAATTCCTTTGTCGACAGGAAACCCCCTACGGAACCAGCTTTTAGTGCATTGCCAGCTGGTCTGACATTTAACATCGCCAGACATCCTAAATGAACTAACAGTACACCTCGTGAAATGTATTACAAAGACAACTTCTTAAAAGATTCTGATGCTGGCAAGCTTTTGTTTTGTAGCTGAGAACTCCTGGTTCCACCGACATAGTGCCGGTATTATCCTTCTTATTGGCTTTCTATATCCCTGTTACCTTGGAAAACACTTCGTCACCTCTGCCAACACTACCTCCATACAAAACAACTGATGAATGAAATCTATTTCACAAGGTACATTTTCAGATGCCACCTACCAGGCTAGTTGTAGAATGCAACAAACTATGCTGAGAAAGTGGCGCAAAGCCAGTAGGTCTGCTGTGAAATCGTTTTTTGGTGGAAAACTTGGTCTCTATCATTGGCAATAATAGAAGCAAATATTTTTATTGTATAATTCTGTAACTAGAAAGCTGAAACAGAAAAGAGTTTAACGTTCTTCAGAATGAAGCTCTTTGATGAAGGTAGTAAACGCAATATTATGTCAACTTGTAAAGCAAAAAGAATAAGAATTTCTAAATTGCCAGACCGCAACAAGCACTAGAAGAAACAGTGTTACTAGAATATTTATGCAGTGCAATATATACAGTTAAGGCTGTCACACACCACCAGCTATCACATATCAAGTGATCTTGGTTAGATACTGAGCCCTCCCAAATGTCGTCAATTTCCCCGGGTAGTTTGATTCTAGGGAAATCCCTACTTCTGTTAAAAAATTTTTTGTCCAAACCTGGGTGCTTTATCAGTTGTGTTTTATTACAAGAACATCTGTTCAGGGTCTTGCCATGCACTGGAAAAGAATTTCATACTAACCTGCAGTAGTTTAGTTTCAATTCTACAAATCATGCCAAATTTTAGTCCGAATTTGAGCTGAAGTCACCAAATGGTATTTAATGAGCAATGCACTTTCCTTTGTGCAGTTTGGTATTTGTCCTCTTAACAGAGATTTGTATTGCACTGTATTGTCCTTAGGATGGCATAGTAGGGCTGGTATTGAAGGAGATGTATAATGGGTCACTTGAATATTGATCTCCTTTGTCGTGTGTTTTCACCTCAATCAATAAACCATGGCACATAACACCAACCACTTGCTGGTATGTTTATGCATATGCTTTATATTTTAAGTCGAGATGCTCATGTGTGTCCTTAGTGTCATTGGTGTAGGAGATGCATGTCTCCACTTCGGCTACCTGACGCCCTCTTGTATTTATTTCAGGTAAGGCTCTTTTCTGGCTGTCAAATTGTAAGGCATTTTCACTATGCAAGTGTAATGCATAACATTTAGCACCCCCATCTTAGAGAAGACTGGCAACAGTCCAATTTTTCTAGTAGTCTGTGCACAGCGGCCACTTGCAAAGTCTTGGTCCACATTTGAGCTCCATGTCCAGGAAGGGCTCTCCAGGTGTCTCTTGAGAAGGAAGAATCCGTAGTGTTCCTCTAAATTTCTGAAATTAGAAATCCAGTTATCTGAGACGCATTCACCATTTAAGCATTATGAAGGTGGTGTACAGGGCGCAGGTCAAACATAGGAAGTGAAACGGAGGTGCAGGTTCATTAGATAAATGCCCAATCTGGATTCCTTTTACAATTGTCATGATCCTGGTGGTTCCTTTAGGTTGCTAGTGCAGGTCTCCTGGGCTGCAGAACCTGGTGACTCTTGCACTTGCTGAGTCCGTCTTTAGGGCAAATGTCAGCTGGGCAGTGGTCTGTATTCTCTTGCTCAGTTTACCTTCTTAACTGTAAGAGTAATCCAGCTCGTCTTCAGAAACAGAGTTGGCAGCACCCTTGTCTGGCGGTATCCTCTCCTACACTTTGTTCCCGACTTAAGGGAATCCGTGTTCTTGGTACGTCAACATCTTTCAGCTGAAGCTGAAAAGCTCTTTTATCAATAAAATGTCCTGGCAGACAAAGGGAGTAGTGACCACCACCCGATATGCACATTGAGTCCATCAGTATGGTGCTCTACTGGATGAGAAATAAAATATTGTGAAGTATCTCTATTTGCCTTGAGGATATAAAGCTGTGAGGAATGGCAAATGTGTAGGCCAGAAAATCATATTTATATTTCTCAGTTCATCATACATGTAAAAGGTCATGCGTTTTTGCCTCTTTGATTTTTCTATATAGACTGTATCTGAAAGAAACACGTTAGTGTTAGATTCCTTACCTTAGAATATCCCCAGGCGTCAGTCTGGATCCGGAAACTTTTGCGTAGCAGTACCCCTGCGCGTCGGTAGGCGTCGTCTGCAGGCGTCCCCTGCGGCTCCGCGTCAGTCGTTGGCGTCGTGCGCCGTGATGACGTCGCTGGAGTATATAGACGCCGCCTCCGCGCGCTGACGTCAGTTCTTTTTTCCGCGCCAGTGGACGCAGATCTGAAGAGCAGTACTCCGGTCTTTGACCAAGTTTTTTCGAGTTGTTATCACTTTGTGCCTATTAGGATGCCTGGGTTCAAGCACTGTGATGACTGTGAGCGCACGATGTCGGTCACAGACCATCACCGCCTCTGTCTCCGGTGTCTGGGCCCCGACCACGACGTGGACTCCTGCGTCGACTGCCGGGCCCTCACCAGCAAAGCTAGACGGGAGCGGTCCCGCAAGCTACTGGAGCTCCGGGTGTCGGCCCCACGTCGGGACCGGGAGCGGTCCCGGTCCGGCCGGAGGTCAAGAGAGCGTTCGAGGGAGCGGTCGCGGGGCCGCGCCGAGCGTTCCGGAAGTCGACACCACTCGTCATCCTCGTCAGGTAAGAAACACAAGGAGTCGGGGGTTCGGGTGACCCCAACCCCGCGGCTCCGCGAGAGTCGCCGGCGCGGCCTGCCCCATACCCTCAGGTCCCTGGGCACGGTGCGACGCCTGAGGAGATAGAGGCGTTCCTCATGGCCATGAGGGCCCTGTCTCCTCCGGCGGGTTCCACGGCGCCTACGGGCCCAGTGAACCCGTCCGGGGGCCCTAGCGGTTCTGCTGACCCTACCTCGACGCCGGCGGATGCTCCGATTCCGGCGCCGCCGATCCCGGCGCCGCTAGGGCCTTCGGGGTCGACGCCGGATGGACGCCCATCCAACCCGGCGCCGATTCCATCGGGGTTGCCCGCGGCTCCGCCTCCGCGCGACGCCGGTTCCTCGGTGCCGGCTTCGGGCGGCACTGGGGCTCCGGCGCCGGCTCCGGGCGGCGCCGTCCCCTTACCTTCACCGACGCGGGGCCGGACGGGCGTCGCTCGACGCCGGTCCCGGCGCCGATGGGGCCCATGAACCCCGAGGAGCCGGTCTACATCGTTGACTCCGAATACGGAGAAGATGAAGAGTTCGGTGAAGGTTGGGAGGGGTCCGAGGACCCTCTGTCACGCGAGTGCCAGTATGACCCGGACTGGACAGGTGACTTGGGGGATGCCAGTGGTCTGGACGACTCTCCTAACCCTGGTTTGATCTCTCCTCCTTCCGTGGCATCGGTGGAGGGAGCTGCATATTCTGTGGTGCTGATGAGGGCTGCCAAGGCCTTACACCTTGAGCTCCCCGTCGCGGCCGTGAGGCCTAACATCCTCACCGAGGTCTTCAAACCGCAGTCATGCCCACAGGAGCCACTGCTGCCGTTTAATGAAGCCTTGTCGGACGTTCTGTTGGGCACGTGGCCAGGCGCCACCGTCCTTGTCCGGACGACCCCAAGTTCCTGTCTTCCCACCCCACTCCTGAGAGTCTGGTGATCCAGGCCTCGACCTCCCAGTCCGCATTCCCGTCGGCTCCACCCGACCGGGAATCCAAGAGGTATGACCAATTTGGCAAGAAGGTCTTCTCGTCCATTAGTTTGGGCCTGCGGTCTTGCAACACCGCCTGCCTCTTGGGCCGCTACACCCACTCTGTGTGGGATACGGTCGCGGAACTGCTGCCAGAATGCCCCATGGAGGTGCGGGCAAAACTCGGTCAGGCTGTGGCTGAGGGCCGAGATGCAGCGAAATATTAAATACGGTGTGGTCTCGATACGACCGACTCGCTAGGCAGGGCTATGTCAACGACGGTGGCGATTCGTCGCCACGCCTGGCTGAGATCCGCCAATTTTTCGGCAGATGTCCAGAGTACATTGATGGACATGCCGTTTGATGGCTGTCACCTGTTCGGTGACAAGGCGGACCACGCGCTGGAACGCTTCAAGGACTCCAGGGTCACGGCCAAGTCCTTGGGTCTCTCGACCCAGCGTCAGCAACCGGGTTCGTTTCGCCCCTTTCGTGGCCAAGGAAGGGGCGCCCCCACACGTGCTGCCAGCCACGCGCCGCAACAATCCTTTCAACGCGGTGGCGGCCGTGGAAACCGCCGTGGTGGCGGTCGGGGACAACGGCGGGGTCAGACCACACCCTCCCCCGCAGCATCTACCCCAAAATCCTCCTAGTCCGTGCTTTCGGCCCCATGTGACGCCAGTGGGTGGCAGGGTTCGCCATCACCACGCTCACTGGCGCACGATCACTTCGGACAGGTGGGTGCTGCAAATTGTCCGAAGGGGCTACTCCCTCCCCTTCGAGACCTCTTCTCCAGCCATGCCACCGCAGAACCACCGTGTGTCGGGGGACCACTTGACACTTCTGCAGGAGGAAGTTACGGCCCTCTTGGCCAAGGGGGCCATCGAGCGCGTTCCTGGGCCAGAAGTAGGGCGTGGTTGTTATTCCCACTACTTTCTGGTGCCCAAGAAGGACAAGGGGGGCCTACGTCCTATCTTGGATCTAAGGAACGTCAACGGCTTCCTCCGGAAGGAGAAGTTCAAGATGTTGACGTTAGCTCAGGTCTTGGCTGCTCTAGACCCGCAAGACTGGATGGTAGCGTTGGACTTGCAGGACGCCTATTTTCACATCCCCGTCCTGCCGGCCCACCGGCGTTACCTGCGGTTCACGGTAGGCCTGGAGCACTTTCAGTTTATCGTGCTCCCCTTCGGCCTTACCAGCGCCCCACGGGTGTTCACAAAGGTGATGGCGGTGGTCGCAGCCCATCTGCGCAGGTTGGGGGTTTCGGGTTTCCCCTACCTAGACGACTGGTTGTTGAAGGCGGGCTCGCCCCAAACAGTCGTCCACCACCTTCAGATGACGGCAGACCTCTTGCACGACCTGGGGTTCTCCATCAATGTGCCGAAATCACACCTGTGTCCCTCTCAAAAGCTCCTTTTCATCGGAGCGGTTCTGGACTCGGCGCAGTTTCGGGTTTATCCTCCGGAACGGCGGGTTCGGGATATTCAGGCTTTGATTCCCATCTTTCAGCCGCTATCCCGAGTTTCGGTCAGGTTGACGCTGCGGCTGCTGGGACTGATGGCTTCCTGCATCCTTCTGGTGCATCACGCCCGGTGTCGGATGCGGGCTCTGCAGTGGGACCTGGAGTTTCAGTGGGCCCAGCATCAGGGCAACTTGTCCGACCACGTCTTGATCTCGGAGGGCACTGCGAGACAACTGCAGTGGTGGCTTACGGACCGCGACTGGGTCAGGGGCAAGTCCCTCTCCCTTTCCCAACCGGAGCACGTTGTCGTGACGGACGCGTCCCTCCAGGGCTGGGGTGGCCACTTGGGAGAGGCAGAGATCAGAGGCATCTGGTCTCCGGCGGAGTCCCGGCTCCATATCAACCTGTTGGAGCTGCGGGCGATTCGTCTGGCACTGAAGGCATTCCTCCCCTTTGTCAACGGGAGTGTAGTGCAGGTGTTCACCGACAACACCACCGCCATGTGGTACTGCAACAAACAGGGCGGAGTGGGGTCGTGGACCCTTTGCCAGGAGGCTCTGCGCCTCTGGCAATGGCTGGAACGTCAGGGCGTGACTCTGACGGTTCAACACCTGGCAGGTTCTCTGAACGCCAGGGCGGACGAACTCAGCCGTCGGTGCTCGATGGATCACGAATGGCGTCTGAACTCGGACGTGGCGCAAGGCATCTTTCTGCAATGGGGAGAGCCTTGGTTAGATCTATTCGCCACAGAAGAGAACGCGCAATGTCATCAGTTCTGCGCGTTGGAGTTTCCAAGACGGCACTCGCACGGCGACGCCTTTCGGCGCGAGTGGAGTTGCGGTCTGTTATACGCCTTTCCGCCTATACCACTTCTGCCCAGAGTGCTGAAGAAGATCAGGCGCGACCGGGCCCAAGTTATCCTTGTGGCTCCGGACTGGGCTCGAAGATACTGGTATCCCGAGCTACTCAGCATGTCAGTCGGTCCCCCGATCCGCCTACCCCTTCAGGAGGACCTTCTGTCGCAGCAGCAGGGGACGGTCCTCCACCCGAACCTGTCCAGTCTCCACCTCCATGCTTGGAGATTGAGCGGCGGCAGTTGAGGCCATTTGACTTGCCTCCTGAAGTCTGTGATGTTATTCTGGCAGCCAGGCGTTCCTCCACTAAGTCGGTATACGCCTGTCGGTGGAACAGATTTGTGGCATGGTGCACAGCAAAGGCTGTGGATCCTCTCTCTGCCCCTCTTTCGGAGGTTCTTCTGTTTCTTCTTTCTCTTGCCCAGCAGGGCTCTGCTCTGGGCACTATCAAGGGCTACCTTTCTGCCCTTTCAGCCTTTTTGAGGCTTCCTGATCAGCCTTCTTTGTTCAAATCCCCGATTGTAACTCGGTTCTTAAAAGGCATCACTCACATGTTTCCACCTGTTCCGTTTGTGATGCCTCAGTGGGATTTGAACCTGGTTCTGACCTTCCTGATGTGTGCTCCCTTTGAGCCCCTTCATTCTTGTCCTCTCCGTCTCCTGACTTTAAAGACGGCCTTCCTGGTTGCCATCACCTCTGCCAGGAGAGTGAGTGAGCTCCAGGCTCTTTCTGTCCAACCTCCTTTCCTGTCCATTCATCCTGATAAGGTGGTTCTGAGGACTAGACCTTCTTTCCTGCCCAAGGTTGTTTCGGCCTTTCACATCGGGCAGTCCATCACCCTCCCTTCCTTCTTCCCGCCTCCGCATCCTTCAAAGGATGAAGAGCGGCTCCACCGTCTGGACCCAAAACGTGCGCTTTCATTCTACATGGATCGCACACGCCAGTTCCGGGTGGATAACCAACTGTTTGTTGGCTACGTGGGTGCGAAGAAGGGACGGGCGGTTTGTAAACGAACCATCTCTCGATGGGTCGTCCTCTGCATCAAAGCGTGCTACTCTTTGGCTCGGAAGGAGCCTCCTGTTGGGCTGAGGGCCCATTCCACTCGGGCCACGGCGGCTACTACTGCCCTGGGCCGGGGAGTCCCCTTGCAGGACATTTGCCAAGCGGCTACGTGGGCCTCGCTGCACACCTTTGCGAGGCACTACTGCCTGGACAGTCAAGTCCGGAGGGATGGCTTCTTTGGCCGTTCTGTCCTCCAGGACTTTCTGGTGTAGTATTGTATAGGTTCGCAGACCCACCACCGGGGTTGGTATTGCTGGGGTATGTATTCTAAGGTAAGGAATCTAACACTAACGTGTTTCTTTCAGATGAACAAGTTACTTACCTTCGGTAACGATATATCTGTAAGAAACATTAGTTAGTGTTAGATTCCTTACCGAACCCACCCATCCTCCCCGTTCTGCGAACTGATACCTAGGGTTAAGGTCATCCCTTTCAGGGCCCTAGTTTTACATGGCACCAGTGTTGGTTCTCTCATGGCTCTGCGTCTCCTGGCGCGGAAATGCTGTGTGCAAAGAACTGACGTCAGCGCGCGGAGGCGGCGTCTATATACTCCAGCGACGTCATCACGGCGCCAACGACGGACGCGGAGCCGCAGGGGACGCCTGCAGACGACGCCTACCGACGCGCAGGGGTACTGCTACGCAAAAGTTTCCGGATCCAGACTGACGCCTGGGGATATTCTAAGGTAAGGAATCTAACACTAACTAATGTTTCTTACAGATATATCGTTACCGAAGGTAAGTAACTTGTTCTTTGTGAATAGTAAATAGCTGCATCCAAATCATTTGAATATTTGTTTAAAGGAAACCAAATGAACCACATTTTCCTATAAAAAATTAAAATCAGCATGCATGACATAATGCTCGGCCTTGTCAAATTGTGTGCATGCAATGCCGGATCTGGTGGTATGAGAGGCCAAAGCGTACCCCTCATAGATCTGTGTTTAAACCCATGGGCATAGATTGGAATCCCAGTTGTCATGCTTAGCCACTCATCCATTTGACTTTGAACATTGAGTTAGGCAGCAAGAAGTATCTGTTATCCGTCAATAGCTCCATGACATCACTTTGGGTTGATGTGCGCTCTCCAAATACACATTCTGTTCTGTATGGGGAGCTGACCAGTGGCAGTTTTGAGTGGGCTTCCTGCTTTAACAGTAAGGGATGGTGCAACTTGCCAGTTTGCTATGAAGCCCCTGCCAGCACTGTATCATATTTTGCTACAGTTCTAACTTAAATTAGACCTTAATACCATCTGTTAATCTTTTCCTGACTACTGGCTGACATGGAGCATGTGTGTTGCTGATATTCATAAATACTGGTGTTCGTTGCTGTTTCTTGATATGTCTGTGGTAGATATGCAATACAGTTTACTAAAGTTTAAAGAAGTTAATTATTGTTTCTACCTCAGAATACAAAACATTATGAGCTGCTGAACTACAGTGAACATGGAACTACGGTGGATAATGTTCTGTATTCCTGCGACTTCTCTGAGAAGACAACTCCTACCCCGCCTAGCAGTGTTGTTGCCAAAGTGCAGAATGTGTTAAGTAAGTGATCCCTTGAATGTAATTGTAACATATCATCTAAAGATAAGTTTGTTGTCTATGGGAATAAGCCATTGCCATGTATAGGATGCAATCTCCAGTCCCTGTATGCTGTTTGTCTGCACTGCCACAGTATGTGGTCCCCATTTCAAAGTATTTTCTAATAGATTTTGACCAAGTGCCCTAGATTGCTTTGGGTATATGCTGTGGAGTTCTCTGTGCTGCTGACATACACAATATGTAAGCCCTCATTACTGCCATTTTTTTTACCGATTTTAGAGTCCAGGGCAATGTACCTTCTGCAAGTAATTGATGTGATGGCCTAGCCTACATGTCCTGCTGCCTTATACTGATTGTGAGCCCCTGGCCCTCTCAAGCAGCCTCTGCATTGGATGTCTGCTAGTACTCTTGAATGCTCACACCTGTACAGCATGACAACACCTTTCCTCGTGTGCTCACAGTTTCACTGTATACTAACCAGGCCAAGAAGATGCACTTCACTTATTCTTCTATTTGGCCTGAACATAAGCCCAATGGAGAGCAACCTTACACACTCAATGGGAATCTATTGTGCGTATATGCTGCTATCTGATTGAGAGTTCTAGGTGCAGATTCCTTACCTTATCTGGAAAATCTTGAGCAGTAGCTGTGTACGTTGAACGGCTCTTCGATGGCGCTACAAGCGTCGTATTCGTCGGAGGGGACATGGCTAGTACCTATATAGGATCCCAGGCATGCTGATCTGTTTTGTTCCTTCAGCGCCAACAGCGTGGATCCTGAAGAGCTACCTCAGTCAATTTTTAAACCACTTTTTCAACATTTTGCTGACACTTTTGAGCACTTTGTTCTGTTTGCTTTTGGGATATCACCTAAGAAACCAGTGTGGTTTAAACCCAGTGGGACCGGTCTCAAGCAAATATCTGTGATGGACCCCTGTCAGGTTTGACTGTAGTGTCTGGAGCCGAACACAGGCTCTAGTAAATGCCCCGACTGCTGCACCAGGAATCCAAGAGAAAAAGCAAATCGCTCTTCGACTTTGCTGTGCCAGTCCAGGTAACTGGACATGGAGTGGGAATAAGAAGTCAAGCCCCTGCTCCCGCACTCCACCTGCGGAGCCTTTCCCTGGGTGTGATCCGCACCTCACTGAATTTTCCGGAGCTGGAGCGACTCCCGTTCAACTCAAGGAATTCTACGAGGCCATCCACATCATATTTGGGCAGCCTGACCCCTCCGGAGCACCTTTGGATCTCACATGTCTGGGCGGTGCCCCAACTGGATTTCCGCTGGTGAGTTAACTCTTGGTGCCAGTGAGGTCCTCTCGATCCGTTCCTGGATCTAGACTGGCTCTGTTACGAAACCACAACCTCCACTGGGGTTCCGCCTGATACGCCAATCCTGTAACTGCCTAGCCCATAGTCATTCCGACCCGGATATGGGGTCGGACCGGCATCGCTCGACAACGGCACAGACCGGACCCCAGTGATCATCCGGGTTGGACAAAGTGCCTCCTTTCTTTGACCAGCCCTGTAGGGATTTTGACTGGGGTTGATCTGAAGATCTTTACGACTATTCTGACTCCCATAAATACTCCTTGGCCTAATTGGATGATGACAACCTGTATGTAGAACTGGCTGACGTAAGTGGTCTGACAACCTCGCCAGACACTGGCCTGGTCTCTCTTCTTAGTGTGGCTGTAGAGGAAGGGGCCTCCTTTGCTATGATGGTAAGAAGGATGACTAAGGTCCTTGACCTTCAGCTACCCGCCGTGGTAGTGAAGTCCAAAGTCTTGACACAGGTATTTCAGCCCCCCTCTGTTATACTGCACCTCTATACACAGGACAATTGCACATAGCCATCATCTCACTCCTGGGAACCCAGCTTTCCTCACCCAGCACACCACCCCTGAGAGCCTGGTGATGCAGGCCTGAACCTCCAAAGGGAATTTCGACTTTTACAAGATAGGGAATCTAAGAGGCTGGATACCTTCAGGAACAGGATTTTTTTTCCCGCCAACCTTACAGTGCAGTTAGAGAGCACCGCATGGTGTTTGGGCTGATCTAGCCACATTATGTGGAGCTTGTTTGCGCAAGTGCTGCCTATGGTCTTGCAAGAGACCTGAGCCATCCTGAACCAGGCTATGTCTGAGAGCAGAGACTCACCAAAGTTCGCCATCAGATGCGGGCTGGACACAACACACTCACTGGGCAGGGCTATTGCTTCGTTGCTGTCATCCCGGTGCCACTCCTAGGAAAGATGAACTGGCTTTTCTGGGGATGTCCAGATTTCCCTTATGAACATGCACTTTGATAGTGCTTGTGCGCTTTAGCTTCCTTTCACTCCTTACGTGGCCACGGGAGGGGCTACCAGCCGCGTTATTCGCAGCAAAGTCACCATGGCTAAAAGGCTTCTCAGACTTTTTGTAGCCGCGGATGTGGCTCAAACAAGACCTGTGGGAACAAAGGCCCGAGAACTGCCCAGCCAAACTCCCCTCATCCCCCTCCCCCTGATAGCTGCAGCCTCCAAACTATTTAGTGACCCTTACAACAACACAGGATCGCTTTTGGAGGCAGGATCAGGCACCACTAGCCCCAAAGGCAAGTCATAATATCGGACATGTGGGTGCTCAAAATAGTCCAACGTGGTTATGCCCTTCCACTTATGAAAACACCGCTGCTCCCCCACCGTCCTCGGATCAGCTGACAGAAGACCATCTCTTCATAATGCGCCAGGAAGTCCAGGTTTTTTTACCAAAGGAGCCATTGAGAGGGTGCCGGCTTTAGAAGTAGGCAGTGGTTGATATTCCTGCTATTTTCTGGAGCCATGGTAGATTGAGGATTCCATCCTATCCTAGATCTGCCTTCTCTCAATGCCTTCCTGTGGAAAGAGAAATTCAAGATGCTAACACTTGCCCAGGTCTTGTCTGCGCTATACCACTGATACTAGAAGATTACTTTGGACCTGCAGGACTCCTATTTTTATATCCCCATGCTGCAGGCCCATCTGTATTACCTATGGTTCACTGAGGACCAGGAGCATTTCTAGTGTTTTGTGCTCCCCTTTGGTCTCACCAGTACCCCTTGTTCACAAAGCTAATGGCATAGAGTTTTAGCATATCTGCTGAAGTACGCAATACCAGTCTTCCCCTACCTGTATGACCCACCTCCAAACTTCGGCGAACTTCCTGCATTTTCAGGGGTACACTATCAGTGTGCTAAAGTCACACTTAACTCCTTCACAGATGCTCCATTAAATAAGAGCCATACTTGGCATGGTACAATTCAGTTTGTATCCACTGGAGCGAAGAGTCCAGGACATTTGGGCTATGATCCAAATGTTTCAGCCTCGGATCTGGATCTTCGTGTGACTGACTCTGAGGCTGCTGGGACTAAGGGCCCCTTGCATCCTGCTAGCAGCACATGCAGGCTCTGTGGTGGGATCTGAAGTCCCAGCGCGCACAGCACCAAGGGAATGTTTTTGATCTGGTTCGGATCTTGAAGGAGACTCCAAAATATCTGCAGTGCTAGTTCTTGACCTAGATCGGGTCAGTGGCAGGCCCTTCTCCCTTCCCCATCCAGAGCTCTTAGTGGTGACCGATGAATCGCTTCTAGGATGTGGCTGAGGTAGAGATCAGAGGCCTCTGGTCTCCGGCAGTCTTCTGGAGCTTAGGGTGATTTGCTTGGCATTGAAAGCTTTCCTGCCTTCTAGCAAAGGGAAGCTGGTCCAGGAGTTCACGCACAACACTACTGCCATATGGTAATGCAACAAGCAGAGTAGAGTGGGGCCATGCACCCTGTGTCTGGAGGCTCTGCTCCTCTGGACATAGCTGGAACATCAGGACATTTTCCTGGATGTGTAGCACCTGACAGTATCTCTAAATGCCGGGGCAGTCAAATACTGCCATCAATGCCTTGCAGACCATGCATGGCATCTGCATCAGGAGGTGGCTCATGGTGTCTTTCAGGACTGGGAAGAACCGTCGCTAGATCTATTCACCACCACCAAGAGCACGCAATATCAGCATTTTTTGTGTGCTGGAGTTTCCAAAGCAGCTTTCGCTTGGAGATGCATTCCTACTAGACATAAATGTAGGAGTGTACTGGGCTATAGACTGGACTCCTGTGTGCCTTCCCACTGATACCTCTTCTGTCCCGAGTTTTGAAAAAGATCAGAACTGAACAGGACCAGTTCATTCTGGTTGTTCCAGATTGGGCGAGGAGTGTATGGTATCCAGAATGTCTGGGTATGAGCATCTGTCCTCCAATCAGGCTGCCCTTTTGAGACAAACTCCTGCCACAACAACAGGGAAGTGTCCTACACTCAAACCTGCGCACTCTCCACCTTCATAATTGGACATTGAGCGGCGACAGTTGAGGGTCAAGTTTGTGCTTGGTGCACTGAGAAACATGCTGACCCACTCTGCACCCTTTCCAAAGTATTGTTTGTTTTGTCCTTAGCTGCACATGGCTTTACTCTGGGCACAGTTAAGGCGTATCTTTTGGCTTTTTTGTTGCCAGACCAACCCCCTCTGTTTATCACCAATTTTGACACGTTTTCTGAAAAATCTTCAGCATGTTTTCTCCCAACCTTTTGTTATGCCCCACTGGGATCTTAATTTAGTTTTAACCTATTTGATGTGGTCCCCCGTTGAACATACGCATAGCTGTCTTCCAAGACAGTCTTTTTTGTGGCCACCACATCGGCCAAAAGGGTCGGAGAGCTACAGGCTTTCTTATCACCCCAATATGCCAGCTTCTTCCAAGACAAACTGGTTCTCTGAATCCATGGCTCTTTTCTTCCAAAGGTGGCGGCACTTATCCATGTCTGCCAAAATATCCCTCTGCTGACTCTTTGCTCCGCCTCTCCCCTCTAAAAAGGAAGAGAGACTCCACCCTCTGGACTCTAACAAGGCACTGTTCTATATTGATAGCACTGAAGAACACCGGGTTGACTTTCAGCTCTTTGTAGAGTTCACTGGAACAAAGAAGGGGAAGCAGTACATAAACTGACCATCTCCAGATGGATTGTATTGAGTCATGCTGCGCAGTAGCCAAGAAGCAGCTCCCTTATGTTTTATAGCTCGTTCAACCTGAGCCAAAGCTGCATCTATTGTGTTTGCTCGTGGGGCGCCTGTCTTGGACATTGGTCAGGCTTCCACTAGGCCATTCTTGCACATGTTTCCCCAAACACTACTGCCTTGACAAGCACTTTACCCATTTGATCCTCCAGGACTTTTTGGTTTGGGCCAGTCAGCAGACCACCCTGTATTGCTTTGGTATGTTTTCTAAGGTGAGGAATCTGCAGCTATAAGTCTTTATCAGATGAACAAGGTACATACCTTGGATTATGCCTTATCTGATGGAGATTCTATCAAGCCGTAGATTCCTTAACGAACCTCCCATGCTCCCCATTCTGCGAACTGGTGTTTTCCACCTATCAAGTCCTTGTAGGACCTTATAATCTTCACACTGGTCAAAAAAACTGACATCGCTCTCTGCTTCTGTCCCGGAAATAGACATGAACTGGAGTCAGTGCACAGGGGTGGTGCTTATATAGGCACCGCGTACATCGCATCGGCGCGTTGGTTTCCAACACAAGTTCATTGTCGCATACTGGCACACAGCAGAACTGCTCAACATTTTCTGGCTCCAGTCTGACGCCTGGGAAACATTCTATAGTAAGGAATCTGCAACTAGATAAAGTCTCTACCAGATAAGGGATTACCAAAGTTAAGTAACTTGTTGACTAACGCAGGAGTTGAGACCTAGCTCCATGTATTCTGCAATTACAATTCCTGCCATGGATGTGAGCCTGTTGAAACAAAATAAATAAAAAGTCCCCTGCATGGTGATGGAGTGCCCCAGCTGCAGATAAATCTGGATCCTTGGTACTGATTTTTCATTGTGCGCAAATACAGATCATGATTTCGCGCCATGGCATAGGATTGTCTGATAGATTATTGACTTGTTAGATCAGAAAGGGTGAAAAAGTGCTCACCTGATAGCGATAAAGGGCTACTGTCGTTACCGGTTAGGTTTATAGTAAGGGGGTTTATGGCCCAGAGACGGCCAGGAAGGGCCCATACAACTTTATATCAAAAATAATCTTTGAACGTTTACTTAATACGGCTGTTTCGTAATTAAAGCGACTTAGACCATTTGTACATTCATTTGGTGTAAACAATTTTATTTACTTCCATTTAGTCTTTTTTTTCGTAATTAAACATTGTTAAAGCAAATAAAAGTAAATAAAACACTTCGGGCCAAATAAATGTACACATGTACCAAATTTGTAATACTAATCAGTAGAGTGGACAGGTCTTTTTAACCGTGTCTCTGGAGTGTGAGACTTACTGGCCCACTCATGTAAAGTTCTGCTGCTGTGTACCCAACTTACATTTAACCGACATCATATAAGTATGTAGCACTGTGCAGGTTGCGTGTGCTTGGTGTAATGTATGTGTGCCTATGTGTGGTACATTATGTGATGGCCTGTGGGTTCCATATTGCAAGCTCAGGTTCTTAAGAAAGGGACGTGGAGGTGGCGGAACCATCCCAGACACATTTGATTGTCTGCATTCCTGAGAGCTGAATGGGACACGCACACTGGTAGAAGAGAGTCTGGCTCTCTTGTGTACTTCTAAATGGTTCTTTGATTCTGAAAACATAAATGATCGGTGAGGCCTGCACACATCTCAGGAAGGAGATGGGACTGATAAGGAAATCATAATGAATAGAGTTTGGGGCCTTAGTAACCATATGGCCATGGGGCTGATATCCGCATGTGATGCTGTAGTCATTCCTGTGTCCTTTGTTGAGGATCTATTACGTTTGGAGTCGTTCCTACTGTGACTAAACTGATTCCTGGACAAAAAGCAGGATAGAAGTGGGCCCTTAAAAGGGAGCAACCCCCTCAACAAGAACTTAAAGGCTAAGACACTAAAACACATCTCTATCTGAAAATGGATTTTAAAAGTGGAGCATGACCCTCTCAAAATTGTCCAACTTGAGCTGTACATCAGTGTGGATAAGGTGGGCACCACTGGTGCCTGTTGTGACCAGGACTGGAAACTGAGGTCTGCTAGTCTTCCTTTTGGGTTAGGGGACATTGCCAGGGAGAATCAAGACCACTCGCTCTGGAACCTGGACATCCAGCATATGCCTGCTTGTCAAAATCAGTGAACCCTATGAGGAGGAGAGTGTCTGATGAGAGGACGGTCCAGTGACGAGCCTGTGTTGTGGATCCCTGAATCAGTATGTGAGTCTTGCGTCCATGTTGAAGACTGTTGCAACAATTGTGCTATCCACCTGAGTGCTGCTGTTTGCGACCCCTGTATGCCAGCTGGGGGCCTTGGTGAAGATTGAGACCATTGTACTAATTGGGCTGTCAGCTCAAGTGCTGTTATTCACGACCCCCATATGTTAAATTGAGGATTGCTGCACTGATTGTGCCATCCATCCAAGTGCTGTTGTTCACAACCTCTGTATGCCAGGTGAGGGCTACCGTGAAGATTGAGGAATGTTGCATCGATTGGGCTGCATGCCTGAGTGCTGCTGTTAACGACCCCTGTATGCCGCCAGGTGGTGGCCACGGTGCAGATTCAGGGCCAATACCCTGGTGCATCTCTGTGACGAGAAGCAGGCCATCACCCTGTACAGTATTGTAACCAAGAGAGGTAATTGACCTGTTCCTTCTTTTTGCTGCAACCAGCCCCCCCTTCTCCCATCTCACCTTGTATGCTAGGCAGGACAAGTAGTAAAGAGAGAGGGCCATTGTCCTGGAGTAGAGTGCGACCGTGAATCGTAATGGGCCACGACCCATAGTAGCAGTGCATCAATTCAATCACCCTAATCTAGAAGCACCCAAGACCTGCAGCTAGACTTACGAAGGCTTAACAATTGATCGGAGGAGGTCGTGGGCGCCTGCTATCTCGCCTGCAGCTTCCAGACTACTGCTCACCACTGACGTGCACCTGGACCTACTGACCCAACAGTTCCAGCAAATGCTGGTAAGAATGATTTCTGTGTCATTGAGCCTCTAGGAGCACTTGCTCTGACTAAAGTGCTACAGCACTGAGACTTTGACCATTAAGAAGCCTCTGTGGAACTTGTAGTTGCTAGCAGAGCCTAACCTGAATGTTGCCTCATGAATGGAAAATAAGCACAGTCCTTAGTTAGAGAAATAGGGCTCTGGGAATTACCTGGACAGTGCTAGAGCGCCGGCCTTACTAAGACTGTGTATTATTTGTGTCCTGCAATTTACTTTATCTCCGTATTTAAATACTTGCTGTTATGAATAAAGTAGTGTTCGAGGCATGTGGGCCGCTAAATTCATATCTTGTGCATAGATCGCCGCCTAGTGTTGCATCCGGATGATTGCACCTTGTTGTCCTGGAAGAGTCTTTGAAGTATCACAAGATAGGTGGCTCCTCCCCTGGACTACAGTGCGCATGGGTATCCTCTCCATCCTCAGATTGTTTTTTTCCGCCATTGGGTTCGGATGTGTTCCGTGACTCTCGTTCGGAACCTATAGGAAAAACTTGTTTTCTTCAGACCAAAAGGCCTCTTTAAGCGTCGGTATTGTACTTTGTTCGGTTCTGAGTTAACTTATCCGGTTTCCCGGATACTTGAGCATGTGTGCTCCCAGCTTTTTAGGCCCGATCGAAGATTGACATCGACGATGGAATTCCAGGCCCCGTTTAAATGTTGCCCAGTCTGTAACGCGAAGTACCCTCTCTCAGACGTGCACCCTGTGTGCAACAGAAGTCTGTCTCCAGACCACGACGAGGAGAGTTGCTTGGCCTGTTCGAAATTCAGGTCAGAAGAGGTGCTCGCTCTTCGAAATGAGGCGAGACTACCGGCGCGGAGAGCGTCGGATGTGGAGGATATCTTCGAGGCTGGGGACGACGAGGGCGTCCAAGAGGAGGAACCGGAGCACTTCTCCGACCCGGCCTCCTGTCAAGAATCTTACTACGGAGAAGAGGTAGACGACGAACACATTGAAGCCGTCGAGGTAAGAGACGACGGTATGGCTATAGGAGCCGCAGAGGGCGGCTCCAGCGATGAGCAAAACCCACCCGACCATTCGGGGGTCGAAAGTGACACTGTCTTGTCAACGGCTCAGGTCGAAGCATCGCCGGAAGGCCTTAGCCAAGATCTTTCTACTCATTCTACAGCCCCGCAACCTTGCCCAGCTAAGAATAATTCAGAGCCTTTGGTGGGTACGCCTTCGAAACCGAAACTGGCTAAAGACAATCGAAACTGAAACTGGTCAAACCAGTATTCGTTTCGCAAAGCCTCGTTCCATCGGATCCTAAGAAGGCTCAGAGTGTCATTGCCCCTTCGAGGTTACAGAAGGGTGCCAACCCGAAGATCGGTACATCGAAGAAGGTGCCAAAGGCCCAAAGAGACGAAGCAACGTCATCTAAGGCTGCCCTCGGGGGCGTGGACACTGAAGACGGACTTGAGTCGCAGCCGCCCCTCAGTCCGAATGCATACAAGTTGATGCTGGTGAAGGTTCTCGAAGACAAGCACAAAATGGCCGCGTTGGAACGTGACGCATCAAGCCGCGGCCATTTTGGGAATCCCAGCGCAACACCTGGCTCGAAGTTGGCGATGCCCGTGAAAAAAGTCAAACCGCCATCGGGGCCTCCACCTATAGTTTTTGGACTGCCTACGACTGCAAGACCTAAAACTTCTAAGCCGGCACAGGGCACCGACCCTGGTAAAATGATGTCAAAACTTAAGGGAATGACCGCCACCCCTGAAGGCGTCGGTTCCACTCCACCTTCTTCTGAAAGCTCAAAGAAGTTGTACATTGACTCTGCAACCGGAAGACTCACCCTTTTCAAACGGAAGCTCTTGCCGGAGAAGCCAATGGAATTCTATCAAATTCCACTCAAAAGGAAAAGAGGCTCTGCTTCCTCGCCAGTTCTTTTAGAGTCCGTAAGGCCTTATGGACAAGCCTTTACTCATTCCCCCACACGCACTGAGGATGGTGGGGGGGATGACCAGAATGACGAGCAATTAAACTATCCTGATTAATCTAATCAGGATGACTCGCAGGATGCGTCCGACGATCAAGGCACGGCGGACACCCAGTCTTACCAAGTAAAGACAGCCCCCGCAGAGGATACTGCGGCGTTCAACGCTCTAATTGAAAGGGCAGCGTTGAACCATGATGTGGTCATGCATGCAGACCCAGTTGAGGAGGACTTTCTGTTTGATACCTTCTCTACGTCGGACAGATCAGTGAAGACGCTGCCGATGCTGAAGGGTGTCCTTAAGCACGCCCATGACATTTTCAAGGACACAACCAGAGCAAGGGTGGTGAACCCACGTATTGAAAAGAAATACAGGCCTGCTCCTGTGGACCCTACGTATATAAGGGGTCAATTGCCATTGGACTCTTTGGTGGTCTCCAATGCCCGGAAGAGGGCGAACTCGCAAACAAGTGGTGGTGCTCCTCCCCCAGACAAAGAATCTTAAGTATTGGAAGCCTCTGGGAAGCGGGTTGCTGCGCAGGCAGCGAATATTTGGAGAATAGCCAAATACACAAGCTCTACTGGCTAGATACGATAGGGCAACACTTGCCTGATGCATATAGAGAGGGGGCGGAAATGTTGATTCAGGAAGGGAAACTGATATCAAACGCTTCTATCAAGTGTGCCCTAGATTCAGCAGACACTGCAGCCAGGGCCATTAACACTAGTGTGATGCTAAGGAGGCAGGCATGGTTACGAATTTCAGGGTTTAAGCCAGAAATACAAACTAGTTTGCTCAATCACCCCGTTAACCCAGATTTTTTGTTTGGGCCTGACGTTGACACGATTCTTGAAAAGATCAAGAAGGACACCGAGACAGCTAAGTCTATGGGGGCCTTGCAGTCTCAACTGTTCAGAGGGGGTTCTTTTCGTCGCTCAGGTAGTAGAGGGCCGTCAAGGGGGCAAACATCTCAGCAAACACAATACAATAAATGTGGTACACAGACCACCTATAACAAGACAAATAGAGTTGGATACCGTGGTAACAGCACCAAAGGCAGAGGACGCGGAAATAATAACACCAGGTCCTCAGCAAATACCAAACAGTGACGTCTTGTCACTGCCCCCAGACCATATAACACCGGTCGGGGGACGACTCCAGCAGTTCCTGCCAGTCTGGGAAGGCATTACCACAGACAGGTGGGTGAGGCAACTTATCCAGTACGGGTATTGTTTCGAACTGACATCCACTCCACCCGACATACCACCAAGACATCATCCTATGTCCGCAGAGCACTTAACCTTATTACAGCAAGCTGCATGCTGCAAAAAGGGTCCATAGAACTGGTGCCTCTAGAGGAGCACGGAACAGGGGTGTACTCTCTCTATTTCTTAGTCCCAAAGAAGGACGGGTCTCTCAGACCCATTCTGGATCTGAGACCCTTGAACCCATACATCCTTTCAGAACATTTTCACATGCTGACTCTGCAGCAGGTCCTGCCATTGCTCAGTCAGGGGGATTTCCTGGCAACTCTGGATCTGAAGGATGCATATTTCCATATACCCATACATCAGGCACACAGGAAATACCTCGGGTTCACTATACAGAACAAGCATTACCAGTTCAAGGTGCTACCCTTTGGAGTGACCACTGCTCCCAGAGTGTTCACCAAGTGATTGGCGACAGTGGCGGCACACCTTCGGAGACAACACATTCATGTCTACCCTTACCTGGACGACTGGCTTGTGCAAGCGAAGTCGTCCCAGCAGTGCGCCAGCCACGTGTCCCGCACAATTCATCTTCTGCACAGTTTGGAATTTTTTCTGAACTATCCCAAGTCGCATATTCAACCCGCTCAAGTACAGCAATACTTGGGAGCGACGTTGAACACTGTGACAGCTACAGCCCAGCCAAACTCAGTGCGAATCGACAGCATGCAACTTCTGATTCGCAAATTCAGGCCACAACACTCACTACAGGCGCGAGTGTTTCTGCAGTTGATAGGCATGATGACCTCCTGCATCTTCATAGTCCCGCACGCGAGACTGCATATGCGTCCGCTCCAAGAGTGTTTAGCACAACAGTGGAATCAGGCTCAAGGACAATTGAAATACCTAGTGTTGGTGACCGGTCGTGCGTACAACTATCTGCATTGGTGGAATGCACGCAACCTTCGCAAGGGACGGCCGTTCCAAGAGCCTGTACCACAGTAGTTCTCACGACGGACGCATCCCTCCTGGGGTGGGGGGCGCATCTCCTTCATTATACAGTGCCGGGACTATGGTCGGATCAACAGAAGAGGATGCACATCAATCTGCTAGAATTGATGGCAATCTTCATGGCACTGAAGGCTTTCAAGATGCATCTGTGCAACAAGGTCGTGTTGATCCGGACGGACAACATGACGGCCATGTATTACATTCAGAAGCAGGGAGGTACTCACTCTCCACAGTTGTCTCACTTGGCTCAGAGCATGTGGAAGTGTGCCATTCAGAGGAACATTTTCCTCATGGCGGAGCATCTCCCGGGCCAGGACAACCAGATGGCGGATCTGCTCAGCAGACACAGCCATCAGGTGCACGAGTGGGAGATTCATCCCTCGGTGCTGCAACCGTACTTCCAGCAGTGGGGACATCCAGACATCGACCTGTTCGCCACAAACGAGAACGCAAAATGCCCAAACTTCGCCGCCAGGTTCCCACACCCGCGGTCTCAGGGCAATGCGATATGGATGAACTGGTCAGGCAGATTTGCGTACGCTTTTCCGCCGGCCCCGCTCATACCTCTGGTGGCACGGAAACTCACACAGCACTCAATGACTCTCATCCTGGTTGCTCCAACATGGGCGAGGCAAGCATGGTACACCACATTCCTAGAACTTTCCGTGGTGCCCCATCAAAGACTGCGTCTTACACCCAGTCTTCTCACCCAGAGCCATGGCGAAGTTCAGCATCCAGATCCGCAACAGTTAAACCTTGCGATATGGCTCCTGAAGTCATAGAATTTGGGTATCTGAATCTGCCTCCTGATTGTATGGGCATCATCAAGGAGGCAAGACGGCCTACCATTAGGGCCTGCTATGCTGCCAAATGGAAAAGTTTTGTCATTTACTGTTCCAACTATGACATAAACCCGCTGGATGCATCGACACAGAACATTATTTGTTACCTGTTACATTTATACAGATGCAC
The DNA here is from genome assembly GCF_964263255.1 of Lissotriton vulgaris. Classification (NCBI taxonomy): domain Eukaryota; kingdom Metazoa; phylum Chordata; class Amphibia; order Caudata; family Salamandridae; genus Lissotriton; species Lissotriton vulgaris. The sequence continues at coordinate 353,475,056 of NC_141687.1, forward strand.
TCTGGCATACAGTTCTATACGTATTCATTTGCCGGCAATAGCGGCTTACTTACAGAACAGGCAACACCTTTCACTGTTCCGAGTGCCAGCCATAAAGGCTTTTATGGAGGGACTCTAACGAGTCATTCCACCCAGAAGACCACCTTCACCGGTCTGGAATCTTAATATAGTTTTGACCAGACTGATGGGACCTCCTTTCGAACCTCTCCACTCTTGTGAGATACAGTTCTTAACTTGGAAGGCTGCCTTCTTGGTAGCGATCACGTCGCTGAGACGGGTTAGCGAGCTGCAAGCCCTAACCATTCAAGAACCTTTTATACAGGTTCACGCAAATAGGGTGGTGCTACGCACTAACCCTAAATTCATGCCCAAGGTAGTTTCTCAGTTCCACATTAATCAAACTATTGAACTGCCAGTTTTCTTCCCTAATCCAGTCTCAGTAGCAGTAAGATCACTGCACACATTAGACGTCAAACGAGCTCTCCTGTACTATATAGACAGGACGAGGGATTTCAGGAAGACTAAACAACTCTTTGTTGCTTTTTCACCACAGCACAAGGGCAAACCCATTTCCAAATCAGGTATAGCCAGATGGATTGTTAAGTGTATTTAGATTTGTTATCAGAAGGCTAAACGCACACTAACAGTCCCCCCAAGAGCGCATTGAACACGCAAGCTAGGGGCATCCATGGCTTTCCTGGGTAACATTCCATTAGAGGACATATGTAGAGCAGCCACATGGAATAACATACATAAATTCACCAAACACTACTGTGTTGATGTACATTCCAAGCAGCAAGCTGCTGTAGGACAGGCTGTTCTTAAGTCCCTCTTTCAGGCTGCTGCAGCTCGCTCGGGCAACCACCGCTAAGGGAGAAACTGCTATTTATTCTATGCACAAGATATGAATTTAGCGGCCCACATGCCTCGAACGGAATATGCTACTTACCAGTATGCATCTGTTCTTGGCATGTAGGGCCGCTAACATTCATATCGCCCGCCCATCCTCCCCGGTGCCTGTCGCAGCTGTAGTAGTCAGAATTATTTATAAGCATGGTCATCTTGTATTGTATTAAACTCCATCTCTGCCACAATGGCGAAAAACAATCTGAGGATGTCCATGTGCACTGTAGTCCAGGGGAGGAGCCACCTATCTTGTGATACTTCAAATCAAAGACTCTTCCAGGACGACAAGGTGCAATCATCCGGACCCAACACTAGGCGGCGATCTATGCACAAGATATGAATGTTAGCGGCCCTACATGCCAAGAACAGATGCATACTGGTAAGTAGCATATTCCATCTTGTTTAACATCCAATTATTGGTGTTTTTGACTTGTCTGTGTACTCCAACCCCAACCCCCCCCCCCCCCCCCCCCCCCCGCCCATTCTCTCAACCCCCCAACTCCCCCCTCTCTGATCTGCTAGACTTTGCTACCCCGGAGAGTCGAGCACTGAAGGGGTAGTACTTGTTTCAGTAACTCACAGTCCATAATAGATAATAGTTTAGACTTGGATCTTCAGAACTCCCGAGGCGCTCTGCCGGGAGCAACGTTACCCTGCTTTTAACTGTGTGTCTGGACATTGTGCACCTCTGCCGCTGCTGTGCATTTTAATCCCCCTACCTGCACGCACTCCAGGGCGCCTCCTCGCTGATCGTTCCCCTCCTTTGCCGAGTCGGTTGTTGGGACGGGCGAGGTCTGGTCGCCATCTTGGGTGCTCTGGGGTTGACGCTGCAGTCATCTGGCCACTCCCCCTCCCACCCCTGGCAAGCTACTTCTGGCGCATGACTGCTACCGCGCCGGTTTAGACTTGGATCTTCAGAACTCCCGAGGCGCTCTGCCGGAAGCAACGTTACCCTGCTTTTAACTGTGTGTCTGGACATTGCGCAATTCTGCCGCTGCTCTGCATTTTAATCCCCCTACCTGCACGCACTCCAGGGCGCCTCCTCGCTGATCGCTGCCCTCCTCTGCCGAGTCGGTTGTTGGGGACGGGCGAGGTCTGGTCGCCATCTTGGGTGCTCTGGGGTTGAAGCTGCAGTCTTCTGGCCACTCCCCCCCCCTGCCACGCCCTCCCCTATATAATGACATTACTCTCCCGGCCGCGCAGCAGACGAGCGCAGCGGGCGCGACGAAGGCGCGCCGAAGTTGCGCTTAAGTTAAGCCCGTCTGTGCCCGTCCGCGACCGGCCGGGAGCATGGGCAATACACCCTGTTCCCGCTCTTGTTTATACCTCTGTTGATTTGCTCACCCTTAATGTTGCCCAGCCCATTGCTTCTCCCTTACTTCGGCGTATTGATACACTTGGTATCACTGTCCCTTCCCCCTCTCCTCCACTCCTGCTCTGCCCACTCCTTTGCCTCATTTTACTCCGTCCTCTCCCATCGCTCCCCCTCTCCTTTTACCTACCTCGGCTACTGCCTACCTCCTTAACACCCGATCGGCAGGCAGGCACCAGTTAGAGCTCTTTAACGTACTGGATACTGAGGCTCCTGATTTTCTGTTTCTCACAGAGACTTGGTTCTCGGCCGATTCCCTGCCTGATGTACTGTCCACCCTTCCCGATTCCTACTATGCCCGTCCTATGACCGTCCTATGACCGTCCTGATGGCAAAGTCGGCGGGGGTGTGGCTATGATTGCCCGCTCCCATTTCCAGTTCCAACTTCTTCCACACCCTCCTATACCTAGTGTTGATTTTTTAGTAGCCCGTTCAGTTAATCTTCTGGCCCCCCTCACCATAGTTCTTATGTACCGCCCTCTCCAAAATATGCCCCATTTTGTGTCCACCCTTCAGGAACTTTTGGCTACACTCGTGGTCAATAATTTGTCTGTCCTCGTTCTGGGAGACTTTAACTATTGGCCGGGCGACCCCAGGGAAGACCAGTTCTCTAAAGATTTTACGGCCACTCTCCATTGTCTTAACTTTCTTCCCCACATTCACACCCCTACCCATGTCCATGGCCATATTCTAGATCAAATATGGTCAGCCAATCGCACTATTCTCTTTCCTAGTATTCTCCCTTGCCCCTGGTCTGATCACTCATTGATCTCCTTTCTCCTTGACCTTGGTGCAACAGAGAAACCCCTTCTACCCAAGAATATTTCTGCCCGAAATTGGAATCGGGTTGATCTTAACTCTTTGTGCTTCCCTTACCTCTTCCTCTCCTGATTTTTCTGAGCTTCCCCTTGACCTTCAAGCAGACGCCTTGAATTCTTGGCTGTCTTTATCCTGTGATTTGGTGGCCCCTCTTAAGAAAATTAAGGCTTGCCGCCCCCATGATGCGCATAAGTGGTTAACCGGCGAGCTGAAAAGCCTTAAATTAGACCTCAGGCGCTCTGAACGCCATTGGAGGCGCACCTATTGCCCCCTTTTACGGGCGAAATAGAAGTCCCTCCTAACTAACTACAAGAGGGCCGTCCTTTCAGCCAAAACTTCATACTTTTCGGAGAAAATCGCACTTTCAGCCAACAAATCCAAAAAGATTTTCTCAATAGTCCGCAACTTAGTTGCTTCTGTTAGAGTCAATCCCAACCTTGTTCCCTCCCAAGCTCTCTGTTCATCCCTCAACAACTTTTGTATAGAGAAGATTGCAAAAATTAAATCAAATATTCCATCAGCATCTTCGCCACTCCCTTCTCCTGTTCTTCCTCTGCCTTCTTCTTTTCTTGACCACTTTCCCTCTATCACTATGGACTCTTTTCTTGCTTTACTCCAGAAAGTGAAGTCAGGCTCCCCGGCTGACTGTGCCCCGGCTCGCATTCTGAGAGAGCTTTTCATCAACTGTCCTGATCCCCCCCCCCCCCCCCTCTTTCCCTTCTTAATGCCTCTATTTCTCAAGGCTTAGTTCCTAATTCCTTTAAATCGGCCATAGTTCTCCCCATTTTAAAAAAGTCTGGTCTAGATCCCTCCCTCCCTTCTAACTTCAGATCCATTTCCCTCCTTCCATACTTGGGGAAGATCTTGGAGAGCTACATTACAACTAGTCTCTCCACCTTCATAGGGAGCAATCGTCTCTTGGCCTCCCACCAAGCGGGCTTCCGCCCGATCCACTCTGAGTCAGTGGTCCTGTCCGTCCTAGACTAGCTTAAGAGCAAGGCTGATTCCAATCTACCTCAGGCCTTGGTGCTCCTTGATCTGTCCGCTGTGTTTGACACGGTCGATCACTCCATCCTTCTCGACCTTGTCAACGCAGCGGGCGTTCGGGGCACCGCTCTCTTGGCTCGCCTCCTTTCTTAAAGGGCGGACCCAGGCGGTCCATCTTTCGGGCTTTTCTGCCCATACCCGCCTGGTTTCTTGTGGGGTCCCCCAAGGTTCTTCCCTGTCCCCCCTCCTTTGTAACCTCTACATCCTCCCTCTGATTCTCTCCCTTCTAGACATGGGGGTCTCCGTGTACAATTATGCGAATGACCTCCAGCTTGTATTTGATCTCTCCTCTCCCTCTGACTCCTTGTTGAAATTTCATTCTACCCTTGTCTTCATCTCTGAATGGATGAACCATAACCACCTGAAACTAAATCCGGACAAGACGGAGCTGGTCCTGACAGGCACTACCACCTCCCCCTGGTCTGCCGCCTTTTGGCCCTCCATCTTTGGCCCTCCTCCAGTCCCGGCGGCCTCTGTAAAGACCTTGGGCATCAAAGCCAGTCAGGACCTATCCATGCATGCCCAGATTAGTTCTGTTGTATCCTCCTGTTTCCTATCCCTCCGGATCATCCTGAAAGTTTCCCGCTTTTTCTCCCCTGATGCCCTTAAACGTATTATTTTGGCCATGATTCTTTCCAGTCTTGACTACGGGAACAGCCTGTATGTGGGTATCCCAGCCTACGAACTCCGCCGTCTTCAGGCCATTCAGAATCAGGCTGCCCGCATCATTCACCTCCTTCCAAAGTCCCATCACATCACTCCTTTTTTGAAATCCCTTCATTGGCTCCCCATTTGCCAGAGATCCCTCTTTAAGATGGGATGTCTGGCCTTCATGGCCTGTGCCCGTACTGCCCCGGTTTTCATTAACTCACTCATTTGCCCCTATACCCCAGTCGTACTCTCCGCTCTTCCAATCAGGCCCTCCTTAATGTCCAGATCCAGAACTGGTGGTACTAGATTCTCCGTACTGGCACCCCGCTTTTGGAATAGTCTCCCGCTGTCCATTAGATCCATCCCTGTCTATTCTCACTTCCGCAAGGCACTCAAGACGCTCCTGTTCTCCCAAGCGTAACCAAATTGACCTCCTAGATGCTTCCATCCAAAATATCATTTGTTACCTTTTACATTTACAAAGGTGTAACTTGGCATATTCATCCATACGCTTGCACCTTGCAGCAATTGCAGCATATTTACAAAACAGACAACATCTGTCTCTTTTCAGAGAACCTGCAGTTAAAGCTTTCATGGAAATATTAAAAAGAATCATACTACCCAGGTTGCCACCTTCTCCAGTATGGAACCTAAATGTTGTTCTTACAAGGCTAATGGGACCCCCTTTTGAGCCTTTACATAAATGTGAACTGCAATTCCTCGCGTGGAAAACAGCTTTCCTTATTGCTATCACTTCACTTAGGAGAGTAAGTGAGATACAAGCTTTCACAATACAAGAACCATTTTTACAACTACACCGTAATAAAGTGGTTCTAAGAACTAATCCAAAATTCCTTCCAAAAGTCATTAGTCCTTTTCATTTAAACCAATCTGTAGAGTTACCTGTGTTTTTCCAAAACCCAGACTCTGTGGCAGAAAGAGCTCTACACACATTAGATGTTAAAAGAGCTCTTCTCTACTATATAGATAGGACTAAATCTTTTCGAAAAACAAAACAACTGTTTGTGTCTTTCTCTCCACCTCATAAAGGCAACCCCATCTCTAAAGGTGGCATTGCAAGGTGGATTGTAAAATGTATACAAATATGCTACCAAAAAGCAAAACGTACATTAACAGTTCCTCCTAGAGCGCACTCAACGCGCAAACTAGGAGCCTCTATGACTTTCTTTTGAAACATCCCCCTAGAGAACATATGCAAAGCAGCAACATGGCCTACAACACACACCTTCACTAAGCACTACTGTGTTGATGTGCAAGCCAAGCAGAAAGCTGCAGTAGGCCAAGCTGTCCTTAAAACTCTTTCAAACTACCTCAACAGATACAGGTGACCACCGCTAGGGGAGACACTGCTGCACAATCGATTTTAAGTGTACAATCTGCAGCTCATATGCCTCGAACGGAAAATGCTGCTTACCAGTATGCATCTGTTCTTGGCATGTAGAGATGCAGAGTTGTACACGCCCTCCCGCCTCCCCGGGACCTGTATCTGTTCCAGTTTTATCTTACTTAGATGCAAACGCATGGACATCTTTTTCTTTACTTCTACTAACTCCATCATTTCCCATCATGGCTTAAAACTATCTAAGGATGGAGCCGATGCCCATGCCCACTATTGTCCAAGAGAGGAGTCCCCTATCTCGTGACTACAAAGACTTCTTCCAAGAAGACAACAACATGCAATCATCCGAGCCCAACACCAGGTGGCGATCTAATGCTAAGTGTACAACTCTGCAGCTCTACATGCCAAGAACAGATGCATACTGGTAAGTAGCATTTTCCTTTCGTGTTAGCTGTTCGTCTCTTTTCTGTACGAGACTGAGGACTCTATTTAAAATGTATATATTTCTAAAGTTTGAAGCCCCATCTTTGATGTACCTATGGGGGGAGAGGGGCACAATTGACCCGTTACTATGTTCTCCATTTATTACTCTATGCTGCATTCCTTCCACCTCTTTTTGGAGCTTCCTTTGCCCCACCTCATCCTTTTAACTTCTTCTTCCACGAAACCTTCCTTGAGCCTTTGTTCACCACCTGTGATGCTTTTAGCTATCCAGAGCGGTCTACAGTGAGCTCCTGCGCTCAACGATGAGGAGCAGAAACCAACACGGTCGAGTAGTGCTGGGATGCACACTCAAATAATAAGAATCAGCCTTCAATTCTAGAACTTGGATTTGCGATTGAAAGGTTTATGTTTAGGAACTGATTGCACAGTCTGTTTCGAGCTCCTCCATGCTATTTTCAAAAGGATTTTTCCTATTTGTTGTGTGTGGCGTGTGCAGTGCTTTATGGAAGCCTTTTCTGATCCATGGGAGTGGAGATGTCAAGGCTTTTTTCGTTTCCTCCTATTGTTGGTGTTTTCTTTCTTTAGTCCATATATTGATGACTGTCTGTTGTTTTCACAGAGCGTCACAAGACCAGGAAACCTCAGCCACCACCGCCAGAGGAAGAGCCACGTGAAGAGGAACCAATGATGAGCTCCCAGTCCCAAGGCTTGTACCATCGACCTTGCAACTGCAAAGCCAGCAGCTCCAGCCTGATTGGGGGCAGTGGAGCCGGCTGGGAAGGGACGGCCCTCTTGCACCACGGCAGCTACATTAAACTTGGATGTCTGCAGTTTGTATTCAGCATTAGTGAATTTGCAACCAAGCAGCCGAAAGGGGACAATGCCTTTGTGGAGTTACTAGACTTGGATGAAAAGCCTCCACACCAGGTGCCTGTGTTACGTTCCAACTCCATTCCTTAGTCGCAAAGGAACATGACTTTTTAAAAACTTAAACCCAAGCAGGGCGCCCGTGCAAAAATGTACAGGATGTCTAAAACTTTTTCTACTTTGGCCCGAAACAGTTCACATGTTTGCATGAGATGAAGAATTTTTTTTAATATATATATATATATATATATATAAATATATATTATTTTTTTTGCTCGAGTTTTAGGGGCATTTGCACATATATTTGTACCATGCATTTCATTTTTTTTTTTTTTTTTTTTAGGGAAAAATTTCACCAGTGCAAAAATGTTTTTTAAATACATGCAGAGGAGAGGAAGACAAACTGTCGCCCTCAATCAAGACATTATGGAAACTTTTCAATGCACATGTTAAAAAAATAAAGTTTCCAGAGGAGCGTGGAGGGTTTTTTCCAAGAAGTAAAATCTTGACCGAAGATATCTTGTATTTTGTGCCAGTGACAATAGTTTTATACTCAATGATACAGTTTTTCATACCGAAATAATTAATCTATTCAAGATGATCCTTCTTATTTAAAGTGAAGAAAGCACTAGAAGCTGAGGGTGGAGTTCTGAAGATGGTAGTAGGCTACTTAGGAGAAGTAAGCCCTATTATTACCAGGATCGGCAAAAAACGGGTTTGCATTTCCTGAAGTAGTTGAACTCTGTGTCTAGAATTCCACTCAAAGACTGTCTACTCCCACTCCCCATTACCCTCTTTTGCTATGGTTGCACTACAAGTAGCTTTTGTCATCGGCAGATTACACAAGCGCCTGCCCAGTTTATCGGCCCTGAAAAGCATTCCTCATTGGGGTCTCAACAAAGGAAGGAACATCTCTGAAGGTTCAGTGAGAAGAATTGGGCTAAGTGAGCACTTTCAATCCCATTGGGCAGTTTAGGAGAGGAGTGTGTGCCACATGGACTTCATTGGATGTGTTTAATGTTCTGTTTTAGTATGTGAATTTCAGACTTACTGCAAATATTCTCTAGCATTAATTCCAGTCCTGGGAGAAAAGGTTTGACCCAGAATCTAGCTAATTTTGCCCCAGGCAAGCAAATTTGATTGCAAGTAATTAACGACAGTGGATTGGGCTTGTCATTTTTATTCTCAATTTATTGAAACACAGGATTGGGTTCAAGTTTGCAAACCTGCCATTAATTTCAAGTTGCAGATCCCTTCCTGCTCCAGCTCAGAATGACACGGTCCATTTATTTCTTTAGAAACAAGCGGTAGGTCTTTCCTTCCCTATTGAATTTTTGATCAATTGAGGACTATCATCGTTTGCCATCTGAGACATTCTTGGCTGACGGAGAATTTGTTTGTGACCCAATCTGCTGTTTGTCTTGTGGGCACTTAAGTGACGGATGAGTGCCTAGGGAAGCAGTTCTGGCCTCTGTGTAAATACATAAAGTATTCACCTATTTCTAATACTATTTTATTTTTGATTGTGTACAGTGCTTCGTGTGGTATGACGTTGGCTCAAGTTGTCTCTTGTATCAAAAATCCGTTCTCGTCGTAACCTTGTCTACCTTTTATTTTAATAATCTTATGCCACCTCTATTTGCCCTCCCCCTCCCTCTCCACCTCACTCTGGACAAGAAAAGCTAGCTCCTTTGTAAATAGTAATTGTATTGTTTTAGATTTTACAGAAACCTTTTCCTGTATTCTGTATATAAAAACAAATTAAGTCATTCACTGGCTATGGCTCCTACTTTCTAATGTGGGTTTAGTGGTTGGGAATGTTATTGATGCAAACCTGTCGGCGATATGTACGTACTCGTGAACTTGAAAGTGAAAACCTTGGGTGTTTTGTGGGAAGAAATAGACATGACCACTCGTTTTTGGGGGGTAATGGGGAGTGGACAGATCAGTACTGTCAAGGATGAGGCAACAACCGCGCTGGTTTAGGTGGCATGATCGGTTACTGTGAAAAGTGTGCCATCAGAAAGAAAGCACAGATCTTTGTTTTTTGCAGGATCAGTGACATGGCAGTGATTGAAGAATTGCAGCCTCCATCCAAGAAGTGTGTGTTTTAAGGGTTGAATGGCCCTCACGTTTTTATTCCAACTGAGCTTAAATCCATTCAAGGATGTGGTTCAAGAGCACTTAATAATAGGTTAAAGAGAGATATGGAGCTCCATTAACTGCATCCATGACCATTCCTTATGTTCTTGGACAGCTCCAGATAAGCTGGTGACACCTTTTTACATTGCTTTCTTTCTGATCCTCAAAGAGCCATGATTTGAATCCTGACATTTGTCAATGCCCATGAGGTTCCTTTTCAAAGGACTTATCTGACCACATGCAAAACGTGAATCTGTGGTGTCAAACTCCTCAAATGTTTCAATATATGCTACATGTGACAACTGTAACAATTGGTTTGCAACTATAACGTGATAGGTTCATATGCTATGTAAGGCCTGTCATCTCTTGTTAGGTCGGAAAGGTCCATCTTCTGGTTCTTCACCATTGGAATGTTTGTCATATGATTTACTCCATGACTTCACCAGTATCTCAACGGAGTCAGATTAACATAGTTATGGATTGTTTTGCAGTGTAAACTTATTCTTGATACACCTGCTGTGCATAATCTTTCCATCACTTGGTTGGGGTTTGAATAAGCTCAAGTAATTGTGCTTTTTAGGTCTCGCGACCTATCGATGTGCGCAAGCGCATCGAGCGGAGCGAGAATTCAAGTGGCAAAAACATCTTCAAACCAAAGGGCTTTCAGCCCCGCGGTTTTCATGCAGTTCCCGTGTACATGCACGCGCATCGCATGCAAGCCCAGCCTCTCGCAAGCCCAGCCTCAGCACCTCCCCCCTCCCACACCAGCACCTCCCCTCTCTCTCCACGCAATCACAGCCTTGCCCTAGCAGCACTCCTCCCCCCTCCCACACCAGCACCTCCCCTCTCTCTCCACGCAATCACAGCCTTGCCCTAGCAGCACTCCTCCCCCCTCCCACACCAGCACCTCCCCTCTCTCTCCACGCAATCACAGCCTTGCCGTCTGGTTTACTTCCATTTCACCACATGCTTTCAAGTCCGGCCTTTCACCATTCCGTGGTTGATAAACTGTCTGCCACTGAGCTAGCTGGCCTTCTCTGCCTTCCCCTCCGTCTTGTTGTATATTTTTGTTGTACTGTCGATCATTCTGTCTGACTCCGTGTTAGATCTTTCTCTCGTGTTTTGTTTGTATCGTACTGCTCGTCCCCCCCGCCCCCGTTTTCTCACTGAATCCTTTTCTTTAGCGCCATCTTCTTCTCTGTTTCTTCTGTCTCTATCTAACTCATTCTCCCGCTCCTCTATCTCGCTCTCTTTGCCCCTTTAATTTGTCTCCACTTTTTTGTAACACTTTATATTCTTCACCTTTCTCTCCCGCTGTCCCTCGTTATGCTTATGCCTCCGTTGCTTGCTTCCTCATTCTCTCCCATGCCATTCTCTCCTCGTCCCTGTTATGTTTCACTTTGCCCCTCTTTCTCCTGCTCATATTCTATTCGCCCCTTCTTAAATTGTCTCCCATCTCCCGACCTCTGGTTCTCTCTCACGTAAACACACCTAATATTTCCGTTTCTCTCCCTCGCTCTCGCATAACCTATCCTTGTCCCTCGCCTATGCCTAAAGCAGACACATGAGGGCGGGGGATGTGTTCTGTAATCAACTGCTGAGGAGCGCTGTCCCATTCCGTGGGCTTGCTTTAAGTGTCGCGTTGCTCTGCCCACGTTTGAATTGGGGGTTGTAGTTAGAATTGGATATGTGCGAGCCCAAAATTAAGCGGCGAGCCGAGAGTTTGAGGAGTCAATGTGACCATGCACGAGCCGAGCCCTGAAAATGGTTGGCGCGTAAACAACAACAAACACTATGATAAAGAAAAACTTTTTTATTTTTTTAAGCGTCTTTAACATATAGAAGCTTTTAAACATAGAAGTTCAGATTATTGCAGTTGTCACGCAACACCACTCACCCACGCAACACCACTCACACACACGCAAGCCCACTATCACCCATGCAATGCCACACTCACCCAAGCAACGCCACACTCACCCAAGCAACGCCACTCACCCAAGCAACACCACTCACACACGCAACGCCACTCACCCACGCAACGCCACTCACCCACGCAACGCCACTCACCCACGCAACGCCACTCACCCACGCAACGCCACTCACCCACGCAACGCCACTCACCCACGCAACGCCACTCACCCACGCAACGCCACTCACCCACGCAACGCCACTCACCCACGCAACGCCACTCACCCACGCAACGCCACTCACCCACGCAACGCCACTCACCCACGCAACGCCACTCACCCACGCAACGCCACTCACCCACGCAACGCCACTCACCCACGCAACGCCACTCACCCACGCAACGCCACTCACCCACGCAACGCCACTCACCCACGCAACGCCACTCACCCACGCAACGCCACTCACCCAAAGCCACTCACACCCACGCAGTGCCACTTTCACCCATACTGTGCAGTGCACAATAGGTCTCGCAGTAGGAAAGTTGGAGCTATTGGTTTTGTAAATGACAAAGCCCTTTATGTTTTTAAAATGAAAACAAAAATAAAAGGCATTGTTATTTGCAATTGTAATAGCTCCAACTTTCCTACTGCGAGACCTATTGGCAACGCCAGTGCTTGTTATGTTATGATTTCACACTCCTTCAGTGTCCTGGGAGAATCTCATGAGAATCTATGGGTTTGTAGCATGTGTGGCTGTAGATCTACATGCTCTGCATACTCTGCCAGCTAGTGTTGGGCTCGGACGTTTGTAGCTTGTTGTTTGAGGCATGCTGAATTCATATCTTAGCATAGATCGCCTCCTAGTGTTGGGTCCGGATGTTTGCACCTTGTTGTCTTGGAAGAGTCTTCGAAGTATCACAAGATAGGTGACTCCTCCCCTGGACTACAGTGCGCATGGGCATCTTCAGATTGTTTTTCTCCGCCATTGGGTTCGGATGCACTTCGACAACTCCAACTTCGGGACCGAAGTTTTCCTAATTTCTAATGCCAAAAACCTCATCATTTCTACTGTAATGTTTCCGCTCGGTATCCCTCAACTCGACAACTCTTTCCATACATCTCTGGTAGTCGACGCGTGCCGTTGGCCCTTTTCGACGCCACGTGGGCCTCCCTCCGATGGAAAGGACCCCGTTCAAAAGATGCCCACAATGTCGATCCAAGTTTCCACATAGCGATAAGCATACAGTATGCAACAAGTGCCTGTCTCCGGAGCACGAGGAAGACTGTCCAACTTGTGCAAAGTTCCAGTTGAAGAAGACTATCCAGAACCGAAGAGCTGCTCGGCAAGAGATGCAGCGACAGGCACCTGAACCGTAAAACATTTTCGACGACGAACATGAACTTCCAGAGGCAGCGGACTCCGACCTGGAGCTCGTCACAGTAGAAGACCAGTTCGACTCCGATAACATTCCACCGGGGCAAACCGTGAGTACTAAAGGCCCTACCCTGCCTCCACCTCCAGACAAGGCTCCAGTCAAAGCAACCCCAAGAGGCCTTAGCCGCGACCGAAATACCGCTTCAGAAGCCCCGCCTTCCGGCTCGGCTCTGAAGACCATTACCAAGCCTTCCGGTACCCCTGGGACCGAGCAAGACTCTTCCCAAAAAGAGCATAGACTCAAAGACAGCTGCACAGCCGAAAACGGGCCCGACACTAAAGAAGTCGTCGACCCGATAAACACCGACCAACCAAAAAAGGTCGTCGATCCGAAAAAGACTGCCGACCAGATAAAGGGTGTTGATCCAAAGAAAACGATCAACCCGAAGAAGGGCGTCGATCCAAAAAAGTCAGTTGACCCTAAAAAGGTCATCGACACGAAAAAAAGGAATCGACCCGAACAAAGTCGTCGACCCGAAAAAGGCAGTCGACCCGAAAAAGGCAGTCGACCCGAAAAAGGCAGTCGACCCGAAAAAGGCTGTCGACCCGAAAAAGGCTGTCGACCCGAAAAAGGCTGTCGACCCGAAAAAGGCTGTCGACCCGAAAAAGGCTGTCGACCCGAAAAAGGCTGTCGACCCGAAAAAGGCTGTCGACCCGAAAAAGACAGTTTAACATAAGAAGGTTGTCGAGTCGAACAAGGCCGTCGAGCCGAAAACAGCTGTCGAGCCGACAAAAGACGTCGAGCCGAAAAAGCTCAAGACAAAAAGAAAAACAAGCAAGCAAGTGACTGATCAGCGCCGAAGCCACGGACAGTGGAAGAAGAACTCTTTCATCCTGATCCAGTGAGCCCAGACCAAAATAGACTGTATATAGAACCTGATACAGGACATATAACAGTTTACGATAAGTACAAGAGAAGACTGGACACTGAGGCTCCTTCTCCTGTTCCTCCTAAAAAAAAAAGGACTTTGGGACATCCCCTTCTAGACCTTTTACACCTCCTTTCACTCCTGACATGCCATACGTTCCATATTCACCCACATCTCCACATTATGATGAGGGAGAAGACATGGGTGAAGACCCTTATCAGGACTTTATAGACCCTAATGATCCGGGAAACCAAGATCACGCATGGGACGATCAGAATGACCCATATGATACACAACCCATACCAGATCCCTCTACATATCCCACAAAACCATCCCCTACTAACGACACGGTTGCTTTTAACCAGCTAGTTGACAGAGCAGCTCAGTATCATTGTGTAAGCATGCACACTACCCTGTAGAGGAGGATTTCCTATTTAATACCTTCCCAACATCAGAGTAGAGTATACGTACACTCCCTATGCTAAAGAGAGTACTTAAGCACGCACCAGATATATTTAAAGACCCAGCCAGAGCATGTGTCCTCAATCCAAGAATTGAAAAGAAATTTAAACCAGCCCCTACAGACCCCTCTTATATCAAGTCTCCGTTACCACTAGACTCTCTAGTTGTTTCTAATGCCAGAAAGAGAGCAAACTCTCAAACAGGTGATGCCCCCCCTCCTGACAAGGAGTCAAATATCTTAGAAGCCTCAGGAAAGAGAGTGGCCTCTCAGGCAGCAAATACCTGGAGAATTGCCAATACACAAGCTCTCCTAGCACGCTATGACAGAGCACACTATGATGAACTGGAGGGATTACTGCAACACCTACCAGAACCCTATAAGTTAAAGGCTAATGACCTAATTCAAGAAGGGATATTCATCACTAACGCATCTATAAAATGCGCCCTTGATGCAGCCGATACAGCCTCTAGGTCTGTCAACACTAGTGTGTTGCTACGCCGGCATGCCTGGCTATGCTGTCAGGTTTTAAAAATAAAGTACAGTCTACCATACTTAAACAACCCATTAATCAGGATTTCTTGTTTAGCCCAGCAGTTGATACCATCTTAGAAAAGATGAAAAAAGATACTGACACCGCAAAGTCCATGGGTGCACTTCAATTTCAACAGTCTAGGGGCTCCTTTCGAGTCTCAGCAGAGGCAACACATTACAAATCTCTTCATCATATAAAACTAATACCCAAGGCACCTTTAATAAAGGCTCCAACAGAGGAGGTTATAGAGGAAATAATACCAAAGGCAGAGGACGTGGTGGTAATAACACCAGAGCCTCCACCACCACCACCAATGACTTTTTCACACTCCCTCCAGACCACTTCGCACCAGTCGGAGGCAGAATTACACAATTCCTACCAGTCTGGAATGCCATTTCCACAGACAGGTGGGTGAGACAAATTATCCAGTATGGTTACTACCTGGAACTCACTTCTACTCCACCCAACATACCACCCAAACACCGTCCAATGTCCAAAGAACACATCACGCTGTTACAACAAGAGGTGCTATCCATGCTAGAAAAGGGCCAGTCTCTTTTCAACACCCGGATATCCAACATACAGTCACTCATTCAAAGATTTCAGCCGCAACACTCCCTGCCAGCTCGAGCGTTCATGCAGCTTATAGGCATGATGGCCTCCTGCATATTCATTGTCCCTCATACCCGACTTCAAATGTGTCCATTGCAGGAATGCCTAGCACGGCAGTGGAACCAAGCTCAAGGACAACTAAAAGTCCTAGTGTTGGTATACAGTCGCACTTACAACTCTGCAGTGGTGGAACCTACAAAACCTTTCAAAGGGGCGACTGTTCCAAGAGCCGGTTCCACAAGTAGTATTAACATCGGACGCATCACTGACAGGTTGGGGAGCCCACCTCCTTCAATACACAGTCCAGGGTCTCTGGACAGTCAAAGGACACTGCATATAAACCACTTAGTTACTAGCTGTAATTCTAGCAATAAAAGCCTTCCAGAAATATCTATACAATAAATCTGTGTGAATCCGGACGAACAACATGACAGCCATGTATTACATCCAAAAACAGGGAGAGACGCACTCCACAGCTCTCCCCTAGCACAGAGCATATGGAGGTGGGCAATTCCCAAAAACATCTTTCTCCTGGCAGAACACCTCCCTGGAATAGACAATCAGATCACAGATCTACTAAGCCGACATAGCCAGCAAATACACGAATGGGATATTCACCCTCAAGTTCTCCAACCGTTCTTAAAAAAATGGGGACATCCAGAAATAGATCTGTTTGCCACAAAAGAAAACTCAAAATGCCAGTCCTTTGCCTCCAGGTTCCCACACCCGTTGTCACATGGCAATGCGATGTGGATGAACTGGTCTGGCAGATTTACGTACACTTTTCCGTCAAACCCACTGATTCCATTAGTGGCACGCAAACTAAAGCAACAGTCACTCACAATGATCCTGGTTGCTCCCACATGGGCAAGACAGCCATGGTACATGACCCTCCTAGAACTCTCAGTAGTTCCGCACCAAAGACTAATCCTGTCGCCACAATTGCTAACACAGAACCATGGTGAAATCAGGCACCCAGATCCCAATCAGATGAACCTAGCGATCTAGCTCCTGAAGTCTTAGAGTTCAGATACCTTAACTTGCCTCCAGACTGCATGAACATTATCAAGGAAGCAAGGCGCCCCACTACCAGAGCATGCTACGAAGCTAAATGGAAAAGATTTGTAATCTATTGTAATAATAACCAAATCAATCCATTAGATACCTCCATCCAAAACATAATCTGTTACTTGCTACATCTTCAAAGATGTAATCTGGCATACTCAGGCATTACGCGGAGGGGCGGAGCCGGGCGCCGGGCGGACGCTGATCGTCTCGGCTCCCGGTCCACGAAATGCTCTGACCCGGCCCTGGGCAGTTACAGCCCTTCATTTTGACCGCTCTTTTGTCCAGCACAAAGCGGAGCGAGTGGGGCAGGTGCGGAGCAGCATCGATCGCTCCGAGGTTGGCAGACAGGCTCGTTCTCCCGAGGTGAAGGAGGAGAGGGCGGAGGCGCTCAAGATGGCGGGCGGCACTGCGCCGTGGACTCTGCTGACTGCGGCCGCCGCTGGGAGGTAGGATTGCGTCCTGCGCTACCCCGGCTTGTTGAGACTCTCGCCGCAGCTACTGGCATAATTTCCTCTACCTTCACTTCGGTGGAGACCCCCACCGAGGGAATCCTCCCAGCGCCTGCCTGACTCTAAGATGGCGGCCGGAGGCGACTTCTGATGGCGATCGCCGCTTCCACTGGCTCGCCCCAACTTTTCCCCGGCCTCCTGCTAATCCTGTGGCCCTCTCTTGGACTTTTGGCCTGCCTCCCGACCTGCTGCCAGTTTGGGGCCACTGCCAGTGCCGGAACGCCCTGCCCCCCCGCCCCCCCATGGCACCAGCGTTCTGGATGTGCCACTGCTCCTGGATTCAACACTGCTTGCGGGTGAATCAACACACAACCCACCGGCAGCCGTGCAGCGCCCCATGGTCAACGTGTGACCGTACCAACAGCGTCAACATGGCCTTCACCACCTGGCGCACTCTCTCCTCCACCGAGACGGCTGACTGCAAGCTCTCCAAGATGGTGACGCGCCTGCCGCTGGCCTCCAGCTTCATCTCCCACCTTCACTACTGGACTTCTTGACTTTTTGCTTTGTCCTGACCATCACTTTGCTGCTGTTTTCGGACAGCTTCACTGGACTCTAGCCCTCCTCCCATTCCCTGGTCCATTAACCCTTTTCCCCGTGGATGATCCTCAAATGTTCCCTCCCTTTTCCCATTCCCCTTCTCTCCATACCCTTGCATCCCTCCCACCCTCCCTTTGTTCTGTGACTGCATCCACACTTATGGAACTCTGCTCACCATATACCTTGCCTATGTGACTCTCTAGTATATCCAGTCTTATCCCCTCCCTATGTATATATAGATAACTCTAATCACTAGTGTATGCAGTAGACCTCTGTACTATCTACCATTCCTATGTGTCCATTAGAGTATATCCGGTCTTATCCCTTCCTATGTATATAGAGAACTCTAATGACTAGTCTCCTAGACACCATATACCACCCCTATGCGTCGCTTAGAGGTTAACCAGTCATATCCCTCCTATGTGTATGTAGTTGACTCTTATCACTAGTGTTTGCAGTGGTCCTTTGTACTCTCTACCACCCCTATGTGACCCTTAGAGTGTTTCCAGTCATATCCCTCCTGTGTAGATAGAAGATAACTCTAATGACTAGTATCCATGTGATTTTTAGATTGTATCCTTGTGTATCCCCTCCCTTGTTTAGAGTTATAGCTTTAACGACTAGTCGCCTGTGTGACTGTTGGAATATAGCCAGGTGTATCCCTTCCCCCGTGTGAAGAGATAACCCTATTCACTAGAACAAAAAGAAATGTGTTCCTGAAATGTGTAACGTAACTGATTCTATGTAAAGTGCTTTGATAACATGTAACGGAACTGGTGCTATGTAAAGCGCTTTGATAACCTAATCGGTTCAAGTTCCTGAAATGTGCAACGTAACTGATTCTATGTAAAGTGCTGTGATAACATGTAACGGAACTGGTGCTATGTAAAGCGCTCTGATAACCTAATCGGTTCAAGTTCGCGCTATAGAAAACTCTAAAAATAAATAAATAAATAACTCGTCCATAAGGCTACACCTTGCTGCTATAGCAGCATATCTTCAAAACAGGCAACACGTGTCCCTGTTCAGAATACTACCTATCAAAGCTTTTATGGAAGGACTTAAAAGAATTATCCCTCCAAAGCATCCACCTTCGCCAGGCTGGAACTTAAACGTAGTACTAACCAGACTCATGGGGCCACCTTTCGAACCACTCCATTCATGGAACTTCAATTCTTAGCTTGGAAGGTAGCATTTTTAATTATCATTACCTCCCCCAGGCGAGTAAGTGAACTACAGGCACTAACCATTCAGGAACCCTTCATGCAAATACACCACAGTAAGGTAGTGCTTCGTACTAACCCTAAATTCATGCCAAAAGTGATATCCACTTTCCACATCAATCAGTCCATAGAATTGCAAGTTCTCTTTAAGAACCTCTCTACGGGCTCATCTGAATAAGAATACATATCCTTTATTATATATTGAAAAGGTTCAGACCAACTCCCGTAAAGCCACTCTTCTTAGTACACGTCCAGGATTCCCCATAATTGATATTTCGGTAGGCCCTGAAGAGAATCCCCAACGACCTCAGTGGGATTCGAAACGCGTATGCCCTGCCACATTTGGTCTGCATGAGCATCTGGGCATCTAAGTAGTTGAACCTGGAGCTCTATTCCGTACAATACCTTGCAGCATTAATTTATAATGAGTTTCAACTAGTCTGCTAGAGATATAGGAATGTACTATGAAAAAAGAGTTTACCTCATTAACATTGGAAAATATTTGTAGACCGTGGCTTTCTCTTGTTGTGTTTTACCTTGTTTATATATTGCACTATATTATTTTCTTCCAGGACTGTGTATGTGATATGGTTGCTTGTGATATGCTTGTAATTTCGAATGAATGATTGAATGTATAGTCAATGTCCCACGTGTTTTTTAAGACAATCCTTTTTGTACTATGAATTAAAATTTTGAAATATATTCTTTAAAAAAAACTTTTGAAATCAAGAACTATTGATTAGCAATTCCCATTCTTGAATTTCTTTTCTGGATTTGGATGAATATTGGTTTACTTAAATCATTTATATCAGTATTGGCACTTCTGTTCTGTTTTATAAAAAGATATGAATGTCAGCAGCCCTACATGTCAAGAACAGATGCATACTGGTAAGTAGCATTTTCCTTCTGCAAATAACTCTTTCCAGTCATGAGGTATAGTGCCTCCTCCCTTAGTTTATGCACGGGCACTGGCTCCATGTTAGATTATTCTTTTCTGCCATCTGGTTTGGTCGTGTACCAATAGGGCTCCGTGTTCGGCGCCTGCCGCTCAGCCTCTAACTCTGGTTGCCACGTAATAATCCTAACAATTCCTGCTTTATCATTGCTCAACAAACTAAGCCAACCGCACTCACATTGGAGCTTGCTCTTGGGCTGTGGCCCCCGGTCAGGACTTATCGCTCATCATCTCCGGTGCCCCCTTAAGAATGCCAAGTCAGTAATGAAAAGGCCCCCTTCCAATGCAGCCTCGAGTGCCATGCCAAGTGCCCTTGAACTGACCACTATCAAGTCTGCATCCTATGCCTCTCCCCTGAGCACGAAGAGCCCACATGCCAGATCTGCCTCACCTTATAGAAGAACAAGATCCCTTAATTCCGACCCGAGCAGAGATGGGCCGTCGGAGATTGCGGAGATGAGACTGACACAACACCTTCAACATCTTCGGGGAACGGGGTTCAGTTTAAGGAAGAAGCCAACCCATCTGAGGTCCATTTGGTGCAGTCCAGTTCAGAGACTAGCTGCCCGTCTGACTGTGAAGGAGTGCTGCATGGGGACCCAATCTTCAACTAAAGACTTTGATCTGTAGTATCGCCACTCCGTAGTCACAACTCACAGCCGCTCAGCGATTCCTTATGGATAAGGAGAGCACTGCACCAGCAAAGGTTGGGCATCGAGCCCAGCGATGCAACAGTTTCCTTGTTCACCACTGCCTTTTGTCCAAGGTCTACACAGAAAAAAAGTCTACCGAGCTGACTGTTCCCTTTTTTTGTTCAGTATTGCCTGCAAAACCAAAGCCTTCATTGGAGCAGACAGGCTTGTCAACTTGGGCATTGAAGCTGACTGCGAATCTGACCTCAACCTTAACACCGGCACCAAAGCCCACATCATCGAAGGCCTTGATGCCGAAGACCTCATCGATGCCAAAAGCGCCACTGACAGCTGGCTCACACTATTCTGAGCAGCCTATTCTCCAGTTTCTTCCAGTGCTGAAAGGGATACTGAAGACCTTGCTTGAGACATTCAACGAGCCAGTCAAGACTAGTCATCACACCTAGGATCAGCAAAAGTACAAACCCTCTCCCAATGACCACCCCCTACATCCGTGGCAACGCTCCCCTGGACTCCCTCGTGGTCCATATTGCACAGAAATTGTAGCCTAAGCACAGAGTATAGAGAGACAATCGCATCCTGACAAGTAGAGTAAAAAGATAGATGCAGCAGTCAAGAGGCTGACAGTACAATCTGACACACATTAGAAAATTGCCAACTCAGTTGGCCTGCTCTCCTAATATGACACGGTGCATTGCGAAGACATTGAAGAATTTCAACATCTTCCTGAGCAGTATAGGTAGCTTGGACAAATGGTGGTTGAAGAGGGCAAGACCATCTCAAACGCCAGCATCTGCTGTCCTTTCAATGCAGCTGACACTGCGGCCAGGAGTGTCAGTGCCATCATCCTTGTTAGGCATCATGCCTGGCTCAGTGTCTCTGGCTTTAAGCCAGAAGTACGTATCATCTTATGAACCTGCAGTTCGATGATGAACACCTATTTGGACAACAGGTAGATAGATGCTTTAAAACTCAAGAAAAACACGAGTACAGCCAAGACAATGGGTACTCTTCAGACATCCAATTGTCCGGGGTCCTTTCGCAGGTCACAGTATCAGAGGCAATAAGACTTTCCTTCCTACTACCAGAGACAGTAACAATACCACCGACAGTCAACTCAGGGGGTGGTCAAGAGGAAGTTCCAGGGGTAACCACATGAGAGAGGGGATAAGGAGCTGCCTCCTCCAAGCAGACTCCTTTTCACCCCATCCCACTATACCTGTAGCTGGAAGTCTACAAGGGGTTTTTCTCATTTCAGGAGATCCCCTCTGATTAATAGACCCTCCAACATAAAATACGAACTCACCCAAACCCCACCAGCGCCCCCTTCAAGAAGATGTCCAGGTGCTCATTCCCAAAGAGGCTATAGAACCAGTGCTACTTCAGCACCACAGCAAGGGAATTTAATACCTGTGCTTTCCAATTCACAAAAGGAATGGGTCTACGATGCCTGGGTTCTACCTCTGGCCCCATAACAAGTACGTCCTCTTGGAACGTGGCCTCATGGTCACACTGCAGAATGTCATTCCTTTGGAGTCTTCATGAATGCAGAGGATCTGAAGAGCGCCTACATCCATATACCCATCCACTACGCTCACCGCTCCTATCTGTTTCATGGTAAGTTGTCAACATTATGAATTTGTAGTACAACCATACGGCCTCCAGACTATTTGCAATATGTTTCATTGTAGTTGCCACCCATCTCAGGATGAACAGCATTCAAGTTTTCCCCTTCTTAGATGATTGATCAAGAGTCAATGCATGCAACATTGTCATGCTCCCACCCAGGTCACCATACCCCTCCTCCACAATTTGTGATTCACTATAACGTCACGTCCCACCTCCAGCCCATCTAGATCCAGACCCCATCTAGATCCAGACCTTTTTTGGGGCTGTACTCAATACAGTCACCGGAAAGGCTTATCTCTGGCAGGCACAGGTGCAAGCCTTTCAGCAGATACGGTCTTTTTCCATCAAATCATCAACTAACAGTCAGAACAGTTATGCGCAGGATGGCCTTTTGCACAGCCATAGTTCTCCATGCCAGACTTTGCATGCGCCCGGTGCATCAATACCTGGAAGTACAATTGTCACAAGTAGAGGGTCAATGGGAGGATTTAGTGTTGCTGCAGGTCAGCACCCATCGCTCTCAGCAGAGGTGGAACAATAGTGTGTTGCTGGACCAGCCCTTCATACACCCTGTTCCACAGGTAACAATCGCCACGGATGCCTTGTTCGAGGGTGTAAGTGAATCTTCTAAAACTGACCATTCACGGCACAGCTCACTGCAAGAAAGCTGCTCCACATCTGTAACCTTGAGCTTCTGGTCACCCAGCTAGCTATCAAGGCTTTCTTCCATCTTTTCCAGCACAAAGTAGTTTTGATAACATGACTGCCATGTGTTCTCTCCAGAAGCAAAAGTGGGATATACTCACCGCCACGGTCTGCTCTAGCAGAAAGCATTTGAAACTGGGCTCTTTACTATCAGAAAGACCTTGGCAGAGTACCTTCCAGGAGTGGACATTAATATTGCAGATCTGCTTAGCAGGATGTGTAAACACGTCCCCAAGTGAGCACTCAACCCACAGGACCTACTCCTGTACTTCTGCCTTTGGAGTTTCCCGAGGTTGATGTCTTCATCAAAGCCTAAAATGCGAAATCTTCGCCTTCAGGTTCCCACACCCACAGACCATCATGGGCAATGCTCTGTGCATGAATTGGTCACTGATTTTTGCCTATGCTTTTTTCCCCTCCACTCCCACACTTTCCTTGTGTGGCCGCAAAGCTTTGGCAAACTTCCCTCACTCTCATCCTGATGGCTTCCATATGGGCCAGACAACCATGGTTCTTGACCCTTCTAGAGATGTCAGTGGTACACCACAAGAAGCTCCCCTACAGGCCGGACCTTTTCATGCATAACCAGGGCACAATCTGCCATCCCAGCCAATTCTAGCGATCTGGCGCCCGAGGTCCTAGAGTTTGGATATCTTTACCTCCCTCCAGAGTGCATGTCCATTCCTAAAGGAGCACGCACACCAACTACGCTGGCCTGCTGTGATGCCTGGTGGAAAGGTTTTGTCCACTGCTGTATTGCCTAAGCACATAGGCTCGATTAAACCTGCAGTTCAGGGTATTGTCTTCTACCTTTATTTACAGAAATCATGTCTAGCCTACGCTTCCATATGCCTACACTCAGCCGCTATCACAGCCTCCATACAGAACATGGAACACTCTTCTTTATTCAAAATCCATGTCTTTTATGCTTTCATAGACGGACTCAAATGAGTTATTCCACACAGGGTACTCTCCGCCCATTACTGGAAACTTTAAGTTTGTTCTTTCCAGGGTCATGTCCATTACAATTCCTTTCATTAAGATTGCTTTCCTTGTTGCCATTACATTTCTAGGGCACATTACCAAATTGCAGGCCCTCACCCTGAAGGAGCCCTTCTTTCAAGTTCATACCAACAGAATTTTTCTTTCAGTCCACTATAAATTCCTCCCTAAGTGGTATCCCACTTCCATCTTAGTCATACCATTGAGCTCCCGATCTTTTTACCACAACCGAACTCTGTGGCAGAGAGGGGCTTTCAAAGCAGTTAAGTAAAGCATGCTTTCATGTTTTACATCAGTAGGACCAAACCCTTTTACAAAACTCAGTAACTTTTTGTTGCTTTCTCCAAATCACCCAAGGGGCACCCTCTTATCATAGGTGGACATAGCTAGATTGTGAAATGTATCCAAACTTATTATAATAAGGCTGATAGAAATTTGCTTGCGCCACCCAACCGTCATTTCCTTCGCTAAAAAAGGGTCCTCTGTGGCTTTTGCTTGGAAACATACCCATAGCTGAGAACATACCTATTGCTGACATATGTGGTGAGGCTACATGGTTCACTCCTCACACCTTCTACCAGACATTACTGTTTGGATGTTTTAGCATGCCAAGAAGCAGGAGTTGGCCAGGCTGTACTAAGAACCCTGTTTCAGTCTTCTGCAACATCCTTTGGCTATCCAGCTCTTAAGGCTTTACAGTGTTGCAGTCTATGCAGAGCATGTGTATCTTTAGCCACGCAAGCTTCGAACAGAAATGTTACTTTCCTTGTAAGCATCTGTTCGTAGCATGTAGTGCTGTAGATTTACATGCATCTACCCACCTCCCTGGAAGCCTTTGGCTTTTCCAAATGTGCTTTCTTTTACTTAACTCTGTGTATATAACTTGTTGCATGGTCACCACAGTTTCCTATGCTCCATCTTAACGCTCACCTGTTGTGTGTATAACAATGGAGGCGTTGCCCATGAACGAACATTACCAAATGAGGGAGTAGTCGCTCTACCTCACGACTTAAGACTTAGTCGAAGAAAAACAAGTTGCAAACATCCGAGCCCAACACTACGTGTTACAAATAGATGCTTACAAGATCAGCAACACATTCCATTTATATAAATGTTCCTCAAGTCATAAACACAAATTAGTTTTACCTGCATTCTGTAACGACTGAATTTGTTTTTCATTTGAAAAATAGCCAGTTCAAATTAAAAAAAAGTTGGCTAAGAGAATTTTATTTAAATCCCTTTAAAAGGCAAAAGTAAAGAAATTTGTGGAACGGCGCCAGATAGGCAGGAGTTTACAAGAACTGAAATTTGACACTAGGCTTGCAACTTAGCCAGCAGCGCAGCTGTCGAATTGTGTTTAGCGGTGGCAGTACTCCAGTTTAGTCTTTTGTTGGAGTCCTGTAAAAGGATCTTTAAGCACTTTTCACTTCCTTCTGACTAAAAGCATAACTCTACTGCAACTAGCAGTCCATGCTCAGTACCAAGGTAGACCCACAGCTCTACTCCAGTACTAGATTGTCTTCCAGGTGATGTCCCCTCACCTATGGGAGACTCAGCAACACTAGCTCTGGATCAGAACACTAGCTCTGGATCAGAAGAATTTCCTGACAATTCTTAGTCCAGTGTTTCAGTGCCATTCTAATAGTGAGGGTCCATAAGGAAATGTTGATTAGACTGTCATTGATCTGAAACCGGTTTGCTCAGATGGCGTGTTCTTCCACAGCAGACCTACATAGTTTCTGTTCTCAGGTCATCATTCTACAACACAGTGTGATGAAGGGTGTCTCCCAGTGGAGCACCCAAAACAAGAAAAAAATCAGGAGTTAAGATTTTGGACCTGGCAGTCATCCACCTTTTGGAAATTGCACCTCTTGGAAAGACAAAAGGCAGGTCCTAAGAGAGTGGTTCATTCTGCATTACAAAGACTGCCATCTCTATCGTCCGACACCATTCATCTAATCTAATGAGAGTGCTCAGGAAGGAATAAAGAAGCAGACCACTGCCAACTGCATTTCCCCATTACTAAACACAGCAGTCTCCATACTTTTACACCTATGTCTAGTGAATCTCAAATTCTTAAGTAATGCCAGCAATACCCTTCACTAGTCTCACAGGGAGGGTAATAGGGGGCTGTGACCCAACCTCTCTCGATATATGCTTTATTATGAGCAATCAAAAATAGCCCTAGTGGTCTCATACAACTTATCTGTTATAGACCTTCATGTTACCAGTAATATTTTTTTCTCAGAGCCCTCATAATATGCACTTAAGAGCTCAGGGCGGAGACCCGGTAATTCCATTTCAGTTGAATTTTACAAAGCAATGTTATCAGGCCACTCACTTGTTAGCAGGAAAAGAGGGTCCTACCTGGCACTGTTGTTTAAAACCTTATGCTTCCATCACCACCAATTATCTTGAAACTGTTATAGGAAGAGTAGTCCCAAGCAGGACAGAAGGCACCCTTAGTACGCCACTCCAGATCAGAGAACCCCTTCTGGTCCCTCAATACCTTTACTCATACCAAGCATAAGCATGCTCACATGATTATTTTCTCGAGCCGGTAAAGAAATTGGAGGTTTGAGGCGTGTGGCTGTAGATCAGAGTTCTTGAAACTTTTTGATGTTGAGACCCCCCCTGTCAAAATTATTTAGGGGTAAGGACCTCTTCTCATAAACATTTCTAGAAGTTGGTACCCTGCATCATCGGCGACCATTATCCCCTCACCCCCCAATTCTCACTGCAAATCATTTTTATGGTGGGGAATTATATTAAACTGCGTTTTTCAAACCAATGGTTTGTGGGTGACTGCAGTTAGGTGTCAAAGGCTTATTACACAATTCAAATGAAGTCTCCAAATGGAATAGCCTTAAAATGCACAATGCTACTTTTTTCACAAAGAAAAGCAAACTTTGACAAAAGTTATCTGACAGACAGACAAGATTACTTTATTTGGTATCCATGAATACCATAAAAGTGTACAACAAACATTTAAAAGCACAGGAATTAAAACACTCTACAAGGTGCTACAATAAAAATGAAATACAGAACTTCTTACAAATACTACTAAAATAGGCTGACCATTGTAATTGATGATATTTATTTTATTTATTTATTTTTAGAGTTTTCTATAGCGCGAACTTGAACCGATTAGGTTATCAGAGCGCTTTACATAGCACCAGTTCCGTTACATGTTATCACAGCACTTTACATAGAATCAGTTACGTTGCACATTTCAGGAACTTGAACCGATTAGGTTATCAAAGCGCTTTACATAGCACCAGTTCCGTTACATGTTATCAAAGCACTTTACATAGAATCAGTTACGTTACACATTTCAGGAACACATTTCTTTTTGTTCTAGTGAATAGGGTTATCTCTTCACACGGGGGAAGGGATACACCTGGCTATATTCCAACAGTCACACAGGCGACTAGTCGTTAAAGCTATAACTCTAAACAAGGGAGGGGATACACAAGGATACAATCTAAAAATCACATGGATACTAGTCATTAGAGTTATCTTCTATCTACACAGGAGGGATATGACTGGAAACACTCTAAGGGTCACATAGGGGTGGTAGAGAGTACAAAGGACCACTGCAAACACTAGTGATAAGAGTCAACTACATACACATAGGAGGGATGATATACCCAAAGGGCATTCTAATCAGTAGGAAAGATATCTGGAGCAGAGGGCCATGATGCTGCCTTGGCAGGACAATGAATTACCCCCAAACAGAACACCTTAAAATTGTCTGGGTTTAAAAAGTCCATTCAAAAACCTCATGCAGGACGGCCCTGGGGGTAAGAAAGAAGGGTCACGTCATCAGAGTCGGCATCCGGAGTTTATAGTTTTTCTCAGTCTTGCGGCCATCCTTAAAAAATGTACTGTGCAAAAAAGTGTGAGGGCCTCCTCAGACAATTTCAGGAATAGTAGCGCCACACTTGCTTGTTTGAACGTTAGCAGTCTTTAAAATTCTTTTTAAAAACAGCATCCTGAGGTGGGTGTAAAAAGGGCACAATAAAACAAAATGGAGCGTATCCTGCGGAGACTCATAGTCGCAGCCGCAGGGGCCCCTTACCTCAATCGTTGATAAAAACCCAACTGGACACCCCAGTATGTGGTGAAGTTGGTTCATCCTAAATCTCGTCATCAGGAATCTGTCCTGGGCATTATAAAAGTAGGCCAAATATGGTTCCATTCCAGGACTAGATTTAAGAAGTAGGTTGGCTCTTACAGATGTACCGATGATTTGATCAACTCAGTATAGTCCCTGGCGGAGGCCCTCTGCTTTAAAAATGCCGACTTAACTATCTCCTTAGCCTGTGCTACCAACGACTTCGGGTTGTCATAATAGTCGGCATGACCCAGACCAACCAGAGTTTCCTTAACATATTTCAATGGATGTATGACGTTACAACGCATACCTTTACAATGCAACATCCATTACAACGCATTCCATTACACCGCATGCCATTACAACTCATTTTTTAAAACTACCTTTACAACGCATTCCATTACAACGCATACGACCTTTACAACGCATATCATTACAACGCCTAACATTACATTGTATGTAAGGTAAGTATTGCTTAGTGTAGGGGTAAAAATTACTATTCTAACTCCAGGGGGGTGCAACAGTAGGGTAAGTGTTGGATAGTGTAGGGGTAAAAATTACTATTCTAACTCCAGGGTGGTGCAACAGTAGGATAAGTGTTGGATAGTGTAAGGTACTATGCGTTGTAATGGTATGCGTTGTAATGGTATGCGTTGTAATGGTATGCGTTGTAATGGTATGCGTTGTAATGGTATGCGTTGTAATGACTGCGTTGTAATGACTGCGTTGTAATGACATGCGTTGTAGGGGTATGCGTTGTAGTGTCATGCGTTTTAATGGTTGCGTTGTAATGGCATGCGTTGTAATGGATGTTGCGTTGTAAAAGTTTTGTTGTAATGGTAGTGCGTTGTAAAAGTTGTATTGTAAAGGTTGTTTCCCTATTTCATCCAGGGGATGTTATGCCCATGCTCCCTTTTGATGCAATCAGATATGATCTGCCTTCCTAGGGTCACTTCGGGGTTCAGCGTCAACATGGCCTTCACCACCTGGCGCACTCTCTCCTCCACCGAGACGGCTGACTGCAAGCTCTCCAAGATGGTGACGCGCCTGCCGCTGGCCTCCAGCTTCATCTCCCACCTTCACTACTGGACTTCTTGACTTTTTGCTTTGTCCTGACCATCACTTTGCTGCTGTTTTCGGACAGCTTCACTGGACTCTAGCCCTCCTCCCATTCCCTGGTCCATTAACCCTTTTCCCCGTGGATGATCCTCAAATGTTCCCTCCCTTTTCCCATTCCCCTTCTCTCCATACCCTTGCATCCCTCCCACCCTCCCTTTGTTCTGTGACTGCATCCACACTTATGGAACTCTGCTCACCATATACCTTGCCTATGTGACTCTCTAGTATATCCAGTCTTATCCCCTCCCTATGTATATATAGATAACTCTAATCACTAGTGTATGCAGTAGACCTCTGTACTATCTACCATTCCTATGTGTCCATTAGAGAATATCCGGTCTTATCCCTTCCTATGTATATAGAGAACTCTAATGACTAGTCTCCTAGACACCATATACCACCCCTATGCGTCGCTTAGAGGTTAACCAGTCATATCCCTCCTATGTGTATGTAGTTGACTCTTATCACTAGTGTTTGCAGTGGTCCTTTGTACTCTCTACCACCCCTATGTGACCCTTAGAGTGTTTCCAGTCATATCCCTCCTGTGTAGATAGAAGATAACTCTAATGACTAGTATCCATGTGATTTTTAGATTGTATCCTTGTGTATCCCCTCCCTTGTTTAGAGTTATAGCTTTAACGACTAGTCGCCTGTGTGACTGTTGGAATATAGCCAGGTGTATCCCTTCCCCCGTGTGAAGAGATAACCCTATTCACTAGAACAAAAAGAAATGTGTTCCTGAAATGTGTAACGTAACTGATTCTATGTAAAGTGCTTTGATAACATGTAACGGAACTGGTGCTATGTAAAGCGCTTTGATAACCTAATCGGTTCAAGTTCCTGAAATGTGCAACGTAACTGATTCTATGTAAAGTGCTGTGATAACATGTAACGGAACTGGTGCTATGTAAAGCGCTCTGATAACCTAATCGGTTCAAGTTCGCGCTATAGAAAACTCTAAAAATAAATAAATAAATTATCCAACAAGAGAGGGGTTTTTATTGGATCTCATCTTTGATATAGGAGAGACCTAGCTCTTCATGAATTGAGTAAGATGGGGTACTCTGTGGGACTCTCAATAACCTTCGCAGGAATTTGTTTTCTTCAACCTGTATCTTTGTAGGATCAGCAAATCCCCATACCTCACTTCTATATAGCATTTTTGCCTTGCAAATGGCCCTGTACAAGTTTGTGATTTGTTCTGGGGCCCAGCGTCCCAGCCTATGTGCAAATTTCATAATTGCCCATGAAGAACTAGAGAGAGATCTGCATTTCCCCTCTATCAGACCAGACCTAGTCTGGGAGTCCAACACAATGCCTAAATAAGAAAATGCGTGTACTTTTTCTAAAGAGTGGAAGCCAATCTTGAAGGTAAATTTTCTTCCTGTTCTTTTCCCCTTCTCCATGATGTAGGATTTGGAGAGATTAGCGGACAGCTCCAGGTTCTCCATAAAGCTAACAAAACCATCAATCAGGTGCTGGAGGCCCCGTGCGGTGCGAGACAGCTGCACCGCATCATCCGCGTACAACAGGACCGGTATTTCTCTGTTGCCTATCCTCGGGCTATCTGCCCCTAATTCCCCCAGAGCCTTGTCTAAACCATTAATATATAATGTAAATAAGAAGGGAGCCAAGATACAGCCCTGTCTGACACCCCTAGAACAGGGAAAAGAATCAGAGGTGTCACCCTCATTATATCGGACCCGGGCTAAAGTGTTCTGGTGTAAAGTACATAGAATATTCACCAGTCCTGGATCCACCCCACCCAGTAGCTCCAACAGTTTAGTACGATTGACCCGATCAATGGCCGCTATAAAGTCCATGAATGTCAAGTACACCGTCTCATTACTGGCGACGGTGTACTTGGCAACAAGGAGGTAGAGATTAAGGCATTGGTCAGTTGTTGAGCGACCCAGCCTGAAGCCATACTGGATGTCCGAGATGATTTTGTGCTCCTCCGCCGATTCCATTAGGCGGTTAAGGATTACTTTCCCCATGACATTCACTGAGACGCCAATAAGGGAAATAGGCCTATAGCATTGTGGGTTATCTTTAGCACCCTTTTTAAAAATTGGAACGATTGTCGCAGTGGACCATGAAGGGGGCATACCTGTCTCCACTGCTGTGTTAATCACTCTTACTAAGATTGGAGCCCACAGGTCTACCTGAGAAAGCAGGAGATCGGGAGGTATCCCATCTGGTCCCGGGGCCTTGTTACGGGTTAGTCCCTCAATTCCCCCTTTTATCTCGCCCAAGGCAAAGGGGATTTCCAGAGATGTTCGATTTTCTACCCCTTCAGATGGAAGTGCAATGCTTGGGCAATCATGGTTATAAAGACCTTTAAAGGGCTCCGCCCAAGCCTCTGGTAGAACATGGCAGGTAATTTTAGGTTTGTTCTTATCTTGAAAGAGAGGTTTATTCACAATTTTCCAGAAGGCAGACATATCCCTCGCTTCAGCTGCCTCCCTCAGATTTTCTCATGCCTCATTTTGCAGTGAGGATTTACAGTGTTTCAGGGCCTGTTTATACCTCCCCCTGCACAAGGACACACAGAGCTTGTCTTTGGGGACCAACTGTAGTGCTGCTTTCAGGTCTCTAAGGGCACTAGAGCATTGCTGATTAAACCACCTTGGGGTGTCTTCTACTTTTTTCCTAGTTGTACTTCTGAGGAGCTCATCAATACGACGAGCAACCCCCTCGTACACAGTAATTAGGCCTGCCCCCTCAATGGCAGGGTCCAAGCACAACCATATCTGTTGGTTTTCCCCCGTCAGTAAAGCCTTATAGAATTTATCACAGTCAATATTTTCCCATCTTAATCTTCTCCCCTGGTCCGTTGCTTCAAAAGAGCCTCTGGTCTGTTTGCACGGGGTGTGCTTGACTGGGTCAGGACCCTGTAGGGTCAAGAACAGCGTGTTATGATCGCTGAAAGGGCTTAATTCAACATTAAAACTCAATATCCGACAAATTAGAGTAGTGGGTACAAAAATAATATCTATAATGGAACCCCTTCCTTTACCTTTAAAGGTTGGAGGGATGCCCACGGCCCGACTACTCTTATCAGATCTAGTGTGTGTGTTAGGGCATGGGTGCCCAAGACCTTACTTAACTCCAATCCCTCTCTGGTGTGTTCCATGTGTAATCCTGCTTCCCTTGGGCACGATGCCCAGACCCCCTGACTGTTGAGTAGGTGGACGCATAGATGGCAATTAAAATCTCCCATCCCTACCAGCTGCGCTCTACTCCCTCCTTGTGATTCAGATCTTGCCAACCTATGGTCCAGCTCTGCCTGGCTGGCCAATGTCTGTCTGCCATTAGTGGCGTTATAAAAATCAATGAGCCAGTTTCAAACCCCTAGTTGTGAACTGTATCCCTTGGATGCAAGCAGAGTCCCAGGCTAGGTTCTCCCACTTTCCCCTTAGCCTCAGGTCCACATACGTGATCAAACCTCCCTTAGCTCGCCCAGCCAAAGATCTTCGTGCGGGGACTAAGTACATTTTATACCCTTCCCTTGCTAGATTGGCCGAATCCACCTCCCATGTTTCCTGCAGGCAGATTATTTTAAATCTCCTTATGTATTTCAGCCAATCCTGATTTTTTTATTTGCTAGACAGGCCTGCTATGTTCCAGGTAATTATATTAAAAATTCCCTGTCCTTCTGACAGTTAGGGCCCAAGACAGTGAAGCCCTTATGAGGTGCCAGCCCTCCGGGAGGACTAGATTCAGTGACAAACTCTCTATGAGCTATCTGTGCTGTGGACTGTATTGGAATATCAATCTGATTCCCACCTGCTCCTCCCGCACTGCACTTCCTCCATGGCACCCCCTTGATCTATAATTGGCCCCTCGGGTAGTCAATCCAGGTCACTTAGGGCGGAAATACTTTGTAAGGGGGTGTATCGATTAAGCAGCGGCACTAACTGCCCCCCATCCATTATCCTTGCCCTTATTTGCCTTGGGCCTTCCCTCTTCTGGGCTTGCACAAGATCTCTGTAGAAGAAGCCTAGTGGGAGTAATCTAGCTCTGGGATCACTCGCATCCTGCTAAATGCCCTTCTTTTGATGGTAAAATAGATCTCTTGCCATCTATGGGTATCTGAAATTTAATATTACACAGTCTCCCGGGAATCCCTTTCTGCTCTTTCCAATCCATGATACTCTTCTGGCCATTAAAATATGTCTGTGGTTACTTATACTGAAACCTACATTGATGGCCAACCAGTGAGCTGCTTTGTTAATCAAGGAACGAGTGGTTTCTTGCCTGCCCTCTGAACATGGCTGGATCCCTGTCCGAACCACTGTGTAGGGACTTGCTGCTGGGGGTAAATCGAATACTGGTAATTCCTGGGTATTATTTGCCATGTCCACCTGTGGGGGTGCTGGTTCAGTAAGTCTAGCACCTCCACCCCCCCCCGATCACACGATATAGTATCGCTGTTAGATCGGGCCACTGGCCTCTGCTCCCTTGATTGCCTGTTAACTTCGCTTGGGCTTGAGTGACCCTGAGCCTCACTACAGGTGCCTCCATCTCGTGGGTTCTTCCTTAACGCCTCTTGCCTGTCTTTGACCGGGTCCATTACATTGTTATGCACCCTGCTTGTGCCATGTGCCATCATTGAGTAGACCTAGCTTGGGGTGTGTAATAGTCTCAACATCTCCCCTCCTCATCGGCCGTGGCCCTTTTTCAATTACGCCCACCGTCCTATCTTTTGTTATTAGTTGCGAGAGTTGCCCTTCTATTACGTTTAGCCTCTTCTGCAGAGGTCCTAAATACGCTAATAATAGGGATTCAAATTTAGTGATCAACTCTTTGTTGCATCCCTCCAAAACCGGTGCCTCAGTTCAATTCGGGCAACTCGTGGGGGTTGTCGAAGCCTCTTCTTCCAAGGCCCCCCTCCCTCTCACTGCTCCTCTCTGTCCTTTCTTTTTCTGAGTATACAGTCCTCCCTTCTTTGTGCACCTAGCTTGGACTTTGGTCTCTCTTGGGTTAATAATATAAGTAGTAATGCCCTTTGCCTGTAAAACCTTTTTTGAGCGTGTGATCACCTCCCCTCTGGGTAGTTTTTTCCGCTATCTCCTGGTTAGGTGTGTTTGCCTCCTCCTCCCTTCACCCTAGGTCAGGTGCCACAGAGATGCGATCCTGTGATTCCACCCCCTCTTGAGGGAAAGTATGTGACTGATCTTGGTCATTGTCATCTAGCTCAATGATTTGTGGTGATGTGGTCACCCCTACTGTTAGTGCGGGAGAATGTATTGTGGCCTTAGTGGTGACCCTGTTTCCCCTTGTGCTTTGCCCTGGGATGAGCTCTGTGAGGGGTAATGGACAACTAGCAATGAGGCCCATGGACGATCTCTTTTGTTCGATGAGCTTGTCCAGTGAGAGCCTCTTTTCGGTTAGCTGGATTTCATGATTCCGCCCTCACTATGAAAGCATCCAGGGTCCCCCTCACACCTCCCCCCTGCACTCTATTTGTCTCTTTCCGGGTACACATGTCCTTAGGATTACGACTGCCCCCAACTGGGTATCGCAGGTAGTTAATCACAATAAGTGTTTTTATCAGTACCTTGGGTTTAGTGGCCATACAACACGATTCTTCTTCACACCCTCCAGATTGCTGCCTCCGAAATGATTCTGGGAATAAATCTGTGTCCAAGAGACCCACTCTGGTTCCAGGCCTCCCCACGATTTCTTCCTGACTCCAATAAACAAATGGACTGTCCGCAACACAGATAGAAGAGGAAAGGGGGGTGGCCCAGCCCAGCTTCTGCCGGCCCCTGACGGGTGGACGGGCCCGCGCTGTGGGAGTCCGCGGGCCTTTTTGAGCGCCTCCTGGCGCTTGGGCGGTGACTCGCTTGAGATGCACCACCAGGAACTCTGGGAATTGTAGTCCCCCCTCAGGTCGGGCAGCAGGATGATGCAGGTGAGTGCGGTGAGATGTGGCGAGATGGCGTGAGCCGCGAGCAATCAGGGGCAGTCCCCCTCCTGTATCCTTGGTCAGCGGGAGGGTGTGCAGCAATTCAGGAATTGACCAGCAGGTACTGACAAGCGGACAGAAGTTATCTAGATGCTAACACGCCTGCTTTTTTTCAGAGAGACAATCTGTGGAAATATTCTTGATACTGCCATCCTCAGGTTGTGCCTAACTTCAAGTCTTGAATGGTACTCCAGCTTTAATACTGCCAATGCTGAGAACTCAATCTCACATAGATATGATGAGCTAAGAGGTAAAAGATTCTTGACTGCAATTTTTGACAAACCTGAATATTTTTCAGACATTTTCAGCCGAAATTCCCCCAGTGAGATTTTTCTAAATTGCTTTGCAGTGTGTGGTCACTCTGGAGCTCCATTAGTTCTTCCTGATGGTGCACTGGAAGAGGAGAACCTGCATCAACTAGAAAAGGGTTAAAGACCCAGTTGTTGACCTGCTGATTGTCCTCTGGAAAGTACTTTTCTAAACTGTCCTTGAGGGAAGTCAACAGCACATTCTCCAGTATTGAATCTTTCATAGATTCACATGCTTGTATCTTCCCCGTCGTCATGGTGGGAGTCTCACGGTAACAGAATGACTATAGCTGTATCATAGAGTAAAACACTGCACAGAAAGTCCCATAGGGTACCATTATATTGGTTGCCAAACCTCCTCATTATTTGGACCAAAACTCAGCCAATCAACTGCCAGCCCTGACCTCACACTCTCCAGTAGAACCATCATACCTCAGATTTCCAACCACCTTCGTGTGAAGAGGAGTCTCCCTGAGCTCTGCTCAGTTTACTTCCTGTGAACTTTTCACCCTGCTCAACTGAAAGTGTTTCTTATTTCTGGATTGAGGTACTGTTTTTTCCTTTAACTACAATGGCTGAAATCTCTAAAAAGAGGCTTTTCAGGCCCTGCAGATCCTGTGGAAAACCTAGACTTTACTCTGAGGATCCACATAAGGACTGCTCATACTGTCTCCACCCTAAACATGTCCCTAAAGACTGCAAGCATTGTAGGACCTTCTCGGCTAAAACCTTGAGGGACAGGGAGGCACGTTTTCTCTTGTGGCTTTAAAAGAAAAGAAAGTCTTCTGCCGCTTGGGAGAAATTGGTTGCTAAAAAGCAAAAAACCAAAGAAAAAGAGGCTTCTTCATCTTCTTTGCCTCAAACACCAGTTGAAAAAATCGGCTGTTTCAAGGGAGGTATCGTCTGCTCCCTCATCCATGGTAGGAGAATCTCCATCTGTACTTCCTGTCAAAATGACGACGACACCGTCGACGACGATTTCGACGACGATAGCTTTGTCGACGACTAGGACAACGCCGTCGATGAAAGGTTCAACGTCTATCTCGTCGATGGGAAGATCTGCTTCGACGATGACGCCGACACTACTAACGACGACGGCATCGTCGACGATAATCAAAATCTCGACGATGAGTGGTTCTTCGTCGATGGGAGACTCGTCGACGACACATTTCAAGTCTCCGAAATCAAAATCCTCCATTACTTTAAAGTAATTTCACCCGTCGACTGGCTAGTCGAGGACGAAAAAATCTTCTGACTTTACCAGTTGGACCAAGGTTTCACCGTTGCCACCGTCAACTCTGTTGGAAATGCAGTCAGAGGATTAGGAGTCTGGAGTAGCTTATAGCCCATCCCAGCTACAAATAAAAAGTCAGGACACTGATGAGGAGGAGTGCCAGGAGGTACAAGAGGACTTTTCTTTCCAGGATCGTTCAGTGCCAGAAAAAAGATATGAATCTTTTCAGCAGTCTTAAGACTATGAAGTAGAAGAGGAGGTTCCGCAACAGACCTTCGCCATATGATAAATTACTACTATCGCTGCTTTCCGGAAGCAAATACTGTCCCCTCTAAATCTGTTTCAAGTCCTGCTCAGGATCAGAAGACTCGGCCTCGACCTCTGCCTACGCCTCCCACGCAAATACGCTCTCCTCCTGCTGTTACAATCAGAGATGACCTGATTGAAAGTGACGGAGATCAGCCAGAGGAAGGTGAACTTATTCAGGATAGCCCAGTTGGGACTGAATGGGATGATTATGTTCTCCCTACAACGCCATCTCCATCGCCAGCCACTTCTCCTCCTCAAGATGTTGGAGGATTCCATGATCTAATGGAAAAGGCTTCAAAGCTGTTGGACCTGCGATGGGCAAGCCCAGCACAAAGGGGGTAGCTTGGCTCAAGTGTCAAGGCAAGTGAAGGCTATCGTGTTAAGCCGGCTTTGACCCAATAATATCTCCTTATACAACCACCGAAAAGGAGGACACCACACCACTGTTGTAGAAAAATACGATTCCTTTATGTAAAAATTCTCTGTTGTGAATGGGGATCAATTAGGAAAGCACATTTACATTTCTTTTGGCCACAATTTGCTGGGTTTCGATTTTGGAATAAATACAATAAATAAGCTCAGGATTACATATCATCAATAAATAGAATACATATCAGGAATGAATATCTTCAATGAATAGAATAAATATCGGGAATAAATATCTTCAGTAAATAGAATAAATATCACTTTCTGTTTAGCAGAATAAATACTGGTTCAGTTAAATAAACAACCACAGGTTCATTCTGGTATCGCTGCCACCAATTAAATACTTCAGGAACACTACATTTGCAAATACCTTTCAGGTTTTAAGGATAACTCTTACAGTTTATGACGATTTCACAAATAATGTACACAGGCTTCTCTGGGCACAAAAGGAGTGTTGGGACTCTTTAAGAACCACAAGGGGGTTATGCGCATGTATCTAAATGGCAAGGAAAGACAGTGAACACTTCATTTACACTCGGCTGCCACCGGGTTGAGATCTCTGTTTGCCAGTGGGGTCTAAGCGCGCCTAGGGGCTTTACCACTGCTAGCACTCAGGTGGCACCAGTTCAAAGTCTTTAGACTGACGAACGGGGCTGCCGAAGAGGTCACACAATCCTCGCGCTCAGTCAAATAAATGCTGGTTCACAGTTCCTTTATATCACCGCTTCCCACCTGAAGAAACGGGCCCACCTCACATCGGCTGCAATCGAAAAGCGATTCAGTCGGGCTCAGCACTTCTCTCGCCAGCGACGGGTTCTCAGGGGCTCCATGGACCTCCCTCCGACTTCCTCAAACAGGGATGGTTCCCGCCCACAGCTACAGCCACCGATTCACTGGGCAGGGGCAGAGACAGTAGTCCCGCCCAACGAAGGCCGGCCTTTCCCCGCCCCAGCGCACCACCTCACCTCAGTCTGCGCAGGAAGCACTCGACGCCGGTGGAGCTCGGAGACGTCCGAGCTCCTCGCTGGAGGCGCCTGTCACAAAGGGGCACAGAAGACGATTGCGGTCGCGGCGAACTTGCTCTGGCCTCGCGACCCGAGTCTGTCGTGATTCACCACCGGGGGGCGCGGAAGGCACTCAAACGGCCACAGTCTCTTGGGGGTGACGAGGCACTCGCTGGGCAGGCGCTGTAGGCGCGAGGTCACCGCACACACAGCTGACTGGAACGCCAGTCAGGATCCACGCCAGTGACCCTTGCTTGCTCTACTGCCCGCACTACCAGCCGCCTCAGGGGTCAACAGGGCAGGTGTCAATCTGGTGTCAAGTCTGGAATCTCCTTCTTCACCTAGATCTGGAACATCATTATCCTATCTAGTCTTCTGGTCATCTAAAGTGGTCGCCAGGGTCTGGACCTTATATAGCCAGTGCCCTGAGGTGCTGGCTCGTACCAGTAGGTTCTAGAACCTTCTTTGGGCTAGGCCAATGACATGGCACTTCTGAGAGGTATTTGGGACCCTAACAGCCACCATACTGGGGTTCTAGAGCAGCCATTTTGTGTACCTGAAGGAAATATAGAAATTCCTGTCAGGAATGCGTGCCAAGTAAAAGGGCGCCAAAACCTTGAAAGGTCAAGGTTCATGGAGGCTCCAAGGGGAGTCACATGAGGAAAAAGTATGGCCACCATTTTGAGGCCATTCATACAGGTTGCCAATCCCAGTCTATAATGTCACAGGTTTCGCCAGGTGCCTTGTAAATAGGTGCCAAAAACCTTGTGAACAACTGGGCGTCAAGGAACATCCAGCCCCATGAAACAGCAGACAAAAAGTCCTGGTAGACAAAGAAAAGAGACAAATTTTGGGAGGTACAGGGGAACAAAAGAAATCATAGTGGTGAGGGACTCTCAGAAGCAGACGGGTCTAACACGCGTCCCCACCAGCTGAAAGTGGGGAGAGCTACCCAACCCTTTGGGAGTTCTCAACACTAAGGCGGAAATACCTGGAGAGACCGTCTGCATTGGCGTGGTCAACTCTGGGTCGGTGTTCCACCCGAAAGTCCATTCCCTGTAGGGAGATAGACCACCTCAAGTTTGGGGTTTTCCCCCTTCATCTACATGAGCCAGCGAAGGGGTCGGTGGTCTGTCTGAACAAGGAAGTGTGAACCAAACAAGTATGGTCGCAGCTTCTTCAGTGCCCAGACCACCGCAAAGGCTTCCCGTTCAATGGTACTCCACCTCTGTTCCCAGGGAAGCAGTCTCCGTGACAGAAAGACCACTGGTTGATCCAGACCCTCTTCATTGAGTTGCGATAACACCGCCCCAATGCCAATGTCGGATGCATCTGTCTGGACAATGAATTCCTTCGTGAAGTCAGGAGCCTTCAAGACGGGAGCGTTACACAATGCTTGTTTCAGAGTGTCGAAGGCCCGCTGACAAGCCTCTGTCCAGATGACTCTCCTGGGTTGCTTCTTGGCCGTGAGTTCAGTAAGGGGTGCCACGATAGTGCCATACCCCTTCATGAACCGTCTGTAGTAACCTGTGAGGCCCAGGAAGGCTCGGACCTCAGTCTGGGTCTTGGGGGGGTTTCCAGGCCATGATTGCCTCAATCTTCGCCTGAAGGGGCTACACCTTTCCCCTGCCCACCAAGTGACCTAAGTACACTACCGACCCCTGTCCAATCTGACATTTGCTGGCCTTGATCGTCAAGCCAGCCCTTTCCAGGGCTTGGAGAACGGCTTGCAAGTGCTGCAAGTGATCCTCCCAACTGCTACTGAAGACAGCTATGTCATCCAAGTAGGCAGCAGAGAAGGACTCCATCCCGGTGAGGATCGTGTTCACCAACCGCTGAAAAGTGGCAGGAGTGTTCTTGAGCCCAAAGGGCATGACGCAGAACTGGTAGTGTCCATCAGGTGTGGAGAAGGCTGACCTTTCTTTGGCTTCATCAGTCATGGGAATCTGCCAGTACCCTGCAGTGAGGTCAATGGTACTGAGATATTGGGCAGCTCCCAACCGGTCAATCAGTTCATCCGCCCGAGGGATCGGATGAGCATCTGTTTTGGTTACTGAATTTAGTCCTCGGTAATCCACACAATCGCAATTCTGGTGTGGAGCCAGGTGGAGCAGCTTTGGGCACCAAAACCACCGGGCTAGACCAAGGGCTACTTGAAGGTTCGATGACACCTAGCTCCAGCATCTTAGCTACTTCACTTCGAATGCTGGCCTTCACCTTGTCAGACAGCCGGTAAGACTTGGAATTCACAGGTGGGCTGTCTCCTGTGTGAACATCATGGGTACACAGGAGGGTCTTTCCCGGAACAAGGGAGAACAGAGGAGCGAATTACCCCAAGACCTGGCGACATTCCTCCTGCTGCTCAGGAGTCAGGGATGGCGAGAGTTGCACTCCCTCCACCGACCCATCCTTTTCTTGACACGCAAAAAGGTCAGGGAGAGGCTCTGTGTCCTCTTCCTCTGATCTGTCACCATAACCAACATGACTTCGGGCCTCTCGTAGTGGGGCTTGAGGCGGTTGGCATGTAACACCCGATGTTGGCGCCGAGGGGTCTTCACGTCCACCAAGTAGGTAGCCTTGCCCATCTTCTCCAACACCTCATAGGGGCCTGTCCAACGGTCCTGGAGGGCACTCAGCTCTCCAATCTCCATCACCCACACCTTCTGACCAGGCTCCAGCTCCACCGGGTGAGCATTGTGGTCATACCACGCTTTCATCACAGACTGGCTGGCTTCCAAGTTGTCAGAAGCTTGCTTCCACAACTTAGCCATTTGGCTCCGGAAGGCCAGCATGTAACTCACCACGTCCCGGGGAACTTTCCGAGGAGACTTTTCCCAGGAGTCCCTCACCAGGCTGAGAGCTCCACATACAGGGTGCCCGTACAAAAGCTCAAAGGGGCTAAAGCCCACTCCATTCTGCGGTACTTTCCTGTAAGAAAATAGCAAACAGGGTAGGAGGACGTCCCATTTCCTCCGCAGGCTTTCGGGTAGACTTCTGATCATACCCTTCAAGGTTTTGTTGAATCTTTCCACAAGGCCATTGGCTTGTGGGTGATAAGGAGTGGTAAACCGGTAGGTCACTCCACACTCCTTCCACCTTGCCCGCATGTACGCTGACATGAAGTTGGTCCCCCTGTCAGACACAACTTCTTTGCGGAATCCCACTCGGGTAAAGATCCCCATCAGGGCCTTCGCAACTACCGGTGCAGTAATGGTTCTCAGAGGTATTGCCTCCGGATACCTTGTGGCATGATCCACCAGTACCAGGATAAACCTGTGACCGGATGATGTCGGTGGATCTAGGGGCCCAGCAATGTCGATGCCCACCCTTTCAAAGGGGGTGCCAATGACTGGAAGTGGTTCCAGGGGAGTGTTAGAACTGGCTATTTCTGGTAGGCTAAGGCTGACGCCATAGCCAGGCAGAAACCACCATTCTAGTCAGGGCAAGGAAGTCACACGCCAAGATAACCTCTGCTCACCCCCTTGGTAGCTTGGCTCAAGCAGTAAGGCTAAACTCGGAGGCAATGTGTAAAGCATTTGCGCCAGCGCACAACAGCAACAACATACTAGGCACACCACAGAAGAGACTCCACACAAGGTTATTATAAAAATAAATTTTGTATTGTAAAAACATATCAGATAAAATCACACATATACATTGTGCCAACTGGCACGGGCAATATTCACAGGGATTATGTACACCAGACAGGGCCACAAGGGCCACTGTCATATTCAGATATAGCACTTCTAGATAAAATGTAGAATATCAAATCACTTCTAGAATAAAGAATAAATGTAACATAAAATAATAATCAAAGATAACCACCAGTAACCACTGGTAACAGGAACCAGGACCTTACTAGGACCACCTGTACTAAGAAAGAAGAACCACCTAAGTATCACACAGCATTAGGGTGTCTAAGAAAGAATACATTACTCATGATGCAATAAACCTACATTCAGAGGAGTAGAAAAGACAACCACCTAAGTATCACTCAGCATTTAGGGGTCTAGGAAAAGGACACATTACCCATGATGCAATAACCTACATTCAGAGGAGTAAGAATAGAGCACATGATGCAATAAAATACATTCAGGGGTGCAGCGCAAGAAGACACATGATGACTAACCATTCAGAGGCGCAGCGCATGGAAAGGAAGACACAGGATGCAGTAACACATTCAGAGGTGCATAATAAATCAATAGCGCAAAAACTCACACAAGCAATAACTATTAAAAAGCATAGAAATCACATTGCGCCAACACTACATGAGCCACTACCTGTGGCAGTCCCTAGGCCAACTGGCCTTGTGGGGCAAAGGTGCCCTGAGTCCAAAGTCAGGGTGCGCTGCCATGCAGCGCCAGTCACAGAGTACAAAAAGCCTAAACGTGGCAGCTGCCCACAAAGTGCTGGACAGCTGGGATCAAAAAGTTGTGGCAGGGCTCTCAGTAGCCCCCAGAACAAATCTGCGCCACCTGAGCCACACAGGCTCTAAAAACCATGATGCCCCCACGTTGCAGCCTCTCAGGCT
Organism: Lissotriton vulgaris; assembly: GCF_964263255.1. Taxonomy (NCBI): domain Eukaryota; kingdom Metazoa; phylum Chordata; class Amphibia; order Caudata; family Salamandridae; genus Lissotriton; species Lissotriton vulgaris. The sequence goes on from NC_141687.1 coordinate 353,517,788, forward strand.
CTTAGAAAACAATTGCCCCTGGGGAGCCTTGTGGGCTCTAGCCAACGTTGGGGCGACCCACTGCCATCCGGGGCCGCCCTAAATGCGCCATAGTTCAATATGCCCCTACGAGCCTCAGGGCTCAAAGAAAGACTGCCCCTGTCGTTGGAGTCTTCCCGGGGGACTCGGTATCAAGGGAGGCCCCCCCCGGCCTCCCAACACCCAGGCACCGGTGCTGGAGGAGAGGGGCGGGCACCGGCAATATGCCCCGATGCCCCCTCTCCCTCAAGTCACTCACCGGCTGTCTGCGGCTGCTGCGGGGGCGGGGAAGCACTCACTGCCGGTCTCTGCTTCGCCCTTCACCCGGTCCCCCATCTCGGGACCGGGACTCTACGTGGAGCCTTCGTGGCTCCAAGGCATTCCGTCTCCTCTCTCGCCAGCAGCGGGGGCCGCCTCGGGTCCTTCACTGCTGCGGTGCTTCACCCGGGCCCCCTCCTGGGACCCGGGGCTCCTCCATACACCACGGGGCTCCCTCCGCTCATGGGAGCCCTTCAATACCTCTCCCCCTCACTCCTCGGGATCCGGCAGCCAATCGGTGAATGGCGGCGGGCGGGACTTCCTCCGAAAACCGGAAGTCCCGCCCCGTGTCAGGCAGAACAATGCCTGGCCTCCTGATGGCGGCGCGAAGGGGCCGCGGCGGTGATTAACAAGGGCAAACCGAGGGGTGGACACCCTCGAGACTAGAATAAAATAGATAGGCGAGGTAGGCACTCGCAAAGGGCGCCATAGTCGGGGTGGCACCCGCAAATCAGATAAGAGTGCACACGAAGCACTCAGGCAGTCACAGGGCAGGAGCGCTTTCCCCCACGGGATAACCACAGCGCTCTGCCAGCAATCAGGTTAAGAAAGCGCCCACGAGGTGCTGGGGAGCCCAGAAAGCACCAAAACGCCCCAGAAAGGACCCCCACAGCAAGGAGGGTCCCAGCAGCTGCAGGGCATTACAGGTCCAGGCTTCCAGGGCCAAAACAAAGTCCAGCAAAAAGTCCTCAAAGGTGCAGCCAGGCAGGGGGACAGCCAGGAAGAGTCCCCCAGCAGTCCATCAGATGTACAGGAGCTGGGCAGGGCCCAGGGATCCCCCTGAGCCCCAGCAGCAGCATGCCCCTGGCAGATTCGAGTTAGAAAACAAGAACATTTTGGAAGGGGATACAACCCCTTCTTATACAGTGCAAAACCTTTGAAGTCCTTTGAAGCAGGCAGTGTGAGAACCAGCTGGACTGGTTTAGAGGGAAGTCCCCTTCAGTATCAGGGACAGAGGTGTCAGTCGCCCAGCGGGAGGTGGAGCCAGCTTTGTAGTTACACAGGAACAGCCCTTCACTATCAGGTGCCATCTCCTCCCACTTCCCTGGCAGCAGTTGCTGCCTTTCATCCATGGGCTGACTCAGACCACCTCCTGGGCTCTCCAGCCCCTGTCATCCTCAAACCAGACAGTCAATCCACAAGCAGGCCCATGCACTCTGGGCCAGGCTCACCAGCCAATCACACGCTAGCAACAACCTACACAAATATGCCAACTTCCAAAAGTAGTACTTCTAGACTAGACACAGTCATGTCGCATACATCATTTTGCAGCATTCACTCTCACGAGTTGATACATACCAAACTCGCCCCTGCACTCGGGAAAGAATGCCCCACCCTACCTCTACTTCTGGGTTTCCGCACCCTCACAGAAAAGCACTTCACCAGAACACAATTCTCCTACCAGATCAGGACCTCACTCCATCACTGGCCTACCACCTGGGAACTATTCTACTTCTGAGGTACACAGCACAGTTACTCTTCAAGCAGGTGGGGGGGACACAGCACACAGCAAAGCCCCCTTTCCTCTACCTTGGTGGAAACAACAAACTGCAGGTGAGCCCCAGAACACACAGCAAGGGCAGCCCCCTCAGTCTCTTCAGCTGATCCACTTTGGTAGAGATTCCTCTTGACCTAGAAGTTTCCTAATCTCCCAACCTAAGATCTAAACCCTCGGGTTACACCGGGGTCAGAAGTAAGGACACCGTCCCTCTGCACCCCCTTCCAGTTCCAGTATGTCTCAGGCTAGACAGAGCACACGCCAGCGGCATATCAGCGACACACTTTCCTCCAGTACTCCTCCCAGGTCAGGCCAAAACCCCAACCCGGCTTTCCCCCCTCCTCGGGGAACGACCTCCAGAGGCCCCACAAATGGTCAAGCACTCTAGACGGTCAAATGATCAGCGAGCCAGGACTTCTGCACCCTCCACTTAGGAGCGGTACTGCCCAACACTAGGACCGCCGGGGTTCTGGTTACAGACACTCCCCGTCCGCTAGACACAGGAAGATCCTCCTCAAATGACCTATGTACAGCTTAGGCCCCTGACCTGGCGCTCCCTTAGGGAACCCTCCAGGCCCTGAGATAGGGTTTCAGGCCAACGTGGGACACACCGTCCCACACTCACTCCGCCTCCACTGAGACAGGGCGTGAGCCCCTACACCCCTACTATACTACTGGGACCTAACTGGGTTACACATGAACCTCTTCCCCTTTACAGGATCATCAGATACACAAGCCACTCCTTTTGGAACCACTCCCTAATGCCTCTGAAAGACATCTAGCACACCGCCAGACATCCACCTTCTTGTCCAGTGCCTCTGCAGGACCTCCTGCACACCACCAGAGGTACACCTCTCCTGCAAGCTTTTTAACAAAAAGAAAACTCACACCAACTCCTCCAGTTCAGCACATCACTCATTCGCACACTCCCCCCCCCTCGGACTGGTAAGGCAGTTACTACCACCCCTGATCACTCAACCTGACCACACGTGACACAGGTACCAAACTCTGGGAGCGGGGAATGGGAATTAACACACTGGACACATTAAAGCTGCCACCACTGGATCCTACCACACTGGGGAATCCAGACACACACACTACACTAAGGGAACAACCACCCTCCTGAGCTAGTCCTTTCTCCTCCACACCCCTTCTCTCTCCTATCTACCCACACACACACATGGGGACAGGATTTGGGATTGGACACAGGACCCAGCAAGGGATTCCTAATCTATGGGAACCTCCCCTCTACTGGCGTCCCGCCCTGTCACTTTCTCTCATCTGCCACTAAACATAAAGCGCAGAAACACATTTGAAAATGACACTCTTGAGGAAAAAAAAATCAAAAACAATAATCCCAAACATGTGACTATCTGAAAAAAACAATTGCAGAGTTTTGTAATGTAGCCAGTTGTTGCTATGGCACTGCGCAAACACCAGTCCAAATCCGTACCGCTGACCAACAAATGTTAGAACTGGCTATTTCTGGTAGGCTAAGGCTGACGCCATAGCCTACCAGAAATCACCATTCTAGTCAGGGCAAGGAAGTCACACGCCAAGATAACCTCTGCTCACCCCCTTGGTAGCTTGGCTCAAGCAGTAAGGCTAAACTCGGAGGCAATGTGTTAAGCATTTGCGCCAGCGCACAACAGCAACAACATACTAGGCACACCACAGAAGAGACTCCACACAAGGTTATTATAAAAATAACTTTTGTATTGTAAAAACATATCAGATAAAATCACACATATACATTGTGCCAACTGGCACGGGCAATATTCACAGGGATTATGTACACCAGACAGGGCCACAAGGGCCACTGTCATATTCAGATATAGCACTTCTAGATACAATGTAGAATATCAAATCACTTCTAGAATAAAGAATAAATGTAACATAAAATAATAATCAAAGATAACCACCAGTAACCACTGGTAACAGGAACCAGGACCTTACTAGGACCACCTGTACTAAGAAAGAAGAACCACCTAAGTATCACACAGCATTAGGGTGTCTAAGAAAGAATACATTACTCATGATGCAATAAACCTACATTCAGAGGAGTAGAAAAGACAACCACCTAAGTATCACTCAGCATTTAGGGGTCTAGGAAAAGGACACATTACCCATGATGCAATAACCTACATTCAGAGGAGTAAGAATAGAGCACATGATGCAATAAAATACATTCAGGGGTGCAGCGCAAGAAGACACATGATGACTAACCATTCAGAGGCGCAGCGCATGGAAAGGAAGACACAGGATGCAGTAACACATTCAGAGGTGCATAATAAATCAATAGCGCAAAAACTCACACAAGCAATAACTATTAAAAAGCATAGAAATCACATTGCGCCAACACTACATGAGCCACTACCTGTGGCAGTCCCTAGGCCAACTGGCCTTGTGGGGCAAAGGTGCCCTGAGTCCAAAGTCAGGGTGCGCTGCCATGCAGCGCCAGTCACAGAGTACAAAAAGCCTAAACGTGGCAGCTGCCCACAAAGTGCTGGACAGCTGGGATCAAAAAGTTGTGGCAGGGCTCTCAGTAGCCCCCAGAACAAATCTGCGCCACCTGAGCCACACAGGCTCTAAAAACCATGATGCCCCCACGTTGCAGCCTCTCAGGCTCTTAGAAAACAATTGCCCCTGGGGAGCCTTGTGGGCTCTAGCCAACGTTGGGGCGACCCACTGCCATCCGGGGCCGCCCTAAATGCGCCATAGTTCAATATGCCCCTACGAGCCTCAGGGCTCAAAGAAAGACTGCCCCTGTCGTTGGAGTCTTCCCGGGGGACTCGGTATCAAGGGAGGCCCCCCCCGGCCTCCCAACACCCAGGCACCGGTGCTGGAGGAGAGGGGCGGGCACCGGCAATATGCCCCGATGCCCCCTCTCCCTCAAGTCACTCACCGGCTGTCTGCGGCTGCTGCGGGGGCGGGGAAGCACTCACTGCCGGTCTCTGCTTCGCCCTTCACCCGGTCCCCCATCTCGGGACCGGGACTCTACGTGGAGCCTTCGTGGCTCCAAGGCATTCCGTCTCCTCTCTCGCCAGCAGCGGGGGCCGCCTCGGGTCCTTCACTGCTGCGGTGCTTCACCCGGGCCCCCTCCTGGGACCCGGGGCTCCTCCATACACCACGGGGCTCCCTCCGCTCATGGGAGCCCTTCAATACCTCTCCCCCTCACTCCTCGGGATCCGGCAGCCAATCGGTGAATGGCGGCGGGCGGGACTTCCTCCGAAAACCGGAAGTCCCGCCCCGTGTCAGGCAGAACAATGCCTGGCCTCCTGATGGCGGCGCGAAGGGGCCGCGGCGGTGATTAACAAGGGCAAACCGAGGGGTGGACACCCTCGAGACTAGAATAAAATAGATAGGCGAGGTAGGCACTCGCAAAGGGCGCCATAGTCGGGGTGGCACCCGCAAATCAGATAAGAGTGCACACGAAGCACTCGGGCAGTCACAGGGCAGGAGCGCTTTCCCCCACGGGATAACCACAGCGCTCTGCTAGCAATCAGGTTAAGAAAGCGCCCACGAGGCGCTGGGGAGCCCAGAAAGCACCAAAACGCCCCAGAAAGGACCCCCACAGCAAGGAGGGTCCCAGCAGCTGCAGGGCATTACAGGTCCAGGCTTCCAGGGCCAAAACAAAGTCCAGCAAAAAGTCCTCAAAGGTGCAGCCAGGCAGGGGGACAGCCAGGAAGAGTCCCCCAGCAGTCCATCAGATGTACAGGAGCTGGGCAGGGCCCAGGGATCCCCCTGAGCCCCAGCAGCAGCATGCCCCTGGCAGATTCGAGTTAGAAAACAAGAACATTTTGGAAGGGGATACAACCCCTTCTTATACAGTGCAAAACCTTTGAAGTCCTTTGAAGCAGGCAGTGTGAGAACCAGCTGGACTGGTTTAGAGGGAAGTCCCCTTCAGTATCAGGGACAGAGGTGTCAGTCGCCCAGCGGGAGGTGGAGCCAGCTTTGTAGTTACACAGGAACAGCCCTTCACTATCAGGTGCCATCTCCTCCCACTTCCCTGGCAGCAGTTGCTGCCTTTCATCCATGGGCTGACTCAGACCACCTCCTGGGCTCTCCAGCCCCTGTCATCCTCAAACCAGACAGTCAATCCACAAGCAGGCCCATGCACTCTGGGCCAGGCTCACCAGCCAATCACACGCTAGCAACAACCTACACAAATATGCCAACTTCCAAAAGTAGTACTTCTAGACTAGACACAGTCATGTCGCATACATCATTTTGCAGCATTCACTCTCACGAGTTGATACATACCAAACTCGCCCCTGCACTCCCCACACATCAGGAACTACCATGGGCATACATACTCCCCATTCATTCCTATGGGAGGGCAGGTCACTCACCACACATACAGAGAGCTCATGCACTTTACACTGTACCACAGTGAAAAAGTGCGCAGAGGCCTAAAATCACCAACACCAGGTTCCTTAAATAGGCTAGGAAAACGCAAAAAGTCTAGGGGTGAACCTGCCTAATGGGCCGGGTCCAACACAACCCCCTTCCAGCCAAAACACCAGGGTAGACTAATCACACCACTGATGGGCTTCACTGCTTTGGGCGACAAAACCACGGACACGGCCTCGCACAGCAGGGACACCGTCCAGTTTTGCGCCACTCTGAACCTACATGGTTTCCTCCAAATAATAACTCTCTGACTCAACTAGGGTACCCCACTGGTACACACTAGTCATCCACAGCCAAGACCAGGCCATAGGCCATCCAAATCACAGGTCCTAACTAATCCACAGAGTGGGGGGTAGTAACCCCTGGCATACAATAGCCATTCTCCACTCTCTCTCTCAGTGTAGCTACAACTACCACTGATCCAACAACCTAGGGACCATACCCTCAAGCTGACCAGAGGTCACGGGAAAGAATGCCCCACCCTACCTCTACTTCTGGGTTTCCGCACCCTCACAGAAAAGCACTTCACCAGAACACAATTCTCCTACCAGATCAGGACCTCACTCCATCACTGGCCTACCACCTGGGAACTATTCTACTTCTGAGGTACACAGCACAGTTACTCTTCAAGCAGGTGGGGGGGACACAGCACACAGCAAAGCCCCCTTTCCTCTACCTTGGTGGAAACAACAAACTGCAGGTGAGCCCCAGAACACACAGCAAGGGCAGCCCCCTCAGTCTCTTCAGCTGATCCACTTTGGTAGAGATTCCTCTTGACCTAGAAGTTTCCTAATCTCCCAACCTAAGATCTAAACCCTCAGGTTACACCGGGGTCAGAAGTAAGGACACCGTCCCTCTGCACCCCCTTCCAGTTCCAGTATGTCTCAGGCTAGACAGAGCACACGCCAGCGGCATATCAGCGACACACTTTCCTCCAGTACTCCTCCCAGGTCAGGCCAAAACCCCAACCCGGCTTTCCCCCCTCCTCGGGGAACGACCTCCAGAGGCCCCACAAATGGTCAAGCACTCTAGACGGTCAAATGATCAGCGAGCCAGGACTTCTGCACCCTCCACTTAGGAGCGGTACTGCCCAACACTAGGACCGCCGGGGTTCTGGTTACAGATACTCCCCGTCCTCTAGACACAGGAAGATCCTCCTCAAATGACCTATGTACAGCTTAGGCCCCTGACCTGGCGCTCCCTTAGGGAACCCTCCAGGCCCTGAGATAGGGTTTCAGGCCAACGTGGGACACACCGTCCCACACTCACTCCGCCTCCACTGAGACAGGGCGTGAGCCCCTACACCCCTACTATACTACTGGGACCTAACTGGGTTACACATGAACCTCTTCCCCTTTACAGGATCATCAGATACACAAGCCACTCCTTTTGGAACCACTCCCTAATGCCTCTGAAAGACATCTAGCACACCGCCAGACATCCACCTTCTTGTCCAGTGCCTCTGCAGGACCTCCTGCACACCACCAGAGGTACACCTCTCCTGCAAGCTTTTTAACAAAAAGAAAACTCACACCAACTCCTCCAGTTCAGCACATCACTCATTCGCACACTCCCCCCCCTCGGACTGGTAAGGCAGTTACTACCACCCCTGATCACTCAACCTGACCACACGTGACACAGGTACCAAACTCTGGGAGCGGGGAATGGGAATTAACACACTGGACACATTAAAGCTGCCACCACTGGATCCTACCACACTGGGGAATCCAGACACACACACTACACTAAGGGAACAACCACCCTCCTGAGCTAGTCCTTTCTCCTCCACACCCCTTCTCTCTCCTATCTACCCACACACACACATGGGGACAGGATTTGGGATTGGACACAGGACCCAGCAAGGGATTCCTAATCTATGGGAACCTCCCCTCTACTGGCGTCCCGCCCTGTCACTTTCTCTCATCTGCCACTAAACATAAAGCGCAGAAACACATTTGAAAATGACACTCTTGAGGAAAAAAAATCAAAAACAATAATCCCAAACATGTGACTATCTGAAAAAAACAATTGCAGAGATTTGTAATGTAGCCAGTTGTTGCTATGGCACTGCGCAAACACCAGTCCAAATCCGCACCGCTGACCAACAAATGTTAGAACTGGCTATTTCTGGTAGGCTAAGGCTGACGCCATAGCCAGGCAGAAACCACCATTCTAGTCAGGGCAAGGAAGTCACACGCCAAGATAACCTCTGCTCACCCCCTTGGTAGCTTGGCTCAAGCAGTAAGGCTAAACTCGGAGGCAATGTGTAAAGCATTTGCGCCAGCGCGCAACAACATACTAGGCACACCACAGAAGAGACTCCACACAAGGTTATTATAAAAATAACTTTTGTATTGTAAAAACATATCAGATAAAATCACACATATACATTGTGCCAACTGGCACGGGCAATATTCACAGGGATTATGTACACCAGACAGGGCCACAAGGGCCACTGTCATATTCAGATATAGCACTTCTAGATAAAATGTAGAATATCAAATCACTTCTAGAATAAAGAATAAATGTAACATAAAATAATAATCAAAGATAACCACCAGTAACCACTGGTAACAGGAACCAGGACCTTACTAGGACCACCTGTACTAAGAAAGAAGAACCACCTAAGTATCACACAGCATTAGGGGTCTAAGAAAGAATACATTACTCATGATGCAATAAACCTACATTCAGAGGAGTAGAAAAGACAACCACCTAAGTATCACTCAGCATTTAGGGGTCTAGGAAAAGGACACATTACCCATGATGCAATAACCTACATTCAGAGGAGTAAGAATAGAGCACATGATGCAATAAAATACATTCAGGGGTGCAGCGCAAGAAGACACATGATGACTAACCATTCAGAGGCGCAGCGCATGGAAAGGAAGACACAGGATGCAGTAACACATTCAGAGGTGCATAATAAATCAATAGCGCAAAAACTCACACAAGCAATAACTATTAAAAAGCATAGAAATCACATTGCGCCAACACTACATGAGCCACTACCTGTGGCAGTCCCTAGGCCAACTGGCCTTGTGGGGCAAAGGTGCCCTGAGTCCAAAGTCAGGGTGCGCTGCCATGCAGCGCCAGTCACAGAGTACAAAAAGCCTAAACGTGGCAGCTGCCCACAAAGTGCTGGACAGCTGGGATCAAAAAGTTGTGGCAGGGCTCTCAGTAGCCCCCAGAACAAATCTGCGCCACCTGAGCCACACAGGCTCTAAAAACCATGATGCCCCCACGTTGCAGCCTCTCAGGCTCTTAGAAAACAATTGCCCCTGGGGAGCCTTGTGGGCTCTAGCCAACGTTGGGGCGACCCACTGCCATCCGGGGCCGCCCTAAATGCGCCATAGTTCAATATGCCCCTACGAGCCTCAGGGCTCAAAGAAAGACTGCCCCTGTCGTTGGAGTCTTCCCGGGGGACTCGGTATCAAGGGAGGCCCCCCCCCGGCCTCCCAACACCCAGGCACCGGTGCTGGAGGAGAGGGGCGGGCACCGGCAATATGCCCCGATGCCCCCTCTCCCTCAAGTCACTCACCGGCTGTCTGCGGCTGCTGCGGGGGCGGGGAAGCACTCACTGCCGGTCTCTGCTTCGCCCTTCACCCGGTCCCCCATCTCGGGACCGGGACTCTACGTGGAGCCTTCGTGGCTCCAAGGCATTCCGTCTCCTCTCTCGCCAGCAGCGGGGGCCGCCTCGGGTCCTTCACTGCTGCGGTGCTTCACCCGGGCCCCCTTCTGGGACCCGGGGCTCCTCCATACACCACGGGGCTCCCTCCGCTCATGGGAGCCCTTCAATACCTCTCCCCCTCACTCCTCGGGATCCGGCAGCCAATCGGTGCGTGGCGGCGGGCGGGACTTCCTCCGAAAACCGGAAGTCCCGCCCCGTGTCAGGCAGAACAATGCCTGGCCTCCTGATGGCGGCACGAAGGGGCCGCGGCGGTGATTAACAAGGGCAAACCGAGGGGTGGACACCCTCGAGACTAGAATAAAATAGATAGGCGAGGTAGGCACTCGCAAAGGGCGCCATAGTCGGGGTGGCACCCGCAAATCAGATAAGAGTGCACACGAAGCACTCGGGCAGTCACAGGGCAGGAGCGCTTTCCCCCACGGGATAACCACAGCGCTCTGCCAGCAATCAGGTTAAGAAAGCGCCCACGAGGCGCTGGGGAGCCCAGAAAGCACCAAAACGCCCCAGAAAGGACCCCCACAGCAAGGAGGGTCCCAGCAGCTGCAGGGCATTACAGGTCAAGGCTTCCAGGGCCAAAACAAAGTCCAGCAAAAAGTCCTCAAAGGTGCAGCCAGACAGGGGGACAGCCAGGAAGAGTCCCCCAGCAGTCCATCAGATGTCCAGGAGCTGGGCAGGGCCCAGGGATCCCCCTGAGCCCCAGCAGCAGCATGCCCCTGGCAGATTCGAGTTAGAAAACAACATTTTGGAAGGGGATACAACCCCTTCTTATACAGTGCAAAACCTTTGAAGTCCTTTGAAGCAGGCAGTGTGAGAACCAGCTGGACTGGTTTAGAGGGAAGTCCCCTTCAGTATCAGGGACAGAGGTGTCAGTCGCCCAGCGGGAGGTGGAGCCAGCTTTGTAGTTACACAGGAACAGCCCTTCACTATCAGGTGCCATCTCCTCCCACTTCCCTGGCAGCAGATGCTGCCTTTCATCCATCGGCTGACTCGGACCACCTCCTGGGCTCTCCAGCCCCTGTCATCCTCAAACCAGACAGTCAATCCACAAGCAGGCCCATGCACTCTGGGCCAGGCTCACCAGCCAATCACACGCTAGCAACAACCTACACAAATATGCCAACTTCCAAAAGTAGTACTTCTAGACTAGACACAGTCATGTCGCATACATCATTTTGCAGCATTCACTCTCACGAGTTGATACATACCAAACTCGCCCCTGCACTCCCCACACATCAGGAACTACCATATGCATACATACTCCCCATTCATTCCTATGGGAGGGCAGGTCACTCACCACACATACAGAGAGCTCATGCACTTTACACTGTACCACAGTGAAAAAGTGCGCAGAGGTCTAAAATCACCAACACCATGTTCCTTAAATAGGCTAGGAAAACGCAAAAAGTCTAGGGGTGAACCTGCCTAATGGGCCGGGTCCAACAGGGAGCCTTCAGCTTCATCCCTGTTTTCCCACTGGCTTGGCATGACACACAAGACCGACAGTATGTGTCGTACGCCACCCTCATTCGAGGCCAATAAAAGTGGGGGACAAGCCGTGCAAAGGTCTTGTCCTGTCCCAGGTGTCCTGCTAAGGGAATCTCGTGAGCCAACTCTAATAGGAAGGCTCGGTAACACTGTGGGACTACCAGGGCCCGTGACAGTCCGTGCACTGGCGCCCTGGGCTCAATGTAGAGGAGAATATCCTCCCAGTAAACACGATAGTTCCCAGACTCGTTACCTGCTGCCTGGGCTTCAGCCTGTTGCCTCAGACCCTTGAGGGTGGGACATTCCCTCTGTCCCTTGCTCAGTTCCTCCTGGATGGTCCCCCCTCCACTCGCCACTCAGCGGGGATAGGCAGATCCTCCAACGGAACCTTTTCCTCCACCGCGGACTCCGGGTCCATCTCCTCCGATGGCCTATCTGTCTCACGGGGCACGGACATCGAGGCAGGCTCCTCCTGTCCTCGAGATGCTCCCTCATCGGCAGCTGGGTGGGCCATTGTTCCAGGCTCCAATCCATGCGACTTCTCCTCCCGAGCAGCCGCCGACCTGGTGCTCACACAGGCACACAGGCCCAATCAGGTGTACCCAGCATCTCAGAATGAGTCCGGTATTCCACCTCCTTCCAAGCATTGTGCTCCATATCATTGCCCAGCAGACAATCGACTGGCACGGCGGGGCGTACGGCAACTCTAAGTGAACCTGCAACCCCTCCCCTCTCAAAGGGAACCTCAGCCACAGGATAGTGGCTCATTCTGCCGTCAGCCATCGCGGCTGGATGAAGTATGCCTGGAATCACCTGCTCTGAGGACACCAGATGACTCCTGACTATAGTCATACTGGCTCCTGTATCTCTCAGAGCCTCTATGGCCATTGATGATGACCCATTGCCCATACTTGGTAGTATTTGGGGGCACCTGGATCTTTGGAACCATCTCCCGATCACCCAGGGACACTAAGGTGACACCCGCCCACTCCCTCCCCTTAACTAAGGGCATCTCCTCCCCGAGCGCTACACTATCAACTCCTGGGGCCTTTCCTCCAGTGGGAGGGGGTGGTCTCTTTGGGCATTTCGCGTCTCCCTTATAATGTCCAACACCACCGCACTCGAAGCAATGGACAACCCTTGGCTGCTGACTCTGCCCAGGATTATGGTTCTTTTGCGGGCTAGCCTTAGAGTTGGAGAAGAAACTTTTCCCCTTAAAGTTATTTTGGGGGCCTTTGGAGAACTCCTGTTTCTTATTATCTCCCCCCTCTTTCTTCTGGGGAGCGCCCTGTCCGGACCTCTGAGAATCTCCTCCCGTCCCCTTCGTGGACACTCGGGTACTTACCCAAATGTCCTCCTCCTCAGCAAGCTTACGGGGGCAAGTAAGTTTGCTGTCTACCAGGTGCTGCCTCAGCTCGGGAAGACATTTCTCGAGTAGATGTTCCTTGAGTATGAGATTGTACAACCCTCGATAGTCTTCCACCTCACTACCTTGGACCCACCCATCCAGGGCTTTCTTGGCATAATCCAGGAAGTCAACCCAATTCTGTGAGCTCAGTTTGTGGCTGCCCCTAAACCTCTGCCGGTATTTCTCTGGGGTCAACCCAAACTTCCTGATGAGCGCCACCTTCATGGCGGGGTAGTCTACCTGATCCTCCCGGTCTAGGGCCAATAGGGCATCCCTACCTGTGGGAGGCATGTAGCGATACAATCCACCACCCCAATGCTTCTCATGGATCCCATGGGCTCTTAAGGAGACCTCATAGGCTGCCAGCCACTTAGCTATGTCATCTCCAGCGGTATAACTGGCGACCACGTCCTTGGGTAAGTGAGGCCTGAGCTGCCTGGCAAATTCCTTAGACTCGACACCCTCCGGAGTGATGTTATGGGCCCTGAGGTCGAGCTCTCGTAGCTCGAGCTCGTGTTTCATCCTCTTCCCTTCCATCTCCAGCTTGGCTAACTCCCACCTCAATTGTCTTTCCTCTCTTCTGTCAGCTAACTCTGTCTCTGACAACCCTCCTGTTGATGCACTGCTGCCCTCCCGTGAGGCTACCTTGGGGCTGATTATCATCTCACCCACCACCAGGGGACATTCCGCAGTCCTCTCAACGGCAGTACCCCTGTCTGACTCCTCCTCCTCTACCATTCCCTCCGGATGCACTTCCACCCAGGCTCGCAGACTAATACGGAGCTCCTCTCTTTTGGCCCCTCGCCTAACGAACACGCCCCTTTCCTGACAGACCTCCTTGAGCTGCGCCACAGTATAGGTCTCCAGCTCTGACATATCGAATTCCATCTGGTCAGTGAAAAGTGTGGACAACCACCTCGAAGTAGGTTACAAGGATAGGAACTCTGAGGGTCACCTCCACCCACCTCCAGAAGAGAATTTGGAAAAAGCAAAATATTGAATTGGAGGGCCGCTGGGAGAAAACTCTGGTTGTGTACCTGTGGCGCACACTGAATTATTATGGGGTCCAAAACAAGCACGGCTCGTAATCCCACCCGCTGAGCACCAATTGTATGTTTGACCTGCGATGGGCAAGCCCAGCACAAAGGGGGTAGCTTGGCTCAAGTGTCAAGGCAAGTGAAGGCTATCCTGTTAAGCCGGCTTTGACCCAATAATATCTCCTTGTACAACCACCAAAAAGAAGGACACCACACCACTGTTGTAGAAAAATATGATTCCTTTATGTAAAAATTCTCTGTTGTGAATGGGGATCAATTAGGAAAGCACATTTACATTTCTTTTGGCCACAATTTGCTGGGTTTCGATTTTGGAATAAATACAATAAATAAGCTCGGGATTACATATCATCAATAAATAGAATAAATATCAGGAATGAATATCTTCAATGAATAGAATAAATATCGGGAATAAATATCTTCAGTAAATAGAATAAATATCACTTTGTTTAGCAGAATAAATACTGGTTCAGTTAAATAAACAACCACAGGTTCATTCTGGTATCGCTGCCACCAATTAAATACTTCAGGAACACTACATTTGCAAATACATTTCAGGTTGGAAAGATAACTCTTACAGTTTATGACGATTTCACCAATAATGTACACAGGCTTCTCTGGGCACAAAAGGAGTGTTGGGACTCTTTAAGAACCACACAGTGGTTATGCGCGTGTATCTAAATGGCAAGGAAAGACCGTGAACACTTCATTTACACTCGGCTGCCACCGGGTTGACATCTCTGTTTGCCGGTGGGGTCTAAGCGCGCCTAGGAGCTTTACCACTGCTAGCACTCAGGCGGCACCAGTTCAAAGTCTTTAGACTGACGAACGGGGCTGCCGAAGAGGTCACACAATCCTCGCGCTCAGTCAAATAAATGCTGGTTCACAGTTCCTTTATATCACCGCTTCCCACCTGAAGAAACGGGCCCACCTCACATCGGCTGCAATCGAAAAGCGATTCAGTCTGGCTCAGCACTTCTCTCGCCAGCGACGGGTTCTCAGGGGCTCCACGGACCTCCCTCCGACTTCCTCAAACAGGGATGGTTCCCGCCCACAGCTACAGCCGCCGATTCACTGGGGAGGGGCAGAGACAGTAGTCCCGCCCAACGAAGGCCGGCCTTTCCCCGCCCCGGCGCACCACCTCACCTCAGTCTACGCAGGAAGCACTCGACGCCGGTGGAGCTCGGAGATGTCCGAGCTCCTCGCTGGAGGCGCCTGTCACAAAGGGGGACAGAAGACGCTCGCGGTCACAGCGAACTTGCTCTCGCCTCGCGACCCGAGTCTGTCGTGATTCACCACCGGGGGGCGGGGAAGGCACACGAAAATGGCCACAGTCTCTTGGGGGTGACGAGGCACTCGCTGGGCAGGCGCTGTAGGTGCGAGGTCACCGCACACACAGCTGACTGGAACGCCAGTCAGGATCCACGCCAGTGACCCTTGCTTGCTCTACTGCCCGCACTACCAGCCGCCTCAGGGGTCAACAGGGCAGGTGTCAATCTGGTGTCAAGTATGGAATCTCCTTCTTCAACTAGATCCCGAACATCATTATCCTATCTAGTCTTCTGGTCATCTAAAGTGTCCGCCAGGGACTGGACCTTATATAGCCAGTGCCCTGAGGTGCTGGCTCGTGCCAGTAGGTTCTAGAACCTTTTTTGGGCTAGGCCAATGACATTGCACTTCTGAGAGGTATTTGGGACCCTAACAGCCACCATACTGGGGTTCTAGAGCAGCCATTTTGTGTACCTGAGGGAAATAAAGAAATTCCTGTCAGCAATGCGCGCCAAGTAAAAGGGCGCCAAAACCTTGAAAGGTCAAGGTTCATGGAGGCTCCAAGGGGAGTCACTCACATGAGGAAAACGGATGGCCACCATTTTGAGGCCATTCATACAGGTTGCCAATCCCAGTCTATAATGTCGCGGGTTTCGCCAGGTGCCTTGTAAATAGGTGCCAAAAACCTTGTGAACAACTGGGCGTCAAGGAACATCCAGCCCCATGAAACAGCACACAAAAGGTTCTGGTAGACAAAGAAAAGCGACAAATTTTGGGAGGTACAGGGGAACAAAAGAAATCATAGTGGTGAGGGGACTCTCAGAAGCAGACGGGTCTAACAAAAGCACTTTAAGCTTCTACTTCCAGTCAAAGAGGCAGAATGTTTCCTTTACGACTTTAAAGAGGATCCATGTAAATCTGTCCGATCAATACCGATTATTGACTTGATTTGGGTAGAGTGGTTGAAATTGATGAAAAACCCTGCCTCTGTTTCAGCCTCGGTTCCGAGGATTGAAAAAAAGTATAGAGCACCTGAGTCTTCTCCGGCGTGTTTAATTGGGCATCCACAGCCGGAATCTGTGGTGATGCAGGCGGCACAGCGCAACTCTAAGAATCCGGTGTCCACAACTGCAGCGCTTCGGACAAGGAAGGAAGACGCATGGATGGAGCTGGAAAACGCTTTGCTGTGCTGGCGGCAGCAGCAATTGAAGTGGCGAATGCCTTAGCTCTACTTACCAGATACAATCGCCAGATGTGGTCTGACATAGCTCCTTTATTGTCTCACTTGCCAGAAGATAAGAAAGATGAGGCATCCACCATCATTCAGGATGGCTCCAGAGCGACTTTGGAGTCAATCGATAAAGCCATGGATATGTCGTCGCTTGCATTTCATCAGGTGGCAGCGGCTATAGCGCTGCGAAGACAGGGATGGCTTAAGGCTACTTCATTCAGACCTGAAGTGCAAACTATGATAATTGACATGCCGTTTGACGGAGAAAATCTGTTTGGTTAACATATCCATGAGGCCCTTCAGGGCATCAAAGCTGACACGGACACAGCACGAGCTTTAGGATCTTTGCAACTGGGAAAGTTTTTATTCCTTTCGTAGGAGAGGGTCAAGAGGAAAATATACCCAGAGACCGGCATTCCAGTCTGGCAGATACCAACCTTACAATCAACAGGATTATCGCCAGTTTTCAAGTGGTCAGCAATTTCGTTCCTCAGGTTCCTCATACCAGCAACAGACAAGAGGAAAATCCTCGACAAGAGGCAAGGCTCAACAGTCTCAGAAAAGACAGTGACGGCAACAATGCGCCCACCACCTGTCCAAACTTCAATGACCATTATCTGGCTCTATTCTACCACACATGGAAGTTCCATTACAGCTGACAAATGGATCTTGGATATAATCCATCAGGGCCATACCCTGGAATTTATACAGAAGCCTCAACATCAACCCCCTATCCACCTAAAGCAACGACACCTGTCCGCTCTCAAAATGGAAATATTATCCCTCTTACAAAAGGGGGCAATAGAGGAAGTGCCACGTCATCAACAAGGGAGAGGCTTTTATTCGCATTTCTTTCTAATAAAGAAAAAGCTTACAGGGAAATGGAGACAGTTAAATGACCTAAGTAGTTTGAACAAATTCATCAAAAAAAATTTATTTCGAATGTTATCCCTTCAAGAAATATTACTACTTCTTTGCCGAGGAGACGATCTAGCATCCCTGGACGTCTGAGATGCTTATTTTCATATTGCAATACACATAAAACACAGGCAATTTCTTTGCTTTATGGTGGCGGGGCGCCACTACCAATTCAAAGTATTGCCATTTGGTCGAAGTCGGCCCCAAGGGTTTTCACGAAATGTATGGCACCAGTGCCAGCTCACTTAAGACTTCAAGGTCTTCAGGTCTTCCCGTACCTGGACGACTGGCTCGTGAAAGGCGCTTCATTTCAGGAAACACAGAGCTCTCTGCGGCGCTGCATGGATCTCTTCAGTCGTCTCGGTTTGAGAGTCAACATTGAAAAGTCATGTCTTCGCCCAGCTCAGTCTCTTCAGTTTCTAGGAGCAGACTCTTTCAGCTGATCTCCAAGTGTCTCTCATGAATGGGAGTTACATCAGGGTCACCTTCTCCAGTTCTTCCGTCTATGGGGAACCCCTTCCCTAGACCTTTTCGCGACAGTCCGCAACTCAAGATGCAAACACTTCGCAAGCAGATTCCATCAGAACGGATCGTGGGGCAATGCCCTCCAAATGTGCTGGACAGGAAAGTTCGCATATGCATTTCCCCCATTCCCTCTCATTTCAAAAGTGATCCGGAAAATGAAATCAGAGCCATGCCACTGGATTCTCATAGTTCCAGCTTGGCCGAGACAACCGTGGTTCTCCGATCTCCTCCAGCTTTCAGTGGCAGCCAGGATTCAGTATCCTCTCTCTCAGATTCTGATTTCCAAGAACAAAGGCCAAATTCTTCATCCAAATTTGAAATCACTCAATTTATCGGCTTGGAACCTCATGAACATGAGTTTCAATCTTTGAATATTTCTCAAAAATGCAGAGAGATTCTTTCCAAATCACGGGCGATCTCTACGAACAAAACCTATACAGCAAAATGGGGGAGGTTTTGTCAATGGTGCGCTTCTCAAAATCTTCATCCTTTTAATATTTCTTCAGAACAAATCCTGCCTTATCTTTTGCATCTGGCCAAAGCCAAACTCTCTCATGCTTCTATAAAGGTGCATCTGGCAGCCATATCAAGATATAGAAGACATCCTGACCGTCCATCTCTCTGGTCACAGAGAGTAATAAAATAATCAAGAGCCAGTATTTCTAGATGGATTTCTTTGGCTATTTCTCTGTTCCATGACAAAGCCGGTAATCCTCTTCAATCCAGAGTGCATGCACATTCCACCAGAAAAATTGCAACTTCTACAGCCCTATTTGCCGGAGTTTCTCTGCCAGACATCTGCCGAGCAGCAACGTGGAAGAATGTGCACACTTTTACTAGACACTATTGTCTAGATACAGCATGGCAAAATGATGCAGCAGTGGAGCAAGCAGTTCTTCGACATCTATTTCATTGAGGTATTGTCCAAAGTTTTATATTGATATATATGCACTGAACCACCGCATTGCAGTGTGGTGGTCCGTCTCCTGGTTTTCGCTGACCCGAGAGAAGTCAGAGGAATCAGCGCTTTGGCAATATCAGGACTGTGTTTGCAATATATAAAATATATATATATATATATATATATATCTATGAGTCGATTGCTGCTTTTCTTTCAAGGTTGTGCTTTTGCTTTCTTGGTATTCTGTTTGTTCAACAGATATGATATGCGTACAATTTTAAAAACTATTCTACAATTCTGTAAATTTGTATGTAAAAAAAAAAGCAGGGCCCGCAGCCCAACGCATCTTCTGTAAGTACTGCTCGCTAGCCTGATACAAGCATGTGAATCTATGAAAGATTCAATACTGGAGAAAAAAACTAGTTACTTACCTGTACACTATGGTTCTCCAGTATTATCTTTCATAGATTCACATGTGACCCTCCCACCTCCCCGTTACTCAGGTAGACCTTATCTCTGGATATATCCTTGGCTCTCACTCGGGGTCGGAAATCTGAGGTATGATGGGTCTACTGGGGAGTGTGATGTCAGGGCTGGGAGCTGATTGGCTGAGTTTTGGTCCAAATAATGAGAAGGTTTGGCAACCAAATATAATGGTCCCCTATGGGACTTTCTATGCAGTGTTTTACTCTATGATACTGCTATAGTCATTCTGTTACCGTGAGACTCCCACCATGACGACGGGGAAGATACAAGCATGTGAATCTATGAAAGATAATACTGGAGAACCATAGTGTACAAGTAAGTAACTAGTTTTTCAAGGTCATAAACTGTGTGTTCAAGGTCTTCTGCTAAGTATGGGGAAGCCTAAGCAGTACCACCTTGAATTTGTCTTTCCCATAACTCCAGCTTCTTCTGGAAGGCAATTAGTTTTTTATATCCATGGTAAAAGATGTACTTTCAGCTCCTAGAAAAGACGGATTCAAGGAATTTAATTCATCAAAGATGTCTGCTAGATATGCTAAAAGCACAATCCCCCTTGATTAAACAGCTGATCTGCTTTCTAGGGGTCAAAATCGAGACGAAATTGTCATACTTAATTTCTCAATTTAAAAATTCGATTCAGCACCTTCCTACAGGATAACCACCGGACGTCTGTATGGAAAAGCAAACCATCATGTTGAGCTCACATTTCTGCACATAAAATTGCAAACGGACGAGCTCTAGTAGGGGGAGCCTTGATGAAATTAACAATTTTCACTGGAGAATTCAGTGCATCCCTAAGTTCTCCATCCGTGTATCGGACAGCAAGGTCTTCCCAGTGTATCTTACAGTGGGTCCATAGAATATGTGGAGCCCCTTTCAACACTTTGGCATTTAAGCCTGCCCTTGCACCACACATGGAAGGAGTACCATCTGTGCATATCCCAACACAGTCTTCCATTCAAAGCCCTTAAAGCATAGGAAGTCAATAAGAATATCAAACAGGAATGAAGCTGTTGCCTGCCCTCTTCCAACAATACAGTTTTGTGGCAGTACCGGACAAAAGCAATCAAACTGGATTCCTTTGCTATGTCAGTAGCTTCATCCAATTGCAAAGCAAACAAACTCAATTTTAAGCGTGCTTGAGTTGTCTTTAGATATTCTCCGACATGTCAAAGATGTGGCGTCAAATTGTGTCTGAGACGGGAGCCATTTTTAACTTCTTTGCCACTATTTTACTGAGCGTTTACCTGGCCATGTCGAATTGCTGGGAGAATCACGTTTTCGCCATCTGTAATTTTTCTTTTTTGTTGGCTATATTGTATGCCACTTGGTAAGATGCTTTCAAAGCATTTGTTAGCATGGAGGCCACATTTTTCACAGTGTCTTTCTGGTGGAAGATGTCTTCCAGCTTTCTGGTGAAACAATCTGTTCTTTCCTGCTAATGACCCCTGTTTAGCTTCCTACTGGCTCTTTACTTTGTTTGGCTTGAGGCTTTCATTAGCCAAGGTAATGCCACAAACCAAACACTGTGACCTAAGTTCTCCAGTTACGATTACTTATTTTGGATGCATATAACACAAATATCACATTAGGTCCATTCCATAAGTGTTAAACAGAAATTGTAGCTGGTCTTAGCTTCCTTACGTAAGCAGGCCATGTGAGCCATTACCAAGGTTCCCCTTTTTTTTTTTTTGAGCACACGCACTTTTGTAGCAATAGGTAACGGGTGGATGACATGGTAAAAAAAAAATCCTTGCATGGCCAATTTAGCATAGCGTCTTTCTCAGGAACAAGAGACAAATTAAAATAATAATGTAAGTCATTGTGTAACAATTGAATCCACCTGCGGTGGGTCTACTGACTGATTTGCAGAACTTGAAGTCCCCAGCAGGTTGCCCCCATGCTACAATAAAGAAGTTTCACATAGGATTGCTTCGACTGAACAAAGTTGTACATTGTCATATAGGACACAAAAATGCATACAACAGTCCATCTCATCAAGCAGATTCAGGTATCAATTGAGTAGTAAACATGCTATTTTAGCCTCTGGCAACAAGTGAAGTGCTTTAACCCCTTCCCTGCACATGACGGAGCCACGCCGTCATGAGCCACAGGCGGCATGTGCTCATGTGGTTCCGTCATGCTGCGGCTGCTCCGCCCACGTGGCACTGATTCCCTGCATGCGCAGTCGAATTAGTGAGCGGGCGGGGCCGTGACAGAACCACGCCGTCATGTGCACACGCTGCCCGTAGCTCAAGACATTGTGGTTCCGTCACAAGCATGGCGGCGCTGCGCTCACCCCCACCCCCTCAGCGCTGCAGTAGAATTAGAGCGGCGGCCAAGGGGTTGTCAATCTGGGCCTTCTTTAGAGCGCTGCTGCACCTGGCGCCGACCTCGAGGGGTGCTGTATTTTTAAATGTTTTACAGGATAAAAAGCACTTGCTGCTGAGTTCATTGGGTGCCCAGCAATATCCATGCAGCAATACAAATGCCAGGATAACTCTGCTGATACATGTACCTGCTGGAGATTGATGGATTATTGTTTAGTCTCAGTTTTGACTGACCACAAAGTAGCCCCGAGGGTTAATGCACCTGCTACAAAACATGAGTTCCATGCAGATCACAGAATTGTATTTCATGTAGATAGCTCAGTGAGTTATGGGTTTTGTCACAGAGATCCTTTTGTTACTTGTAATTCATAAGTTAAAATCCTAATGTAGCACAGTGAGCCAAGAAGTAACAGAAAATAGTTGCATGTAAACATGCTCAGAAGGGTTGGAAATAAATTCTTATTAGTGAAGCCAACCCTAACCACTGTGATGTAAAGGAGGGAGAAACAGGGTGGGGGGATGGGGGTGACATACACCAGTAAGCCAGCTGAAATAGCCGCTCAGGGACCATAGTGCAAAAAAACAAATGGGCCCCCTAGCCGCTGGTCAACCTGAGAAATACAGCAGTAATCAGGGTTCAGTGAATCCCACATGGGACCTGGTGACACTGCACCCATGGAAGCTACACCTTTGAGAAAACATTTCAAATATGTTCTAGAACAGCCGTAATGATCCCTGACAGTTATTTAAAGTAAACCAGGACATAAATGCCAAGTTAAAAATAAATGCACACACTTGTATCTATAGTTATATTAGCCCAGTTCTTTAAAGGAATAATCGATTAAGTAACCAAATAAGAATGAGTGTTTCATATATGCCAACATTTCAACTTCAGTAAGGGGGAGAAACGTTCCGGGCTGCAATGGCATGAATAGTGCGAATCAATAGGGTACAGGCAGGGGCAACGAATAGATGATTATATTTACCATCTGCAAGCAAATAAATAGGAGATGAAAGAAGACATCCCTATGGCCAACTGTGCAGTAAGCAGACCGACCATGATTGTCGCAGCCTCTGCTTCTTATGCCTGGAGATAATAGAGCGTATGTAGAGCAACACCTGGCAGACTAGCTCATAACAGAGCTCAGAACAGATGACTTCTCCGCAGCGCTGTCAATCACTGCACGTTAGTTCTACGTAATAAGACAGAGTGCGATGTAGGCGGGTCCATTGTGATTACGCTGTATTCGAAATTGATTACAGTAGCACTCAAAATGAACTCAGTCCTGCAAACCACTTCGCTGCTACGAAGCATTTATCGCAGATATAAGGAGAGCTTTATAATGGTAATGCTCGGGATAAAAACAAAGTCCGAAATAAATCAGGTTTAACATGAAAAGTCAATTAAGCAGTATTAGATTCGAGAGACGAAAGTGACACATTTTCAAAGGTGCACGTTTTCTGTGCTTGCACTCTTTTTTTCTCTGTAGGTGTTTCCAATCTCCGTAACTAGAAAGGCTAAATCGTTTCTTTAGAGCACTGTGACTCTTGCTCAAAATTGGTAGTCTCCCGCCTGAATCAGGAGGGTTGGCATGTATGTGTTTGTGTGTGTGCCTGCGAGGTGAAAAGTCAGGGCATGGTGGATGAGGCGGGGTAAGAGGCGAAGAGATACTAACCTTCTACTTCTTGGAAGCTTCCGTTACCTTATAAACCAGAAGGGGACGCAGCAAGGAACTCCCAGTGCAGAGGCAGTCAAGAGGATGAAGCAGGCCCCGATGAAAACACAGAGGTGATAGAGCGCGCAGGTCACCCGACCAACATTGTTACCAAATATGCACACTAGGGCCCATAAAATATTTTTCGTGATACTTTAATCAGGTAACCTACACTCTACTATCAGCAGTTCGGTTCCTTTCTATTTATTTCCGTGTACCTGACTTACCAATCCTCGTCTCAGGTACCTAAGATCACAATGGAACTAGGAGCTAGCTGTGGAGAAAGTAGACAACGCGAATACCATATACCATTTCAATTTCCTTGTACTCTTTATAATAACCACAAACGCAGGAAGTTTCAAAAACCTTTATCTAGTTATTGTTTTCTTCATTTTCCATGAGCCACAGGTTAATACAAATCAAACTATCTATCACTAAGATTAAGAAGATAGTATAACAATGAATTAAAGTAAGAAACATTTAGAAATTTGGAAATAAAGGGAAGGGGAAAATAAGGAACACGCTAAATTTAGATCACAGACTTTCAAAACTTCACTAAAGGCGGGTAAGAAAAGGGAACATACTAGTCAGAGCAGACTTTCAGTTATCACTAACTGTGTATAAGAAATGAAACTTTATTTGATTCATCCAGATGTTCTTATTTACTAACGGGAGGGTAAGAATGGAACAAACTATATATGCATATGATTCGGAAATTGTCTAAAGGTAGGGAGAGAATGGAACATACTAATACACCAGTTTATACGAGAAACTTATTTTTAGAGAAAAACAGGGTAAAGGACAAATAGGCAATTTGCTTTATTCGGGAAAAGGGAAGAGGTTTAAGAAAGATAATCACCCACGCAAGTTTATATTTACCTAGGACAGAATGAAGACCAACCCTGGCCACGGGTCAGTTGGAATGGCGGGAAAGGACCCTCAAGGACTTAGGCTGCCAGTAGGCGAGCAGGTACAGCTCATGGACAGTCAGGAAAGGATAACCTCAGGATTTGGATCAGGACTGGGCTAACCAAAGGGTACGACCAACACCTGCAGCTTCGGATGCAACGCCTGCGCTACCCCCTCTCTGCAAGGAATCTGCCAATAACCCCGATTGGGTTTTCGAATCTCCCAGCAATGTGCTTCGCCAGCACTTAAGGTTTCCCAAACTCCGACTGAGTTTGGGGAAATTACGGACAGAGTGCTCC
This sequence comes from Lissotriton vulgaris, assembly GCF_964263255.1. NCBI lineage: Eukaryota > Metazoa > Chordata > Amphibia > Caudata > Salamandridae > Lissotriton > Lissotriton vulgaris. The sequence goes on from NC_141687.1 coordinate 353,542,257, forward strand.
GCAGCTCTCTGTATCAGTCACCTATAGAGTTCGTTGGGTCAGTGACAGGTCAGCTATTCGGACAAGTCGGACAATTTCTCTAGCTAATCTTAGGCAAATTATACTGTTTTCGGGACAATGTACCACCCACAAATGTTGCAAGTGAAAGGTTCCCTAATTTCTGATTGGGCAAGAGAGGAGGTTAGGTCATTGTACCTCCTAAAATTTAGACTTTCTCACACTTAATATTCATTTTGGAACCCACCCCTTACATTCCAGTTCCCATGGCAAGAGAGGTTTCAGCAGACAATGGGGTACACAAAATCTAATACATTTGTTGCAATTGCAGGTACAAGTCAGCTTCTTTAGCTAGGTCGGAGAGCAGGTTCCCAGGAGCATCTTGGCTTTGGCTGACAGCTGGCTGGGTTCCACTGCTGCATGACTTTCTTTTTCCCCGTCACATGACTGGTTCTATTCGGGCTTCCAGATGGAGTAGCAGCGCCTCCCAGGCCCCCCCCCCAAAGATGGTACATGAAAAGTAAGCGAAACCAATTTAGAAACACAGGAAAAAATGAATACACTGTATACCATGAATGGCTATACTCTACATCCCTTATTTTATAATAACTATAGCATTAGGAGTTAAGCAGAATAAACGGCTTTGCCAAAAGCAGCAGTGCAAGCATGGAGCATGTGAAAACAAAACGGCCATATTTAGCAGTACTGCGCATGAGCGACAAGTTCCCTCCAGAACTGCGAGTGCGTCACATCATGTGGGTATGACCGACGCATGCGCAGACTAGATTCCCGCAAAGCAGCAACCATATTATTAGCAAGCTTCATTATTATTAGAAAAACACATAGGCAAGCGTCGCTGGGACACCCCTGTGTAGTGTAAAAGTGCAATTATTAGTAAGACAAACATATTGAATTAGTTGTATTAATGTTATTCGAGGTTCTTGATACAAGCAAGTCACGTCACATGCGAATACTTGCTCCATCAATCCCCTCTTTGATGATATTTACTATCATCACTAAAAATGGACCCAGATGCCAACTTGTCACATATCTTGCATCTCAATCTCCTCAATCATTCGATTCATTTTTTTTTCCGTTTCTTTATTAGGGTGAGAATTTTTCATCTTTTTATAAATTTGATTATTCAGTTCCTCCAGTTCCAATTCATCCACATTCCTTTTCACTCCTCTCTTATTCAGAGTATACTTTTTCTGATGTTTGCGACATTTACAACAAATGAATATAAGAAACACTATTATACTAATGCCCATGATTGGCAATAATATTTTACTCAAAAGACTTTTCCCTAGGTTAGTAAACCAATGACCTACAGAGGAGAGACCATCTGTTAGTCTCTTCCAGGCACTGTCAACTTCCAGTGGTTTGAGCTCTTTTTCCAAATTTTTACTATTCCTCACATACCCTTTGATCTCCACACTTTTGTCAGGTATGTAGGTGCAACAATGTTGCGCTTTCAACATTCTACAGACTCTCCCCCCTTTTGCTAATAAGGTATCAAGAGCAAGCCTGTTTTGTAAAACCATAGATCTTATCGCAACCATCTTGGTATTGACCATCAGGAAACCTCCAGCAGTGTCAGTAGATAACCGATCCACTACTGTTGACAATTTGCAAATTCTGTGTGTATTCAGAGTTACTCCCACTGGAGGTATCAATGCACTAAAAATATCTCCCACTATTTCTCCAGCACTCTCTCTCTTTGTGCGGGCTAATTTGTTAGTCTTTTTAACGCTTCCAGTGTTTTTCCCCACATGGTATATCTTTGGAAAGACAATACCAAAGTAACAACTTCCGTACCAATGGTCCGGTAACTTTGAAATAAGCCTTGTTTCCGCATATAAAATAGATTCCAGGAAACACGGGCTCTGACCCTCTTTGAATCCCCAACCCCCAATTACCTTGTAATTATGTTCGCACTCACTGGAACCAATGAATATGTTATTATAGTAACTAGTCATTTCTCTATGAAGACAAAGCTTCCCCTTCTTTTCGAAATCCAGTAACAAGGCAGCATTTTCTCTACCATTTGAGGTACTTTCTATATTTTCTGCCCATTTAGGAACTTTCTGAGTTTTATCTTTAGCCTTTCTTTGGAAGCTTTCTCTTCTTTTTTCTACCATATCTAAAAATTCTTTCTCCTTTTCATGTAGAGAACAAGTCAGGTTATTCTTGTGTGCGTCCTCTATGTTAATTTTTTCTACAGTTAGAAAATAATCACCCATATATTTAGCTACATCTCTAGTCGTATGTACAGGATTCAGAGTTCTTCGAACAGGAAGTTCAGAAAAAGTCACGTCAAAGTTTGAGTAGTAATACTGTAACGGTCCTCGTCTGTAAAATAAGCTGGTCAATATACTACAGGAAATTCCATAGGTCAAGGGTAAGTGGTGGTAAGTCACGCCTTCAGCTACTGAAGTGGGTAGCTTCATACAGCCATAAGTCATCTATCTCCATTGTCTCTACATAATGTACTAATAGATTCGCAAAAACATTCAAATGAGTTTTGTTTCGGATTTTATTGAAGTGTAAGTCTTCCTCATCTGATGCTTCTAAGTCTAGTTGTGTCTGTTTCAAGCTAAGTGGTATGTCTAATGCATCTATACTTTGTGGAGTATTTCTAGTATGTGATTCTATAGTATCGTCCGGTAAATTATTATTGGGGTACAGACTTGGGTTTTCGCTCATCATAGATGGAATGGTTATAGTCAGTCCTATCCAAAGTATTATAATTAGTGCTACACTACATACACATATTTGACAACACGTTTTACACCAATTACGCCTAGGTCTTCCATTTACACTGCAATCAGACATCTTGGGCTTAAGAGAAGTTTTTCAACCCCTCTTTGTAACTTTATACAGATTTTCTTACACCGAACAACTTCAGGTCGGTTCTTCTTCTTCGGTGCTCTGAATGGCAATCACCTCTTCGTCACTTTCGTCACTTATATCAAGATCTTCGAACTCCTCCAGTACCAGAAAAGTCCATTCAGGATCCTGATATTTACTGTTTTGTTTCCTGAGTCGGGCACTTTTTCTCTTAGGCTTAGTTCCAGATTTCTCCTTTTCTCTAGCAGCCTGTTTCCTCTCCTCAAGCTTTTCCTCTACAGTTTTTAGTCTTATTCTCAGTCTTTTGATGAATCGTGGTTCAGTTTTCTTTTTCTTGAATCTTTTAACTGGCACTGTCACTGGGGTTTCGTCTAGTGGTCTTTTATTTTCATTCAGTTGTGGTACATCTGCTTCAATGGTTTCTTGTTCCCTATCTGTCTGACTAGTTCCAGGTCTTGGGTCGATTTCTTCTGCCTGGTCACTAAGCTGGCCTTGTTCAGGTGTATGTTGGATTTGATTTTGTTTTGTTTCAGTTTCTTCTTCCTGAACACTTTTATCTATTTCTATCTGATCCTGTTCAAGCACTTCGAACCCTTGATTTTCTTCCGCTTGAACCTTTGCTCTATTTTCTAAGTGTCCCTTTTCAATCTCAGGAGTCCTTGGAGGTGTGTCGATAACCTGTTCTGTCCCTGTCTGTTCTTCCTCATTGTCTGATCTGACATGGATCTCGATAATCTCGTTATCCTTTTCTATTCCTGTCTCGTCCTCATTATCCCACTCTCTATCTAAGTAGGTGTATCTTCTAGTTCTTATAGGATCGAATGTCAGGTCGATTACTGGGACCCACTCATCTTGACTGGTGCTCGGTTGTTCGTCTTCAGCCACTTCAGGACCAACGTCAGGAGACCCCCTCAGCTGCACAACCTTCAGCCTCAGTTCCTTCGTCTTCAGTCACTCTTTTTGTATGACTGGCGTGGATCCACTTCGGCACACCTGCACATTTCACCGCTGTCATGGTAACAAGAATCACTTGTCTCGGTTTTCCCCACTTCGGTGCAAGACAACTCGATCGGGTGTGTTTCTTTAGCACAACCCAATCCCCTGGGTTCAGATTATGGGCTGGAGTTGTTGGCCTGGCGACGGCGTCTTCCCCAATCTGGTGAGAGATAGAACGCACTTGGTCACCCAGTTGCTTGCAGTACTCTAGCACCAAATCATCAGAAATGCTTAGCAGTTTGTGTCCTGGCACCCATGCTTGTCGCATTACTCTTCCCATCAGTATCTCATGGGGGCTCAGGCCTGTCATCCGATCTGGAATACTTCTGATTCCCATCAGGACAAGGGGCAAGGCGTCTATCCAATTCATTCCAGTGGAATCACACATTTTTCCTAACCTAGATTTGATAGTGCCATTCAGTTGTTCTACCACTCCAGAAGCCTCTGGGCGATATGCACAGTGCAATTTTTGGGTAATTTTGAATGCTTCACAAAGCTGTTCTATTATTTCATTGTGAAAATGCCCACCTCTGTCTGATTCAATTGTAACTGGAAAACCGAACCTAGGTATCAGTTCCCTTAGTAACAACTTGGCTACAGTGATGCCATCATTTCTCTTTGCAGGATAAGCTTCTACCCATTTTGAAAATAAGCAGACAATGACAAGGACGTACTTCATTCCTTTACAGAGGGGCAACTGTATAAAGTCAATTTGTAATCTGACAAAGGGACCTTCTGCTTTCCCGATTGAACCTGCTGTAACTACGGTTCTCTTTCCAGGATTAAACTGCTGACATGTTAAGTACCTCTGGCAAAGTGCCTCTGCAATGTTCCTGAATTTCAAATTGTACCATGTCTGTTTAAAGACACAAACCATAGCGTCCCTGCCTATATGTGCATCCCAATGTATTAGCCAGGCCATAGGAGCAAGCAAGCTGTCAGGCAATACAGGCATACCATCAATGTGAACCATGACACCATCCTCACTCCTTTTCTGACAACCAGACTTTCTCCACCTTTTCTTTTCCCTTGGTCCTGCTGCATTTTGCAAATCTTTCAGTTCTTCCCATGATTGCACATCTTCAAACACCATAAGTTGGCAGCTGTTTCCATGTCCCCCCAACTTGATGTTTACTGACATTCGATAACGTGCACAATATTGGGCTAGTTGGTCAGCATATCGATTACCTGCTGTCACATCGTCATTGCCAGACTTGGGAGCAGCACACTTGACCACTGCCAGTTCTTTTGGTAACTGGATTGCCTCCAGTAGCTCCTTTACAACCTTCCCATTTCTGATAGGAGTACCTGAAGACGTCAGGAACTCTCTTTGCCGCCACAATTGGCCAAAATCATGCACACCCCATAGCCGTACTAGCTGTCCGTATATATGGTTGTCCTTTTATTTTTCCCAGCTTTACAGGCTCTGGTCAATGCAATTAATTTGGCTACTTGTGCAGACTTGACTCCAAACAAATAGGATGATTCTACTGCACGTTCTAGTGTGCACACTGCATAAGCAGCACTTAAGCCGCCATCCTCATGTCTTAGACACGAGCCATCTACAAACAGTTCGTAATCTTCAATAGGCAAAGGTATTTCCTTAATGTCTGGGCATGGTTTTGTACTGAACTCAGTCAGGTCTATGCAATCATGCTCGACCTCTCCCTTCGCTTCTGCAATGAGGGAATCAGGTAATAGTTTAGCTGGATTCCATAAGTTACATTGAGTAATGGTTACATTCGCTGCACCCACCAGAATCCTTTCATACTTAGTCAGCCGACGAGGAGTGAGATACTGGGTTTTAGTTAGGGTCAGTAAGATTACAACTTACAATTTAGAAACACAGGAAAAAATGAATACACTGTATACCATGAATGGCTATACTCTACATCCCTTATTTTAGAATAACTATAGCATTAGGAGTTAAGCAGAATAAACGGCTTTGCCAAAAGCAGCAGTGCAAGCACGGAGCATGTGAAAACAAAGCGGCCATATTTAGCAGTACTGCGCATGAGCGACAAGTTCCCTCCAGAACTGCGAGTGCGTCACATCACATGGGTATGACCGACGCATGCGCAGACTTGATTTCCGCAAAGCAGCAACCATATTATTAGCAAGCTTCATTATTATTAGTAAACAAATAGGTAAGCGTCACTGGGACACCCCCGTGTAGTGTAAAAGTGCAATTATTAGTAAGACAAACATATTGAATTAGTTTTATTAATGTTATTCGAGGTTCTTGATACAAGCAAGTCGCGTCACATGCAAATACTTGCTCCATCAGAGGCAGCGACGCCGACCAAGAAAAGTAACAGCAGGGAATGAAAGGCAGCATCACCAAGAGGAACTCCCACGAAGTACAGCCATTATTCGAGGGATGCATCTTTATGCACACAGTTCCTGGTCATTTACTCATTCAGTCTCTATGATTGGAGGACAGTCCTTCATGACGTTGCCACACTCTGATTAGCTTCTTTTACGATGTCCTCCAATCTGAGAAGCACACCATTTGAAACCAAAGTGAAGAGGAAATGTTTTGGATTGCAGGCAGTAAGGCTGGCGAACGCGTGACCCCCTTTGCATAACTATGCGGCAGCCCTGGGGGTTGCACACTACTAATGTAAGACCTCTGCTGTAGATACACATGCTGTGCATACTTCCGCCATCTATTGTTGGGCCCGGATGTGTGCAAGGTGTTTTTCTTCAAAGAGGTCTTTCGAGTCATGAAGTTGGGTGACTCCTCCTTGCTGATAATGTGTGAGGGCAGGAAAGACATGGCTTGGCTGTTCGGGCTGGACTGTTCCCATGAGGCACAGAGTCAAGACTGATTTGCATATGGCCATGTCTGAACTGGGGTGGCTTGGTGAGCAAAATAACGATGGATTAAACCCAGATCTGTGACTGGGGGTGAATGTTTTGCCTTTGCGCAACATTCCGTCCATCATCTTGTGTGTTTTGCTGTTCACCCTATGTGGGAAGGGTATGCCCAGACGTGGGTCCCTTGCTCACTAAGCCACTGGAGTCAAGCTATCCTGGCTGAAGAGGGCTGATAGCCAGAAACCGGTCCTAGGATGCTTGATTCCGGTCCAGGAAAGACATGGCTTGGCAGTTCCGGCTGGACTGTTCCCATGAGGCACAGGGTCAAGACTGATTTGCATATAGCCATGTCTGAACTGGGGTGGCTTGGTGAGCAAAATAACGATGGATTAAACCCAGATCTGTGACTGGGGGAGAATGTTTTGCCTTTGTGCAACATTCAGTCCATCATCTTGTGTGTTTTGCTGTAATCTTTGCTCACACATAAGCTTGAATGCTGCTCCTTCAGAACTAAAACCACCCTCAGTTACTGTCGGGCCTGACGCTTGGAGATGTCCTGGATGGGCGGCCAAGAACTGGTGGACCTCTTTGGCACGGAAGAGCTTCCAGAGCACCATGCCGAGGCGTTGCAGCCTACGAAGAGGTGTTCTCACCAGAATACAGCAACAGCTCTGACTTGAAAATTGAGAACTTACCAGCTGTACAGAAGTGCATGAACATCGTAAACATATCACTGGGCCACCACTTCCTTCGGGCCATGGTGGGCACCAACCATCAACTTTGGCTTCAAAGCCCAGCCTCGGCCCAAAAAAGCCACAGGAAGTCTATCGGCTTGGCTCCGACCATGACCAGCTCGACATCAAGCAAAACGTTGGCACCGACCCCACATGTAGCAAAACCAACATCGGCGGCACCACAGTCAGTACCAAAACTATTGAGCTACTCCTCCATCGGCTCCAAGCGGAGATCCATGTCCATCAAAGACATCTGGATATTCATCCTCAGACAAGGACTATCATTGTTCAACCAGAGAAAGCTACCACACATCCACTTAAACGGCAGCTTTCTTTCCAGGAAGCATTGGATGAAGACCGAGTTTGTAAATCTCGGTAGTAAACAGACCAGTCATACGATGTATTTACCTGCATTGTACCATCGTACATCCCTGCACAGCATACAATCACTCACACACTCATGCACCCTCAGGCAGAGCTCATTTCAGAGGCTCCTCTAGAAGAAATAATTCAAGAGGGTGAGGTCTAGGCCCCTCCCCAAAATATACCCATATAACAGTTATCAAACCCCAACTTACCACTCATACCCCCAATCACAAAACACCTATTTGAGGTTGTTTACTACAGTTACTACCCATTTGGCAGACCATCACTTCCGACCAGTGGGTGCTGGACATTTTAAAGTAAGGTTATTGCTTGAAGCGAACTAATTCACCTCCCACAATACCACCCCACCAACACAGGCTCTCACCAGAGCACAAAAAACCTCTCACGGAAGAGATACAGTCCCTCCTTCTCAAAGATGCCATCCAAGCAGTACCACCTCAACAGTTAGAAGTGTACTCTTGGTATTTTCTTATACCCAAAAAAGATGTCTCTCTCGGGCCCATTCTCGAGCTAAAGACCCTAAACAAATACATATGCTCAGAAAATGTCCATATTGTCGCCCTCCAAGATGTTATACCTTTTCTACAGCAGGGCAAGTTTATGACCGCACTCGACCTGAATGATGCATACTTTCACATACCTATACACCCAGAACAACAGCATTACCTCAGATTTGTGGTCAATGATGAAGACTATCAGTCCAAAGTTCTTCCCTTTAGAGTCACAACAGCTCCCCAAGTGTTCACAAAGGGCCTTGCAGTGGTAGCCTCACACCTACGAAAGCATGTTTTTTGTAGTCTTCACTTATCTAGACGACTGGATCCTCAAGAGTTCCACCCACCAGTTAAGCAACGAACAGTCTCAGATCACTTTACATCTACGCAGATTGGGATTCACAATCAATATCTGAGAATCCCAACTTGAACCACAGCAAATTCAACCATACTTCGGGGCAATTCACAACTCAGAAAGAGGGTTGGCCTATCCCAATGTTGGAAGAATACAGTCTTTTCAGACACTTCTTCCAAAGTTTCAACCAGACTGCCAGGTTGCAGCCAGGACAGTTACATACCTTCAAATCACGATGGCCTCCGGCATTACAATAGTGCCTTGTGCACGACTAAACATGCGTCTATTGCAGGACTGTCTAGCGCAACAATGGCCTCCAGCAAAGGGTTATTGGGAAGATCTAGTGTTGGTCAGCCGCCATACTTGTCGCTCTCTCCTGTGGTGGAACACTGAAAACTTGTTGCATGGGCAGCCTTTACGTGGCCCAATTTTGCAGGAGATCGTCACAACACACACTTCACTCATCTAATGGGCCTGTCCTAGGCAACTGGGAACCCAAACACCAGGGTCTTTATATAAGTTACTTAGCACTCCTAGAGGTTCAACTAGCATTGCAATAATTTCTTCCCCACCTAGTGGGAAAAATTGTTCTTGTTCGCACAAACAACACCATGGCCATGTTTTATCTATAGAAATAGAGGGAACTCAGCCTTCAAAGCTCTCTCTGCTCACCCAACAAATTTGAAGGTGGACCACTAGCAGTGCACTTCCCGGTAATGGACAACGACTTTTCCGACCTCCTCACCAGGATGCGATATCAAGTCTACGGGTTGGATCTCAACCCGTAAGTCCTCCACCGATGCTTCCAGAGGTGGGGCTTTCCCCAAATAGACCTATTTGCAACCGCAAAAAATGAAAAATGCCCAAACTTCACATCCAAATACCCACAGTCCAAAGTCACTGCATTATGGAGAAACTGGTCAGGGATATTTCCCTTCTCTTTTCCTCCTCTCCCCCTGCTTCCATTTCTAGTTCGGGGGTTAACGCAAATATCCCTCACCCTCATTCTGGTAGCACTAATTTGGACTTGCCAACCTTGGTTTACAACATTTCTGGAACTATTGGTAGGTGTCCTCTCACACTAGTCAACCAGCACAATGACGTTTTCTGGCTGGAAGAAAGTCACAGGATGGTTCTAGACAACAATGATTCCTCTTAGGCATCAGTGACCTCAGTCCCACTTCAACAATTCATAACTCCCCAATCCAAATTTTACAATCCATGGAAGAGAATATCTTCTGAAAAATGGGTGTTAGGCGGTCACACACTGGAGTTTGTTCAAAAGCCTCCCAATTTTCCAACATGCAAAACATCTCGTCATCTGTATCTGCTGAGTCAGGAAATTTGTTTACTACTCTCCAAAGATGTAATGGAGGAAGTCCTGGTGTATCAATGCAACACAGGGTTCTACTCCAACTTTTTCCTCATCAAAAAGAAGTCAGGAAATGGAGACAAAGGCTCTTGAATAAATTCATCATGAAACAACCTTTCAGGCTCCTGAATACAGGATATTCTGCAGCTCATAGATACAAGGGATTACCTGACATCCTTGGACTGATAAAATATATGTTTTTTATATCCCCATCCCTGTGAAGCATAGAAAATTCCTGCTGTACGAGGTGGCAGTGTGCCATTACCAATTAAAAGTGCTTCCTTTTGGCTTACGTTTGACTCCGAGGGTCTTCACCAAATGCATGGCCCGGTGGCAACCTTCCTGAAGAAAATAGGGCACCAGGGGCTATATTACGCATTTTGATTGTTTGCGCCGGGTGTACCCTTCAAAAGGTGCACCGGGCGCAAACAATAACCATGTGTTCTAATATGATGCAGCCAATTCATGTGAAAACTGGAGCGGCGGCTTGCAGCCGCTCTGTTTTCACAGTGCAGCCAGCAACCCGTCTGCACTTTCGAAGAAGAGTAGAGATCCACTTGCAATCGGCTGCAGTCATTGACTGCACCTGCCTGCAAGTGGATGTCTTTGGGGGTGGGAGGGATCCATAAGATCCCCTCTGCCCTCTCCAAAGGGCTGCTCTCTGTGGGTGCACTCACAGTGCACCACCTAGTAGGTGGTGAACTTTGAGTACGCCTCCTGAGAGCTTTTTTCCCTCTGCGCCCACGTCGGTAGTATGGTGCAGGCACAGAAGCAAAGAAATTCCCTCAGTGCTGGCGCTTACTGTGCAAGCGCTATTGGTATCACTGAAGGGGAGACACAAGCATCTTCACCCCCTTCTATTATACCAAAATGCCCCAGGGGGTACGCAAAACAGGCACAAACGCCAGTTGCACCCCCGAGGCACTTCTTGTGATACACCCCCAGGTCTTTCCATACCAGGATGGCTGGCTAATAAAAGGAACCACTTCTCACTCTGCAAGAAAATCGATTTGGGCCTATATTCAGGACTTAGGGCCTCAAGCTGAATAGAGAAAATAGTCTCAAATCCTTTCCAGGTCAGCAGTTTTTCTGCGGTCAATCGTGGATACAAAGGTTGCCAAGGCTTTTCCAACAGCATAGAGGGCTAATCGCCTCAAGTCAAGAACAGCTTCCCTTACCTGCAAGGTTAACTTCTGTCTAGAAGAACAAGTCAATGTTGGAAATGATGTCATTGTGCATTTTGCTGATTCCAGCTGTCTTCTTCACATGCGGCAGCTGCAAAAAAAAACTAGAAGAGCAACGGGTTCAGTGTCCGGGCACCTTCGAGGACACAATTTCAATTACCTCAGTGATGAAGCTGGTAATGTCTTGGTGGATAAACACAGACAATATCACTTATTTGTACCCATTCAGCCCCATATCGTTATGACAACGGATGCCTCCTTGGAAGGCTGGGGGGGTGGCTCATCTGCTGAATCGGCAGATTTATGGAAAGTGGACCGCTCAGGAGGCATTTTCACACACAAACCTTCTGGAGCTGAAAGCATTTTTTTAGGCCTCCAGGATTTTATTCCTAAACTCCTCAACTCTTCAGTCTAGGTGAGAACAGAGAACACTGTAGCAATTTTTATCTCACCAAACAAATAGGAACACGATTGCAGATTCTGTCAGCTGAAGCCCAACAAATCTGGGAATGGTTACTCGCCAACAGCATGACCATGAAGCCAGAGCATGTCCCAAGGGTAGAGAACGAATGGCTGGTTCCTTAAGTAGGACAGACAGTTAGTGCCATGAGTGGGAGCACAATCAGCGATAATCTGATAGACACATCTAACCACAGATTACTTAACTTTTGAATTCTCCCCAGGTGCCGGTCTGGATACGGAAATTTTTCAGCACTACCTCTGAGCGCAGGGGACAGTGTAGTATGGATCTGCGATTGTGTCCACTCCGGTCATGATCGCAGCGGAGCCACATAAGTCACCTCCGGCGCGCGCACGTCAGTTTCTTCTTTTCCACGCTGCAACACGGATCTGGAGAAACAGTTCTTCGGGTCGAATTTTTCTTGACCTGCTTAGACACTTTGTGTGGGTGGAACAGTGTGCCTTTGTACTAATGTCTACAGGTATCTAAGCTTGTGGGTCTTGTAGGTGACATATGTCGGTGACGGATCCGCATACAATGTGTATGTGATGATCTGATAGAGACGTCTAGCCGCAGATTCCTTAACTTAGAACATCCCCTGGCGTCAGACTGGATCCGGAAACTTTTCCACAGCAGCACCTCTGTGCGTCACGGGGTGGAGCCACCCAGCTCCGCCCAGACGTCATCCACCGACATGACGTCAGCGGATCCATATATGCACCCACTGGCGTGGTGACGTCCGTTTTCTTCTTTTCCGCGTCCGAGCACAGATCCTGGAAAACCAGGAGTTCCTTGGCCTGGTTTTTGGGCCTTCTCGACACCCTTCTCAGTGTGTAATGCCTTCTGGCTTTAAGGCTTGTGAAGCCTGTGCGCGTCAGATGTCTGGCACTGGCCTGCACCTCATTTGTTGTGGTGCCTCGGCGTACACCGCTACTCCAAGGTCTGTGACGCATGTCAGAGGATGAAACCAAAGTCCTTGAGGGAGCGTTGCATGAAGTTGCTGGCCGCTCGGGTGTCTGGTCCGGCTCCCTCCCGTTGCCCCTCTTCTTCTCGGAATCGGGTTCGTTCCCGAGGTCACTCCCGCGCAGAGGTACTGTTGAAAAATTTCTGGATCTAGACTGGCGTCTGCGCAGAATTCAAAAGTTAATGAATCGGCGGCTAGGTCTTGGGGATATGCATTCCACCTAGCATGAACAGGGATGATCACGTACCCTCCCCCCCTTTCCCGGTCATTTGGAAAGTGAAGCAGGAACCATACCATCTCATACCTCGAGTGAGCAAGGCAGTACTGGTTCACTGAGCTTCTTCAGCTATCGTAGTGCACACACATTCCACTCTGGCCACTGGGGGACCTTCTGTCGAATGAGTGGCAGGTTTACCATCCACAGATACGCTCTCTCAATTTCTCAACTTGGCTTTACACGACAAAGAGTTCAGGACACTGAAACTGCCTGAAGATTGCAGATCGCTTCTCCAACACGCTCGTGCTGACTCCAGTAAATTCTATTTTGCAAAGTGAAAGAGGATTTGCTACTGGTGTAGCTCTCAGTCCTTCCATCCCCTCCCCTCTTCTCTAGAGCAGAATCTCCCTTATCTGCTGCAAGTTGTTGAGTTCATGAAGGGCTTGTTTCAAGTCTACCTCTAGTGAAGTCCCCTCCAATGGTATGGCAGCTCACCACAGTCTTACGAGAGCTCCTTTTGAACCAGTTCATAAGGCTGAATTGAAATTTGTGTTTTGGAAAGTAGTTTTTCTCTTGGCGCCTACCTCGGCAAGGAGACTATGCAAAGCCTTGACCATTCATGAGCCATAGCTACAGATCCGATAGGATAGGGTAATTTTGCGAACTAACCTGAAGTTCATCCCGAAAGTGCCAACATCTTTTCACCTCCATGAACCCTCAAATTACCAACATTCTTCAGTAAGCCATCTGCGGCAGGAGCGAGAGCCTTGTATTTTCTAGACGTTAGACGTTATCTCAAGTTCTACCTCGATAGAACAAGGACTTTCAGGAAATTTGATCTATACCTGATTTCGTTAGCTCCATCAAGAAAAGGACAAGCTGTATCATGTGCATGTATTACTCGTTGAATGTCTGAAGCCATCACCTTCTTTCATGAGAAAGCAGGAAGACCGTTGTCTGCAAAGGTGAAAGCACATTCTATGTGAAACATTGCGGCTTCTTCAGCCTGTTTGCAGGTGTATTGCTGCCAGATATCTGAAGGGCAGCGATGTGGGTTAATGTCCACACCTTCAAGCAGCACTACTGCCTGTATTTCCCTGAGAAAGTTGAATGTGGCAGTTGGACGGGCTGCGTTAGGGTGCTTGTTTTCCTAAGGTATGCAACTTTTGATTATGTTCATATGCATTATTGTTTATGATGTTTCTGTCTTTTAACTTTATTGTGGCGTTGTCACGTAGTATTTTTCAGGTCTATTTGTTAAATTCATGCTAATGGGTTTAATCTTGCTGCATTCTTTTTATCATGGTGGGATGGTTTACCTTACCCACCTTCATTTTTACCTTGCTACTGTTTACTAGTCTGATTCAAGCATGTGAATCTATGAAAGATACAATACTGTAGAAAAAACAAGCTACCTGTACAGTGTGTTTCTCTAGTATTAATATATTTCATAGATTTACATGCGACTCACTCTTCCCCGTTAAGGCTCACCACTTTCATAGCTCATTTTTCCTTTATTTACACTTACGCTAGAAATCTGAGGTATGGTGGCTTTGCAGGGGATGAGTGCTTTAGGGACTCTGTTCTGATTGGCTGAAGTTTGGATCTTTTAAAAACAATGTGGATTGGCTAAAGAGGTCTAGTGTTTTCAATTAGATTCTTAATGCTAATGTATTAGCACAAATTATATTACTGTTACAGCGGGACTCCCACCATGACGACGGGTAAGACTCACGCATGTGACTATGAAAGATATCAATACTGGAGAACCAGTGTACAGATAAGAAACTTGTTTTATACCTATTCATTGACTGAGCCCTTAACCCTTCATGACTCACGGGTGCCGCTCACGGTGTGCTGCTGTTAGGGAAGGACGCCGTGGGATTCCTGCGCTCTGTTAGCGCTTGTTACTCTGTGTGGGTCGTGCTGAGGGGAAAGGACTTGAACTCCACCCGGCGCCGAGGGACTGCGAGGACCAGCAGGCTCTCTGCTTCCCAGCTGCTGCCTCTTCCCTCGGCGTCCCCGCCCCCCCGCCTGGACAATACAAAAACTTATCGCGGCCCCCGCTCCGCGGGAGCCGCTCACAGTGTGCTGCTGTTAGGGAAGGACGACGTGGGATTCCTGCACTCTGTTAGCGCTTGTTACTCTGTGTGGGTCGTGCTGAGGGGAAAGGACTTGAACTCCACCAGGCGCCGAGGGACTGCGAGGACCAGCAGGCTTTCTGCTTCCCAGCTGCTGCCTCTTCCCTCGGCGTTCCCGCCCCCTCCGCCTGCAGAGATTTAATCTCGCTCCTATTCCCGCGACGCGGGACGCGCGCGGGACATAGCCCGGGGCGAAGCCCGGGCAAAGGGCGGGCCCTCTACGGCCCTCAAAGGCCGGATAAGGACGGGACGGGCCACTCCCTTTGGTTGCCACACTGTAGGCCTACTATAAAGAAGGTAAAGACCCCCTCTAATCAATTTGTCTCCATATTTGTGCACTTTTTCATATATCACCTCTTTATATCCCTTTATCACCATGACCTCCAATGGGGACCATTTAACTAGCGTAGCAGGTATTGGGCAAATGTTCTCCCTGTTAGACGAGTTAAACCTCTTTTGTAAATCCAACTACGCTATATTGGAAACTCCCCCTTCGCCCAAAAGCGTTAGTACACTACCAGACAAGCCTACACTCCTAGATTCCCCCATATTTTTTAACAAAACCTGCAGCTCGAATACTGAAAGTATTGAACCCCCCCAGGTTTCATCTGTGAAAAGGAAATATAACGGTGTCAATCAAGGTGGTAACAATCCCAAAACCCAAAAATTGTGCTTAAGCCCACCCACTGCTAATTCCTCACTGATCCCACCGACTGTTGAGTATCCAGAGGCCATTACACCTCCTCCCCACTTGCACATATTACCCCTTATCGAACAACTGGTTAGCTCTATGATAGCTCCGTTGTTAGAAAAAATTAACATGTTAGGGGATAGGCTCTCTGGAATAGAGAAAGCCATCAAGTCAAACCCGCTGGCTGACAAATGTAGTGACACATCCAACCGCCCTAAGTCACCTCCTACTCTCCTAGGCTCAAAATCACTTGTGCAGGACAAAAGGCGTCAAACACAACCTGCTGGCCCTAGTGCATCAGGGCAAAAAATAGCTAAATACCCCGCTAAAGTTTCCCTTCCCCAGCTGACCGCACCTAGAGTAGATCACAATAAAGTTAACTCTATTCATTTACCACCGGAAGCGGCCCCATACGTGTGCATCCTTGTGGGTGTACCTGCTCTTCCACTTGGAAAAACTGAGAGTCAACATGACTTAGTTAATAAAAACCAAATTCTGGCTGTCAAAAAATAGGCCACTGCCTCGTAATTTATACGGAGCAATAAGGAGCGTCAGAAGGGTGGGCTGGTTGGGCTCCCTTCCCAAAGATGTTGCTGGGGACTTGGTACTTGTGAGATTTAGAGACAGTAATATTGTCCCTTACTTGAAAACTTGGCCGCCTCAAGTAAGAGACGGCCCAATATCTATATGGGACTTACACAACTTCTATACCAAAATCCCGTGTTTTCCTCCTCTTCCGAAATCATACCCCATGTGGCAGGATTCATAAAATGCATACAAACTCCTCTGATACTGTCTCAACCTTGGAGTGACATTTTTTTATGATTGGGACCCATTTTTACTGTATCTTGGTCTCTTAAAGTGTTTTTATTATAATCTGGATTGTAAATTGTATGTATTATGAACTTTTATGGTTTTGTATCACAAAAACCGAATAAAGTATATTTGATTTGATTTGATTTGACTCACACACTTTTGTTTACATTTTATATGAAATGTTGAACCTCTTCATTGGCTTGGGGCCAGCCTGGTGGTTTTCAGCAATGGCCAAAACCCAGCTGGTCCTTGTTATTGCGAAATATTTTTCCTTGAAACTTTTGCCCATTATCAGCAAGGTTCTGTTCTAACAACAACTTAGTAACAGGCATTTATATCAGGTTCTGGACTTGAACCTCAGTTACAGTGGAGTGCACTACTTTTGCTTTCGGATGCCAGAGTTGTCCTCACTTTACCACTAACAGGTACTTTCCATGAAGAAGGTGCATGATTGATGAGTTAGTTCTGAAGACTGTAGATGTGCAATTACCCAAGGCTGGTGAATTGACACAGGGAAAATATTACTATTTCCTTCTCATCCTGTGGTTATGCTGCCTGGTTTCATTGTTAACAATGCCCTGCTGACCTTTGTGTTAGCAGTATATTGTGTTGGTGAGCAATTCAGACGTTATAATTCATCGGCCTCTCCATAGTCGAAATTGTGAGGAAAATGACAGTTTATTCATCATCATATGACTTATTCTAGCCTCCAGGGAAGGATGCTGGTCTAGGTGTGTGCAAAGTTATGAGGAATCTGTTTACCTTGTTTCACAGTATGCTACAGTGATCTGCTTGTCATATGAAGCGCTCCACTTGTCCCATTTGGTATCAGCCAGTGAGGCGATCTATTGTAGCAAAGTGAGTTCTGATATTTACTTTTTAATTTTAATGTGAGGTTTTATATAATACTAGCAGCCCGCCCCAGCATTGCCCGGGGCAGAAGGGGGCTGGGGGCAGCATTTCAGGCTTGCGTGCACTCCCGCCCCGGCCCCCGCCCGCCACGACATTGTCTGTGTCCCGGACAATGTCGTGGGGGGCGGGGGCCGGGGCAGGAGTGCACGCAAGCCTGAGATGCTGCCCCCAGACCCTGAGCCTTACCACAGTTGTTCCGGGCCAACCTCCCGCACCGGCTCCCTCCCGTCCCGTGTCCCAGAGCCTTACCTGAGCCGCCGCTCCTCCCCGAGCTCCTCACTTCACCGCCGCTCCTCCACGCAAGCCTGAAATGCTGCCCCCAGACCCTGAGCCTTACCGCAGTTGTTCCGTGCCAACCTCCCGCACCGGCTCCCTCCCGTCCCGTGTCCCAGAGCCTTAACTGAGCCGCCGCTCCTCCCCGAGCTCCTCACTTCACCGCCGCTCCTTCTCGTCATCACGTACGCTGCGGCCAGCGCTACGTCGTCGCCGTTAGCGTCGCGGCCGGCGCTACTTTCAGGGCACTACTTTTTTTTTAAAGTTATATTTTAAAATGTACGTTTTTTTTTTTTTTTCTATAGCCTATGTCCCTCTGCACACCCTGAGGATTACAACAATGTATTGGCTGTGTGGATTGGTGCTGTGGTTCCCGAGTTTACCTTGCCAAAAGGTTTGTGTTCTCTCTTTATAATAGTAGTATAGATAGACCACGTATTTTTCAATATCAGAGCGCTTTACACAATTGGAAAACAGACCTCTATATGTGCAAGTATGAACCATACAATTTAATAATATAAATATAGAGAAAAATATAATTTGACAGTGGAAGCTTCTTAGAAAGTTTGTTACGGTAGAGATTATGTGAAAGTGGGTGTTTTGCTAGCTTTTGCTTATTGATATTGTTGTTGAACTTGCACTATGGTAGTAATTTATTCCTGACAGATTCGAGTGTTCAACAGGAACATCGCTGTCTGTGAGGCTGTCTGGGAGCGTGGTGTTAAGGGTGCTGGGCGCATGCTATTACAGATACTTGGTGCAGCACCAGAAAAGGATTTGAAGAGGTTATTTTGTTTGTTGAATTGCTGGATGTCTAGACTAAGCTCATCTATGTTTATTGAATTTCTGTTTTTACCCACAAAGTGGCCACCGCACTGGCAAATCCCTCGACAAATCCAATGACAGACTGATGGCCGCTCTTCGACGGTATTCCTCTGATCGTGCAGCCATCTTGTAATATAATCACATCACGTTTCAACAGATATAAAGTAGCGGCACCACTGTAACCTGGGATATATAATTACTACTTTGAATTAAAACAAAATGCTAAAATATATTTATAATAAACAGAACCCTATTTTAAATGTAATGGTAGGTTTGCAGATGTGTCATGTTAGGTGTTGTAGGTGTTATGTTAGGTGTTGTAGGTGTTGCATGCTTAGTAGAATGCCTAGTAGAATTCAGAACCAGCCACTATTTTAGTAGAAGAGACATGAGATCAGTTTTTTTTGTGCTTGAAATAAGCCTTGCCTCTGAGTTTAGGGCTGTTTTTTTATCGATTTAAGACTAGATTCTGATACAGATGTCTAACCGCAGATTCCTCTCCTTGGAATATTCCCCAGTTGCCTGACTGGATCTAGAACACTTTAAAGTAGTACACCTGTGTACCAGAAAGTGGCGACTGTGCCTCTGCATTGATGTAATCCATGGCGGATGGGACATGCACGAGTCTATTTAGGCGCCACCCATGCACACTGACAGAGGGTAGTGTTAAGCATTTGTTGTACCCACTCAATCAGCAAATGATATCACACACTCAAAGACTAAACTTTAGACCAATTGGTTTTGTATAAAAATATTCTTTCAGTTATTTTACTTTCTAGAAACAAACAAGCTTGGCACAGGTAAGCAATACATACTTTACAGTAGTAATGCAGTTTGTAAACTTGTACATGCACTTTGATTTGATTATAGTAACTACTTTTGATATACTGTACATATACTTTGTATTGGCTTTTTACCAGAATGTCAAGTAGATTACTTTATAAATTACTTTTCTTACACAGTGCAGTATACCTGGATACCTGTAAACAGGTAAGTAAAAGCGTTTTTGTTATTTAGTTACAGTTTTAAAGGGTTTCTTAGATTTTCCAACTCCACACTTGGAAACTTTCCACACAAAGTAGACAATGTTATCCTATGGAGGAGGAAAATAGGGTTATCGGTTCAAAGGTAAGTATTCGGTTGTGGGAGTTGGTATTCTGGGGGTAGACAAGGATGCACTCTTGTTACACCCTCAGTGGCACTAGGGCGGCCGGGTGCAGAGTGCTGAGGCCCAGTGTAATCCAATGTGGGATAAGGGACCTCCAGTTGGTGGCTGCTGACTAACAGGCCAATGGGCTGTGGGAGCAAAGCTCCTGGACTTAAGCTCAGGGCGAATGGGGGTTCAGGCCAGCACAAAAGGTGCACCCTCAGCGGCACTGGGGCGGCCAAGTACAGAGTGCGGTTTTGGCATCGGGTGCCCTATATCTTTCAATGGGGAGTCTCCAGTTTGCAAACACACTGCAGGCTCGGGGACGAAGGTCTTCTGGTTGCGACCACCACTTGGAGAGGTAAGTTGGGATGCTGGGGGTCAGTTAGGCATGGTCGGTTGCATCGGGTGCAGCGGTGCATTTTAGGGTCAGATCTTCTTACCAGCTCCTGGTCGCGGTTGGGGGGACCTTCCGGTTTGAGGCTGCAGACGACAGCAGTAGGCTTGAGGCAGGTCTGGGGTCAATGGATCTCGGGTCAGGATCGCCGGAGAGACCCTCTCAAACTCGGGCCGTGGACGTCGGGTGCAGAGTGGTGCAGACTTGCGGACTTTGCCGGAACAAATTCAGTGTTCACGGGAGGCAGAGTCTTTTCTTTTGAAGGCAGGGCAGGTCCTCTGGGTTCTTAAAGCTGCTGACTGCAGGACACACCGGAGTTTCGCTTCGACGTGGGGACGGGCCGCGAGGGCTGGGGTCAAGTCAGTGGGCGTCCTCCTCTTGCTATCTTCGGTACAGCTGTTCAGTCCTTCTTCTTATCTTCTTCTGGTTTCTTGTCTAACTTCTTGGTTTAGGGCTGCCCCCTAAATACTGTATTTAGGGGATGTTTTTAGGGGTCCCGAGGTCGGTAGCCAATGGGCTACTAACCTTAGGGTGACTACACCCTTGGTGTGCTCACCCCACGTGGGGGTGTGAACACAATCCCTAGTCCTGATTGGGGAGTGCCTGCCATCTGCAAAATGGTGGGCACTAAAGAGTGGGCTTCACCTTGCCCCCCCCCGCTGAGGGGTGGAGTTGGCAGAGGTAGGCAAACCTTCTGGGCTGCCTAATTATTCCTGCCTGTCTTCTTGCCGAAAAGGAGGGGAGACAGGAAGGGGGTCTGCTCCTGATAGCAGGAGAGGCTGGGGGTCTCATTTCAAAGGCTGCAAGGCCGTTGAAGCGTCCCTGCCACAGATGGCTCTTCCTGGCCTGGGGGAGGTGTGAACACCTCGCTCCAGAAAGGCTTTGTTTCTGGGCTCAGGGAGCAAAGACTCCCACCCTAGAGGTCCAGAAATATGTCTCATGGTGGCAGGATGGTGTGTACCAGTCAGGGAACCCACCAGAGTCTGGTCGTTTTTCAGGGGGCATTTCTAAGATGCCCTCTGAGTACATTTTTCATTAAATCCCACAATGGCATCAATGTGGGTTTAACGTGCTGAGAAGTTTGATACCAAACTTCTCAGTTTTCAGTAAAGCCATTATGGTCCTGTGGAGTTCGTAATGACCAACTCCCAGCACCATATACTCTCAACGGCATTACTGCACTTACAATGTCTAAGAAGTGGCTTAGACAGTGTAGGGGGAGAGGGTTCATGCACCTGTACCCTCACCACTGGTATAGTGCACCCAGCTAGAGGGGTGGCTGACCCATGCCAGGGCTGTGGGTTGTAGGCATGGCACACAGGGATGTATGTCATGTCGACCCTTCACTTTGTTCGGCACCAAAACACGCAGCCTGCAATAGTAGTGTGTATGTGTGTGTGTGTAAAGGTACAAGGCCTCTAAGGGTGCACAGTGAGTGCTGCACCCCTGAGAGGCCTCCTCTGGCCACCTTGCCTTTGGTACCCATGGTGCCTTTTTCAACGGACTGACATGTGGCCAGAGAGGTGCCAATTGGGGGTGCAATGTACAGTTTTTGGGAAAGAACATTGGACCTGAGAACCTGATTGGCAGGGACCCAGGGCACATCAAGTCAAAGTGCATCAGTAGTCTGGCACAAAGTGTGGGGGTTACTGCAACAGAAACCCAGCTTCCTACAGGTTCCCTTTAATATGCCTCTTCACTCCACATGTCATTATTCCGCATGCTGTCACAACGCGCATGTAACAACGACCGCATTGTGACAACGCATACCATTGCTCCGCAAGTCGTTACAACGACTTGCGGAGGAGGCGCTGGATGTTGGAATAGTAACATTTACTATTCCAATTCCAGTCTGTGCGGACTTTAGGGAAGGTGTTGGATTTTAAATCCAACACCTTCTCCCCCCTCCGCAAGTTGTTGTAACGACTTGTGGAGTAATGTTATGCGTTGTCACAACGCGGTCGTTGTAACAACTGCGTTGTGACAGAATGTGGGGTCACGGATGCAGAGTGAAGGTGCTTTACCGGTTCCCATTGATATCATAGACAGCAAGGGCAGCATGTAGCCCAGCCTTCCACACCTCTGACTACCGCAGTCCCCCAGCCTCTTTGACCTTCCCCTGGTTACACTCAGCCATCGTGTCTGTAGCA
The DNA here is from genome assembly GCF_964263255.1 of Lissotriton vulgaris. Classification (NCBI taxonomy): domain Eukaryota; kingdom Metazoa; phylum Chordata; class Amphibia; order Caudata; family Salamandridae; genus Lissotriton; species Lissotriton vulgaris. The sequence goes on from NC_141687.1 coordinate 353,564,439, forward strand.
GGATCAGTCACTTTCTGCCTGGGTGGCACACCATCAGCTAGGACAGGTGGGTGTTAGACATTCTTCAGGGTATGCCCCTCAATTTTTGGATACCCGCCGCCCGTGCCCCATTACTAAAATGGGTAAAGGAGGACCATCTGTTCCTTCTTAGACTGGAAGTGCAGGCCCATTTGGGAAAAGGAGCCATAGAGAGGGTACCGGCATGAGAATAAGGGCGTGGTTGTTATTTGCGCTACGTTCTGGTGCCAAAAAAGGACAGAGGCATACAGCCCATATTCGATCTTCGTCCTCTCAGCGCCTTCCTACGGAAGGACCAATTCAAAATGCTTACCTAGACCCGGGTCTTGTCTGCCCTCTACTCCGGAGACTGGATGGTAGCATTGGATCTACAGGGCGCTTATTTCTGCATTCCCATCCTGCAGACCCACAGGCGCTATCTGTGGTTCATGGTAGGCCTGAAGGTTTTCCAGTTTGCTGTGCTCCCGTTTGGCCTCACCAGAGCCCCTCAGATGTTTACAGAAGTGATGGTAGTAGTTGCTGCTCATTTTCGGAGTTCAGGAGTCCCAGTCTTCCTCTACCTAGACTATTGGCTTGTAAAGGCGGGCTTGCACCAGGCATTGATCAATCACCACCAGAGTACAGCATACCCTTAACATCATTGGGGTTCACTATAGCGTGCAGAAGTCACAGCTGAATCCTTTACAGATGCACCCTTTCCTCTGAGCCATCCTGGATATGGTGTACTTTGGCACCTTCCCCCCTCAGAACAGAGAGTCTAGTACATTCTGGCTATGATCCTAATTTTTCAGCCTCGGTCCTTAATTTCAGTGAAGATGATGCTGAGGCTTCTGGGACTGATGGCCTCATGTATACAGCTGGTCAAGCACACGAGGTGGCATATGCGGGCTCTGTAGTGGGATTTGAAGTCCCCATGGGCACAGCACCTTGGGGATCTCTCCTTGCTAGTCCACATTTCAAATAAGAGACTGAAAGTTCTGAAGGTGTGGCTACTGGACCACAAGTGGGTCAATGGCAGACACCTCTGATCTCCCCACTTAGAGTTGTCAGTGGTAAAAGGTGCATCACTTCTGGGATGAGGCAGCCACCTGGAAGATTTGGAAATGCCGCTGGCTCCATATCAACCTGTTGGAGCTGAGAGCCATTCATTTGTAAATGAAAGCCATTATGCCATCCATCAAACGAAGGCTGGTTCAGGTGTTCATGGACAACACCACTGCCATGTGTTGATGCAACAATGGGGGAAGGGGTCATCGATTCTGCGCCAGGAAACTCTATGCCTTTTGATTTGGCAGTAACGCATGGAAAGTTTCCCGATGGTGCAGCACCTGGCGGGGATGTTTGAACGCCAGCATTGACGTACTCAGTCAGCGACGCCTTGCATATCATGAATGGCGGTTGCATCCGAGGTAGTGGAAGGTCTATTCTGCGAATGGGGAAAGCCTTGACTCATTCTATTCACCCTTACTGAGATGCACAATATCATTGGAGTTTCCAAAATGGCTCTCGCTCAGAGATGTGTTCTGATTAGAGTGGAACTCTAGACTCCTGTCACCTGCCCTGAGTTCTGATGAAGATTAAGACCATCCAGGCTCAAGTCATCCTAGGGCTCTAGATGGGACACGAAAAGTATGGTATCCAGAGCTTCTGGGCTTGAGCATCTGTCTAATGATCAGACTGCATCTCAGGGAGGACCTCCTGTCACAGCAGGGAGGTCAAGGTCCTGCACCTCAACCTGCACACACTCCACCTCCATGCTTGGAAATTGAGTAGCTGCAGTTAAGCACCTTTAAACTTCCTCCTGAGGTTGTGGACATCTTTCAATCAAGTGTGTATAGGGAGGAGCTTAGCGGGCATCTAAGATGGTTGCGTGAGCACAGAGCTCCCCGGACCCTCGCCGCTCCTCGCAATTATCCTGAATCTATCCTGATATCTTGGACAGCTCTTCGAAGATGACCCCCAGCTGAGCCCATAACTCTTCTCAGAATTGAAATCGGTCATCGGCGGCTGAAGTTTTGGTACTTTGAAGTTCTCTGGCCCACCTGGAGGCTGTGCCGGGGTCTTGGCCACTTGCGGATCCGGGACGGAGTTGAACAACAACGGCAGTGGGCCTCCCTGGAGACCGCACCTCAACTTTCAGTTTCGTTCCCGGATCCCCGCACGGTCTGATTGAGAGACCGCTTCACCCGGTTGGGGACCAGTCCAGCCCCCACTTAGCCTCTGAACACTTTTCTCATTTCAACTCTTTTGTGCTACATCGTGCCTTTTCTTGGTCCTACGAGCCAGTTCTCGTGGTCTCGTTGGCGCCCGGACTGTTGGCGGCCATTTTTACAAGGTCGTGTTGGCCCCTAAGGAGAACAGTTTCCAGTATGGCCGGAAAGGGAGATGCCGAGAGGAGGAGGACAAAACCATCTCTATGTGGTGGACCGGTCCAGACCAACGTTATGGATCGGTACACCCAAGCTAAAGGCTCCCCTGGGCTTTCCAGCTGAACCCAGGAGGACGCCCGAGATGACTCTTCCGCTCCTGCCGAGTTGTCCATGCAGGACATTATGGGCGCCATCACCGGTACAAGGGAAACCATCGGCCAGCAATACGAAGCCCTGGCTAGTAAAATTGACACGGTCGCAGTGGATGTCACCTTGATCTGGGCTGACTTGTCCAAAATGAATGAAAAGGTTAAGGCGCTCGATTTGAAGACCTCCAGCCTCACAGCTGGTGTGGTGGAACTCCAAACAGAACTTGGGAATCTGAAATTGGTGAATGACCAAATGTCCCATCGGCTGGAGGACTATGAAAACAGGGCAAGACGCAATAATATCCGCGTCATTGGGGTCCCGGAAAACCCCGAGTCTCACTCTGTGGACCTCCTGATCGAGGATCTGATCCTTACCCATCTTGCTCCCAATGGCCTGAGTAAATTCTTCTCGGTGGAGCGTGCACACAGAGTTCCGGGCGGACAACCCAAACCGGGCGCCCCTCCGAGGCCCATTATTGTGAGAGTTTTTCACTTTAGAGACCGCGATGCAATTTTGCAGGCATCAAGAGTGCATGGCCCAGTGAAATTTGAGAACTCCTCAATTAACTTTTCCTGGGACTTTACACAACTTGTGCAACAACAACGGATGGGTTTTCTGGGAGTGAAGCGACGTCTCCGGGACCTGGGCCTTAAGTACGCCATGCTTTTCCCTACCAGGCTGCGTGTGTAATATCAGGAACGGACCTACTTCTTCGATCGACCGGACAGCGTGAGCGACTGGTTGGATTCCCTGCCGGGGCGAGGCGAACGTACGGAGCACCCTGGCGGTGCAGAGGGTGGTGAGCCTACTCATAAGTGACTCTTCGGTCCTTGATCTCTGAACATTGGACTTTGCTCAGCTGGGTACTATCTTTCTATTTCTGTTGCCTTGTAGTAGTCCACATTTGGGTGGTGGGTGGGGACGGGTCTCTTTCCTCCTCCGGGGTCTTTCTGTAGCATGGGGTTGTTAGGGTGACAGGCACACTGCATTTTGGGGTGGTTTCTTGTTCTTTTGCAGGGGTGCAGGGAGGGGGGTGTTGAAACGGGCTCCAGTTGGGGGGTTGGAGGGGTGTTTCTGTTTGTGTTTTCCTAGCTCGAGGCGGCGTATTGATTCTTCCTCTGATCCTGATGTCCTGCTCTTCATGGGGACCCCCATGTAACATGTTTGGAAATGGGGTAGTGGGCTGAAGATGATATCGTGGAATGTCAATGGTTTGGGTGACCGTATAAAACGGGGTGTTGTTCTGCAACATTTACGACGTTTGTCCCCCGATGTGGTACTCCTGCAGGAGACGCACCTAGTTGGCAATGTGTGTCATGCGATGAATAGATGGGGTTACAGACTGGTAGCGCATTCTGGATTTACCACTGGTTCTAGGGGCGTGGGTATTTTGACCCGGTCTTCCCTCCCTCTTGAGATCGATGGAGTTACACCTGATGACAGGGGGCACTATATCGCCCTCACTGGTAGGTGGGAGGGTAAGACTCTTTCTTTGGTTTCTGTTTATGTGCCCCCGAGCCTCCAGGCCTCTACTTTTTCTGATGTGGGTCGGTTGCTGCTGGGACTCCCTGATGGCCTTCTCCTTGTGGGTGGGGACTTCAATTCGGTACTTTCCGGCGACATGGACCGTCACCCCCCCAGGCACCTTCCCGCGTCTCAATCATGGTTGGGCGGGTTCTTGGACACCTTTGGTCTGGTGGACACCCGGAGGCTGATGCATCCGACTCTACGTCACTATACCTTTCACTCTGGTGCTCACGGGAGTCTCTCCAGGCTAGACTACTTTCTAATGCCCGCTGCCCAATCCTCATACATCGGGGAAATCAGCCACTTGGCCAGGGGTATCTCAGATCACTCTCCTGTTTTGCTTCTTTTTGACGTGGGTTTACATACTGCGGGATGGGTTGCCCCTATCAACCCTTGGCACCTGCGTACCCCTAAGATTCGCGCCAGCCTCACTAAGTCACTTGATCACTATTTCCTCGAGAACGAGGGGTCTGTCTCGTCCTCGGTCGGTGTCCTTATGGGAGGCCTTTAAAGCTGTTATTCGCGGACACGCCCTATCGCTAATAGCAGAGACCAAGAAAGTGAGGGACGGGGAGGTCGAGAGTCTGGAGGCTGAAATATTGGGCCTAGAAGGCGAACTGGAAACGGGTATCACCCGGAATAGACTCCACGCTCTTAGCTTGAATCAGTTTGATTACAAGTCCCTTGTGACAGAGGCTGCTAAATCGATGTAAGGAGAACAACAAGGTAGAGTGTATGACGTTGGTGACAAGGTAGGTAAGCTGATTGCCTGGCTTGATAAGAAGGAGAGAGCGAATCGTGTGGTCCCTATGATTCAAAATTCTGATGGTGTGGAGGTGACTGACCCTGGTGAGATTGTGGAATGTTTCGCTGACTATTTTCGTGTGGTCTACTCCCCAGTGTTTGACAGGGACGAGGATGACTCTCGGCTTTTGCTGAGGGATATCATGCTACCCTGCCTGTCCGAAGAGGACCGGGAGAGTATGGAGGTATCGCTGTCAGTCGATGAGATAGCAATTGCCATTCGTTCCCTCCGTTCCGGTAAAGCCATGGGGCCAAATGGCCTGCCCATCGAATTATATAAACTTCGCCCGGACAGGGTCGCACCGTACCTTTGTGACATGTTCGCGGAGGCGCGTGACCTTGGCCACCTACCCGTTGATCAGCGCCTGGCCACCATAGTGGTGATTCCCAAAGAGGGCAAACCTCGTGATCGCTGTGCCTCATACCGGCCTATCTCTCTACTAAACACTGAGCCTAAAATTCTCGCAAAGGTTCTTGCCAACCGCCTCCTCACTGTTATTTGTGATTTGGTCCATCCGGATCAATCCGGCTTTATCCCGCACCGTAACACGGCTCTAAACCTGCGTCGCCTTCACGGCGTTCTTGCAGGGGCGGAGCTTCTGTCTGAACCGGCCATTTTGGCTTCATTAGATGACACAATGGCCTTTGATACAATAGAGTGGCCGTATCTTTGGGTCACACTATTTGTAACTGTAATTTGTAACTGTGTTTTGTATCGCGCCAACTCACCGACAGGTCTCAAAGCGCTACTGACCAAGTACAGCAACAAAGATGGAATAAGAGTATAGAGGTGTCTGATCTAGTAGCCGACTATTGAGATGGGAATGCGTCTTTGAAGAGTAAGGTTTTCAGGGACTTCCTAAAATGGAGAAGATTAGGTTCTCTGCGAAGCGCCTCCGGTAGCTTATTCCAGATGGTAGGGGCCTGAACTGAAAAAGATCTGCCTCCTTTTGTTGTTAACTTGAAACGTGGACAGGATAGCAGAAAAGATCCGGACCATCGCAGGGCGCGCTTGGGTTCGTATATCTCGAGCCTTTCTTTTATGTAGGCTGGCGCCTGTCCGTGGATTGCTTTGTGGCAGATACACATACTCTTAAATTCGACTCTCTGCGCTATAGGCAGCCAATGTAGCCTATAGAGCAGAGGGGAGGCATGAGTCCTCCTCGGCAGTCCAAAGATCAAGCGTGCTGCGTCATTCAGGATAACCTGAAGACGGTTGATGGAGTTTTTTGGAAGGCCGAGGTACAGCGCGTTGCCATAGTCTATTCTAGACACTATAGTGGCTGAGACAATGGTTCGCAGCATGTTTCTCGAGAGCAGGGGGGCGAGTTTACGTAGTTGCCTGATCAGGTTGGTGCAGGAGCCAACTACAGCGGATACTTGGTTGACCATCGAGAGTTCCTGGTCAATTTTCATCCCAAGACTCTTAACACTAGGGCACGGTTTTGGGGTAGGTCCTAGTTCTGGTGGCCAAAACAAATCATTCCAGGGGGAAGTAGAGGTTGAGACTACGAGCACTTCCGTTTTATCTGGATTGATTTTCAGCAAATTGGACGACATCCAATTCACTGTAAATCGTAGTATGTCTTGGGCCGAGGACTGAGCCGATGGTGTATTATCGATACTCAGCAACAGCTGCGTATCGCCGGCATAGTTAAAAACTTTACAGTTCATGTTTGCCAGGGACTCTATCAATGGTTGTAGGTACAGGTTAAATAAGAGCGGAGAGAGTGCTGATCCCTGCGGGACTCCACAGGCTAACATGCCCACGTCTGAGACCTGATCTGCCAACTGGATCTTCTGCGTCCTTCCTGTCAAGAAAGCTGTTAACCATTTGAGGGCTTGCTCTCCTATCCCAAACCTAGCTAGTCTGTCCAGGAGCAGTGATGGCTGACGGTATCAAATGCCGCTGAAAGATCTAGTAAAATCAGGGCGCTTGGCTTTTTACCGTCAGCCATGCATCTTAGCTCATCCAGTACCGACAGCATTACTAGTTCTGTGCTGTGGAGAAGTGTGGCTCACCGGTTAGAGGTGGCAGACCCAGAAGCAGAAGTCGGCCCGGGACCAGGGTTCAATTCCCGATGCGGCAGGGTACGGAACCAATGTCAGCGGGCTCGATAAATCTCGCCTAGGTGCCTCTCTAACCATGGGTCCCACGCTGCAACTCTGGGTAATAGCTTGCTTAATCTCCACAATGGCCCCTCGCTGCCGGGGATGCCTGGCTTCACCTTGGGGATGCCCAATAGGGACCATCTCACAGGGAAAGCCAGGACGGGTTCCCCAGCGGCACACAGCGCCAAGAAACCCTGGGGTGAACGTGCGCTCTACAAATTCATACTAACATATGGTGGGCACGAAAACCAGCTTGCCGCTCCTGGAGGAGGTGGTGAGATTCCAGGAGGGATGACAAAGATTTTAGTACATGCTGTTCTAGTACCTTTGACAGAAATGGCAGCTGGGAGATTGGCCTGTAGTTCTTCAGGCTAGTTGGATCTGCTCCAGGCTTTTTTATCAGGGGTCTGACGCGTGCCTCTTTGAAGGTAGATGGTAATGTTCCAGTGGCTAATGAGGTGTTTAAAAGATCTAAGATTTGGTCTTCTAGAATCGGTATTGCTAGCCGAAGGATGTCGGGCGGGCAGGGATCAGCAGGGGAGCCTGATTTGGTGGATAATACAAGTTGTCTCAGAATGGTGGAATCAATTTCAGGGAAGCTAGTAAAGACAGGGATTGAAGAGCATGGAAGAGGCGGTTGTTCGGTATAGGAGGCTGGGTTGTCCTTCTTGATATCGGACAAGATGGTCGCTACTTTTTCAAGGAAGTAACCTTGAAAGGTATCGCAGTCGATCAGGATATCTGTCTTTTCCTCCTTCTTACTCAGCTCTTTCAGGATTTGGAAGGTCTCTCTCTGAATGTTGGTAGCGTTATTGATGCGTGTTTCATAATAATCCTTCTTGGCTGATATAATAAGCTTTTTGTATAATTGAAACAATGATCTATATGATTCCCTGTCGGTATCCATTTTGGATTTCCTCCAGCATCTTTCGAGGTAGCGAAGTTTTCTTTTTTGTTCACGTAAACCTTTCGGTGAACCAGGGGGCTCCTTTCTCTGCACCTTTTACTTTTTGTGTTTTTTCGGGAGCTAGCTCATTGATTGCCTAAGGGTGGTTATTATCGCATCATACTTTGAGTCTAGGTCGGTACTATCAGAAGGGGTAGTAAAATTCTGTTTGTATTTGGGCAGGACTTTGGTTAGGGTCTCAGAATTCACTTTCTTCCATTGGCGCACTTTTTTTGTTTTTAACGGTAATTTGGCCTGGTAGATATTTTGCGGTAAGTCGTACAAGATGAGGTGGTGATCCGACCAAATACAAGGTGAAATACTTGTGATGACCGCTTTTGGTGTCGAGGACCAAATGAGATCTAAGATATGGCCTTTTATGTGGGTTGGAGCTTCCACGAGTTGTGTCAGTCCAAGGGCGGTCATGGTGGTCTGTAATGTCTGGACGGATGAATTTTTATCACTTTTATCCCAATGGACATTAAAGTCACCCGTTACCAGGATGTTTTTATAACGTGTGCATAGATCTGATATGATGGGAATAAAGAGATCATTGAACATGGGGGTACTTTGGGGTGGGCAGTATACTGTTAAGATAATAAGACAGGAGTTGTTCGAGGTAACTTTTGTCCCTAGTAGGTCAATGGTGTTTATAGTCTCTGCTAAGATTTTGGTTACCATAAATTGCTTTTTAAAGATCATTGCTACACCCCCACCTCGGGCCCCCTCTGGTCGATTATGCCAGATCATATCATACCCGCTGGGGAGGGCGGCGATGATATCCGGGGAAGAGGCATCACTCAACCATGTTTCGGTGAGTGTTAGGATATCGATAGTCTCGTCCTGTAAGAGGGTGAAGATTTCCAAGTGGTGTTTCTGCAATGACCTGGTGTTGAGGGTGGCTAGCTTTAAGGGGGTTGAACGGCTTAAGTTCTTACAGCTAGGAGTGTGCAAGATATGATTTTCCTTGAGAGTGGCACATATAGTAGGAGATAGGGTATTCCTGTCAGATTTCAGTACTAGAAGATCCGCTGAGGAATAGCAGGTGCGAGTGCCAGAGTCCCTCAGCCCTGAGCCTGGTCGTGCGCGGACGGGCGCAGACGGGCAGGACTCTGGCACGACTCCGGCACAGGTCCGGCGCGTCCGCTGATCGTGTCCGCTGCGCGGAGCCATGACCGTCTGTTTTTATAGCGCTGTCGATGGCCTCACTAACCTAGCCCGACCCAAGATGGCCGCCAAAACCGGCGCCCAGCGCTCTCGGCGTCAATACTCAGCCGAGAGCGGGACCGGAGCTGTAGGGAAGGGGCAGAAGTGAATTCTAGGCGCTGCTGAGTGCTGGGGGGTCCCAACACACATATCAAGATCAGGTGTGAGAATTGCAAGTAGCGAACAACAAAATGTTAAAAACACAATTAAAATTCAGGGAAAGACAAGAGACCTCCCGGCTTCCGCCTCAGGAGGGGAAAGGTGCGTGCAATGTCAGGATTACCAGCTACCTGTTCCCGGCGCCTTTTATAGCGCTGTCGATGGCCTCACTAACCTAGCCCGACCCAAGATGGCCGCCAAAACCGGCGCCCAGCGCTCTCGGCGTTAATACTCAGCCGAGAGCGGGACCGGAGCTGTAGGGAAGGGGCAGAAGTGAATTCTAGGCGCTGCTGAGCGCTGGGGGGTCCCAACACACCTATCAAGATCAGGTGTGAGAATTGCAAGTAGCGAACAACAAAATGTTAAAAACACAATTAAAATTCAGGGAAAGACAAGAGACCTCCCGGCTTCCGCCTCAGGAGGGGAAAGGTGCGTGCAATGTCAGGATTACCAGCTACCTGTTCCCGGCGCCTTTTATAGCGCTGTCAATGGCCTCACTAACCTAGCCCGACCCAAGATAGCCGCCAAAACCGGCGCCCAGCGCTCTCGGCGTCAATACTCAGCCGAGAGCGGGACCGGAGCTGTAGGGAAGGGGCAGAAGTGAATTCTAGGCGCTGCTGAGCGCTGGGGGGTCCCAACACACCTATCAAGATCAGGTGTGAGAATTGCAAGTAGCGAACAACAAAATGTTAAAAACACAATTAAAATTCAGGGAAAGACAAGAGACCTCCCGGCTTCCGCCTCAGGAGGGGAAAGGTGCGTGCAATGTCAGGATTACCAGCTACCTGTTCCCGGCGCCTATTATAGCGCTGTCGATGGCCTCACTAACCTAGCCCGACCCAAGATAGCCGCCAAAACCGGCGCCCAGCGCTCTCGGCGTCAATACTCAGCCGAGAGCGGGACCGGAGCTGTAGGGAAGGGGCAGAAGTGAATTCTAGGCGCTGCTGAGCGCTGGGGGGTCCCAACACACCTATCAAGATCAGGTGTGAGAATTGCAAGTAGCGAACAACAAAATGTTAAAAACACAATTAAAATTCAGGGAAAGACAAGAGACCTCCCGGCTTCCGCCTCAGGAGGGGAAAGGTGCGTGCAATGTCAGGATTACCAGCTACCTGTTCCCGGCGCCTTTTATAGCGCTGTCGATGGCCTCACTAACCTAGCCCGACCCAAGATGGCCGCCAAAACCGGCGCCCAGCGCTCTCGGCGTCAATACTCAGCCGAGAGCGGGACCGGAGCTGTAGGAGATTTTATAGTATGGCTCATTACTTCATTTTCCAGGAAGAGCCAAATACGTGGACGTATCCGCCACCAGTCCGTAATCTGGTAGTGTGTCCAGGACGCCACGGGATACGGAACTACGGGACAGGAGCACCCGATAATAGGTGCTTGGTGGTTATTGCCACAAACACACTACCAGATTACGGACTGGTGGCGGTTACGTCCACGTATTTGGCTCTTCCTGGAAAATGAAGTAATGAGCCATACTATAAAATTCCCCACGAGATATACTAGAACCCGCTTGGATTTTTAACTCATTTGTGCTTACCAACTTATGGCATACCTGACATCAGACAGCCCTGGCCTACTGAGAAGACACCCTTAGGATCCCATCTTTTTCCTAGTGAGGACGCCGTCCTTTCAGATCTTAAGACTTTGACCCACATTTGGTGACTACTGGATTGATCCTTATAAACGTATCCAACATCGGCAACAGTACAGATTTATATTCTTTTGCCCTGACGAAGTTCCCAAAGGCAGATGGAACGAAACGCGTTGGCTGTGCCTATGTCCAATGAACTTTACTAAATAAAGAAGAAAACATTTAATACATTACTGTTCTCTGTGACTCTAATTGTGTGCACCTTCCATTTTGTGTTTGCCTACGCTACAGTGCTACATTTAAGACTTGAACGCTACAGCACTTCCTATGCAAGGGGGCGGAACCTGGGAAGCAGAAAAGTTGGGAAAGTTGGGGACGGCAATGTGCCTCTTGGTTTCACCAATTGAAACGTTTCCTGCTTTTATTCCCAGTACTAGGGATGGGATATCCTAAGTGATCTCTTGAAATCTTCATCAAATTAATAGAAATGTCCTTTTTGCGATGCCTCTACCCCCTTCACTGCTGCATCCAGTGTGCACAGACTACTACTCTTAGCCTAGTATAATGACTTTGGAGAAGGTATTACACTTCTGAACTACAACATGTTCTTTTGGTTCTTGTTGTTAATTAGCACTTGTACAGCCTACAATCTGCCATTAATACGTTGTTTGCAATGTCTTTTGTTAGTAGGCGGTCTGACTATTTCCATTGAGTCAGATTTGATTTTGTGGTAGTGTGGGATTAATAGGATATGCCACCTTTTGTGATTTGTGACGTTGTTTGGGGTGGGTAAGATCCAGGGGCAGTACCACATTCCTTTTTTAGGTTCTCAGGTGGCACCACCGAGCCCAGCAGATGTATCTGTGTGACAATCAGACACTGGTAGTGAGCATTGTTGGTTGCGGTATTAACAAGTTATTTGCATATTCATTCCCTCTTGGTTCTATGTTCAGAGTTTTGTCTTAATGTGTCCTGTTTGTGAGGTGGTGTGTGGTATGACTTGGTAAACATTGAGGTTGTTCACAGCCATCTGTATAGAATGTCTGCACTTGGTAATTTGCATGTGCACAGTTCTGCCTGATGTGACTTATTGGCGATTGCTTTGTTGTTGAGTGATGTTGTGGCACCATGACCATCTTTTAAGGCACAGCTGTACAAGGTGCCACCTGTAGCATACAGACTCCACTTTAAAATGTTATACCTCAAGCTCCAGGCTAACTTTGTGGCAAAACCAAGACATTCTACCTCTGTCATGCTCTACGAAGGGCCGACAAAGAGCCTTTAAGTCCCTGTGTGCCACGGTGCTCGTTAAGTCAGAATGAGATTCTATCGCAGGTGACCCTCTCATCCAACCAATTGTCAATGTCACTCTGGTTGGAGGACAACCACCTCAGGTCTGGGTTGGGTTGACATAATTTGGGCTTTCCTAATTCCATTGCCTCGTCCGATTCCTACGCATTCTCCTGCACATCTAGGCTGGTGATACAAACATCTTGATACTGTTTCCTAGTTGTGGGCCTTATAGATTTAAAAGTCTCAAAACTCTTGTGGAATCACGTGAGGCACTTGCTATAGGCTGTATATGGGGGTTGCATTAAAGATGGTAGACTCCTAAGCCAGTCTGTTTACAATGTGTAGTATATGTATTTCTTGTACATCGCATAGGAAGGCAGGTGTGTGTGAAGGAAGATCCTGCCAGTGTGTCTTTATTATGTATCTTGGGTATGTGATTTTATTTTTTGTTCTTATTGTTTTTTAGCATTTGCCTAGTGCACAGTCGAGCTCTGCATCTGTTTTGAGTATGTGTTGTTCAGCATGTGTTTGGAGCTCATAGCCAAAAAAGTGGAAGCGCCTGGAGATGAGAACATCTAAACATAGAGAAGTAAGACTGCACTCTAAGTCTAGGAGAGAGGCAAAAGAAAGAGATGTGGTAAAAACATTTAAATACCTCTGTGGGTTAAAATACAATGGAAGAGGGGAACAGGATATGACAGGGGAGTAAGCAAGTATGTTCCACTGGAAATGTGGCTCTATAGATAGTGTCCATGAAGTAAACCTTGAATGGGAAGGTGTGAGAATAACATGAGACAGTGATTCCTAACAGAAAAAACACTTTGCCATGAGTAGCTGGCGGCACAAGCAATAGTTTAAAAACCCTTGGTGCAGGCAAAGCAGCATAATCTTGATTCTTGCACAAAGAGGGCACTGGAGACTAACTTAGGTGAACCGTGGAAAAATGCACATATGAGAAGGTGAGCTTGACAGGATACATTAACAGGAAAGTGAGATTGCTAGGGGTTTACAGTATGCAGAAACACCTTCCTGTACCTTGGGTTCCATGTATATGGAAGACAAATGTACATATTGAATGACATTTTCATGCTTCATCTGTTTAACCATGGAATTAAACTGCTGCAGCAGACCCTGGAACAGAGGGTGTTGACTTATCCTAGTGTATGACCAAAAAGCGCGCTGGACACTAGGTTGGGTCAAATGTGTTTTATAGGAATATTTGTACTGAGAAGGTCTCCTGGGCATGTCTAAAATCTCATGTACTCATCAATAATAGCTGCCTTAAAAATTGTGCTAATGTGTTGAATGCATGTTTAGTTTCCATAGTCACCTTTTTGCTTTATGATGAGCACTCTGCCCTTGTTTGACCTTGTAAATTTGAGATGTGTCTCTCTTTTGAATGTGTGTTTACCACTGTTACTTTTGTAGGTCTCACCTAGGTAGCACTTGTGCTGTCTCTTCAAGACATGCTGTATTCAAGATTTGGTACAAAAGGGGGTGGTAATGGACGGAGCATCTGAACCAATCAAACACTTACACCCAGTCAAAAGATCTGGGTTTAATCCATCACCGTTCTTTAGCCCACTCTGTCACCCCAGTTCAGACATGGCTATATGCAAATCAGTCTGACCCTGTGCCTCATGGGAACAGTCCAGCCCGAACTGCCAAGCCATGCCTTCCCTGGACTGGAAACAAGCTTCCGAGGACCGGTATTCAAGATTTGGGCATTAGACAACACTTATCTTTCTAATTGGCTCTTTTTAATGTCCTCTGTAAATGGCTGCTTTTCATTTGTTAATATGGTCACTGGTCCCTCTTTTTTTTCTTTTGCAACCTCCCATGAGGACTGCCTCTCTTCCATGTGGTGTTACTCGTCCTGTTATTTATTACTGCCTAAGCACTCTTTTTGTCTTAGCTCTGCCGGGCTTGTACTTGTTTCCATTTAATAAACTAGTGCCAACGACCCAAATAGCCATTTCTTCATTCTGTGGCCCAGACACTGAACCTGAAAAGACAAAAAGCCGGGGGGGGGTGTAAATGTCACATATTACTGCTTACTGTGCGCCATTCCTCCGCCAAACCTCTTACATATCGCCTGTAACACTGTGATGGCCAGCGGCCAAGCTGCATAATTTCCTCTCGTGCCCAACCTCCAATTTGAAAGGAGTGTGTCCCATATCACTACCCGTCTACCCCTGAACGTTTCAGAAAAGGGGGTGGTGATGAACAGAGTGTCTGAATTAAGCAGACCACTCTTACCCCGTCCAAAGATCAGGGCTTGATCCATCACCGTTATTTATCTCACTGCACCATCCCAGCTCAGAACCTGGCTATATGCAAATCAGTCTGTCCCTGGCCCAGTGCATCATGGGAACAGGGCAGACTAAACTACCAAGCCAATTCTTCACCAGAAAGGAGACAAGCTACCGGGGACCGGTTTCTGGCATTTCAGCCTTCTTCGGCCCGGCTTGCTTGAATCCTGATGGTGCAGTGAGAAAGGGACTCATGTCTGAGTATACCCTGCCACACCTATAGTGGCCAAAAACGATTCAGAAAAGGGGGTGGTGATGAACAGAGTGTCTGAATTAAGCAGACCACTCTTACCCCGTCCAAAGATCAGGGCTTGATCCATCACCGTTATTTATCTCACTGCACCATCCCAGCTCAGAACCTGGCTATATGCAAATCAGTCTGTCCCTGGCCCAGTGCATCATGGGAACAGGGCAGACTAAACTACCAAGCCAATTCTTCACCAGAAAGGAGACAAGCTACCGGGGACCGGTTTCTGGCATTTCAGCCTTCTTCGGCCCGGCTTGCTTGAATCCTGATGGTGCAGTGAGAAAGGGACTCATGTCTGAGTATACCCTGCCACACCTATAGTGGCCAAAAACGATTCAGAAAAGGGGGTGGTGATGAACAGAGTGTCTGAATTAAGCAGACCACTCTTACCCCGTCCAAAGATCAGGGCTTGATCCATCACCGTTATTTATCTCACTGCACCATCCCAGCTCAGAACCTGGCTATATGCAAATCAGTCTGTCCCTGGCCCAGTGCATCATGGGAACAGGGCAGACTAAACTACCAAGCCAATTCTTCACCAGAAAGGAGACAAGCTACCGGGGACCGGTTTCTGGCATTTCAGCCTTCTTCGGCCCGGCTTGCTTGAATCCTGATGGTGCAGTGAGAAAGGGACTCATGTCTGAGTATACCCTGCCACACCTATAGTGGCCAAAAACGATTCAGAAAAGGGGGTGGTGATGAACAGAGTGTCTGAATTAAGCAGACCACTCTTACCCCGTCCAAAGATCAGGGCTTGATCCATCACCGTTATTTATCTCACTGCACCATCCCAGCTCAGAACCTGGCTATATGCAAATCAGTCTGTCCCTGGCCCAGTGCATCATGGGAACAGGGCAGACTAAACTACCAAGCCAATTCTTCACCAGAAAGGAGACAAGCTACCGGGGACCGGTTTCTGGCATTTCAGCCTTCTTCGGCCCGGCTTGCTTGAATCCTGATGGTGCAGTGAGAAAGGGACTCATGTCTGAGTATACCCTGCCACACCTATAGTGGCCAAAAACGATTCAGAAAAGGGGGTGGTGATGAACAGAGTGTCTGAATTAAGCAGACCACTCTTACCCCGTCCAAAGATCAGGGCTTGATCCATCACCGTTATTTATCTCACTGCACCATCCCAGCTCAGAACCTGGCTATATGCAAATCAGTCTGTCCCTGGCCCAGTGCATCATGGGAACAGGGCAGACTAAACTACCAAGCCAATTCTTCACCAGAAAGGAGACAAGCTACCGGGGACCGGTTTCTGGCATTTCAGCCTTCTTCGGCCCGGCTTGCTTGAATCCTGATGGTGCAGTGAGAAAGGGACTCATGTCTGAGTATACCCTGCCACACCTATAGTGGCCAAAAACGATTCAGAAAAGGGGGTGGTGATGAACAGAGTGTCTGAATTAAGCAGACCACTCTTACCCCGTCCAAAGATCAGGGCTTGATCCATCACCGTTATTTATCTCATTGCACCATCCCAGCTCAGAACCTGGCTATATGCAAATCAGTCTGTCCCTGGCCCAGTGCATCATGGGAACAGGGCAGACTAAACTACCAAGCCAATTCTTCACCAGAAAGGAGACAAGCTACCGGGGACCGGTTTCTGGCATTTCAGCCTTCTTCGGCCCGGCTTGCTTGAATCCTGATGGTGCAGTGAGAAAGGGACTCATGTCTGAGTATACCCTGCCACACCTATAGTGGCCAAAAACGATTCAGAAAAGGGGGTGGTGATGAACAGAGTGTCTGAATTAAGCAGACCACTCTTACCCCGTCCAAAGATCAGGGCTTGATCCATCACCGTTATTTATCTCATTGCACCATCCCAGCTCAGAACCTGGCTATATGCAAATCAGTCTGTCCCTGGCCCAGTGCATCATGGGAACAGGGCAGACTAAACTACCAAGCCAATTCTTCACCAGAAAGGAGACAAGCTACCGGGGACCGGTTTCTGGCATTTCAGCCTTCTTCGGCCCGGCTTGCTTGAATCCTGATGGTCCAGTGTAAGAATTGGCTTTTGTAGTTTGGTTTGCCCTGTTCCCATCATGCACTGGGACAGGAACAGACTAATTTGCATACAGCCAGGTTCTGAAACTGGGATGGTGCAGTGAGCTAAAAAACGGTGTTGGATCTAGCCCTGATCTCTTGACTGGGTGAGAGCTTTCTGCTTAATTCAGAGACTCTGTCCCTCACCACCCCTTGTTGTAAATATTTTTGTCCACCCTAAGCGTGGAAGGGTATTCTCAGATGTGAGACCCTTGCTCATTGCACCATCAGGATTCAAGCAAACCGGGCCGAAGACGGCTGTAATGCCAGAAACCGGTCCCCGGGAGCTTGTTTCCTTCCCAGTGTAAGAATTGGCTTTTGTAGTTTGGTTTGCCCTGTTCCCATCATGCACTGGGACAGGAACAGACTAATTTGCATACAGCCAGGTTCTGAAACTGGGATGGTGCAGTGAGCTAAAAAACGGTGTTGGATCTAGCCCTGATCTCTTGACTGGGTGAGAGCTTTCTGCTTAATTCAGAGACTCTGTCCCTCACCACCCCTTGTTGTAAATATTTTTGTCCACCCTAAGCGTGGAAGGGTATTCTCAGATGTGAGACCCTTGCTCATTGCACCATCAGGATTCAAGCAAACCGGGCCGAAGACGGCTGTAATGCCAGAAACCGGTCCCCGGGAGCTTGTTTCCTTCCCAGTGTAAGAATTGGCTTTTGTAGTTTGGTTTGCCCTGTTCCCATCATGCACTGGGACAGGAACAGACTAATTTGCATACAGCCAGGCTCTGAAACTGGGATGGTGCAGTGAGCTAAAAAACGGTGTTGGATCTAGCCCTGATCTCTTGACTGGGTGAGAGCTTTCTGCTTAATTCAGAGACTCTGTCCCTCACCACCCCTTGTTGTAAATATTTGTGTCCACCCTAAGCGTGGAAGGGTATTCTCAGATGTGAGACCCTTGCTCATTGCACCATCAGGATTCAAGCAAACCGGGCCGAAGACGGCTGTAATGCCAGAAACCGGTCCCCGGGAGCTTGTTTCCTTCCCAGTGTAAGAATTGGCTTTTGTAGTTTGGTTTGCCCTGTTCCCATCATGCACTGGGACAGGAACAGACTAATTTGCATACAGCCAGGTTCTGAAACTGGGATGGTGCAGTGAGCTAAAAAACGGTGTTGGATCTAGCCCTGATCTCTTGACTGGGTGAGAGCTTTCTGCTTAATTCAGAGACTCTGTCCCTCACCACCCCTTGTTGTAAATATTTTTGTCCACCCTAAGCGTGGAAGGGTATTCTCAGATGTGAGACCCTTGCTCATTGCACCATCAGGATTCAAGCAAACCGGGCCGAAGACGGCTGTAATGCCAGAAACCGGTCCCCGGGAGCTTGTTTCCTTCCCAGTGTAAGAATTGGCTTTTGTAGTTTGGTTTGCCCTGTTCCCATCATGCACTGGGACAGGAACAGACTAATTTGCATACAGCCAGGTTCTGAAACTGGGATGGTGCAGTGAGCTAAAAAACGGTGTTGGATCTAGCCCTGATCTCTTGACTGGGTGAGAGCTTTCTGCTTAATTCAGAGACTCTGTCCCTCACCACCCCTTGTTGTAAATACCCCTGAACGTGCCAAAGCTTTCCGCATCAATGTTGACAATTGAAATGCTATCACTCTGTTACCACCTGTATGCTTCAAGACCGCTTCCCCTGATAACTTTGAGAAACCTGACCATTGCAATGCCTACCGCAGGGGGCATGTGTCGGGGGCCTCTAATGCCTGTAACATGACCCATCTACCCTGTACCTCTGGTCTGTTTTGGAACGACTCCTCCATATTGGTAGCCAGCTGTTGTGCATGACTATGTCCTCCCAAATGATTCTCCCACTACATTTCCCCCCAGCAATTCCAACACTCGAAACACCCCGAAAAACTTCCACACCATCACAGTGGTAAAAAGTCATGTTTGTTCATCGTCTCTGCATACTTTCGGCAACACCGCTAGCAACCAGCGCAAAATCTGCCAAGACATTGGCTTCCGGAATTTGGCCACCGAGCCCAACCGTCCAGGATTCTTCATGCCAGGTCCTCTGCCGATGGGGCATAGCCCCATAACAGCTTACCCATAAATGCAATACCAGCTAATTTTCCGGCAATGGTGACCCTCGATAAGCCTCTGTCAAAGAGGTCTAAGATACATTGTATCTCGTCCTCGACCCGCATCCACCCTTCATCCCACCACTTTGCACCCAAACGCAAAAATTCTCTCCAGGCCAAAATGTCTGTCAATCTTGTGCATTCTGCAAGCGGCCCTACCACCAATTGTAACATCCGATGTTGCCTACGTACCATAGATGCTGAGGCATGGGTGTCGGGGTTCTGTGAGCGTCCTTGGTCAGCCCACAGAATCTCCCCACTGCGAACGAGACAATCTGCAATGTCATTGTACACACCAGGTACAAGCAAGGCTTTGTAAGCAATATCATAATGCAAGCATCCCAACACAAAGACTCAATTTTAGCACCTGCTCATCCCTGGCGGATTGGCGGTTTACAATTTCCACTACTGCCATGTTGTCCACCTGAAACCGCACTCTCTTGTGTGCCAACTCGTCCCCCCACAGTGTCACTGCGATCACTAAGGGAAAAAACTTCAAAAATACAATGCTCTGGCCGCCGCTACGCCAGTGTGCTGGCCATGGTTCGGCACACCTCCTCCTTTCCCAGAACAGCCCAAAACCCAGGCTACCCCAGCATCCCATTTGCACATCCCATTACCTCACAAAAAGAACTCCATTGAATGTTCGCAAAAACACACCCCACATCCTCAAGTCTTCTTTGACACCAGCTGAGAGCTGGATGGGATGGTGAGGTAGGTGTTTCCTTGAAAAAGTGCATCCCAACCTCCTGCAGAATGTCCTTCCTGCCTTCACTACTCTACTAGCGAAGTTAAGGTGTAACAAAGGACCTGCACTTCTTTGACTTTCACTTTCGTGTGAGACTGCATGTCCCACAGCAATGTTAGCATCTTGTGTTTCTTATCCTGTGGCAAGTGCGCCTCCATTTTGACGAAATCGATTTCAATTCCCAAAAATGACAGCTCCGTGTTAGGGCCCATTGTCTTTCTGGCACCAGCTGCACTACATGCCCCCCCATCTGCTCTTGAAAACTTTGCATCGCTTCCTGGCAGCACGCGGCGCTAAGGGGACCAGAATGGACCACAATGGAAAAATCATTCAAGTAGTGCTCACTAACTGGTGCCCTGTGCGCCAGGAAAAAAGCCACTGCAAAAATGTGATGAAACATTTGAACAGTGTGCACAAAATCGAGCAGCCCATCGCATCGGCAATGCTTTGTCCACGTGCCACTTTCCTTCAAAGTGGATTCCCAAGAGCTGAAAATCGTATGGGTGGACTAGAAGCAGCCGAAACGCAGATTTAATATTGCATTTTGCCATCAGTGCCCCTGCGCCTACCGTCAATGCCAGTGACATGGCCACATCAATGGATGAGTAAGACAATGTGGCTGCATCCTCTCCAATTGAATCATTGACCGATCCTCCTTCCGACCATGACAAATGCTGTATCAACCTAAATTGGCCCTCCTCTTTTTTTTGGGAACTACGCCAATTGGGGATATAATCAAATTCTCCATGGGCCAATCCTCAAAAGGCCCCGCCATCCTACCCTACTGCACCTTCTTGTCAAGCTTGTCCTGTACTGCTTGTGTATGTTCCGTGGCTGATCACAAAAGATCTGCCAATCTCCTAGTCCACGATCCTGTAAAACCCAATCAAAACCTCCCCTGAAACCCCTGCCTCAAGACCCTCGCTTCTTCTTGACACTTTAGTGTTGCAGCCAGAACTCCAATCTAACAACCCTAACCGGGGTATGAGCCCTTAAGCCCATGGCCTTCTGTGCTCTTACCTCCTTGAGAGCCCGCAAACTGCTGCTGGTGTCCTCCTGCGTTTCCTCCTGGCTGCTGCAAATGGCTTCCTCCCTGTTGGTACCCCCAAAGCAATTGACCAGTGCATGCCTTCCCCCACACTTTGAACATTTGTGGTGGAACTTACAATATTTGCGCGTGCACAACCCTTTATTGAAATCCCAGTAACCTCCTCCGGCTCCTGGCTGACTCCTTTCTGTTCCCCCACCCCTCCCCGGATGAGTCACCCCTGAAAGGGCCGGTACACTATTGGCAGACCACTGGCTGTGAACACTGTTTTTGCCGCCCCATCGTGTGCTGCCCCATTTAGTTTCAGAGTCCCATGCCAGGTGTGCCCTGAATTCTTCATCATACTGGGCCCACATGTATCCCCCTCCCATGATTTGCATCTTCCTGATGACGTCCATATATTTAAACAGTGGCACACAGCGCTCCGGATATTTCTCGCAATATACGCTTGCACAGATCAAGAATGCTGCCGTCCAGTTTTCAATTGTCAGTGGCACATTAGGCCGTTTTGCAAATTCAGGGGCATATTATCAAGCATGTGCGCTAAAATTATCGCCGCTTTATCGTCCGAAAACTGCTGATAAAGCGGTGATAATGGGCTTGATAATATGCTCTGTGGAATTCCAATCGAAGCCCATGTTAGATGTCTTCACATCTAACATGTGTTTCGATTGGAATTCCATAGAGCATATTATCAAGCCCATTATCGCCGCTTTATCGGCCGTTTTCGGCCGATAAAGCGGCGATAATTTTAGCGCACAGGCTTGATAATATGCCCCTCATATTCCTCCTCGGACCAAATCTCTCTATGCAATAGTTTAAGCATCTTTACGTATTCCCCTTTCCAAATACACTGTTTGGTGGCCAGCATGGGAAACAGCGTTTACAACCCAACTTTTACAACGAAGTACCTTTACGACGCAACCATTACAACGCAAGTCATTACAACGACTTGCGCTGGGGGGCGCTCTAGGGTAGGGAATAGTTTTAATTTACTATCCAACACCTTCCCTACTATCCACGGGGACTGAAGTTGGAATAGTAAATTATACTATTCACTATACAGCGCCCCCCAACGCAAGTCGTTGTAACGACTTGCGTTGTAAAAGTTGCATCGTAAAGGCATGCGTTGTAAAAGCATGCGTTGTAACGACGTACATCCGGCCAGCATAAGGTGTGTCCTGAATGGTTTAGTCACCCCATGTAAGGAAGTTTCTTAAATTTCAGTTCCATACTCTCTGAATCTTCTTTCTTGTCCCCTTTATTATTTCCTTCTCCTGTGTCCTCCGTGTTTGCACTACTCTCTCCATTTGTACCTTCAAGCACCTGGTCTCACTTGTGCCTGCTCCCATGTCCATGAAGTACTTCCCTTTCCGTAACCTACCCTCCCCTTCCTCTCGCAGCTCCTTGGCGCCTATCCCAATAGAGACCATGATAGATTTCCATTTGTGCCTTTGACCTTACCTGCCAAGAAGGGTGCCCGTAATGTTGCAATCCACCTCGCCAGTGGCCCCGTCCCTTCCGTTGCTCTTGCTGACCTCACTGCATGACACAACACCCTTGCTGGCCTCTCCCTGTAACAAACTAGGCAAAACATTAGAGTGCCCCCCACCCCATTCCTCTCGTCATCCTTCCTTAGCTCGCCTTCTTTGAGGCTCTCTTCATTAAAATCCAAAACTTTGTTGTTCTGAAAAACTCCAGCGGCCATTTGTGGCCTTTAAGCACCTCCACCGGTGGGGCCCTAATGGCCCCTCCACCCCTAACTCCCTTTTGGTTATCCGAGGGAGCAGACTGTACCCTTCAGGGCCTTTCCGGCACCCCTACGGACTGACCGTCTTTCACCTTTGTCCCAGAGATTATGTGGGACCCTCCAGGTGTAGGGGCCAGCAAGGCCGTTCTGGACCTATTTGTGCTGGTCGCAATGGGCTCCCCCGCCGGCATCGAGTGTGCCATTCTGGGCCCAGCCCTCTCTTCGCCTCGGCTCCAACGAGCCGTTCCCCGCTCTGCCGAGTCAACTGCACCACCACACTCAGCGCCTTGTACAACAAAAGGCTGCACTGGTGTGCTAGTTCCCAGCCACAACCCTACCTGCTCTGCCCTCCTCTTCCTCTCCTGCCCTTTAGAACCTTGTGTATGTCCCTCATCCCCCTCACTTCCATTATCTGCTCTTCTTCGTTATCCCCTCCTTCCTCTTCCTTGCTCGATTCTAGCATCGCTGCGATACACGCAGACGCTGGCCCCTGTACTGCGCATGCCTCCTCACCTGCCTGTTTCCTTGAAGCCCTCTTTCCTACCCCCTCGGTGTGGTATTCCATGACCTGATGTCATTTGGAATTACCATATGTCATTTGGAACCATCCTATGTTTTACAGAATGTTTTGCCTTGACTTGTACTGTATTGCTGTGGAGTTGAGGCTGTTAAGACCTATCTTCCTACCTGTGGTTGTTAAGCTGTTCCTCTGGAATAAATCTTCTTGGAACCTACATTCTGTGTATTGGATTTACTACACAATTGCTGGCGACGATTGGGGATCCAGATCTCAGAAGGAAACAGCGTTCACTTCTTTTTCTCCTGGATTGGTCAATTTTTTTTTTATCCTTTTCAACCTCTAAAAGAATCTACATCCTCATGGTGTGAGATACCTGCTTATTTGGAAACGTTTTGCCTTGACTTGTACTGTATTGCTGTGGAGTTGAGGCTGTTAAGACCTATCTTCCTACCTGTGGTTGTTAAGCTGTTCCTCTGGAATAAATCTTCTTGGAACCTACATTCTGTGTATTGGATTTACTACACTCGGGCCCCCTCTTCTGTCCTGGGACTCCTCTGTCCCTTTGTAGTGAGCCTCCCTTCACCATGTAAGCATCCAGCTCAGATACCCTGTCTCCCCCTCTCACCCCTTCACCCCATGACTGAAATATGTCTAATCCCTCCCATGCCTGGGAGCCCCATGCATGCTCCTGCACTTCAGGGACCTCATCTTCCGCCTCTTCCTGCCACTCCTGCCCTCTCTCCCCTACAACCAGGTTTTTAACAGAGCCCTGCCTCATCTCCTGGTCAGTCTCTACTACTTCTGATTCCCCTTCCCCTCCACCTGGAGCCCTCCCTCATTATTGCAGCTCCCCACCCCAGGCAGCCCACCCCATGCGGAGGCCAAACCCATCTCCACCCCTCTTGCTGCAAGCTTTCAAGCTCAGCGATCACCTCACACAAGGCCGCTTGCTGATCTCTGCTCCTCCCACCACATGCGCTACTACAGCCCCTTGCTGCAGCTGCAGCAGACTAGGCTCCAGGACCTGCCTGTCCTCTACACGTGGCCCCAGACAGACAGATCTCGCGCCCCGGGCCGCGATGTGTGCAACCCCTGACCAGCTGACATGCGTGGCCTCATCACACATTGGCAATGACCCCGCCACGCACCCAGCTTCGAAGTATTCCGTAGGAAGTGCTCCTGCTGCCGCCTGCTGTATGCCCTAAGGGGCCACTCTCCTTACATACAAGTGGCCCCTTTTACTTATCCTAGAGGCTTGACCCCTACAGGAGGCCTTCAATTTTCGCGGCGGGGAGCATGCCACAACCGCAGCATCAACACTCGCTGATGCGCCGGGCACACTGCTCCCACAGCCTCAGACATCGCCAAGTCAAGTTGCCTGCCTCCTTCAAGTGGCCCAATGCCTCGTGGACCCTTTCGTCCTCCATACTAATATAAGGCTCAAACTATTGCCTCGTCACCAATTACCCTGTGACAACACACCTGTGCCTACATCGATGAGCACTGAAAAATCTGCCCAAAATTCTGCTACCACTACTCCCTGCCACCAGGTCACCAAACCTAAAATGGTGGCAGGGAGCCCAATTACCCTAGTTATATAGCCCTTGGGCTATTTCGGGCTACATCGAAATAGCACAAAATGACAGTCCTCTGGACTGCCCCACCCTCCCAATCTACCCAGGTGGCAGGCCTCCCTCCTGTTGGCGGCCCCCAATCCTCTATCGGTCAAGGTGGTGTCTTCGACTCCTTCCTCCTTCTCCTCCTGCAGCCCAGAAGACAGCTTTTTGTAGTCTTTTTTCCATGTGTATGTCTTTTCCTTGTTCTTCATGTCTTTCTCTGTCTCTTCCTTCTCATAGTCTTTTTGCTCTTTTTAACACTTGGTTTATTTTCCTTTTTAGAGGTGCGGGTCATGATGAAAGGCATCGGGGAACCTCCAGCTAATCTTCAGGTAAGTCCTCATCACAAGATCCAGCAACTCTTACTCAACTTCCATTAAATGGTGAACATCTTTTTGGACCCAACTGGATGAGATGTTGGAGAAAATAAAAAAAGATACCAAGATTGCAAAGTCTATGGGTGTTGTGTAGTCTACCACCCCAAAGGGCAATTTTCACAGGTAACAGTCCGGGGCAGAGGCAAGAGCACACCCATCAGTCAACCTCAAACACACCACCACCAGCAGCAGGGTGTCTATGACTCCTAGCCAGGTAGGGTTACTCAAGAGGGAGTTACAGGGGCAACAAGGACAGCGGCAGAGGAGGCTCTGGAAAAGAAGCCCCAGCTTCAAACCACTGACTTTCCCCCGCTTCCTGATCATACATCACCCGTCAGAAGGAACCAAAGATATTTCCACTCTTGTTGGGAGAAAATCACCTCCGATCAATAGGCGCCTGCTGTAGCCCAGCTTCCAATTGTGCTCCACAAAATTTTACCCCGCACAACATACATGAGGAATCAGTCAACATCACTTTACTCTCTAGAGTAGGCCCAAGTGCTCCTACAAAAGGGCGTGTTCCAGCCAGTACCCCCACACCAACTAGAATGGGCGTTACTGCCTGTGTTTCCTTATTCCAGAGAACGACTGTACTCTTTGGTCCCTCTCGGATCTCAAATCACTCAGTCAGTACATCCTGTGTGAGCACTTCCACATGGCAACCTTGTAGAATGTCATCCTGTTGCTCCGACAACTGGACTTTATGATGCTGTTAGACCTCAAGGACGCCTTCTTCCAGATGCCCATAAACCCCGCTCATCACCAGTGCCTTTGGTGTGTGGAAAGAGGACAGCACTACCAATTTACTGTACTATATTTCAATGTAACTACTGCTCCAAGTGTCCCTATCATGCGTTTGGCTGCAGTGGCCACTCATCTACGCAGAGCGGGCATCCATGTTTTCCCAGATCTCAACAATTGGCTGATCAAGAGCAACAGAAGACAGCAATGTCTAGCATACACTCGGGTAGCTCTAACCCTGCTAGTCAGCATAGGATTTCTAGTAGATGTAAAGAAGTCCAACTTCTAACCTCAGCAGATTCAGCCCCACCCAGGCTCAAACTTATATGCTGTTCAGGGGAAAGCATATCACAAAAAAGCAAGGATAACTGAAATTAGTAGGGAGCCTTTTACTCATGAAACTGCTACTATCGGCCAAGGTCCTTTTGCCTTTTACTCATACGAAGTTCCTGATCCCTGTTCATTAGTGCCTATCAGTTAGTTTCGTTTCTATCACATGTTCTTTCGTCCATTCACTTACATTGAGAAAAAGTGTAAAAGTAGGTCTAGAATGTATGGGGTTTAGCATTACATTCTCCATCTGACTGAAGGTGTGGCTCTAGTGCCCTCCCTGGAAGGAAAACCTCATGGTTGTTTGATTATAACTGCCCATGTTTCCAACCCCCATTCTGATTTATTTTTCATCCCCACACCAAACTGTGAATCAATGCATTTTGTAGATGATTTATGTCTCAGTAATAATGAAGGTGAACTGGCAACAGGTTAGGCTGTATATTGTTGAAAGCTGCTGCTTGTTCAAAACTAAGCCGGGTTAGATTACCAAATGTATTGCAAACAGGTTATACAAGAACTGTGTTGTTCTTATGAATTAAGAATCTATATCAGATAGATTTAAATCCTGCAGAGTTCTTTAATCTGTGGGGCGCGCCCCCCTGGGGGGCGCACCACCATCTCAAGGGGGGCGCGCACTCCAATCTGATCTAACCTTTGTTTCCTGCGCCTCAAGTAGTTTTGGAGAACTCAGTATGGTTGGAGGGAGGGAGTGAGGGGAAATCGATGATGCACAAAGTGCCCATGCTTTTGTCAGGTTAACCCTCCCAGGGTTAATTTATAGAGTTGAAAGGCTTCAGCTGCAGTGAGAGGCAGGAAGTCTCCTCTGCTAAAACCGAAAGAAACGATTCCATATCACAGCAGAGGAGACTCCTTGCCTCCCACTGCAGCTGAAATGACTGTCTTGGTTTTCTTTCAGTTTAAGCAGAGACATACTGTCTCCCACTGCAGCTGAAGCATTTCAGCTCTATGAATTAACCCCCTCCTGGAAGGGTTACCTCTTCCCAGAAAGGAGACAGTTTCTTTTAAAATTGCACACGCGCAAAATGCCAGTCAGCCAGACAGCAATTTAAACAGCCTGCAAATTGCTTGTCTTGACACTAAATATGATTATAAATACAGAAGTGTGTATTAATTTGTAATATGACTTTTCAGGGTTTGTTCCCTTTTATTATCAGTAATGGATCAAACAGGCAGCTCCAAAACAAAATTAAAAGTTTTTTCTATTTATATTTGATGTTCAAAGTATGCATACAAGTGCTGAAAATACAGCTTTAGGTGACTGCTTATTTTTGTACCGGCTGGGACATCAAAATAATGAGCTGGCAACCCTCACTATAGGACTGGAAGTTTGCTGCAGGGTCAGCACATTATTTATTACCTTCAACATGGATCCATGATTAATGCCATAATACCCATTTGAAACCCTAAGCTGCCATCAATACATGCTGAGTTACTTCAAGTGTCTGGGATTGCACCTTGCATTCAGACAACTCGGTCCTCATTCTCTCCCTTCACTTTCACGCTCACCCTGCACTCAAACTGATCCCGGTGCATTCACCCGGTCACCCTGCACTCACAGTGATCCCTCTGCACTCACAATGCACTTGACTTGCGCTGTTCACCCTGCAGTCACAGGAGCACAGTATTCACCCTGTCCTCATGTGACACTTGCTCACCTGTCCCCCTCACAGGTCACTCTGCAATCTCACTCAAATAAGCCCCCCACTAACCATACATTCATCCGTCCCACTCTCCACTTACATCCACACCCAAATTCATATGGTCACCCCACTTACCCCGAAATCACTCCTCTTACCCTACTCTCACACTGTCGCATGGCTCACCGTGCACTCATATGGGCACTCCTGCCACCCACACAGCGCAGAGGTTTAATGTGACTGCTACAAAGAACGTGTACCATGCAGATCACTGAACTGAGTATGTGTAAGCAATGAGTAGCGCTATAAAAAATGAAATGTTTGCCAGAAAGGTTCAATAGAGAGATGAGGTGCATCGTTGGTGAGTGGTAGTGAGGGAATTTATGGAGAAGGAGAAAATGGGGTGGGGTGCCAAAAAGACTGTTGTATGGTGTGCGACAAGTGCTACGGCCAGCCCTGGCTGGGAGTGTTAGCCCCCACCCGAGGTTCGGGTCTACTTGCGCCCATGTACACAAGTATGGGCATGTCGTGCCCCATTAAGTATTTCGACCTAAATTACAAAAGGACATTACAAGCACTGCAATCCAGCCTTCCAGGGGAGCCCTTGATAGAGACAGCTGTGTTTTTGCCTGGAATAATTCTTAAACAGATTCTTGTAAATATTGTTTTGTATCATTTCTTTTTAATGTGATTGATGTGAGGGAGTCTATTACTATTTGCAGAGAAATATGTTTGTTTCATGCAACAACCGTAAAAAAGTTTCTTTTAGATCCAAGCGTGTCCTCACATATGAGAAATTGGAGGATATCCCAGATATTATTTGATGTAAAATTAGTGAGCTGCTGCTTTGTTACAAGAGTAAAAACACATCACTATCTCTGAATATTGGATGTAAACACTTTTAGAATTTCGACCATAGTGCCTGTGCACTGTTAGTAGCCTGGCTAAAGAGGGTATGGCAGAGCTGAACGTAAATCATTTAAACTCAAAGCTGCACTGAACAAGGGTCCCCAAAATAGTTTTGGCCCAGGGCACCCAAAATCCTTAACATGTCCCTGCCACCACAAAGTCTGCCGGACAACATTGCTCTGAAGTAAAATAGACGACATAATTCATTTATTATTAGTTCTATTTTTTTTTTAAACAAAAGCCCGGCGCGTCCAAAACCCCCACTGCTTCAGGCAAGCAACTTATCGTACCACTAAGGCATTCTCAATTATGTGTTTGTTTTGCTTCCTCTCTGTGGACTTTCAACGTTGTCTTCGGATCCAAAACTGGTTGGTGGGCAATTATCCCATTATAATGCTGCCTAAAACATTTGTTAATGATTTCTAAGGGAGATTTGTTTCCCGTGTACCATCTCTCAGCTAACGAATGCTCGAAAAATCATCTGACAACACTGTCTCCTTTACAGTCCATGTTTTATCTGAAAATGTCTGCAGAATATTCAGCTTTGAGAGAAACTGCTAACAAAACTCTCTTGCCTTTTAGCTCTTCCTATTTATGTGAGATTGGGTTCTCAGCACTTGCGGTATTAAAGACGAAGTACAGTTCAAGACTGTATGTGGAGCAGAACCTGAGGATGGCAGTGGCAAAAATCCATCCACAGATTGAACATCTCTGTGGCAAGAAACAGGCACACCAGTCACATTTATGTTGGTGGTGTTTTTATCAATCTATGTCATGTGTAAAACAAAGCATCCTAGTAAAAACAATTTGTGCATGTTTTATCTTGGGAAATGGCATTTTGAGCTGTGTAATAAGCCTCTGTCATTTCACCACACCCACTCACAAACCTGCAGTTTACCAAACACTCTTATTGTGCTGAACATTATTTGCTGGATATGGCCCAGGATATGCGCGTTGATTATGTAGTGAACCTGATTCCAGGAATTAGGTGGTGGGGGGCCCAACATCTAAAGAAATTCAGCTGGGGGGCTCAACCTACAAAAGTTTGAAGACCAGCAACTCTTACTCAACTCCCATTTAATGGTAAACATCTTTTTGGACCCAACTGGATGAGATGTTGGAGAAAATAAAAAAAGATACCAAGATTGCAAAGTCTATGGGTGTTGTGTAGTCTACCACCCCAAAGGGCAATTTTTACAGGTAACAGTCCGGGGGCAGAGGCAAGAGCACACCCATCAGTCAACCCCAAACACACCACCACCAGCAGCAGGGTTTCCATGACTCCTAGCTAGGTAGGGTTACTCAAGAGGGAGTTACAGGGGCAACAAGGACAGCGACAGAGGAGGCTCTGGAAAAGAAGCCCCAGCTTCAAACCACTGACTTGCCCACACTTCCTGATCATACATCACCTGTCAGGAGGAACCAAAGATATTTCCACTCTTGTTGGGAGAAAATCACCTCCAATCAATGGGTGCCTGCTGTAGCCCAGCTTCCAATTGTGCTCCACAAAATTTTACCCCGCATAACATACATGAGTGTTGTGTTTTACTTGCACTTTAAATATCACGAGCTGTCTCGTGTCTTATCACTGATGACACATGGAATCTCCATGTGTCATAGGAGATCAGTTGGAGCAGCGAGAGATTGAAGCAGCAGCTGTGCTGAGCTGCTGATAAGGTGTTGGCCTGTTAACCTTTTGACTTCAATAAATTAACTTTGGAAACTTATCGATTCCGGACTTATTCACGTAACAATTTTGGCGACAAGGATGGGATTGATGGTATTGATTTAATTCAAGAATATTTTATTGAACAAGTTGCTCTTAACATTCTTTTAATTGAGATTATATTATATTATCTTTATTTCTCAATTTTTTTGAATACCTATGATATGAGAATGATGCTCATTCACTAAGCTTACATCTCCTCTTAATGTTTTGTGTGAATTTCCATTTATGGTGTAATTATTTAACTATTTAGGATGTGTGCTGCACAAACATTTTCTCTTACTCCTCCACAGTCGTTTTTATCAACTATGGGAGATCCTCCTATCAAATGGCTTGAATGGAGGGAATGTTTTTTAAATTATATTGATGCGTTAGAAGATGGAGAGGAAGAGTTAAAACAAAAAAGGAAGAAAAAATTATTCTTCATTTCCTGGGTCCGCAAGGATTAAAAGTATATAATTCTATGAACAAAAATACACATCCTGATGATGATCCTAATGTATTTCTTCATGTCTTGGAAGATTTGGACAAGTATTATTCAACTTCTGTATGCATTGCCATTGATCGTCATACATTTTTTGGAAGAAAACAAGGGAAACAAGAATCTATTGAGGATTTTGAATCAGACTTTAAGAAATTAGCCTTGTCCTGCAGATTCGGACAACTAGAAGAAGAACTAATCCGTAATCAAATAATTATGTATGTCAACAATGAACATGTACAAGAACATCTTTGGGTACATGGTGAATCTGCATTATCTGATGTTGTTGCTTTAGTTAAAAGAGCTGAAATTAATAACAAATGTGCAAAAGCAATTGCAGAAGCTCCTAAAGAAGAAGAAAAATCTACAGTAAGCAAGGCCAATTCTAAATCTAAAGCTAAGTCTGTTACTATGCCTGTTTCTAAAGATAATACTGTTAAAGAGTTAAAATGCTTTAGGTGTGGAAGTAAAAGTCATTTAGCCAATTTTAAGAACTGCCCTGGGAGGAAACAAAAATGTCTTCAGTGCGGTCTTGTTGGTCACTTCACCAAAGCATGTCGACGGAATGTTATCAAGAAGAAAAAAGTTACTCTAGTTAGAGAGGATTATAATGATTCTGCCTCTGTTTTCTCAAATGATGACAATTCGAATAAGAACGTAGAATGTGTTCTGGGTATCACTGATGCTGTAAATACTCTTGATATCAATTCCAAATCTAAAACAGTATGTGCCATGACCATTGGAGGTGTGGAGACACTAATTGTTGCAGATTCGGGGTTTCCATACACAATTATTGAAAAGGCACTGTGGGAAAAAAAATGTGTTAAAGTGTTAGGACATACCCTAAATTCTCCCGACATATCTCCAGAAAGTTTCACTGGAGAGAAAATTGACCTAGTTGGTTATAGAGAACTCACTTTTGAATTTAAAGGCAGATCAGCAATTGGAAAATTTTACGTAGCTTTAGATGGTCCTCCAGTACTAGGATGGATTGACCAAAGAAAATTAGACATAATTCTTAATCCCAATGGAGTTGAATAAGTTATGGTTTTAAATTCCAGTAGGGATTATCATCTTGCATAAGAAAAATAATTTCCTGATGTATTTTCAAAAGAAGTTGGCTAGTTGAATGGTTACGTCCATAAAATAATTCTTAAAGAGGATGCTAAACCTATAGTTCATAAATCTCGGCACATCCCTTGGGCTGTTAGAAATGAAGTACACACAGAACTGAAACGCCTTTTTGATGATGGCATCATTGAGGAGGTAGAGGCTTCAAATTGGATTGCGCCCTTGGTCGTAGCCCGTAAGGCCGATGGCAAAGTTTGCCTCTGTATTGATTTGAGGTCTCTCAACGAGAATATTGTCGTTGAGATATTTCCTTTGCCAAAAATTAATGAGTTAATATCTCTCACTAAGGGTATGACAGTGTTTTCAGTTGTTGATTTGACATCAGCTTACCACCAAGCTGTTTTGCATGAAGACAGTAGGAGTTTAACATCATTTATGACTCCCCAAGGGTGTTTTACTTTCCTACACATGCCGTTTGGCCTTGCTTCAGCGGTTGCTGTTTTTCAGAAACTGATGCTCAAATTTTTCTATGATCTACCTGGGGTCCTATTTTTCCAAGATGATATTCTCATCATGGGAGAGAATAATTGTGTTCATGATAAGAGAGTTCATGGGGTGTTAAACATTTTAAAAGAAAGGAGACTCACTGCAGAGTTATCTAAATGCAAATTTGGTGTTAGTTCCTTAGATTACCTAGGACATGAGATATCAGCAGATGGGATTAACCCTAAAATGAATCTTGTAAAAGCCATTCGAGACGCACCTGCACCCACGAATAAAGATGAATTGAGGTCCTTTTTAGGATTAATAAAATTTTATAGTAAGTTTGTCAAAAACTTTTCTGAAAAAACATACAATATGCGTCAATTACTAAAACATAAGTCACCTTTCTTGTGGACAAATGAGTTGGAGAATGATTTTACTGAACTTAAAATTGAGCTGAGTGAGGCTAAGGAACTTGTAGGTTTTGATCCAGAGTTACCATGTATTATCACAACTGATGCAAGGCAAAAGGGGTTGGGGGCTGTATTAGCTCAGAAAGAGTTGAATGGGAAAGAAATGGCAGTTTCTTATGCGTCTAGGGCTCTTTCTCCAGCAGAGGAGAGATATTCAGTAATCGAAAGAGAACATTGGCTATTGTCTGGGGAGTGGAACATTTTAGGAGTTTTATATGGGGTTTGCAAGTGGAGATAAGGTGTGATCACAAACCATTAGTAAAAGTTCTTTCTCCAGAGGGATTATTAAATGCCACTCCAAAGACTGCCAGTATGTAAGTAAGATTACTAGATTATAAGTATACTCTTTCTTACATTCCCGATGTAAAAAATCAAGTAGCCGATTGTTTAAGTAGATTACCATTGCCTTTAATGTCTTCCACTGAAAATTGGGATGACTTGCAGGTGGCTGCTGTTGATTTGAAGAATGAGGATAATTTATCTGTGAGCCCGCAAGAATGGGAAAGGAGTGTTGAAAAGGATGAACCTTTTGGTCAAAGTTAAGGAATGTATTGTAGAAGGTTCGCCAAATAAAAATTAATTGAGTGAGGAGTTGAAACAATTCTGGGAGGTACGTGGTGAATTATCCCTTAAGGATTGCAATATTCTGCGTGGTGAAAAGATTGTTCCTCCAAAAGAATTGAGAGAAAAAAATATACAACTATGTCATGAAGGACATCTTGGTATAGTTAAGACAAAGAAGTGCTTAAGAGAACTATATTGGTGGCCACGGGTTGATGCAGAAGTTAAAAGAACAGTTAGAGCATGTTCTGCTTGTTTGAATTCTGATAAATCCCAGAAAATTAGCACACCTCCTCTTTATCCTATTCAATGCCCAGAAATGCCATGGGAAATTTTAGGTTTTGACATTACTGGACCTTATTCAAAGGATGATAGCAGCAAGTATATTTTGGTCGCTGTAGATTATTTTTCTAAGTGGCCTGAAATCAAAGTTGTAGATAACGCTGATTTTAGAATTTATGAATGATTTATTTCAAAGAGAAGGTTTACCTAAAATCATTACCACAGATAATGGGGCTCAATTCAAGTGTCACAGAATGAATGAGTATTTGAAACAGAATGGAATTACTCACAAGGTCACATCTATTTACCATCCAAGCGGATATGGAGAGGTTGGGAGATTTAACCGTGTTATTAAAGACTCCATTCAGTTAGCCAATCTGAGAGGACAAGATTGGATTATTGGAATCAAAAAAGTGGTTTAGATGTATCGCATCACACCTTCTATCACAGGGTTTAGTCCTTTTACTATCATGACAGGACGAGTACCATTTACTAAAGATAACCAATGCTGGATGAAACATTCTAAATTGTTGGAATGGTCTCCGGCACAAGTAAAGGAAAACATTATGTTACATCAGATCAAATATAAGAGACATTATGACTCTAAACATAATACTAAGGAAGTTGTCTTAGAAGTTTGTGATGTTGTGAAAGTTAAGTTGCCTTTCAAAGTAAAGAAGGATCCGAGTAAGTTTTCAATACCCTTAAAGGTAATTGAAATTCTGCCAGATTGTCTGATGGTAAAGTGTGGCATGCAGGAAGAATTGTAAAATGCAACCAAAATTTGGAGAGCAAGATTGATGCTTGCGATAATCAAACTTCTAGGAGTTTCCATTGGCTTGATCAAGAACAGGTACAAGATGTGTTTCCTTCCAATCTTGGAAGTGATGATTTGTTTGATTCAACAAATATAGATTATCATGATTAAGGTTCCTCTTCAAATGATATTCATGTGAGCAGCTTTGGGAGAGCTATTAAACCCCCTGTTTATTTAAATGATTATTTTACAAAAAAATAATTTTTAATATGTTTGAAGGAGGTGGTGTGCTGTTTTAACTCAAAGACCTCTTTTCAAAAGCAATTTTTAGATTATCAAAATGTCTAGTCAAAGCAATTTTTAGATTATCAAAATGTTTAGCCTTTTATTTACATTTATTTAGGAAGAATGTTTTTAACTATATACTAGTGTTAGATTAATTTGTTATTTATTCACTCTCAGCCGGATCTGGTACAGGCCATTACTCCTGGTTATCAGATAGCGCGGGCAGATCGGTCTCAGGGTAGAGGCGGTGGCCTTGCAATTATTTATAAAGAGAGCTATCTATGCTGCTGCCTGACGGAGGAGATTGAGGATTGCGAGAGCCTTCCTTTTGTGATTGAGTTTTCCCCTAACACCAGTTTTACGGGTATTCTCATTTATCGCCCTCCTGGAACCATTGGACAATTTAATACCTCTCTTTTGTCGGTGGTTTCTCAATTGGTTACTTCCCCCTCAAATTTTACTTTACTTGGAGATTTTAATGTTCATTTGGATAAACTGTCAGAACCCACGGCACTAGAGCTGATGTCAGGTTTGGCTGCCATTCAATTAGAGCAACTAGTCCCCTCTTCAACGCACGAAAAAGGTCATCCCCTAGACCCGATCTTTAGTAATACTAATCAACTTAGAGTGGGCACTATTAGCTGCCTACCGTGGTCGGATCACTTTTTGATAGCCTTTACTTGGACCACAACTAAACTGCCTTCGTCTGCTTTTACATCTCGGAAAGTTCGCAACTGGCCCAAACTCTCTGTAGATAATTGGACAAAGACTCTTAGCACCGCCAGACCTGTGCTCTCCCATGACCCAATGGTAAATAACAACAAATACAATGAATGGATTACCACCTCTCTAGATGTGGTTCTCCCCTCATTCCTATCTGGGTCTAAGAGGCAGAGTAAATCAGCACCGTGGTACACAGAGGAACTCAGGGACAAAAAGCGCTCCTGTAAGAGATTGGAGAGGAAGTGGCGCATGACCTACAATCTTACTGATAAGACTACTTACAGGGACGCTATCAAGAATTACAAACTTGCAATAAAAACCTCACAGGCATCCTACTATAATGACAAAATAACAATGGCTAGATCTAAGCCAAAAGAAATATACCGGATAGTGAATTCCTTGATAAAACCCCTCCCGCTCACTGTAGATAATAGCAATTCCCTGTCAAGATGCAATGAGCTGGTTGACTTTTGTTTTCAAAAAATAAACAACATTTATCTCTCCTTCCCAGATCCAGCCACTGAATTATCTACTCAACGTTCTGACTTAGATTCGGACACAGTAATTCTCCCTCACAATAAACTAGATTCCTTCCCACTGTTGAATTTGGAAATACTGGAGTCTCTAGCACAGCAAATAAAATCTGGCTCACTGTGTGATCCTGCTCCCCCGGGCTCGCTGGGGTTGGCTAGTGAAACCATTCTCCCCACTATCATGGAGTTGTTGAACTCCTCCATGTTGAGTGGGATGGTTCCTATGGCATGGAAGCATGCAATGGTACGGGCCTTACTCAAAAAACCTGCCCTTGACCCAGCCAACCCCAGTAATTACCGCCCAATCTCTCTGCTCCCATGGGTATCTAAGATCCTGGAGAAGCACATTAATACCACCTTGATGAAATTCCTCGAGGGAAATCATCTCCTCGATGCTTCCCAGATGGGCTTTTGCCCAAAACATAGGACAGAGACTGCGCTACTGGCTGTGACTGAGGAGGCGAGACGGATCTTGGATCGGGGGGATCAGTGGCAGTGATCCTCCTCGATCTGAGTGCCGCTTTTGATACGGTTCATCATAAAATTCTGTTGAACCGCCTCGCCGACCTAGGAGTGTCTGGAGAAGCCCTGGTCTGGTTCAAGTCTTTTCTATCTGACAGAACCTTCCAGGTCTTCGATGGCACATCCGTCTCAGCAAGCAGGCCTTTGGGGTGTGGAGTTCCTCAGGGCTCATCATTGAGCCCTACGCTCTTCAATGCATATATGAGGCCGCTGGCCGGGATTGTTCGTCCGCATGGTATTAACATCATTACCTATGCGGACGACACCCAGCTGGTGGTCTCCCTTGTGCAGAAGAGTGGCCTCCAATCACCGTCTAACCTAGCAGTGTGTTTGGAGGTGGTGAGGAGCTGGATGATGAGCTCATGTTTGAAGCTCAACGACGACAAGACCGAGCTCATGCTTTTGGGCCCGGCGGCCCCTTCCACTTTGGAGCTGCTATGGCCCGCGAGCATGGGGACAGTCCCTGCCCCGAGAGACAACATCAAAAGCCTGGGGGTATGGCTAGATAAGTCACTGAGCTTCAACACACAGGCCACCAAGGTGGCGGCCACCTGCTTTGGCCTCCTTAGGGTGATCAAAAAAATCCTTCCCCTTCTTCCATTTGAGGCCAAGCAGATAATCATACAGGGCCTTGTCCAATCCCGTTTGGGCTTTAACAACGCCCTGTATCTTGGAACACCGGATTACACCCTAAAAAAGCTTCAGCTCGCTCAAAATTGTGCTGCTTGTGCGTTACTTGGAGTCCCACGAACAACATCTATAAAAGCGGGGTTAAGAACGTTGCACTAGCTGCCTTTCAAGGACAGAGTAAAGTTCAAATCTCTCTGTATCGCCCATCAGGCTTTTTGGAAAATGGGAAATGGGACCAGAAATCAACCACTCTTTGATTTCTCCTTATCTTCCCAATAAGGCGCTTCGTTCCTCAACTGCATTTCTGGCTAAGACTCCTAGAATCTTTAGAATCTCATATAATGTATCAGGATTATGGAACACCCTTCCCTTGCACATGAGAAGCAATTCCAACTTAACCAGTTTTCGGAAGCAACTTAAAACTTTTTTGTTTCAATAACCAGAATCCTTGTTTATTCGTCTGAGGGCAATCCTGTTTAGTCACAGCGCCTGGACGCCTGAGAGCAACTGAAACGCTTTACAAATTTTATTTTCATTTCATTTCATTTCATTAATATGGTATTGTATTTGTAAGAGCATTAATTGTCAGAAGGAGGGAGTATTGTATTTGTATGAGCATTAATTGTCAAAGGAGCGAGATGTGTTGTGTTTTACGTGCACTTTAAATGTCACGAGCTGTCTTGTCCATGTGTCATCGGAGATCAGTTGGAGCAGCGAGAGATGGAAGCAACAGCTGTGCCGAGCTGCTGATAAGGTGTTGGCCTGTTAACCTTTTGACTTCAATAAATCAACTTTGGAAACGTATCGATTCCGGACTTATTCACTTAACAATGAGGACTCAGTCAACATCACCTTACTCTCTAGAGTAGGCCCAAGTGCTCCTACGAAAGGGCGTGTTCTAGCCAGTACCCCCACACCAACTAGAATGGGTGTTACTGCCTGTGTTTCCTTATTCCAGAGAACGACTGTACTCTTTGGTCCCTCTCGGATCTCAAATCACTCAGTCAGTACATCCTGTCTGAGCACTTCCACATGGCAACCTTGTAGAATGTCATCCTGTTGCTCCGACAACTGGACTTTATGATGCTGTTAGACCTCAAGGACGCCTTCTTCCAGATGCCCATAAACCCAGCTCATCACCAGTGCCTTTGGTGTGTGGAAAGAGGACAGCACTACCAATTTACTGTACTATATTTCAATGTCACTACTGCTTCAAGTGTCCCTATCATGCGTTTGGCTGCAGTGGCCACTCATTTACGCAGAGCGGGCATCCATGTTTTCCCAGATCTCAACAATTGGCTGATCAAGAGCAACAGAAGACAGCAATGTCTAGCATACACTCAGGTAGCTCTAACCCTGCTAGTCAGCATAGGATTTCTAGTAGATGTAAAGAAGTCCCACTTCTAACCTCAGCAGATTCAGGCCCACCCAGGCTCAAACTTATATGCTGTTCCAGGGAAAGCATATCACAACAAAGCAAGGACACTGAAATTAGTAGGCAGCCTTTTACTCATGAAACTGCTACTATCGGCCAAGATCCTTTTGCCTTTTACTCACACGAAGTGCCTGATCCCTGTTTATTAGTGCCTATCAATTAGTTTCGTTTCTATCACATGTTCTTTCGTCCATTCACTTACATTGAGAAAAAGTGTAAAAGTAGGTCTAGAATGTATGGGGTTTAGCATTACATTCTCCATCTGACTGAAGGTGTGGCTCTAGTGCCCTCCCTGGAAGGAGAACCTCATGGTTGTTTGATTATAACTGCCCATGTTTCCAACCCCCATTCTGATTTATTTTTCATCCCCACACCAAACTGTGAATCAATGCATTTTGTAGATGATTTATGTCTCAGTAATAATGAAGGTGAACTGGCAACAGGTTAGGCTGTATATTGTTGAAAGCTGCTGCTTGTTCAAAACTAAGCCGGGTTAGATTACCAAATTCATTGTAAACAGGTTATACAAGAACTGTGTTGTTCTTATGAATTAAGAATCTATATCAGATAGATTTAAATCCTGCAGAGTTCTTTAATCTGTGGGGCGCGCCCCCCTGGGGGGCGCACCACCATCTCAGTGGGGGCGCGCACTCCAATCTGATCTAACCTTTGTTTCCTGCGCCTCAAGTAGTTTTGGAGAACTCAGTATGGTTGGAGGGGGGGAGTGAGGGGAAATCGATAATGCACAAAGTGCCCATGCTTTTGTCAGGTTAACCCTCCCAGGGTTAATTTATAGAGTTGAAAGGCTTCAGCTGCAGTGAGAGGCAGGAAGTCTCCTCTGCTAAAACCGAAAGAAACGATTCCATATCACAGCAGAGGAGACTCCTTGCTTCCCACTGCAGCTGAAATGACTGTCTTGGTTTTCTTTCAGTTTAAGCAGAGACATACTGGGGCAGATTTATGTTAACTGGCGCATCCCCAGGGATGCGCCAGTTAACATGCGCCACAGTGCGCCACAGCTCCGCCAGCCATGGTGCGCCGCATTTATAATGTGGCGCACCATGGGGCAAAAACGGCACAGATGCGTGACGCATCTGTGCCGGAAATGTGGCGCATTGCTGGAGTTGCGTTGCAAGCGCGACGCAGCTCCAGCAACGCTCGGGGGTGCCCCATTTTAACAATTCTGCGTCAAAACCTACGCCTGCTTCAAGCAGGCGCAGGCTTTTGACGCAGCATTGGCTTAAAAGTGACTGAGTGAAATCTCATAGATTTCACTCAGCCACTTTTGCGAGGCGCACCTGCCCCGGAACGCCCACCCTGCGCCGGAACGCCCACAAGCGCGCAGGGCCTTACAACGTGACGCATCCGCCTAGATGCGTCACGTTGTAAATCGTTCGTAGGGATGCGCCACGTTTACGCCGCCTTGCGTGACGCAACAGCGGCGTAAACGTGGAGCAAGGGCCTCATAAATCTGCCCCACTGTCTCCCACTGCAGCTGAAGCATTTCAGCTCTATGAATTAACCCCCTCCTGGAAGGGTTACCTCTTCCCAGAAAGGAGACAGTTTCTTTTAAAATTGCACACGCGCAAAATGCCAGTCAGCCAGACAGCAATTTAAACAGCCTGCAAATTGCTTGTCTTGACACTAAATATGATTATAAATACAGAAGTGTGTATTAATTTGTAATATGACTTTTCAGGCTTTGTTCCCTTTTATTATCAGTAATGGATCAAAAAGGCAGCTCCAAAACAAAATTAAAAGTTTTTTCTATTTATATTTGATGTTCAAAGTATGCATACAAGTGCTGAAAATACAGCTTTAGGTGACTGCTTATTTTTGTACCGGCTGGGACATCAAAATAATGAGCTGGCAACCCTCACTATAGGACTGGAAGTTTGCTGCAGGGTCAGCACATTATTTATTACCTTCAACATGGATCCATGATTAATGCCATAATACCCATTTGAAACCCTAAGCTGCCATCAATACATGCTGAGTTACTTCAAGTGTCTGGGATTGCACCTTGCATTCAGACAACTCGGTCCTCATTCTCTCCCTTCACTTTCACGCTCACCCTGCACTCAAACTGATCCCGGTGCATTCACCCGGTCACCCTGCACTCACAGTGATCCCTCTGCACTCACAATGCACTTGACTTGCGCTGTTCACCCTGCAGTCACAGGAGCACAGTATTCACCCTGTCCTCATGTGACACTTGCTCACCTGTCCCCCTCACAGGTCACTCTGCAATCTCACTCAAATAAGCCCCCCACTAACCATACATTCATCCGTCCCACTCTCCACTTACATCCACACCCAAATTCATATGGTCACCTCACTTACCCCGAAATCACTCCTCTTACCCTACTCTCACACTGTCGCATGGCTCACCGTGCACTCATATGGGCACTCCTGCCACCCACACAGCGCAGAGGTTTAATGTGACTGCTACAAAGAACGTGTACCATGCAGATCACTGAACTGAGTGTGTGTAAGCAATGAGTAGCGCTATAAAAAATGAAATGTTTGCCAGAAAGGTTCAATAGAGAGATGAGGTGCATCGTTGGTGAGTGGTAGTGAGGGAATTTATGGAGAAGGAGAAAATGGGGTGGGGTGCCAAAAAGACTGTTGTATGGTGTGCGACAAGTGCTACGGCCAGCCGTGGCTGGGAGTGTTAGCCCCCACCCGAGGTTCGGGACTAGTTGCGCCCATGTACACAAGTATGGGCATGTCGTGCCCCATCAAGTATTTCGACCTAAATTACAAAAGGACATTACAAGCACTGCAATCCAGCCTTCCAGGGGAGCCCTTGATAGAGACAGCTGTGTTTTTGCCTGGAATAATTCTTAAACAGATTCTTGTAAATATTGTTTTGTATCATTTCTTTTTAATGTGATTGATGTGAGGGAGTCTATTACTATTTGCAGAGAAATATGTTTGTTTCACGCAACAACCGTAAAAAAGTTTCTTTTAGATCCAAGCGTGTCCTCACATATGAGAAATTGGAGGATATCCCAGATATTATTTGATGTAAAATTAGTGAGCTGCTGCTTTGTTACAAGAGTAAAAACACATCACTATCTCTGAATATTGGATGTAAACACTTTTAGAATTTCGACCATAGTGCCTGTGCACTGTTAGTAGCCTGGCTAAAGAGGGTATGGCAGAGCTGAACGTAAATCATTTAAACTCAAAGCTGCACTGAACAAGGGTCCCCAAAATAGTTTTGGCCCAGGGCACCCAAAATCCTTAACATGTCCCTGCCACCACAAAGTCTGCCGGACAACATTGCTCTGAAGTAAAATAGACAACATAATTCATTTATTATTAGTTCTATTTTTTTTTTAAACAAACGCCGGGCGCGTCCAAAACCACCACTGCTTCAGGCAAGCAACTTATCGTACCACTAAGGCATTCTCAATTATTTGTTTGTTTTGCTTCCTCTCTGTGGACTTTCAACGTTGTCTTCGGATCCAAAACTGGTTGGAGGGCAATTATCCCATTATAATGCTGCCTAAAACATTTGTTAATGATTTCTAGGGGAGATTTGTTTCCCGTGTACCATCTCTCAGCTAACGAATGCTCGAAAAATCATCTGACAACACTGTCTCCTTTACAGTCCATGTTTTATCTGAAAATGTCAGCAGAATATTCAGCTTTGAGAGAAACTGCTAACAAAACTCTCTTGCCTTTTAGCTCTTCCTATTTATGTGAGATTGGGTTCTCAGCACTTGCGGTATTAAAGACGAAGTACAGTTCAAGACTGTATGTGGAGCAGAACCTAAGGATGGCAGTGGCAAAAATCCATCCACAGATTGAACATCTCTGTGGCAAGAAACAGGCACACCAGTCACATTTATGTTGGTGGTGTTTTTATCAATCTATGTCATGTGTAAAACAAAGCATCCTAGTAAAAACAATTTGTGCATGTTTTATCTTGGGAAATGACATTTTGATCTGTGTAATAAGCCTCTGTCATTTCACCACACCCACTCACAAACCTGCAGTTTACCAAACACTCTTATTGTGCTGAACATTATTTGATGGATATGGCCCAGGATATGCGAGTCGATTATGTAGTGTACCTGATTCCAGGAATTAGGTGGTGGGGGGCCCAACATCTAAAGAAATTCAGCTGGGGGGCTCAACCTACAAAAGTTTGAAGACCAGCAACTCTTACTCAACTCCCATACAATGGTAAACATCTTTTTGGACCCAACTGGATGAGGTGTTGGAGAAAATAAAAAAAGATACCAAGATTGTAAAGTCTATGGGTGTTGTGTAGTCTACCACCCCAAAGGGCAATTTTTACAGGTAACAGTCCGGGGGCAGAGGCAAGAGCACACCCATCAGTCAACCCCAAACACACCACCACCAGCAGCAGGGTTTCCATGACTCCTAGCTAGGTAGGGTTACTCAAGAGGGAGTTACAGGGGCAACAAGGACAGCGGCAGAGGAGGCTCTGGAAAAGAAGCCCCAGCTTCAAACCACTGACTTGCCCACACTTCCTGATCATACATCACCTGTCAGGAGGAACCAAAGATATTTCCACTCTTGTTGGGAGACAATCACCTCCGATCAATGGGTGCCTGCCTTAGCCCAGCTTCCAATTGTGCTCCACACAATTTTACCCCGCATAACATACATGAGTGTTGTGTTTTACTTGCACTTTAAATGTCACGAGCTGTGTCGTGTCTTATCACTGATGACACATGGAATCTCCATGTGTCATAGGAGATCAGTTGGAGCAGCGAGAGATTGAAGCAGCAGCTGTGCCGAGCTGCTGATAAGGTGTTGGCCTGTTAACCTTTTGACTTCATTAAATTAACTTTGGAAACTTATCGATTCCGGACTTATTCACTTAACAATTTTGACGACAAGGATGGGATTGATGGTATTGATTTAATTCAAGAATATTTTAATGAACAAGTTGCTCTTAACACTCTTTTAATTGAGATTATGTTATATTATCTTTATTTCTCAATTTTTTTGAATACCTATGATATGAGAATGATGCTCATTTACTAGGCTTACATCTCCTCTTAATGTTTTGTGTGAATTTCCATTCATGGTGTAATTATTTAACTATTTAGGATGTGTGCTGCACAAACATTTTCTCTTACTCCTCCACAGTCGTTCTTATTAACTAAGGGAGATCCTCCTATCAAATGGCTTGAATGGAGGGAATATTTTTTTTAATTATATTGATGCGTTAGAAGATGGAGAGGAAGAGTTAACACAAAAAAGGAAGGAAAAAATTATTCTTCACTCCCTAGATCCACAAGGATTAAAAGTATATAATTCTATCAACAAAAAGACACATCCTGATGATGATCCTTATGTATTTCTTCATGTCTTGGAAGATTTGGACAAGTATTATTCAACTTCCGTATGCATTGCCATTGATCGTCATAAATTTTTTGGAAGAAAACAAGGGAAACAAGAATCTATTGAGGATTTTGAATCAGACTTTAAGAAATCAGCCTTGTCCTGCAGATTCGGACAACTAGAAGAAGAACTAATCCGTTATCAAATAATTATGTATGTCAACAATGAACATGTACAAGAACGTCTTTGGGTACATGGTGAATCTGCATTATCTGATGTTGTTGCTTTAGTTAAAAAAGCTGAAATTACTAACAAATGTGCAAAAGCAATTGCAGAAGCTCCTAAAGAAGGAGAAAAATCTACAGTAAGCAAGGTCAATTCTAAATCTAAAGCTAAGTCTGTTACTATGCCTGTTTCTAAAGATAACACTGTTAAA
The DNA here is from genome assembly GCF_964263255.1 of Lissotriton vulgaris. Lineage (NCBI taxonomy): Eukaryota > Metazoa > Chordata > Amphibia > Caudata > Salamandridae > Lissotriton > Lissotriton vulgaris. Next base: position 353,608,745 of record NC_141687.1, read on the forward strand.
GAATTAAAATGCTTTAGGTGTGGAAGTAAAAGTCATTTAGCCAATTTTAAGAACTGCCCTGGTAGGAAACAAAAATGTCTTCAGTGCGGTCTTGTTGGTCACTTCACCAAAGCATGTCGACGGAATGTTATCAAGAAGAAAAAAGTTACTCTAGTTAGAGAGGATTATAATGATTCTTTCTGTTTCCTCAAATGATGACAATTCGAATAAGAACGTAGAATGTGTTCTGGGTATCACTGATGCTGTAAATACTCTTGATATCAATTCCAAATCTAAACCAGTATGTGCCATGACCATTGGAGGTGTGGAGACACTAATTGTTGCAGATTCGGGGTTTCCATACACAATTATTGAAAAGGCACTGTGGGAAAAAAATGTTGTTAAAGTGTTAGTACCTACCCTAAATTCTCCCGACATATCTCCAGAAAGTTTCACTGGAGAGAAAATTGACCTAGTTGGTTATAGAGAACTCACTTTTGAATTTAAAGGCAGATCAGCAATTGGAAAATTGTACGTAGCTTTAGATGGCCCTCCAGTACTAGGATGGATTGACCAAAGAAAATTAGACATAATTCTTAATCCCAATGGAGTTGAATAAGTTATGGTTTTAAATTCCAGTAGGGATTATCATCTTGAATTAGAAAAAGAATTTCCTGATATATTTTCAAAAAAAGTTGGCAAGTTGAATGGTTACGTCCATAAAATAATTCTTAAAGAGGATTCTAAACCTATAGTTCATAAATCTCGGCACATCCCTTGGGCTGTTAGAGATGAAGTACACACAGAACTGAAACACCTTTTGGATGATGGCATCATTGAGGAGGTAGAGGCTTCAAATTGGATTGCGCCCTTGGTCGTAGCCCGTAAGGCCGATGGCAAAGTTTGCCTCTGTATTGATTTGAGGTCTCTCAACGAGAAAATTGTCGTTGAGAGATTTCCTTTGCCAAAAATTCATGAGTTAATATCTCTCACTAAGGGTATGACAGTGTTTTCAGTTGTTGATTTGACATCAGCTTACCACCAAGTTGTTTTGCATGAAGACAGTAGGAGTTTAACATCATTTATGACTCCCCAAGGGTGTTTCAGTTTCCTGCGCATGCCGTCTGGCCTTGCGTCAGCAGCTGCTGTTTTTCAGAAACTGATACTCAAATTTTTCCATGATCTACCTGGGGTCCTATTTTTCCAAGATGATATTCTCATCATGGGAGAGAATAATTGTGTTCATGATAAGAGAGTTCATGGAGTGTTAAACATTTTAAAAGAAAGGGGACTCACTGCAGAGTTATCTAAATGCAAATTTGGTGTTAGTTCCTTAGATTACCTAGGACATGAGATATCAGCTGATGGGATTAACCCTAAAATGAATCTTGTAAAAGCCATTAGAGACGCGCCTGCACCCACGAATAAAGATGAATTGAGGTCCTTTTTAAGATTAATAGAATTTTTTAGTAAGTTTGTCAAAAGCTTTTCTGAAAAAACATACAATATGCGTCAATTACTAACAAATAAGTCCCCTTTCTTGTGGACAAATGAGTTGGAGAATGATTTTACTAAACTTAAAATTGAGCTGAGTGAGGCTAAGGAGCTTGTAGGTTTTGATCCAGAGTTACCATGTATTATCACAACTGATGCAAGTCAAAAGGGGTTGGGGGCTGTATTAGCTCAGAAAGAGTTGAATGGGAAAGAAATGGCAGTTTCTTAGGCGTCTAGGGCTCTTTCTCCAGCAGAGGAGAGATATTCAGTAATCGAAAGAGAAACGTTGGCTATTGTCTGGGGATTGGAACATTTTAGGAGTTTTATATTGGGTTTGCAAGTGGAGATAAGGTGTGATCACAAACCCTTAGTAAAAGTTCTTTCTTTAGAGGGATTATTAAATGCCACTCCAAAGACTGCCAGTATGTAAGTAAGATTACTAGATTATAAGTATACTCTTTCTTACATTCCCGATGTAAAAAAATCAAGTAGCCGATTGTTTAAGTAGATTACCATTGCCTTTAATGTCTTCCACTGAAAATTGGGATGACTTGCAGGTGGCTGCTGTTGATTTGAAGAATGAACAGAAGGTTCGCCAAATAAAAATTCATTGAGAGAGGAGTTGAAACAATTCTGGGAGGAACATGGTGAATTATCCCTTAAGGATTGCAATATTCTGCGTGGTGAAAAGATTGTTCCTCCAAAAGAATTGAGAGAAAAACTAATCAACTATGTCATGAAGGACATCTTGGTATAGTTAAGACAAAGAAGTGCTTAAGAGAACTATATTGGTGGCCCGGGGTTGATGCAGAAGTTAAAAGAACAGTTAGAGCATGTTCTGCTTGTTTGAATTCTGATAAATCCCAGAAAATTAGCACACCTCCTCTTTGTCCTATTCAATGCCCAGAAATGCCATGGGAAATTTTAGGTTTTGACATTACTGGACCTAATTCAAAGGATGATAGCAGCAAGTATATTTTGGTCGCTGTAGATTATTTTTCTAAGTGGCCTGAAATCAACATTGTAGATAACGCTGATTCAGAATCTGTTTTAGAATTTATGGATGATTTATTTCAAAGAGAAGGTTTACCTAAAATCATTACCACAGATAATGGGGCTCAATTCAAGTGTCACAGAATGAATGAGTATTTGAAACAGAATGGAATTACTCACAAGGTCACATCTATTTACCATCCAAGCGGAAATGGAGAGGTTGAGAGATTTAACCGTGTTATTAAAGACTCCAATCAGTTAGCCAATCTGAGAGGACAAGATTGGATTATTGGAATCAAAAAAGTGGTTTGGATGTATCGCATCACACCTTGTATCACAGGGTTTAGTCCTTTTACTATCATGACAGGACGAGTACCATTTACTAAAGATAACCAATGCTGGATGAAACATTCTAAATTGTTGGAATGGTCTCCGGCACAAGTAAAGGAAAACATTATGTTCCATCAGATCAAATATAAGAGACATTATGACTCTAAACATAATACTAAGGAAGTTGTCTTAGAAGTTGGTGATGTTGTGAAAGTTAAGTTGCTTTTCAAAGTAAATAAGGATCCCAGTAAGTTTTCAATACCCTTAAAGGTAATTGAGATTTTCAAAAATTCTGCCAGATTGTCTGATGGTAAAGTGTGGCATGCAGGAAGAATTGTAAAATGCAAGCAAAATTTGGAGAGCAAGATTGATGCTTGCGATAATCAAACTTCTAGGAGTTTCCATTGGCTTGATCAAGAACAGGTACAAGATGTGTTTCCTTCCAATCTTGGAAGTGATGATTTGTTTGATTCAACAAATATAGATTATCATGATTAAGGTTCGTCTTCAAAGGATATTCCTGTGAGCAGCTTTGGGAGAGCTATTAAACCCCCTGTTTATTTAAATGATTATTTTACAAAAAAATAATTTTTAATATGTTTGAAGGAGGTGGTGTGCTGTTTTAACTCAAAGACATCTTTTCAAAAGCGATTTTTAGATTATCAAAATGTCTAGTCAAAGCAATTTTTAGATTATCAAAATGTTTAGCCTTTTATTTACATTTATTTAGGAAAAATGTTTTTAACTGTATACTAGTGTTAGATTAACTTGTTATTTATTCACTTAATACGGTATTGTATTTGTAAGAGCATTAATTGTCAGAAGGAGGGAGTATTCTATTTGTATGAGCATTAATTGTCAAATGAGGGAGATGTGTTGTGTTTTACGTGCACTTTAAATGTCACGAGCTGTCTTGTGTCTTATCACTGATGACACATGGAATCTCCATGTGTCATCGGAGATCAGTTGGAGCAGCGAGAGATTGAAGCAGCAGCTGTGCCGAGCTGCTGATAAGGTGTTGGCCTGTTAACCTTTTGACTTCAATAAATCAACTTTGGAAACTTATCGATTCCGGACTTATTCACTTAACAATGAGGACTCAGTCAACATCACCTTACTCTCGAGAGTAGGCCCAAGTGCTCCTACAAAGGGGCGTGTTCTAGCCAGTACCCCCACACCAACTAGAATGGGCGTTACTCCTGTGTTTCCTTATTCCAGAGAACGACTGTACTCTTTGGTCCCTCTCGGATCTCAAATCACTCAGTCAGTACATCCTGTCTGAGCACTTCCACATGACAACCTTGTAGAATGTCATCCTGTTGCTCCGACAACTGGACTTTATGATGCTGTTAGACCTCAAGGACGCCTTCTTCCAGATGCCCATAAACCCCGCTCATCACCAGTGCCTTTGGTGTGTGGAAAGAGGACAGCACTACCAATTTACTGTACTATATTTCAATGTCACTACTGCTCCAAGTGTCCCTATCATGTGTTTGGCTGCAGTGGCCACTCATCTACGCAGAGCGGGCATCCATGTTTTCCCAGATCTCAACAATTGGCTGATCAAGAGCAACAGAAGACAGCAATGTCTAGCATACACTCAGATAGCTCTAACCCTGCCAGTCAGCATAGGATTTCTAGTAGATGTAAAGAAGTCCCACTTCTAACCTCAGCAGATTCAGCCCCACCCAGGCTCAAACTTATATGCTGTTCAGGGGAAAGCATATCACAACAAAGCAAGGATAACAGAAATTAGTAGGCAGTCTTTTACTCATGAAACTGCTACTATCTGCCAAGGTCCTTTTGCCTTTTACTCACACGAAGTTCCTGGTCCCTGCTCATTAGTGCCTATCAATTAGTTTCGTTTCTATCACATGTTCTTTCGTCCATTCACTTACATTGAGAAAAAGTGTAAAAGCAGTACTAGAATGTATGGGGTTTAGCATTACATTCTCCATCTGACTGAAGGTGTGGCTCTAGTGCCCTCCCTAGAAGGAGAACCTCATGGTTGTTTGATTATAACTGCCCATGTTTCCAACCCCCATACTGATTTATTTTTCATCCCCACACCAAACTGTGAATCAATGCACTTTGTAGATGATGTATGTCTCAGTAATAATGAAGGTGAACTGGTAACAGGCTAGGCTGTATATTATGTATATCAAATTATTGAAAGTGGCTGCTTGTTCAAAGCTAAGCCGGGTTAGATTACCAAATTTATTGCAAACAGAAGAACTGTGTTGTTCTTATGAATTAAGAATCTATATCAGATAGATTTAATGCATAACATGCACAAAGAAACGTGTTAGATTTGCAAGGCTTGCATTTTTAATTGAATTCCACAATTTCTTTAACTGTATCTCTAACTATATTTGTAGGTTCTAATGTCTTGGAGACAACTATTTAGTGGACTATTACATAAATTAATGGAAAAATGACACCGGAGCAAATTAAGCTGCACTTCGATGAATGAGTTACTCTATTATTGTTGATTGAGTTACCCCACCTTTCAGAGAGCCCCTGTTTAATTATTACACTTTGAGCCCAGATTCGGCAGAATGATTCGGGCATTCCCAGTTTTCTCTCTACATATCAGTAGAGATGGCAAGTTACATGCCACTGCAACCCAAGAGTATGCTCCCGTCTTTTCTTCTATGACGCAAATCACTACCACTCCTGTGTGACCTCTCAGTCCCAAAATTCTGGAAAAGGGATCAAGACCACCCTGCTGCTCCCCCTCCGTCATACATCTTCAGATCGATTTGATCAAGATGCTAAGGTGTGCTTGATACTCTTCTGTACTCACAATAGTATGCATGTTTTTGGTTTGGGTGGAAGCTTAACCCAATGCAACAGCAGATGTAATTACAGAGCAAAGGGCTTTCTTAGTGACTTCATCCCCGGTTTCAGAACCCTGAGTCGCTTATCAAGTGACCGAACACTTCTTTTTATCTGTAATGCAGGAGATTTACAAAGCTTTAGGAATTGATCAATACTTCCACTGTACCTATCATCTTGAATCAGCAGGCAAGGTGGAGTGAAAAAATAGTACCCATAAGACAAATATAACCAAGATATGTGCTGGGAAGTAACTGAAATGCCCTGACGCCCTGCCCTGGTCTTTACGGAATAATGATGCAGTCTTACAATATTGCAGAAAGTTAATACCATGTCTTTACAGTTTCTGTTCTCAGGTTCAAGCCACCTTAACTGAGATTCCAACAGAAGTCGACCATTTTCTCGAACCATATGACTGGATGTTTATCAAGGTTCTTCAGAGGAAGAGCTCTCTGCAACCTAGCTGGGGTGGCCCATATCGAGTCTTGATCATCACCAACACAGTTGTTAAGTTATCTGGTAATGCTGATCCAACTGCTTATTATTTCCTGCTTCCAGACCTGCACCAAGTCCCAGCCTCGAGCCCTTTGCTGGAGCCGCTCCTGTTGCTGCCTTGCCACCTGCCATTCGGTCGGATCCCCAGTGCCTACCCTTCTTGTCTGCATTTCCACTGCAGTGCAATTTTTCACCCATCACCCTCTCATTGCAACCTGCATCCAGGGTAAGCAGCAGGCTCTGGTATACTCAATCCCTCTGTGGTGCTTGCTCACTATCTTTGCAGCTGTCATCAGTCTTTTGTTCTTGGTGGAACCACCATTACATTAGAACTGGAGTTATCTAGAAACCTAACTGTGCTGAACCTGTCCTTGAGCAGAGCTGCTACTCTCTGTATGCAAAAGCCTTCTGCATACTTCTACTTGTCATTTATTTATTTACGATATTTCTAGAGTGCTGACACTCATACTCAGTGGGATATCATGGCGCTAGATTGCTTCAGGTCCCAAAATTACAGCACTTGCCTTTTGCATAGAATAACCTGATAAATAGTGCCAAACTATTAATCTTTCGTCCTGGTAATTTTGTAATCACTTGCTTGTAGATATAGGGAAAAAGGAAAAACGTCGGAGTGCCCCTCAGCAAAAAGAAAATTTGCCTTTACCTGTTCTATCATCAATCAATCAATCAATCAATCAATCAGGGATTTATAGATTACTACTCACCCGTGAGAGTCTCAAGGTGCTGGGGGGTGAGGGGCTTCGGGCAGCTCCGGTCATCCAAAGAGCCAGGTCTTGAAGCTCTTCCTGAATGCTAGCAGTGTGGGGCTTCTTCTGATGCTGAGGGGGAGTTCGTTCCACTTTGTGGCCGCAATGTAGGAGAAGGATCTGCCTCCCATTCTGGTTCTGCGGATGCGGGGGATTTCGGCCGAGGCTAGGTCAGTGGAGCAGAGGTTTCTCTTGGGGGCATAGGAGGAGATTCTTTCATTGAGGTATTGGTGTCCGGTGTTGAGGAGGGCTCTGTAGGCATGTGTGAGCAGCTTGAAGGTCACTCTTTATTCAACGGGGAGCCAGTGGAGGTCTCATAGGTTCTGGGTGATGTTGTATTGTTGTGGGATGCTGAGAACGAGTCTGGCTGCGGAGGTCTGGAGTTTGTGGAGTAGAGATTTGTTGTCTCCGGCATAGAGGGCGTTCCTGTAGTCCAGCCTGCCGGTGATGAGTGCGTGCGTGACGGTCATCCTGGATTTGGGGCCGGTCCATTTCAGCATTATGCAGAGGGTGTTGAAGCATGTGGAGGATACAGCGTTCATCTGTCGTTTCATGGTGAGGGAGGAGTTGGGTATTATGCCGAGGTTGAGGGCATGGTCCGTAGGGGTGGGAGGGTTGCCAAGGGCCACCAGGTATCGTGCAGAGGGTGTGGCTCCGAGGATGAGGGCTTCCGTTTTCTCCAAGTTGAGCTTCAGGCAGCTGCTGCTCATACAGGTTGTGACTTCTTTCATTCCTTCCTGGAAGTTGTGTCTGGTGATGTCGGTTTCCTTAGTGAGGGAGACAAGACAATGAGCTGGGTGTCATTGGCGTAGGATACTATGCTGCGTCCGTGTTTTCTGATGGTGGTTGCTGGCGGCCATGTAGATGTTGAAGAGTATGGGGCTGAGGGAGGATCCTTGGGGAACTCCGCATCTGATCTCTGTGGGGTTGGAAAGGAAGAGCAGGAGTCTGATTCTTTTTGTTCGGCCGGCAAGGAAGGAGCGGATCCAGTCTAGGGCAGTTCCCTGCATGCCGGGGTGGTGGATTCTGGCGGCTAGTGTGCGGTGGGTGCCTGTGTCAAAAGCCGCTGAGAGGTCTAGTAGAATGAGGGCTGCAGTGTGGCCTTGGTCGAGGAGTGTGCGGATGTCGTCTGTGGTGCCCCATGCGCGCCGAAGGTGCGCCAAAGGTAAGCCCATCTACGCCCGTCCGCGCCCGGACCGCGCCCAGCGCCAGACCCCCTGGTCCTCGCAAACCCCACTCCTCCCGCACTACGTATGATGCCGCTACCCTCTTTGCCCTTAACCCCGGCCGCACACCACAATGCTGCGAAGCGGCCCCAGGACACACCCATGGTCCATAAGCCTGCCACTCCTGCAAGTTCGCCTGCACCATGACCCACACCAAATCTACTACCTCCAAACACAGCTCCAACTCCAACCACCTGAAGTGCATCCTGCTGAACACCCGCTCGGTCCACTGGCACGCCACTGAACTCTGGGACCTACTCGACACTGAATCGCCGGACGTCGCCTTCCTTACAGAAACCTGGATGAACGCCTCATCAGCACCCGACATCGCCATAGCCATCCCGGATGCTTACAAGATCATCCGAAAAAACCGCACCAACTAAACAGGAGGAGGCATTGCCATCGTCCATAAGAATACCATCAGAATCACGACCAGCTCCAACGATAACCTTGCGACCACCGAACACCTTCACTTCCAGATCCACACGACCCCAGGACCACACTTAGAGGCACCCTCATCTACAGACCACCGGGAACCCGCACACAATTCAACGAAGACATCACCGACTTCATCAGCCCACATACCCTCACCTCCCAGAACTACATTCTACTGGGAGACCTCAACTTCCACCTGGAAAAGAAAAACGACAGCAACACCACCACCCTTCTGGACAACCTAGCCAATCTCGGACTCAAACAACTTGTTGACACCCCCACCCACCTTGCCGGACACACGCTCGACCCTATCTTCACCTCCAGCAAACACATCTCCTTCGATCACACCACAGTTCTCCATTGGACGGACCATAACTGCGTTCACTTCAGCTACAAAAAGACCACGACCCGCAACCCCGAACAACCTATTCCTCGAAGAAACTGGAACAAAATCACCACCGACCAACTCTTCACATCGCTTAACCAAAACCCTCCTACCATATCAGCGGACCCAAACCAAGCTGCCACCGAACTCACACAATGGATCACCCACAGCGCTGACGAATTAGCACCCATGAAAAACCACCAGATCAAACAAGGTAGCAAACAGGCCCCCTGGTTCAACGATGACCTTAAGAAATCCAAGAAGTTATGTCGTACCCTCGAGAAAACCTGGAGAAAAAACCCAACCACTGACAACCAGACCTCCTTCAAGGACGCCACCCGCAAACACCATCAATTGATCCGATCCACCAAGAAATCTGCATTCAAGGATCGACTCGACAACAACGCCCACAACAGCAAGGAACTATTCAACATCGTCAAAGAATTCACCAACCCCACCGCCGGCACCAACAACATCACTCCCTCTCAAGACCTCTGCGACTCTTTATCCTCTTTCTTCCACAACAAAATCGCCGACACACATAACAGCTTTGAAAACCAGTCCGAAGAACAGTCCACTCCACCCACCTCCGAACCAAAACAGAACTCTCACAACCTTTGCGCCTGGAACCCAATCACTACTGAAGACACCATCCGCCTGATGAACTCCATCCACTCAGGATCGCCAACCGACCCATGTCCCCACCACATTTTCAACAAAGCAGACTCCATCATCGCACCCCATCTCCGCGATGTCATCAACTGTTCCTTCAACTCCGCTACCTTCCCAGAAAGCTGGAAACACGCCGAACTCAGCACCCTTCTGAAGAAACCCACAGCAGACCCCTCTGAACTTAAGAACTACCGCCCCATCTCACTCCTCCCATTCCCTGCCAAAGTCATTGAGAAAGCCGTCAATAGTCAGCTCGCCACCTTCCTTGAATCCAACAATTCCCTCGACACCTCACAGTCCGGCTTCCGAGCCAAACACAGCACCGAAACTGCCCTCATCGCAGCTACAGACGACATCCGAACGCTACTGGACAACAGAGAAACAGTTGCCCTCATCCTACTTGACCTCTCAGCCGCCTTCGACACAGTCTGTCATAGCACCCTCATACAACGCCTCAGCAACGTCGGAATACAAGGAAAAGCTTTGGACTGGATCATCTCATTCCTCGCCGGGAGAACCCAGAGAGTCCGCCTCCCCCCATTCAAATCAGAGGCCACCAAAGTCATCTGCGGAGTACCACAAGGATCATCACTCAGTCCCACCCTCTTCAATGTTTACATGAGTCCCCTCGCATCCATCGCGCAACAACACAACCTCAACATCATCTCCTACGCAGACGACATCCAGCTGATCCTCTCCCTCACCAAAGACCCTAACACCGCCAAAGCCAATCTACACGAAGGAATGAAAGAAGTAGCCGAATGGATGAAGAACAGCCGTTTAAAACTAAACTCAGACAAAACAGAAGTACTCATCCTAGGATCATCCCCCTCTGCCTGGGACGACTCATGGTGGCCTCCGGCCCTGGGTACAGCACCCATACCTACAGACCACGCACGTAACCTGGGCTTCATCCTAGACTCCTCCCTCTCGATGACCAGACAAGTCAACGCCGTCTCATACTCATGCTTTAACGTCCTTCGCATGCTCAAAAAAATCTTCCATTGGATCCCCACCGAAACAAGAAAGACTGTCACCCACGCACTGGTCACTAGCCGACTGGACTATGGAAACACCCTCTACGCCGGAACCACAGCCAAACTACAGAAAAAACTCCAACGCATCCAAAACACCTCAGCCAGACTCATACTGGACATTCCCCGTCATGCTCACATTTCCGGTCACCTGAAGGATCTCCACTGGCTCCCCGTCAACAAGAGAATAACGTTCCGTCTCCTCACCCACACACACAAGGCCCTCTACGACCTAGGACCCGAATGCCTCAACACACGACTGTCCTTCTACACACCCACCCGCCAACTACGATCATCCAATCAAGCCCTCGTCGCAATTCCGCGCATCCACAGATCCACCATGGGAGGAAGATCCTTCTCCTACTTAGCGGCCAAAACCTGGAACTCTCTCCCCACTCACCTCCGACTTACACAGAACCACCTCTCCTTCAGAAAGCAACTAAAAACCTGGCTTTTCGATAAGTAACGCACCCACCCTCCCTCAAGCGACTTGAGACCCTCTGGGTGAGTAGTGCGCTATACAAATTCCTGAACTTGAACTTGAACTTGGTGGCTAGGAGGGCGATCTGGGTGCAGTGGTTGCTGCTCGGGCCGGATTGAGAAAAGTTGAGGATGTTGTTAGTTTCTATGAAGTTTGTTAGCTGGATGTTGACGATCTTCTCGGTGACTTTAGCTGCGAATGGGATAAGGGAGATGGGCTTTAGTTCTTGAGATCCGTTGGGTCTGCAGAAGGCTTCTTGAGGAGGGGTTTGACTCCTGTGCTTTCCTAGTCATCAGGGAACGTGCCTGTTTCGAGGGCGCAGTTGATTCTGCCGAAGTTCTGGTGTGAGGGCAGAGGCGGCCCTTTGGAAGATGTGCAGTGGGCAGAGGTCAGTGGGAGCTCCGGAGTGAATGCTCCTGATGGTGTTTGCGTTGTCTTCTGTGGTGACAGGGGTCCAGGCAAGAGTGGTCGGCAGGGTGGAGTTGCTGGTGGAAGGTGTTGGGTCGATGCCTTGGTTCAGTTTGTTAAAGTTGTCGTAGAGTATGACAGGGGTCCAGGCAAGGATGGTCGGCAGGGTGGAGTTGCTGGTGGAAGGTTTTGGGTCGATGCCTTGGTTCAGTTTGTTAAAGTTGTCGTAGAGTGTCAAGAAGAAGGATCCAAGTTTGTTGCAGAGGTCCTGGGAGGGAGGGAAATCAGAGGTTTTGCCGAGCGGTCTGGTGAATTCTTGTATGATGTTGAAGAGTTCCTTGGAGTTGCGGGAGTTGGAGAGGATTCTGTCCTGGATGAAGTTCCTCTTCATAGATGTGATGAGTTAGTGGTGTGCTCGAGTGGCGGTCCTGTAGGCAGTGCGTGCTTCTGGGGTTTTGCTGTACCTCCACTCTTTCTCGAGTCGTCGGCACGAGTGCTTGGATTCTTGAAGGTCCGTGGTAAACCAGGTGACTTTTGTGGTGTGTTGTTTGTTGGCGTTCTGGAGGGATGCGATCCATTTCTTATAGGCATGATACATTTTGGGCAGTTGGACACAGTTCTCTGGCGGCAGAGTTGGCGTCAGTTGTGGTGGGGTGGAGGAGTGGGGCTGACGTGATCGGTGATCTTGCGCCAGATTCTGCGCAGGGAATGTGGCGTTGCTTGAGTGTGGTGGGTTTCGAGAAAGAGAAGTGAACGCAGTGGTGGTACGTCCATAGGGGTTGAGTGGTGTGACAACCCTCTTGGTTGTTACAGACCCTTCTCATTATTTTTTTCCTTTTAGAACCAGGGTTGGTTTATAAGGAGCACAAAGCAGGCAACTGGAGTGTCTTTGTGAGTCAGAGGAAGTGTGACATTGTTTTAGAGTCTGTACGTTCTAAATTACTTGTCTATGAGTGCTATCTTCTCACTGGTATACAATGACGACATCAAGGACACGCTAATTTCATCTGCATAAAGAAAGCCTATCACTGGCTGCCTAAGAAGAAGGCTGAGGTCTCTACACTGATATGTTGTCCCTGCCATCAGACATTCTGCTGTTAACTCTCTCCAAAGGTAGCGGGGCATCGCGAGATTTCCATAACAAACAGATTCTTCTCCATTCTGTTTATTCACTGGTGTAGGGAACGCCATTCCAGAGACCCGATGTAATGCTTAGATAGTGCTGGAAGATGGAGCTAGCACCACTGCCTTGGTCTTATACCTCTTAGTGGCCAAAAAAGAGGTCTGTGCGATAGTAAGCTCTGATTACTGTACAGACTTCTCCAACATTCTCTTGGCATACACAAACAAATAAAATCAAGGATAGTGCCTAAAAATTACATGAAGTCCAAGGTGGCTTTGATTTCAACTTAAGTGGCAGCTGGTCTTGGATCTCAGGGATATTCAGGGAACTGCGGAATGAAGGTACTAGAATCACGATTGCAGTTCTTTAGGTGATAATAAGTTTATATGTGCAACATCCAACATGCATGCAGTAATAAAGTCATTGCCCCTGCTTATCCCCTTAGTATATTTGAGGAGCTTAAAGACTGTGATAATGAAGAAATTAAGACTGAAATAATACACTTGTTTGCTATTGAACTGTTGTAGAATTTCGCCTCGCTGCAAAAAAGGGCATGCTTGAGAAAGTGACTTCTTACATTTATTTATTTATAAGGTTTTAGATAGTGCGAACGTGACCCACAAGGGTAACAGAGCGCTTTACAGAATATAGTTATAAAGTCATACGAAATGAGGTAGTATACACTCATTTGTTATTCATCATTACTTACAAAAGAGGTAAATAGTATAAGATAATATAGGTGACCTGTAGACAATACATAAGGATCCCAGAGGGCGACAGATCATTATAATATATACAGTTATTGAGCTACAGGTCAGTATTGAGAGAATAAACAAACATATAATGTTCTCTTTCAATCCACAAGAGGTAGCCTGTGATATGAGGATCGTATCAGTGACTCGATGTCAGCCTAGAGTCAAGACTTAGGACGTGAATTTGTTCATTAGGAGTACTTTTACCTCTTTTTTGAAGGTGGTAAAGGAAGAGATTCCCCGAACCACTGGAGGTAAGGAGTTCCAAATCTTTGGAGTGATCCCAGAATTACATGATTAGTAAGAAAATTCAACTGCCCATGTGTACCTTAACGTGTGCATTCACTTACAATGGGGCAAAGTGTATAAATGTAGCAACAAAATTTACAGAATTTAGCAAAACATGCTCCAACTGATCAAGGATGAAGCTCTGTTCTGTTGAAATGGCAATTGCCTTGGTTATTTTGATGCTTGCTGGTGAAGGGGTTTCTTGTGTAAAGTCTTATATCCCTTCTCTACATAGTTGTAACTCCTCTGGACAGGGACATTTGTTTATTACCTTGCTTCTCTTAGTACGTACAGAATGGATAAGAGTTGCAGCCATGATTGATTCAGGGGCCACAGGCATCTTCATGGACATGGGGGAAGCCAGGAGCAGAGGCATTCCTTTGGTGCCCAAGGACAGCCCGGAGGACATTTACGCGGTAGATGGAAGAAAATTGGGCACAGGACCCATAGGATTCAATTCTGATGTTATACTAGTCCAAAGCGGGGACTCTCACTGTGAAAAATTAACATTCAACATAAATTAACATTCAACATAATCCAAGCCCCCCAGTATGGAATCATCCTGGGGTACCGTGGTTGATCCAACACAATCCTGATATAGATTGGAAAAACAGAACCGTGCTGATGAATTCACCCTATTGTATGGAACATTGCCAGGGCAAGCCAGCAAGACCCGCAGCAGTATTAGCCTCATGTTTATCCATAGCAACAGCGGCGGAAAAATATGTCCAACTGCCCAAAATGTATCATGCCTATAAGGAAGCATTTAATGACGTTCAGGCGGAAGAACTACCACCACACAGACAATATGATTGTCAAATAAATTTTGTTCCTGGAGAGGTAGTGCCGAGTGGGAGGATCTACGCCTTGACTGAACATGAGAATCTCCATCTCTGGCAGTATTTCAATAAATACTTGGCAGGGGGGTTCATCTGTCCATCAAAATCTCCAGCGGCTTCGCCACTTTACTTCATACCTAAAGCTAATGGCGAGTTACGCGCCTGTATAGACTTCAGGGCTTTGAACGCTATCACGGTGAAGAATAGATACCCTTTACCCTTGAACCCGGTGTTGCTAGAACAAGTAAAGAAAGCTAAGATCTGCACCAAATTGGACCTCAAGGGCGCCTACCATCTCGTACAGATGAGGGATGGTGATGAATGGAAGACGGCATTTAAGACCCGCTACGGACTATACAAATACTTGGTGATGCCGTTCGGTTTATGCAACGCCCCGGCGGCATTCCAATACTTTCCAAATGATGTATTACGTGAGGTTCTGGACCACTATGTGGTGGTATATAACGACGATATCCTCATTTATTCGGTAAATGAATACACGCACATCGAACATGTGAAAAATGTACTCCAGATCCTACAAAAGCACCACCTGTTCTGCAAACTGACCAAGTGTGAATTTCATGTCAGTACGGTGGAGTTCCTTGGGGTCATGCTCACTCCAAATGGACAGGTTATGGCTGAAAGAAAAAAATTGCTGCGGTCAAGAAATGGCCTGTTCCACTGAATGTCCGGGATGTGCAATGTTACATTGGATTTGCAAACTTTTACCCTCGCTTCATCAATCAGTTTTCCATATTGGTAGCCCCCATAACACAACTACTGAGAAAAACACGGAAATTTGAGTGGACCAAGGAGGCTCAAGACACCTTCAGAGCCCTAAAACTTCATTTGTCACTGCTCCTGTGTTGTCACATCCTGAGCCAGAAAAACCTTATATCGTGGAGGCAGATGCTTCTGATGTGGCAATAGGGGCGTATTATCCCAGAGACACTCATCCACGGGACAACTGCATCCTGTGGCATTCATGTCAAAGAAGTTGAACGATGCAGAGAGGAATTATAATATTTCAGAAAAAGAGCTGTTGGCCATAAGAATGCATTTATGGAATGGAGGCACTTTCTGATGGGTGCGCAGGATGTGGTTTCAGTATATACAGACCACAGAAACTTACAGTTCATGAATGCTGCTTGACATCTCACACCTCGTCAGCTTTGATGGATGTTATTCTTCTCCGAATATAACTTTATCATAATCTACAGGCCAGGATCAGAGAACAGAAAGGCAGATGCACTCACTAGACAATAATCTTCCAAGGAAATGGATACAGATCAGGAACATTCCAACATTAACACCACAAAAGTACTGTGTGTGATACAAACGGATGTGTTCCTTAGGGACGTTCTGAAGGGAGTGAAAACTAGTACATGGAGGACATGGCCAACATACCATAAGGAATGGCAAGTAAGGAATGGTTTCCAATGAATCAAGGCCGTTTGTTGATACCTACAGATAAACTTAGGAAACAAGTATTCCTTTGGTGTCATGAATCACCCAGTGCGGGACATCATGGGGTGAAAAAGACTTTAGACCTAATTAACAGACAGTTTTGGTGGCCATCTATCAGAGTAGATGTAAGGAGGGGGATCCAGAGTTGCGAAACATGTGCCAGGATGAAATCTAACCATTAACGCCCTCAGGGGCTCTTCCAACTCCTGCAATACCATGGGAAAACATATCTTTGGATTTCATCGTGGGGTTACCAGTAGATAAAGGATGCACTGTCATCATGGTCATGGTGGACTACTTGACGAAGATGGGGCACTTTGTGGCTAGCAAGACTATCCCTACTGCAGGTCAATTAACTCACCTGTTGATGAAACATGTGGTTCGTTGCATGGACTGCCTAGAATCATTGTGTCCGACAGGGGTTCTCAGTTCACAGCTCAGTTTTGGAAGGTATAGTGCTCTTCGCTCCATATAACCATGGCTCTGTCCACAAGTTACCATCCACAAACGGATGGGCAAACAGAATGCCTCAACCAGACTCTCAAGCAGTACTTGTGTTGCTATGTGGACAAATGCACTGAAGAGTGTGTGGAATACCTACGGAAAGCAGAGATCGCCTACAACAATGCCACACATAGCTCCACGCAAGTTTCCCTGTTCTATTGTACCTATGGACAACATCCAAGGTTCCTTCCATTTCTCCATCCAACTGAAGAAATCTATTTACCCGAAGTGTCTCATATCCGAGATACTCTGGTCAATACGCAACGCCACCTGAAGGCCACTAAAGACAAATACAAGGCAGACAAACTCAGAAGACCTGGTCCATTATATCAAGAAGGAGATAAGGTATGGCTGTCTACCCGCAGCATACGATTCAAGAAACACAGCGTGTTTAGTCCTCAGTATATTGGCCCATATAAGATTAAGAAATGTATCAGTCCGGTGGCAATGAAGTTGTTGATGCCATCTCATCTCCGTATTCACCCTGTCTTTCATGTTTCTCTGCTGAAGTCAGCCTACTCGCCCCTACCAGGCATCCTCCACCTATCTTGGTTAATGGGTATCCTGGATTCTAAGATCCAAGCCCACAGACTTTGGTGCTTGGGCTGGAAAGGGTACAGTTCCGAAGAGGATTCTTGGGAACCAGCGTCTGATGTTCATGCAGCCCGGTTGGTGGCCTCCTTTCATAAAAGATACCCCCAGAAGCCAGGTCCCCATGCGCGCTCTCGTTATGGGAGGGATGAACTGTTAAAGGTCCCGGGTCGAGCGTGCGTGACAGCTGGTCTGTTTACCGCCGCACGGCGCCTCAGGACATTCCAGAACTACAATTCTCAGAATCTCCGGCATGTACGACGGGTTGCTGAGACTCCTTAAAAGCAGAAGTGAGTCAATGCCACGCGTCGGAAATTCTCTTCGGCTTGTTTGGTGGAGGTGATCGTGTTTGCTGCAGTCCTGAAGGTCCAGTAAGGGTGCTAAGCACTGGTTGTTTCCGTTGATCCTTGGGTCGCCTTAGTCCCCTCTTCCGTTGGAGAGCACAGTCTGTGCTCGTGCGAAGGAAGAAAGGTCTGGGACGCATTCTGTCTATCCCGACTGCATTTTTTCATGTGTTCTATTTGCTGGATCCTTGTTACTTTCCCTCCCAGGGTTCCTCACAAACAAAGGAACTATTGAGACTTTTGTATGGTGCTGCTGTGCGCAGTTGTGCTGGAAGTCTCTGGGTCTGCACTATTTATCGTACCCTAGCAAAGTCTGCATGCAGTGCTATTTGTTCTGTGTTTACCATTGCCAATAAGAGTGGATTCTCTATCTGGTTTTGCTGGATTACTCAGACTGTCAGATACTATTGATTTACTTGTTTACTTGTCTGCAAGCCTCGAGAGATTTTCGCGATGGTCCATGAACTTGCGGCTTCCGACAGGACTCAGACTAAAGTCCCCCCCTCACAGATTTTATGTAACTCTCTCAACGACTTTTTTATAGAAAAAGTGGCCATTATTAAGGCAAACATTCCCCCTCCCTCACCGTCCTTTTGTGAGGGCTTTATTCCTATCAATAGCCAGTCCCTGGCTCATATTCCCCCCTGACTCTGGATTCACTTCCACCTCTTCTCAGACGGGTGAAATCTGGTTCCCCCGCTGATGTTTGCCCAGCCCACATATTAAGCCAGATCTTTCTAGATTGCCCTTCCCCTGCCCTCACCCTGCTAAATAAATCATTTGAACAGGGTACTGTCCCGCCTTCTTTCAAGGCCGCCACAATCATCCCGATACTGAAGAAACCAGGGGCGGACCCTGGCGTCCCGGCTAATTACCGTCCAATCTCCCGCCTCCCCTTCCTTGGGAAGATTGCCGAGTCCCATCTCACGCAGGTCCTTAGCTCCTTTATCGAGGATAGTAATTATCTTGCTCCCTGCCAAGCGGGTTTTCGTCCCCGCCACTCCACAGAGAAGGTGGTCATTTCAGTTCTGGACCGACTCAGGGAGGGATTGGACTCCAGCGTACCTCAGGCCCTCGTTTTATTAGACCTGTCCGCCGCCTTTGACACGGTGGATCACTCCATCCTCTTACGCCGTGTCAGGTTGGCGGGCATCGAGGGCCCTCCGTTGGTTTGGCTGGAGTCCTTCCTGTCTGGTCGCTCCCAGTCTGTCCATCTGGCAGAATTTGCTGCCCCTTCTCGTGAAATCACGTGCGGGGTCCCTCAGGGCTCTTCGTTGTCCCCTCTACTTTTTAATTTATATATTTTCCCCCTTATTTTTGCTTTACAGCACATGGAGGTCGCGGTGTACAATTACGCCGACGACCTCCAACTCATCTTTGATTTATCCCCGACCTCGCCAGGTCAAACCAGCTTCCAGTCCGTGATGCTATTCATCCGTGATTGGATGAATACTAACCATCTCAAATTAAATCCGGACAAAACGGAGCTGGTTCTGACGGGCGGGGTCGCAAATCCATGGTCACCTCTTTTTTGGCCCCCATCCTTAGGCACCCCTCCCATTCCTTCCCCTTCAGTTAAAACGCTGGGCATTACTCTTAATCACCAACTCACCTTACATTCACATATTAGTTCAGTTGTTTCCTCTTGTTTCTTTTCCCTACGGACTATTAGGAAAATTTCCAGTTTTTTTTCTGTGTCAGCACTTAAACTGATCGTCATGGCCATGGTACTGTCAAAAATTGATTATGGGAACATCGTCTTCAATGGTGCCCCCGCATACGCCCTTCACCGTCTACAGCTGGTCCAGAACCAGGCAGCCCGCCTGGTTTATGGCCTGGCTAAGTCACACCATTCCACCCCCCTTTTAAAAAACCTTCACTGGCTCCCTATCAAGCAACGGGCTCTGTTCAAATTAGGATGCCTTACATTTCAAGCCCGAGCGGGCACAGCTCCGGCATTTATCAACTCTGCCGTTACAAACTATTGCCCGCCGAGAGCCCTTCATTCCTCTTCTTTGGGCCTGCTAGTGGTACCCCGTTTTAAAAAGAAAAGAGCCGGTGGTCAGAAATTCACAGTTCTGGCCCCCACTTTTTGGAACGCCCTTCCCCCTTCAATTAGACTCCTACCATCCTATATGGAATATCGTAGGGCCTTAAAAACCCTCTTGTTCCAGCAAGCATTTACTGGTTAGCCGCGTCCCCCGTTTGTTTGTTTTTACCACTGTAGCTCCCAGCGCCAAGAAACTGCTTTAGTATACGAGCGCTCTATAAATGTTTTTAAATTCCAAATCAATCGGAAGTCCTGGTGAATTAACCTGGATTTTAAAAGACAAGATTTCATTTGGCGTATACTTTTGAAAATTACCTGTCATGGGACAAGATTTATTGATTTTGTTTGTGTTCTTATGGCTCTATTTCAACAGGGGTATGTTGGAGTGGTATAGGATTACGCTCCATGCCTGTGAGGCATATTGGAGTGTAATAAGGGTAGGTGTTTGGGTAGACATACGTTCACTGTATAATGAACGAGTGAGATTAATGTGCAGATTCTGATATGCTGTGCTGTGTTCCATGAATGTTTTAGTTTCTTACATGTATCCCACCTTACAGCCAAACAATAACACTGAAAGGAACCCTCTACCAACCTATCTAGGTGATAGATGAGTCTTAATCTACGAGTGCCATTCTTTTACTTTACAGGTATAAATATTGAATGAGCTATCGCTGGCCTTACAGGTTCGTAGGTTAGTAGGTTAGTGGTAGTAAAGGAGTTTACTTATATTGTCCTTTTGTATTTTCAGGTCTCCCTCCCTGCTGTTCCCTTCCTTTCCTTACCTCCATTGATCCTCCCACTGACCTGTGCCATTACGGCAATTAGGCTTGGGTATATCAAGAGGTGGACCCCTATAAGCAACAAACCGATCCTAAGGACTGAACAGTGTAACAGGCGGCAGAGAACAAATTGCATACAGAAAAGTGCCAACAGATTAAGACAACGGTCTCCGAGCTTGAGTTGATACACAAGCACACATGTGCCCCCCCCCCCCCGAGTGTGGAGGGAACTAGAGAAACAGCATCTTGTCATGCAGTGCCTGGATCTCGACTGTTCTTGAAGAAATTAAAAAAAAATAAAAGAAGACTAAGAAGACTATTTGTGTTGACTCATTAAGAACTTTAACTGATTGTTGTGGAATACGCTCAGGATATATCCCCATTCTTTTGTTTAAATGGTGTAGAGTTTGTCTATACCTTCTGGTATATGGTGGGTTGCCGTTACCTTATCCTTGGAGCAACCAGATTTCTTGAATTTTGATTACGTCACAACTCTGTGCAATTGATACCCAGCCATCCGCTCACTGTAGCAGAATACACATTGCTGCGACTTAAACATAACTTTTTTTGTCATTGGCGATCGATCAAGCCATATGGTAGTACACAGGCTGTGCAGCAGGGTATTATACAGTTCAATCGGTATGACCCGCACCTCTACTGGAGAAGAAGCGCACTCGGACACCGAGATAGCCTTGGCCTTACAGTCTTTCTATAGCAAGCTATACACGGGAGAGGACTCCCCCTCTGGAGACATAGAGACCTAGCTTCGGAACGTCTAATTAGCAAGGCTCCCATCTGAGTCGGCTTCCCAGCTAGATCACCTAATTCAAGTAGATTAGGTGGTTTCAGCGATTGCACGCCTTAAACCCTCCAAGGTGTCAGGCCCAGATGGCTTTTCCCCTCGTTATATAAGACTTTCTGCCAGAACTTAGCCTCCCTTCTTCCCGGCTGTTCTACTCATTCCTAGACTCAGGGTCCCTACACAACTCGATATCGGAGGCTTCCATCTATGTAATCCTTAAGCCTAATAAAGATCCCAAATAATGTGGGTCGTATCGACCCATCTCCCTGCTAAACACGGATGCAAAACTGTTCACGGGTATTTTGGCAACGAATCTCAATCCAATTGTGCCGGGCTTAGTAGACACAGACCAGGCAATATTCATCCCTTCGAGACAATCTGGAGACAACATGAAGCACCTCATCCATCTTACGGACTTCATCCGAAAATAGCTGAAAGAAGCCCTTCTCCTCTTCATCGACGCTGAAAAAGCATTCAAGAAGATTCACTGGCCGTTTCTATTTGCCATGCTCTGCCGGTTTGGGTTTACGGACAGGTTCATCGCCTAGACGTGCTGAATCTACAGCGCCCCGAGGGTGACAGTTAGGGTTAACGGTTTCGCTTCCACTCTCTTTCTCATATCACGGGGACGTGCCAGGGTTGCCCTCTCTTCCTGCACCTCTTTGCGCTCCATATGATGCCCATGGCGCAAAGAGTTCGAGACAATCTGCAGATCTCTGGGATTCAGCTTGGATCTGACACACACACGATTAGCATGTACATGGATGATGTTGTTCTATCCCTGATAAACCCAATGACCTTGCTCTCAGCACTCGTGGAGGAATTTAAAGAATTCAGTGATGTCTCCGTGTTCAAGGTAAAACTCACCAAATCCTGAACCTCTGCAGTCGCCCCAGTTTCTGTCGCTGCACTGTGTTCACAGTTTCCCTTTATGTGGGCAGCAGATGTGATCCCATACTTGGGTATCCTCCTGGCCCACATTCCAGAGAGGACGCTGATGGCTAATTATAGGCCTCTTTTAGATCAGACCAGACCACCAAGATGCCTGCTACCTGGAACCCCTCTGGCCTATCGTAGGCAGGCCGCATCGCAGCTGTCAAGATGACGGTTCTGCCGCGTATCATCTAAATTTTTCAGACCATACCTCTGATCCCACCCCCATCGACCCTACAGAACATACAACTTGCCAAAAATCGATTTGACTGGGGTAGCAAACAACCGCGCCTTGGTCTGCAGCTCATCACTAGACCTAAAGCTGCAAAGAACAGAGAGTGGTAGGGAGGGATCAATCTCGGACTTTGCTATGAGTACAGGGACTATAAATTCCCCCTACAGTGAGAACACAATTCTCAGTCTTAATTTTTAACTTTTAACACAATGATCACATGCCATGTAGTCAACATGATCACCAATTTTATTTATGGCAATCTGTACTTCAAAGTCGTATTTTCTTTTTTTATATATAATGTTATTAGTCATACAAAATACACGTATATATACACATCATTATTTTGTAATCAAATAAAAACAATGAATACTAACAGCAAACAATATTCTTATACAAACTAATAAGTTTTGTTTTCTTATTTTCACCCAAAAGGTCATACAAAATCAAAGAGGTGTCCCCCTATAAGATCAGGTGGTACACTTAAGAGGAAGTCGTGTATTCGCACAATCAGTTCTAATAAGTTCTGAACCTAAGTTCAAAGATTGTGTACACCCATACAATTAAATCAGGTACAAAATATCACAAAGACTCCTCTTATCATAATGACATGTCGATGTGGACGCACTTTGGCCTCCAGGAATCTTGGCCTCCTCAGAACAAGGGTGAATAAAGAACTACTCTCCCAAACTTCACAGTGCGTCAAGTAGCACCTCAGGGACTCAATTAATTCTTCTCAAACTGACAGACGGTCACAGTCACGGCCTGTCTGCTTAAGGCCCTATCGCAGCAGACCACCTGCTCCTCTTCTACTTCTATGGAGTCCGGCAACGCTTCTCTTTCTGTGATTTAAATGTGGCAAACAGTCTTCAACTGGCCCACTCGATCAAGGCATCACTAGACCTAAGGCGGAGGGAGATATGGGGCTACCCCAGATCTCAAGATACTTTCAGGCCACACAACTATGTTTTATAATAGAATGGAACCGTCCGCTCTAAGAAAAGCACTACTTAAGACAGATATAGGTTTCCCTATATCTGAGGTCACTACACTTAAAACCTATAAGTCACCCCCAAGGCAGGCCTTTCAACCTTGAAGGCAGAATTCTGGGTCCTAAGTGTGAGGGTGCCCCTGCATGAACCTTCGGAGTCCATTCTCCCGGGTTTTAAGTGCAGCAGCTATTACGACATATAGAGGGACCATGCATCATTATGCGATAACCATCTCTAAACTGGCTGTAACGAACCCTGTCATGTTTGATATCAAACATGTTGGAATCATATTTCCCACACCATCATACCTCCCATGCTGTAAACAGTGTGGGAGGTATGATTCCATTCACTGTAAAGCTCCTCCGGGAGGCCCTCAGTGCTCCTGGTACTAGGCTTCCAGAACCAGACAGCAAGCTAGGGCTGCTGCCGGCCAGAGACACGTTTCTGCCTTCTGCTGCTGAGCCAAGCTCGAGTATGGGAAGGCAGAACAATAGGTATCCTGTCACAGCACCTCCCAGACAGGATTTAGTGTATTGGGACAGGGTGGGACACTGGTCAGCACCACTGAGACTGCTTGAAGGGCACATTTTGTGCCCTCCTTGCACACTCCACTTCGAACCAGTTCAGGGAGCCATTGGCTCCCCCTCTGGCACGAAATTGGACAAAGGACATGAGAGTAACCTCCCTACTGTCCAGTCCCTCCTCTAGGAGGGACCCCTGAATCGCCCCAACCCTTTTCTAAGGGTATCTAAGGGCTTACCTGTGGATGGGTCCCTAAACCACTTCATCTTCACTTTGGACTTTGCTGTACTTTGCTTTGGGAACCGAGACTGCAAGTGGGAAGACTCCTGCTGCTCCTGGTCTCGTCGTCCTGCCAGTCTTCTGCAACGTCTGTGCCTGTGCTCCAAACAGGTTCTTCACAAGACACCTGAAGTGAAGGAGTCACTCCCCTGCATCTGCAAGCATTGCAATGAAGCTGAATGGTCTGCTGTTCCTGAGCTCCTATGGACTTCGAAAGGTTCAGCAACACAGGTGGTAGTTCTGCAACTCCCTTGAGGCATGCACTGTCTTCACAGCAAGCTTGAAGCCAATATCCCTTGACAGAACCGCTGGAGCAGTAGGCCTGTGCACCTCGTCTTCTTACCGTTGCCAAGGCTTGTTGACTCTCTCCTCCAGGCTCCAAGAAGCTCCAGCCTCAAGCATCTCCTGCAACCAAGATCTTTGCTTGCACCAAATCCCTTGCACAGTGGCCCTTCATCTTTTGGTGAGCTGCTCGAGGTCCTCTTGCAACTTCTGTCTCACCAGCCTGTGGGTGCTCTTGAGGGTCTTCTTTGGCTCGAGTGGACTCCCCTGCTTGCTTGGGCCTGCTCTGGATTATCTGCTGGTGGTGAGTCACTTGGACCTTGCTGGTACTGACACTGCACCTTTTTCAATAATTATGTTGGTTGCCATTGCCAAGATTCCACGGCTCTTGACATCCGACGTGGGACAGCTTTTGAACAGCTCCTGGTCTTCCACAGCATCACCTGATCCGCAAAGCTGTAACTTCAAGGGCACCGTCAACTCACCTGCAGCTCTGACTCCTTTTGGACTAAACGTGAAGGCTGCTCTACACAGCTACCACTTAGAGAGCTTTTTATGGTTGTCTAAGACCACTAAAATCACCATGAGGTTTGTCTGGATTAGTGCACGGTGCTACACTTACATAAGTGAGCACCATATATTTTTTTTTTTGGAAGACCTTTATTGTGCACAATATTTTTGTCATACAGTGTACATTTCGTGGCATGCAAGGGCCGGTCAGGCCATATATAGTCAAGCAGATCCTTAATTGAATGACACAGCCATTTAGCAGGTAACCCGGGGGTCCGGCGGCGATACCCATAGACATGCATGTACAACAATCTGGTAGACAGTTGTATAAATAATAGGTCTGCATTTTATCTTTTATTATTAACATAAACATTGCAAGTTTAGTCAATTCAAGAGTCTTTATTTCGATTGAGTTTTTACAATCATAAAAAGTACATAGTAAAAATAATTACATCAAACTTCTAAAAAAGATTATCACATACACGTTTGTAACAGATAGGTTAAAAGCGTTTCAATTTAAGAAAAGACAGTTGATATCGTTTAGATAAGAATTAAAAAGATATCTCAGATGATGATTGTAAGCGGATTTTCAAGCATGCTTTTAAGAAACAAGCTATACATTTAGCAACAAATTGAGTTTCTAAAAACTGTAAAGCCAGGAGCGCAGGCCTACATCCAGTGGCGTCACTAGGGTTGGTGTCACCCGGTGCGGGTAACTCATGGTGTCACCCCCTCACGACTTACCGCATGGACCTCCTCCGCTCCGAGTCCGCCAGTGAACACAAATGGCAAATAACGGGACTTCCTTAGTAACGTTTGTAAATTTAGGTCCCATATTTGGTAATGACTTAACAGCTGCATAGTGTCTACTCAAGATAGTAGAGCGAGACAGAGACCATGTAGGCCTACGCAAGATGCCTACGACTTGCCCACCTGCATGGACATATAACCGGCACATGCACACTCTGAGAGAAGTCATTGTATCCCTTGGGCAAAGGTTTGTCAACACCAGATTAGCACAGAAAAAGGACTAGCAAGAAAGACGTTACGAGGCCTATTCACAAATGCATTTGGAGTGCATAAAGTACTAGTTAAGGGAGAGTCTAGCATATTTTACAGAGTGGATGTCAATTGACTCCTCTCCTGAAGATACCAAGGATACCAGTAAAAACCCTGGGGCTTATTTTATTTACAAGCCCCTTGCGCCGCCAGTCTGCCACTTTTTTCCATATTAAAAGTGACGCACTGGTCGCGCAAGGGGCTTATAAATAAGCCCCCCTGTTCCACTCACTAGTCATAGCTGCCACCAGCTAGCTGCCTGTCTCCCGTAGACTGGTGAGGGGGCACTGTACTAATACCCCAGCGGGCTTCAAAAACAACAAGGACCACGTCCAGTGAGATCCAAGATAGGAAGCCTTTCGTCCTTACAAAAAATCTGCTCTGCCTCTAAAGCCCCCCCCCCAAAAAAAGACCTAATCCAGTTGGCTCTGAAATGTTATGGGTTTTGGCGAAGGAACTATGCCAGCAGTCCCTTCCAGTTCAAGGCCTTCATTTTCGTCCACTGATTTATAAGGCTATACCTCATGTGCATAACTGCAGCACACAGGTTTCGACAAAAACAGACCCATTTCTAAAGAGTTCTGGAAATCTTACAATGTTGAATATTGACTTAACCTGCTAGCATAATCGGCACTCAAAGGGACTTGTGCACTGATTCTATACCAAACCACCCAGGGCAAACCAACACAACTGGTCAAAGCGGCCGCGTACAGATCCTTGTGGGGTCCTCGTTTTGGGACAGAGAGCTCGCTCTCATGGATTACCCTTGCTGTACTGCTGACACCATTCTTTTTGCCAAGAGTGATACACAAACATGCAGAAACTTGTACCTCAAGGGCCCACATGCTTTGAAATTAGTGCGGCATTGAACTAGCTGCATGCATGGGTAGTACCAAAAACAGAGCTGTGTTTACGCCACTATTGTTTGTCCAAAAGCCATACTTAACTGTGCTCTAATCCCTCTGTAAATGGACAAACACTTGGGTTTAAACAGAGAGGGAGCCCTGGCAGTGGGGTTGGAAGCTGCAATAACACTTCAATGCACAGCTGTTTTTATCAAGAATAACCTCAAAGAGTGGAAGCCTGTAAAGATGAAAGATTTCAAAGTACGGCCCCGGGGCCACATGAGGCCCTCCTGACCTTTACATGTGGATCCCTGTTTCAAAGTAGCAATGGGATGCTGTTTACTCGACTCCACCAACCTTAAAAATACATTAAGTAAATAGGCAATCATTTCTTTTAATGTTGGTTGAATCTTGCAGCAAATTATGATCAGTAAATTCAAAAAGTGTATTTTGTTAACTTGCTATGCCATTTCATCTTAGTACATACGGTTATATCAGTTCATTGAGAAGTAATTTTTAAAAGTGATGGTTTTCAAACATGAATTTAGAAACATTCACGCTTCCACCCACCCTGACACCAATGCCAGTAGAGAACTAAGAGGCAAGTCAGTTGTTATGTGCATCCTTTGGGCAGCCTGCGTTGCTATTACACAGAAACAACATTATAGGTTATTAAATAAAACACAGGTTTTGTACAGCGCAAATCCTGAAGTCTTGTATTTGGAGGTCCTCTTATATGTGATAATGAAGTAAAAGGAGGGAAAATGAAATAAAACCATTGCCTAGGATCACACAGTTTGATAAGGTGGGGAAGCCAGGATTGATCCAAATGTTCTGGTTTTACAAAGTGCAATTCAGCCACTAGATGTATGTTTCACCCCCCCTACACCCACCTTACCTACACCTTCCCCCTCAACTGACACCATGCTGGTTTCAATGCGGCCCTCTGCCACATACACTACAAGTTTGCTCCCTGGGAAAATGCTTGCGACTGCGAGTACACATGCAATGGATCATAAGTAGTTTAACTGTAGTACACAGGTGGACACCCAAAGCAAGCCTCACTGCAGCATTTAAAGCCATCCTTAAGTCACAAAACAGTATCGACCGCAATCACAGCACAATCCCTGGAAGATAGAAATGAAAGAAGGACTCGCCGCAGCAAGGTGTTATTTCTGCAAACGTGTGTACCCTCTCGGGACAGCCGGCAATGGCATACCAGTGCCCGAGGTGCGGAAATAACTCTCATCAGCCTGGACACTTCTGTGCCCTGCATCTAGACTTTCAGAAGCAGCACTCGAGACCCACACCAGGGCGGAGGAGGGACGGCTGGGCGAGGGCAGGCCAAGCGCATCATCGCTGTCGCTGAAACGGATGCAATGGCAGCATCGGGGGCATTTCCTAGTATTGTAGTGCAAGCGAACAGAGGCGAGATTGTCCTGCGTGTTTGTTCGAGTTTGATCATGTCCCCCACCAACATCACGCAGCACGATCTGTATTTCCTCCACTGACTTCTAGGAAACAGGAGAGCGAGCCAGAGTGTATTTACTCACTCAGCTCGACAGGACTGAGAGCCTAGAAAAAGAAGCCTCTGCCTCGCATTTGGAGGATCAGTCGCTTCTCCGGCCCTGCAAAACAGCCTGAACTTTACAGCCGAAAAGAAGTACTTTCCTTTTGCAAGTAAAAGGAGACAGGTCTTCACAGCTTCTGGCAGGTTTCCATGAAATAGGAGAAGATGAAGCTATCTATTCCATGCGATTGCGTTGTGATTGTGTGCACTTTTCTAAACTTCATGTAAATGTTTTTTCTCTTACCTCGGCCTCCGAACCCATTACCGGATGAAAGGGAGACAACGGTGCTCGCAATATCAAACACCGACAGAGGTGACACTTATTCTAGCAGCGCACACACTCCAGGCCTTGCAGAGACTGTCTCCACAGACGTGGTGCAGGCGCGCGAGCGCCGTGACGCGTCAAAAGAACACAGCGCGCGGGGGCTGTCCCAGGGCCATCATTGGTAGCGCCAAAGATTGACGGCCCTGGGACCCATAAACTGTACGCCGCCGAGCATCGCACCAGCATTCATCAAATCACCACTATAGTAGGTGGTGCATGCGTGCGTGGCGACGTGCACTGCACTGACTGCAGTGTTTTAATTTGTATTCTAAGCAGGTGCGCACCGTGAGCTTGTCCTAAAATAAAGTGTAAAGTAGACTCGTACCCCAACACCACATAAAGCAGCAGAGCAGAGGTGAGGCTGCAGTGCAGAGCTGTGTTTGTCTTACACAGCGAGGCGAGCCAGCGTGCGTAACCAGAGTGACATCCGGTGCGGTCCGCACCCCCCGCACCTCCTAGTGACGCCGCTGCCTACATCTTCTCAGGCCCATTTGTCGGAGGAGAGGATTAATCCAACGTTTGCGTGGGGTCTCGTAATAGCTACAAAACAATGTTACATGTAGGGTTGACTGATGTGCAATTCCATCACAGGGACATCTAATCAATTCGTGAGACCAGTTTGAAACCCCAGGAAAGGAAACAAGACGGAAAAAGGAATCAAAACGAAACCTGGTTAAGACAAACTTTTCATGATTTGACAAAAAGAAGGACAAATACAACTGAATGCCAGGTGAAGTTTGTATCATCAGTAGGTGAGTATTTGTACGTTTGCCTATCTCTGTGCATAAACGTAGATCTCTAAGGTGATTTATACACACATTTTTCAAGGCCTTCCTGGATATATCAAACAGTGAAGAGGGATCTGTAAAAAATATTAACAATTTAGATCTTTCAGAAAGTTAAAAACGTACAATAACCATGGGATCTTTTTCCAGTGAGCCAAGGATAAGCAATCGGTTATTAAAGAGCGTGTAAGGTGGCATTGCTGTTTAGTCCAAATACGGTGCCATAAGAGGATCGGCTGGTATCTGATGGTATCCGATAGATAATTCAAGCCGAGCTCGATATGGCAACCATAGATTGGGGCGCTTTGAGGAAGGGCAAGAATGTATTTTAGAAACCCATTTTGCATTTTTTGGAGCTCGTCAGAGGGAGCGTAGCCCCAAACTCCCGCACCATAAGTTGCAACGCTGTGGCATTTAGCGTGGTAGTTTTTGAGCAACTCGGAGGGAGCGGGTTTGCCAAGTTTCCTAGAAAAAGAAATCAGCGCCGCAGTTGTTCGCTGGAATAACAACTTTTTACTCGCAATGGCGGGTTTCCAGGTTATTTGGTCATCAATGAGAATACCCAAGTAGGGATATTCCCTAGCATAATCCAATCTAGCCTTTTCTACAAAGAGAGGTTTCGGTTTCTTCACTTTCGGGCCAATATGCATCACGAAGGTCTTGCTCTTATTAACTTTTAATCCCAGGGAGAGCATAAACTGGCAGTACTTGTCCAGTTGTAATTGGAGCTGTTTTAATGTTCTCGCCAGGATGACAGAGTCATCGGCGTACAATAGGGCTGGAATAGGCCGAGTGTTTATGCATGGAAGGTCCTGGCTGCCTTCCAGCATCGCCTGTTCTAACCCGTTAGTGTAGATATTAAATAAAAACAGGGCAAGGACACACCCCTGTCTAACACCTTTTGCTACGCGAAATGACTGAGATAGTTCGCCGTTTGTGCCATACCTCACGCACGCATTGGCGTCGGTATAAAGCTCTCGGAGGAATTTTAGAAGGGGGGGATCAACCCCCAGGACCCTCAGGATTACCCACAATTTGGAGTGAATCACGCAATCGAATGCGGCACTGAGGTCAACGTAAACTAAATACAAATTGCCTCCTTTTGCCCCTGCGTATTTGCCCATTAAGAGAGTCAGGTTAAGGGCCTGTTCTACAGTGCCCAATCCCTCTTGGAACCCATACTGGAGATCAGTTAGGATGTTGCAAGTTTAGTCAAGCATTAATGCTGTTGTGGTCAGCGCTCAAGTCCCCACTGAGGACCTGGGAATCCGCTGTGGTTAAGCAATAGTGGGGGAGCTGTCGATAGGTGGTGGTTCAGACGTGTGCGTATAATGCCGACGCGGGTGTGGCAAAACGTGTAGTGGTATAGCTCACCGAGGCATAGGAGCAAACGATTAAGCTTGGCATAGCTTGTTTGCAGCCATTGTGTATGGAGACCAGGGCATCCAGTAGTATGGTGTATATGCGTCTCTCCAGTGTTGTGATTAGGAGGTCGCAAAAATATAAGACGGGGGGTGATGGTAGGTGTATAGCATATCCTGGTCGTGGCTTAATGTGGGTGTGGTTTCGGTGCGAGCCCACATCTTACTGCAGTCCTTGGGCGCTGTCGCAGCTCAGCAGTCCGCAGGCGTCATGCGTTCAGTAAGGGGGTCGTTCCTTGCTAGCTGTATAATGCATCAGTTATCTTCATCTGCAATAAGGGAGGGGGTCTGGTCGGGAAACATGACCAGTGAACTAACTGTCCCCTATGTCTATGCAACGGTGGGAAAGAAAAACCCTCTGTAAGTGGGGAGGCAAGTGAGGTCAGGGGAGGGGGGCGGGGAGGAGATCAGTATGGGTTCCTGTGGGGGGTCAGCTGGTGCGAGGTGAGGTGCAGCAGAGTGTTCCGTATTGCGAGAAAAGTGGGGGTGTGGGGGGGAAAGATGGGGGGGGAGGGCTGTTAGCGTGTGCCTGGGTAGGCCGAGGTGGGGTTGGTGGTAGGTGCGCTGCGTGGGGTAGGCGTCAGGTGTATGACGGAGAGGCATAGTGTTCAGTACCCGCTAGAATGGGGCTGAAGGCTTAGAGCCTAGGGAAGCAATGGACACGGGGGAGGGGATATAGAGCTGTGGTCACTGTGGTCATTGGTTGGCGCCGTAGTGGCGACGGGGCTTGTTGCTTTAAGTTATCCCTTGCTCCTGGCAGGTGCGCTGGAATGTCGTAAGGAGGTCGTCCCAGAGCTGAGCGATGGGGAATTTTCGAAGTCCTGCGGTTTCCTCCCAGAGGAGGACTGTGCTTTCCGCCCACGCCCAGTTGGTAAAGGGGTGTACCAGTGTTGAATGTGTGGGGTGGCCGTGGCTTTCCAGTGTTTAGTAAGTAGGCGTTTCGCCGTTATGAGACCCATATCCCAGAAGCGCGCCTGTACTTTGTTGAGTTTTGTGCGTTTGTACAAGCCCAGGATGCACGCCTCCCATGTGTGGGGCATCAGTCCGTCAGTGTTGTGTGTGAGTAGCGCTGTGACGTCATCCCAGTATGTTCGTATGTTAGGGCAGTGCCATAGCATGTGCAAGAGGTCTGCCCCATGTAGGGAGCAGCGTTGACAAGCAGCAGTCGTGATTGCGAAGTACCTGTTAATTTTGTCGGGCGTGAGATAAGCTCGGTGTAAAATGTAGAATTGGATGATTTTAAAGCGGGGGTTGCGTGGAATGTTCGTCGGTCCGGCTAAGATCATCTCCCATTCCTTTTCAGTCCAGTCCCGTCCCCTGTCCGCTGCCCATTTTTCCTGTAGCGGCATCGTTGACGGTTGCGAGTGTGTCTGTAGGGCTTGCGCTAGCCAGTGTATGATGTGTGAGCCGTTGCCCATAACATGCAGATATTGCATAAAGGTGTGCATCGGCGGTTCCTCTGTCATGTCGCCCCAGGAGGTGGTAATGTACGCAAGAGGGACGCATGTAACAGGAACTGGCCAGCTGGAAGGCCTGTGTCAGCCGCTAGATTCGCAAAAGTGAGCAGCTCTCCATCCACATACAGATCACTGAGCGTGTCCACGCCTGCTTGCGTCCAGGCGGTCAGGCATGTGTCAGTTAGCGCTCCTGTCGGGCCGGGAGTGCCCTGTAGGGGCAATATCGGGGCACATGGTGTTGTTGCCCGGGTGAGTCGCAGACATCTCAGGAAGCACTTGCGTGCTACTGCGAGGTGCAATTGGGAGGGGCAGGGGGCCCTGGTTAGCGATGGAACAGCGTGCAAATTTGGGTTTGCGTCCAGGCAGCGGTGTCCGAGGTAGTGTTCTCCAGATGGTTGCCGCTTAGCCACCCCGTTACCCATTGCAGTTGTGCCGAGAGGTAGTACAACTCCATGTTGGGAACCGCTAGGCCTCCCGAATCAGTGGGCATGTACAGCTTGGTCAGTGCCACTCGGGGGCGGCCCGCATTCCAGATGAGGCTTTGCAGCAGGACCTCCAGGTCTCGAAATATTCTATTGGGCACATACGTGGGAATATTGTCGAAATAGTACAGCAACCGAGGCAGCACAATCATTTTGGTCAGTGCTATTCGGCTAGGAACATTGAGGGGCAGGGTGTTCCAGAAGCTGATTTGTGCCCTAATTGAGGCGATCGTCCGCAGATTCCCCTCCAGGACGTCTATTGGGTCCCGATAGATTCGTATCCCTAGATGCCGAAAGGTGGTGGGGTACCATTGTAATCTCCCTCCGCCCAGGTGGATGTCGCACTCAGGTGTGTCCGGGCTGAAGGGATAAGCACCCGATTTAGCCCAGTTGACTCGCAGACCCGACATCTCCTCAAATGTCCGGAAGACGTCAGTTAGGGAGGCAGGGACATCAGTTATGTCTCTAACGTACAGCAGTAAGTCATCTGCGTAGAGTGACACTGCATGTAGGCCGTTCGCCAGTGGTATCCCCCATTCCGGTCCCTGGGTCCTGAGAATCGTGGCTAGGGGTTCCATAGCCAATGAAAACAGTATGGGTGATAAGGGGCAGCCTTGTCTAGTGCCTCTTCGCACTCGGATTACGTCCGAGAGCAGTGCGCCCGTGCGGACCCGAACTGTTGGTTTGTCATATAGGAGGCCACCATAGCTGTGTAGTCATCCCCTAGCTGGTACTTCTCAGTAACCGCTCTCAGGTACGGCTACTCAACCGAGTCAAAGGCCTTTTCCAGGTCTAATATCAGGCATCCTGCTCTGGGCCATTGCTGGACAGCATAATTCTGTATCCGGAAGAGGCGGCGGATATTGTGGGAGGTGTGTCGCGTCGGGACAAAACCGTTCTGGTCCTGGTGTACCAGTCGGGGTATGTAAGGGGCCAGTCTGCGGGCTAATGTGGAGGCCAGTATTTTGTAGTCCGTGTTTAGTAGCGCTAAGGGACGGTAAGAGCCCATCCGTGTGCTGTCTTTGTCAGGTTTAAGGATGGAGATCAGAGTGGCCTCATTTAATGTTGGGGGTAAGGCCGCGTCTTCCGCAGCAGTGGCTCACATTTTCAGGAGTTCCGGGACGAGGATATAAGAGCAAGCCTTATAGAATTCGGCTGGGAGCCCGTCCGGTCCCGGGGATTTGCCGTTGGACAATTTAAATATAGCTTCGCGGATTTCGTCTGGGTCGAGCGTGGCTCCCAATTCGTCCTGCTGGGCAGTTGTGAGTTGTGGCATCTGCAGAGGGGAAAGGTAGTCAGCTATGTCAGGGCAGGGGCTTGGGAGCGATATAGTGTTTCATAGTGGGTGGTGAATGCTTCGTGTATATGGCGCTGAGTGTATAGTAAGCCCCTCCCTTCCACATGTATAGCCTTATTGGGGTCGAGCGATTTTCCTGTGATATCAGCCAGGCCAGGAGTTTGCCAGGCCTGTCACTCAGGTGGTGTGTTCTCGCTGAGTGCGCTACGTAATTGATGTTGCGTAGTCGTTCCAGTAGTCGCGCATGTTCTGCCTGTGCCCCCTGTAACGAGTCAGCATCTCCCCCAATAGCCTCCTCCTCTCTGTCGAGCAAGTCAGATTCTAGTCTAGTTAGGTCACCTTCCAATTGGTGCCTTATGTGTCCCTGTGTTCTCAAGCAGTGGCCTCGGATCACTACCTTGAAAGCGTCCCATTCTACCTGGGGGAGGACACCATGTCTGTGTTGTCCTCGAAGTATTGGGCAGTGCGTGTAAGGAGGGAGTCGCGAAAGAACATCTGTTACCAGAGGTAGGAGTTCGGTGGATGCCATGAACCTGTCAAGGCGGACAAGTAGATTGTGGGCCCCAGAGTAATAGGAGTAGATCCGCGCTCCGGGGTTGCGCGATCTACAGACATCATGGAGGTCCCACTGCGCAGCCCACCCAAGTAATGCTTTTGTGGCGCCCCGCGTGGGCGCATTAAGTGCGGGTGGGGAGGAGCAGTTCAGTGTTGTGTCAAGTGTGCAATTGTAGTCCCCGCCCAGTATCCATGGAGCCGCGTACCAGGTCGCCATTACGGTGGAGAGGCGCGTCAGGAAGACTCCCTGATCTATATTAGGTGAGTATAGGGACGCTAGAACCACCTGTTGCCCATCCAGTCTGCCTTGCGCGACAACAAATCTACCCTCCTGGTCTATGGTGGTATCAGTGGCTGTCCAGGGGGTTTCAGGACGAACCCATATAAGTGCGCCGCGAGCAAATGAGGAGTAGTCTGTGGCATAGAGTTGGCCACGCCATCTGCGGCGTAATGCGTGTACCTCTGTCTTATTCAGGTGTGATTCTTGGAGCAGCGCTATGTTTATCTTGTGCCTTTTCAGGTATGAATAGATCTGGTAGCGCCTGGCCGGTGTGTGCATTCCCCTGACATTCCAAGTGCATATTCGTATTTCAGCCATATCTACCATTTGTGTAGCATCCCCCATCCTCCCAGCATTTCAAAGCCCCGCTTGCAGTTCCCCACCAAGTCCAGTGTCCCATCCTCAACGCAAAAAGATTGCCAGTCTTAAACACAGTGTGGAATGATCTCCAGTGGTACACAGAGGTAAGGAAGAGAGGGAAAACATATAGCCTCAACATGGCAACACAATCGAAAATACCAAAAGGTCGGCTGCACAATATGTCGCCGTCCAAACGCTCTAATGAGCTCGTAAACTATACAGTTATCGTGTGACTTATTCGTGTGAGAGTAGTAGTTACAGTGTGGTTCGTGGGGAGTGTAGCATCCCTCCCGGGTGGGTAAAGAGGCTGTTGCTGTCCGGCGGGTGCCCACACCCCGCTGTTCGGTATAGTGTCAGTGGCTTCCCCAAGTGTCAGTGGTGGGGGTAGGGCCCCCAGGGGAGATTCCTCTCCTTGAGCAGCCAGGGCAGTGGCGGCAAGTATATGCGACACTTCAGACTTGTCACTTGTTCTTTGCCAGAGAGTGGTCGGGTCGAGTGTAAAAAGCAAAAAGGTTACTTACAGTGTCTGGTTCGTCCCTGATCGCTCAGGCTGGGGAGTCTGCGTCCATAGATAGGCACACAGGTTACCTGTGAGGGGGCGGGCAGCTAGGCAGGTGCCCAGCTGTGTCCGCTCTGCATTCCGGAGGCGTGGTGATTTTTGGCCCCTGGTTAGCCGAAAAGGTCTGCTGTCTGAGGCGTGATTTCTGGAAGTTCCTCGGAGCGCTGGGTGTCCGGTAGGCCGTATACCGCCTCATCGTCCGTTAGAGATGCGGTCGGGCTGGCGTTCGGGTGTGGCGATTGGGATGGAGAACTGCTGATTTCCACCACCCTGCGTAGGGCATCTCGTTGGTCCTGTAGAATTTGATCCATGGACGGAGAGTGTGTTGCCGCGTCTCGATTCTGTAGGGATGAGGGCGTCCTGCAGCAGCGCCGTCTTCTCGGTCCCCGAGTTCGTTCCGTGGTGGTGGTTCCTCATGCTTTCCTAGGTGTGTCTGGCATCCCTCCATCCAGCCAGGCCTCCGCTTCCTCTGGGCTCGTGAAGAAGTGCGTCTTATCTTGTGCGACCACTCTAAGCAGTGAGTACTTAAGATCCGCTTGGCGTAGGCGCCTCTTCACTGCCAGGAATGAGTGTCTCTGCCATTGTACTTGCACGGTGTAGTCAGGAAAGAACATCACTGTAGCATTGTCTATGCTGACTTCCCCCAGCTTCCAGGACTCGCGTAGTATCGCATCGCGGTCCCTGTAGTTGAGTACCCGGATGAGGAATGGTCTGGGGTTCGAGCCAGGTGGTAGTGGTCTTGTGGGCACTCGGTGGGCTCGTTCCACCACAAAATGGGGTGAGAGCGTGCCTTCTGGTAGCAGGTCACGCAGCCAGTCCTCTACGCGGCGAGCAGGGTCCGTCCCTTCCCATTTCTCCGGAATGCCCACTAAGCGGATATTGTTCCTTCGTGCCCGTCCTTCCGCATCCTCAGCGCGGTCTTCTAGAAACTCCACTCTGTTTAGGAGATCTTGTATGTGTTTATCTGCCTGGGTCATCTTCTGTTCGATGGCTGTCACCGCGCTCTCTAGCGTCGTGGTGCATTCTTGGAGTTTTTTGTGGTCGGCTCTAAGGTGGGTCAGGTCAATGGCCACCCCATCTATCCTGGTCTCTAGGGAAGTGCGCGTCTGTTGGAGGGATTCTTCCATCCTTTCCATGGCCACCAGCACACTGTCTAGTTCCGACGCCACGTGCTCTGCATCCATCTTAGGCGCCGCTTTCGTTTGCTTCCCCTTCGTCGACGCGGTTCCTGATCCAGTGCATGTCATCACCCCTCCAGACATGGGCCAGGCAGGGCGTGCAAACGATCCCCGCTATCAGGTGGAGGAGAGGCTGCGGTGCGCAACGTGTACACGTTGAGGGAGGATGATCTCCGCAGGCCTCAGGCTTCCTCCGTGATGAGGGATGCGTTCTGTGTAGTTGCCTGAGGGTCTTTGTCGCGGGCCTCCGGGCGGTGTGCAGCAGGCGCCTTCCGTTGTAGTGGCAGCTGCTCCAGGTCTCGGGGGCGAGTGTCGTGCAGACGGGTCGTGGGGCCTGCTTGTAGCTCCACAAGGGCGCTCGGTCCGCGCCTGCCAATTTTGTGAGGTTTGTGGTGCCCAGGCGTGCAGGCTCAGCTCGGCGGTGGGTAGCGGGAGTGGGTCGGCGGCCCGCCTCAGGAGGGGCGAAAGGGCTCCTCAGTCCGTCCCCAGCGCCTCGTGGAATTCGCGCCTTTTGGCACCAGCGCGGGGGGAGCGAGCGGGCGTCCCCAGCCACCTCAGTGCCTCTCCAGCGTCTCCGCCCGTGTCCGGGTGTCGCCTGCTGCAGTCTGCGGCCCCCCAATAGGTTCTGTCCATAGGGGGGGCTCACAGGCCCAAGGGTGGGCGGGGGGGTTATGTAGTTGACCCCAGGTGTCTCTCGGCTGTTGCGCCTCCAAGTGCGGGTCCCTCCTCCTGGGTGTGCGTAGTGGGGGCAGCGCGTGGCGGGGCGGCAAAGGGTGTCGTCCTCCCCCTGGCGCTGCACCCCCGGTTCCAGGCTCCCGCTCACCTCTGCGTCCGCGGAGCTCTTCAGGTCCGCTGCTGGGCAGAGCCACTGCTGTTCACGGCTCCGCGCCGCCCCTGTCCTCAGGCGTCACTGCTACGCGCTGGGTAGGGCGTGGGGTCGAGCCCGGCACCGACAGGGGCCGCCCAGTCGTCCCCGCAGGTTTGCGCCAGCTCCGACGGCGCCCGCCGCAGGCCGCACACCAGGGCCCAGCAGCCCGCCAAAAGCCTCGGCCTTGCACAGTGAGGCTTCCCAGCCGGGTCGTCGGCAGGCCGGCTTCAGCCCCGCTGGCGTCCTCGGAGCGGGGTCTCGTCACCGATGTTCACCAAATTCGGGCAGCAGGTGGAGAATGGGTGCGGGTGGGTCCACCAGCAGTTTCGGGCCAGAAGGATAATTATTAACGGAGAAAGGACCCGGGGTAGGGGAGCTTAGGCTGGAGCTCTACCCGGGTGCGTCCGTCTCCATTGCGTGCTAAGCCACGCCCCCATAAGTGAGCACCATATACTAAGCCAGCATCCTACACAGAGTCAACAGAAACTGCCCTTACGTCTCAATGTTTCCCAAACATAGATCTTTTTCATAGACGAGGAAAATCACTCCATCCTAGCCAAAGGGGCAGTAACTCAAATGCTCTTACATCCGAGAGGGTTCGCCAGCGTGGTGTTTTTGGTCCCCAAGAAGGTTCAGGGTTTTTCTTTAGTGCTCAACCTAAAGAAGTTTAATTCCTGGATTGTGCATCACCATGTCAAGATGGAGGGAAAAATCTATTATGTGATCTTCTCCAGCAAGGAGAATGGTTAGTACATCTAGATCTCGAAGAAGAGTATTTAGCTGTCCCCATTTTCACTTCACATCAGAGGTTTCTTTAGGGCCAATGGTGTCATCGCTAGTACAAGTTTGTCGCCAAGCCCTTCAACCTGTTCTTGGCTCAGTGGTGTTTCACCAAACTTCCTCGACCGGTTGTTCAATATCATCAGGAGCGATGTGTACGACTGATCATATACTTAGATGACAATCTCATCATGGCACAAGACATAGAGACTGTTCTACTTCATTTGTCCTGGATGGGCTGCTTCCATAAGGACTGTCGGTTTGTCCTTAACAGAGAAAAGTCAGTTATGATTCTATCACAATTATTGGATTTTCTGGGCTTCTTAGTGGAGTAAGTCCAAGCCCAACTTCTCTTACGGAAATGATTATCCATCAAAAAGGAGTTGAGGAGAGCCCATGCCTCTCCGACTATATCCTTGAGGACTCTTGCTTGTCTAGTAGGTCTATTAGCTTCTCCCATCCAGGCCATTTTTCCAGGTTCCTTACACTACCATGCCCTTTATCGAAAAGATGATTCACCTTTGCAAAGGTCTGACTTACTCCGAGCAGATCTATTTGTGGCTGAAACACAAGGTTGCCTGAAACAGAAGGTCCATTTTTACTTCAGTCCTAGAGGCGGTAATCAAATCAGACACCAGTTGTTGGGGTGGGGAGCCTGTTGCGGCTCTGTATAGATGGGGGGCAGGTGGTCCCTGGGGGAACTCTATCTTCAAATCAATTGCCTAGAGTTACTGGCATGGTCCATTGTGATTTGTACATTGTCATCATGCAAAAAGAGCTGCAGTATCCTATTGAGGATAGACAATGTATCGGTGGTCCAATACATCAGTCCCTGAGCGGGACAAAGTCATGCCTTCTGGTAGAGATTGTCAAAGATTTTTGGCATTATTGCCTCCTGAATCAGATTTCTGTGTCAGCGGAATATATACCTGGCAATGTGAGAACAGATTGAATTCCTGCTTTCTCTGCGGAGACTACATCCACAGGTGCTTCATCTCTTGAATCTGGGATGGGTCCCTGCAGAGTGGAACTATGTGCCTCAATTCTCAGTGTGCAGTTCCTACTGTTTAACAGTAGGAAACTGGATCTTGAAGCACTGAGTTCAGATGCATTTCTCCAAGACTGGTTGACAAGTCTATTGTATGCTTTACCTCCATTTTCTATTATCCAGAGGGTGTTAGCACCGGTGAGCAGACAGGCAGCGGAGGTGGTTCTGGTTACACCTCTTTGGATAGCCCATCCTTGGTTTCCAGTGGCGATGGAGTTATCTTGTGCCCATCCAATCCAATTGCAGACCCGCCTGGACCTTCTGATGAATCCAGGTGGCCTTCATTATCCACTAGTGATTCAGGGGCTCTTGTGCCTCAGGGTGTGGTGACTTTCAGGCGATGTTGGCAGATCCCGGGAGTTTTAACTGGTACTCTGCTCTTCTTATCCCAATCTTGGGCTCCCTCTACGCATAAGAGTTACAAATCTGCCAGGCATCAGTGGGTGTCTTGGTGCGGTGAACAGGATGGGGATCCCATGGGATCTGGTATCCATATCATTGTACATTTTTTGTCTGATCTTTCCACACAGGGCTTTGCATAAAGGACAGTAAATAACTTTCATTCTGTCATTTCTGTGGGTCACCCTCATCTGGAGGGCAAGCCTGTGGGCGGAACACCCACTTGTGTGTAAAGTTCTGCGGGGTATAAGGATGGTACGTCCTCCTTAACTTAAGTATTTAACTATATGGGATGTAGAAGCGGTCTTACGTTTTCTCAGAGCCTGGGCTGCTTATGAGG
Source organism: Lissotriton vulgaris (assembly GCF_964263255.1). Lineage (NCBI taxonomy): Eukaryota > Metazoa > Chordata > Amphibia > Caudata > Salamandridae > Lissotriton > Lissotriton vulgaris. The sequence goes on from NC_141687.1 coordinate 353,649,182, forward strand.
ATCTTTCCCATAAGCAATTGTCAGACAGATTACGTATGTTTGAGCCTTGCATTAAACAGGTAAAGTGTTCATTCCCTCCGGGGTGTCTTTTGCCATTTCTAAACGTACTTGGAATGACTCAAGATGCATTGTTTACCCTGTCTTTTTTCATTATCATAAACTATGTGTGGTTAAATATTTGAAATGTTATGAGGAACATACTTGTGAATTACAAACTGATCAGTTACTTATTTCTTTGCAGAAATGTCCCCACCCGGGATTGATGTGTCTCATTTTGGAGTGCATTCTGTGCATGGAGCTATGGCCTCCAAAACCATTTCCAATGGTTCTCGGCTTGAGCACTTTATGGCCACAGGGGAATGGTCATTTGATTTCACTTTTAAAGTATTTAACACAAATCAGTGGTGGATGTTGCATCTAATATTGTGGCACAACTTTAAACTAGCATAATTCGAAGTCTCCATTCCTGACCTAAAATTAAAAAAAAAACTATTGCGGCAAGAATTTACATTTTTTTAAGGACACTGCAGCGAGGATTATCCCTCCCATAGATGTAATGACTTAATATATGTCTTATGGTATTATTGTTATTACTGGAATGTTATGTATGTTCTCGCCCTTGATGATAATTTATACAAGATGAGTAGATACTGTGCTACTAATGTTGTTTTCTTTCCAAGTACAGATACTAAGGTAACTTGAAGTGGCTTGATTGCTGGCATTGAATGAGGTTGCGTCACAGAGAAGAGTTCCTTTCAGCTGCTTGTATAGATCACCCGGTTAGCGTATGTGTCCTGATTCATCAAGGATTTGAGTTTGGCTTATTTATTTATAAACAGTGTTCTATAGCGCTAACTAGACCCTTGGGTATCAGAGCGCTTAACATCACATGGCATAGGATAAAAACAGCAATGTTGGTAGATAATAAAGGAAACGATAAAAGACTGCTACAAAATTACAAGACATGAATAATACTGTTCTGAGGTAGTAGTTGATTGTATTCTCTCCTCTCCTGGATTGTCTCTTGCCTTCCGCCAGTGTCCTCTTACCGTGTGTCATTTTCTATAGATATCCCGATTTGTTATCTAATAGACCCCCACTGTATAGTCACAGATTGCGACTTGCCTACCTATGGGAGGAATTTGCTCATGAGAAAGATCTTAGTTTCTTTCTTGAATGATGCACTGTTCGAAATGTTTCTGATGTTCGCAGGGAGAGAGTCCAAATTCTAGGGGCTGCACCAGAGAACGCTCTCTCATAGGTTTTTTTCTTCCTGAAAATAGGTGGTCTCAGCAGCAGAAAATTGGCACTCCGGGCAGGTTTCCTTGAAATGACTTTTGAAGATTATTGAGAAAGAAAGAGGAGGAATTATAGCGACTCTCGTTTACACACTGTTCACACCCCCAATGATTGGTGGAGAAAGTGGCCTACAGGAAGTATACTTTTTCAATGTATAATTTTTCATTGGCTGCTGTGATTTTCTTGAGTAAAGAAAGATGAGCATAGTCCTCGCCTCCATATCGTTAAAATAGAAGTGAACATTCTTGACGCGATAGCCAGCAAATGTTGTATCCTTTGTGAAACTCGTCCACCAGCAGTCACAAAAGTCCAATATTTGGAGAGGAGAGTTCTCACGTGAACTCTCTAATTAGCTTAGATTTTTATTATAGATGGAGGGAAAATATTGTCGCTTAAATAAAACACAAGAATGTTTTTGTACGGGGCATATGATGAACTCACATATTTGAAGGCTCTCGAATATGTGATCATGATGAAAAAGGAGAAACAGTGAGTGGCTTAGGATCACACAGTGTGGTGAAGTTGGGAAGCCGGGGTCTCACATTGTCTAGTGTAGCCTCTAAACAGGGCTATTCCAGAGCTTCACGATGTTCTAAAGTGGGTAATGTTTTTTCGGACAGTGATCTGCGCTGCGCAGGTGCAGAGTCCTCTTCCGCATGGGCCGCGTCGGCTTGCGTAATGGACTTCATTCGCACGCATGCTAAGAAAGAGGCGGGTCTATGCGGAAACAGGATATCCGAGATCAGTGAGACTCCTGGACGCAGCAATCCCAGCGGACAGGAGCGTGTGCAGTGTATTCCATTTCTGGACCCGCCCCCAGCTTGTGCGGATCGCGGCGCGGGCTGCTCCAATTCAGCATCACCAGGGCTGGTCGGCGCACCTACTCCAGCAGGGTGGTTTGCTACTTTTCAGGAAGTACAACTTGTAATCTAGTCTAATATCCGTAGCAGCCAGGGAGTGTGAGCCACTGCTCCTGGGAGTGCACACGGACTGTGCACAGTGGTACCAGGGAAGTGGTAGTTGCAGCGATGGAAACCATCCTTCTGGGCACCGGACTGGCCGTCGGGGCGTACGTGTTAATCTACTACAACTTCATCAAGGGACCGCGATGCCAGACTGCCCGCAGCCTAAAAGGGAAGACAGTGCTCATCACAGGTGAGTCGACTCTGGGCAACTTCCTGCAGGCGTCCAGATGGCTTGGACAGTGTTTTTCAGTGTCAACGTCCAGCGCGAACACTACATCTGGGACAACCGCTGCCCTACCCCGTACATACAGTACCATCGCTTCACTCTGTTATATATTCTATGGTAGACTAGTTGATCAACATTTTCAGTTGCAGTAACTAGGAATGTGGTGCATCCTTCTGTAATGCAACCTGCTTTTTTTAACTCCAAAGTTTGCGGTGTCTAAAGCAGCGTTTATTGTATGTCCATTTTACAGCGGTCTGTGGTAAATGTCTTATTTTGACGCCGTGTTTCATGCCTGCGTCATTATTACCCACCGATTGCTTCGAAAAAATGTAACCCTCATGAATGATTGACATTCCTTATGCTTGTTACGTTTACAGGCTCGTGTACTTTGAATTGATGCGTAGAGAGCAGGGACTTGCTGATTAGTAATGTGATGATGAGTACCATAGCTGGGCAGGTTTACCTGCTTCGTTGTGTTCTTTTGACTGGGAGCTTACATTACTGCTGCCAGCACAGCCACTTTCAAAACCCTTCTCGTTATAACATTTGCAGGTGTTCTCTGTCCTCAAGATGCCCACCTAGATATTCAAAGAACAATACTTTGAATTCATTGCATTTCATACCCTGTCTTTTTCTTGTCTAAATGTAATATCGAAACTATTGGTAGTAATAACAACTATTTTATCAAGTCAAGCTCAAGTCAAGCTTTCAAATTGTTTTTGCCATTTCACCCTACTTTATGCATTCTCCTTTTGACATCTTTGTAAAAATAGTAGTTTTGTGTCTTGTAAGATTTGACACAAGCTGGCATACAGACCTACGCTGATTAGTCACAGCTAATCAGTCACTTGGATAAGCCCCCGGATAGGGAAAGACCATTTTAAAAATTGTTTTTCTGCTGATGGCCTCTAGATGAGAGGAACTGGTTTGAAGGTGAACGTGGACAAGGCTGATGCTCTCATATTTAGAGGATCCCAGTATATTTGGTCCTAAAGCAAATAGCTGCCACAAATTGATCCACTTTAAGTTCCCACGTAGAATGTATATTACCACATCCAGACTCCACAGTATAGACCCTTGCAGAACACATCGCTGCGCAAGATGCAATGCTCCACAGGCCCACCTCGCCTGGACCTGTCCGCGTATACATACATTCTGGGTAGAGGTCCATAAGATAAGTGACATGGTTAAGGTACCAATGACTCCCCTGCCAGAAATTGCCCTGTTGGGGTACATAGTGCAGTTCCCTCTGGCAATTCGTAGATTTGTTGCCATTGGTTTGCTGCTGGCTAAAAGGGAAGTCTCCATCTATTGGGGGGGGGGGGCAGGGCAGCACCCACAGTGACGGGATGGCTGAGGAGCGTGTCATCTTGTTCTCCGAACTGCGACCTGTACGCAACAACTATCCCTCCCACCTCCAGACACAAAGATATATTGGGTCCTTTCAGATCCTACCTAGCCGCGCAGCGACAAGACCCCCCAGGCAAAAGGAACAGGGCATAGTCCCATTTGGGGTGGGTTAGGCTGTCCCAATGTGCATGACAATTAGTCAAATTCGCAGGATATTAGACCTATTTTTATGGGTACTCATGCAGTTCATATAGTTTGCAAGTCATGCTGTTAAGAATTATTTATGTCAAATAGAGGCGGAGGCTGATATTACTGAGACTATGTTGTAAGCTACAAGGAATGGTGTATGTACTGTTAAGTCGGAACAAGACATGGACTGAGCCTGCAACAACTTGATTTATGTTTACATTCTACGTGCCAAATAATTTGATATGTCCAAAGTGTACTGCTTGCTGTATACTAAAATGCAAAATAAAGTTAAAAATATATATATATTTGGTCCTAAAGCTAGTGGCTCCCATGATTAGGGGTCTCCCTACGCCAAAACCTCCCCACTTTCCCATCCAACCAGTTCTTTTTTCAGTGGTAAAAATGTAGTAGTTTTTGTAGGTGACACTCTGGCCTTCAGGGCTCAAGCACATAGCATCAAATGTTAATGAAAGTGGGTAAAAACCTGCACTCTTCTGGACCACCTTCCAGGCTAGTTTTATTTCTGATGGAAATTGCGTATTGAATATTTGAGTGCTCGGGTTTGTCTTTTAGACTGCATCTGATCCAGAATTTGGCTAGAAAGCGAAAGACACACAGATGATGGATGGAATGCAGAGCAAATCAAACATTCACCCCCAATCAGTGGATCTGGGTTAAATCCATCATTTTTTGTTCACCATGCCATCCCAGATTAGGCTCAGCCATATGGTAATCAATCCTGACCCTGTGCCTCATGGGAACAGTGCAGCCCGAACTGTCAAGCCAGGTCCTACTGGACTGGAATCAAGCATCGTGGGATGGGTTTCGGGGACTCACTCTTCACCAGCCAGGCTAGCTTGAATCCAGTGATACAGGGAGCCCGGGACCCACATCTGGGCATTCCCGGCACACTTAGAGCGAGAAAGCAAAAGACACACAGATGATGGACGGAATGCAGAGCAAATCAAAAATATTCCCCCAGTCGATGGATCAGGGTTAAATCCATTGTTCTTTTGCTCACCATGACACCCCAGTTTAGACCCAGCCATATGCAAATCAGTCTTGACCATGTGCCTCATGGGAACAGTCCAGCACGCACTACCAAGCCAGGTCCTACTTTGACCGAAAACAAGCATCCAGAATTTGGCAGCATGCACTATGCTGGGTCTAAATAGTTGCTTGCATATTTGGCCGCAGTGCCTGCCCATTTGTAAAATAATTCTTTTTAATGGCCCATGCATTATCCATTGAGCATTTAATTGGCTCGAGCTTCCCTATGTGCAAGCTAATTTAACCCTTTACACTAGAGAGATCCCTGCGATTGTCTAAGCATCTAGATGCTTGACCCCTTACTTTGAGAGGGAAGAAAAGTGGGCTTGTCTCCGTTCAGGCCACAAAGGAATGAAATGCACTTTTCATAAAGAATGCCTGGAAGCAAACCAGCACACCATAACAAAATATCAGAAGGAAAACACAATTTTTAACGTGCAGTTTGCAAATACTTGCTGCATTCATAAAACAAATAAAATCCCAGTATCCTGCTAAGTTATTTTAATCAGATGGTTTGTTTACCATCTGACATGTTTGACAAGTACTTAGTAGAAGTTAACTTTGCTTTTCTGATTCCCAGACAATCACTAAATGATGTACTTTATTTGTAATGTACAATTAGTTTCAGTCAAACTTTTTAATTGAAGCAGAATGTTCATGCCCAATCTGTACCACTACTGAAGGAGATTATGCTTTGGATCTATAAAGCGTGACGCGACCGGGCCAAGATGTGCCCATTAGAGACGGAAATTAGCAGGACTGGGCCACATCTCTGAGATATTATTTTTCAGTGTTATAGTTTATCAGCCTGTGGCAAAGCAAATAGGGGCAGAAGAAAGTCTGCAACTATTGCAGGCGGTAAGGATCGTAATCTGTCTCTCACCAAGATCTCTCCTTCCTCGCTGGCCTGCTTGCCACCAGCAAAAAAATGTTGCTGAAATTACGCAACCAGAAAACAAACAACTCGCCAGTGTGAATGGATCAAATAATTGTCATTTGGGACTTCTTGAAAAGGAGGAAATTTCTGTTTTGCTGTCTGAGAAATGACATACCTGTTTAGCATCTTTGGAGGTCCCTAAGGGTAATGTGTGCATCAGTGGTGTGTAGATTAAAGGCATTTGAAACTGATTCATGTAAAGTGGAACAGTTTATTAATAATTCAAAGATAAATTGAAGTAACAAGTGGCAAATACAGGGTTTTGAATCTGAAGACAATGATAAAGCAAATAACTAGATCCTATGATGACACGGGTTAGTTAAAAAGCCGGGCATATAGGGCTCATGGTATAGCTATGTTAACAGCAGTAGGGTATTCTTTCCAGGGGTACTTGGCGTGACCCGATCGTTGTTCGTTTCCCTCCAAGTCCTGTAGTACGGTCACTGTAATTACCCCATGAGAATACATTCTTATGTTGTTGGTCTAAAGGATGTCCTTCTCCTTTTTCACAGTCAGATACGAGCTGAAGAATAAAAGTGTACATTAGCTGGCTACCGGGCTGCTACATATACACCCTCTCCACAAAGACATTGTAACAATAAAACCGGTACTTTGGTTGGGAATGTGAGCATTATATTTCATGGTGACTCTGTGGTAGTAAAATTTCGAAGTTCAGTTGGTCTGTTTTTTACAGACCCAGCGGGTATAAGAATTAGTACAAGCTCTCACCATTTTGAGGATGGCTGGGGCCTTGGAACAAGTATATAATGTTGAAACCTCATACATTTACTCCTCACAATCATCACTATTTATAGGAGCAAATATATATATATATATATTTTATAGAGTTTTATATAGCGTGAACTAGACCCGAGAAAACAGGTATCAGAGCACTTTACATAGCACCAGTTTAGTTAGACAAGGGTACATACATTTTTGTTAGGCACGGGGAGAGTAAGTGATTTGCCCAGAATCACAGGATGTTTTAGTGTCGTTGCCGAGACTCGAACCCGGTTCCCCAGCTTTGAGGTTGACCGCTCTAGCCGTATGGCTCCACTCTCTCCCCTTCTTAAGAAAGCTGTTGGCTGTCCCTCGGAATTTGTTCAGCACATATTTGTAATAAAGAATTTGGTTTGGCCTCTCTAGAGGTTATGATTCAATTGCACCAATGACTTTAAAAAAAAAGATTTTTATTATATTCCACTAAAGGAAACGGGTAGTACAATGCACATATCACTGAATACAATGCGTCTACCATTCAAATCAGTATTTATAGTCGATAACAAAATAGCGCATGGTATTATTATTGACCAAGTGTAGATTTCCTTTATCGTCAGATATTCCGTAATGGATACTAATAAGATCATCAATATTTTCCGTTAATTATTTCAATGGAGAGGTAATCAATACACAATGCACTTAAGGGAGCAAAATCCAATAGACAAAGCATCAGTCACATAATTGCATCGAAAAAAGTCCTAAACTGATCACTGTTCCATTAAATCCATACAGCGTGCATCAGAGCGCGGCAATTAGTCTAATAGAGTGAAAAAGGCCACGGTTTACACTGATGTAAGACAACAAGAACATTACAGAACAAATGGAAAGAAGACCAGGAACAAAGCTGAAAAAATGTTTACGGTGCAATCTCCAAAGCATGGAATTGACTTAGGAGTATCGATCTATGTGGGTAATACTAGTTTGTTTAGCCATCTCCTACTACGAAGTGCCCCAGGCTAGGTACACCCCCATCAACCAATGGCGTGCACATCAGGCATCTGAAGTGTGAAGGTTATTGGGGGTTAATTCACCTCATCCATTGTGGATACCGGGGTTGTAATCATTCAGACGTGGGCCTATCCTCCTCGACCGAATTCTCAGAGGCGATTGGGTCACAAAGATCGAAGCTTGAATACGTTTCGGTAGGCAGCTAAGATTCAGGGCAATTTTACCTGTACGGAATGGTGTCCATTTTCATTCAAACTAAGGGACCTTGTTCCTTACCATAGCTGTCAAGTTTTCCATAGAATATAAAGACCACACTGTGGACTACCACATTTGGATCTTGCCACAGTTGGGCATTGTTATCGGTGTGGCAAGGAGGAACGGAGTAAGAAGTTGGTCTCCCAGGGTAGTCAGAGGATTGTCCAAGTGTTTGCCCATGTTACCTAGCAGTAAAGTTGTCCATGTTTCGGGTAATATTTGTAATTGTCTTAATTTGCTGTAGCACATCTTTAAAGAACAATTAAACTCTATTGCAAAACCACCACATCATTCCTTGATTGGTCTTGAAATGCAAGCATTGTGGACTGGAGCCATAGATGGCCACACGCCATACTGGTGTGAGCAGGGGTGTGGAATTTAATAAAATATCTACTTGTCCATGGGGCAGGTTTCTTCATAAATCTACATGTCCTGTAACAAAATCCACTTACCCATCGGTGCAATGTAGTACAGCAACAAATTATGGCAGAAATATCATATATAAGAGCTTTGATATAGCCTCTCTGATTATGCCATGGCTAATACCATAGTAGTGTTTGAATACTTACAATCCCCTCATGTTGCCACGTCTCCACAGATCTACATACTGGGGCTGAAGGTAGTGTTTATTTATTAATTAATTTATTTATTATAAGTTTTGTGTAGCGCTAGCTGGACCCAAGGGTATCAGAGCGCTTCACAACATGTACAACAATGTGCCTTAGTGGCGAAGATAGAATCCACATCTGGACAACTGATGAGCATTGCAAATAACATTATCATACAGATCATTAGGTCTATAGGGGGGGTTCTATGATTTTCCCCATCAGTTCAGGTGCAATCAAGGAAGAGGGCTTTGAGTAAAGACTTGAATTTCGGGAAATAGGAGGTCATTCTAATGTGGGGGAGGGGGGTGGCGTTCCAGATCTTGGGTGCATTACCCGCAAAGGATTTACTTGTAGTTTTGCGTTTCCGAGATTTCAATGGAAGCGTGTCGGAGCTTCTGAGATTCCTGGACTGGCCGGCCCTTCTGAGTTTTGCGGCCAGGTATTCTGGTTTGCCTGTGTGAAGGGCTCTGTGTGTAAGACATGCTGTTCGAAAGTTGGCTCGTTGTTCAATAGGGAGCCATTTCAGATCCTTGAGCGCGGGAGAAATGTGATCGAATTTCTTGGTTCCTGTGACCATTCTAGCCGCGGCATTAAGGGTGGTTTTCAAGGGGCCTGGGTGCGATTTAGCTGATCCGGTTAGGGCTGCGATCCCATAGTAAATTCTGGAGAGCACCACTGCTTGAGTGGCCTGTTGTAGGTCTTTTGGAGGCAGGAAGGGTTTTATTTTGTAGAGAAGTTTCAGATTGAGGAAAGCGCTTTTGGCGGAGCACGCAGTGTGCTTTTTCATGTCAAGTTTGGGGTCTAGGGTGATATTTAGGGACTTAACCGAGTCCTTCAGCTTGAGGGTGCCATTGAGGGCATCAATGGTTTTGAGCCATTCTTTGATTTGGGGGTTTTCGTCTCTGTTGGAGATGAGTAGAACTTCAGTTTTCTCTTGATAAAGCTTCAGGTGGTTCTGTGAGAGCCATTGTTGAACGGCTTTGAGCGTGTCATTAAGTTTGATCATGTCGTCCATGGAGGTGGTTTCCAGAGAAAGCTGCGTGTCATCAGCGTAGAGATGGAAGGGGATGTTGGAATTCCTGAGTAGTGTGGTGAGGGGTTCCATGTAGATATTGAAGAGTTGGGGAGAGAGTACTGACCCTTGTGGGACTCCTGTGATGACGGGTAGGGGGTCGGATTCAAAGTTTTTGATTTTTACTCTTTGCGAGCGATTGTGTAGAAAGGAGGCGAACCAGTTTAGTACCATCATTTCCATGCCTGCTCTTTCTTGAAGGACTTTGAGGAGCAATGTGTGATCAACTGTATCAAACGCGGCCGATAAGTCAAGGAGAATGAGAAGGCAGCATTGGTCTGAGTCAAGTGATTTGTGTAGATCGTCTATGACCTTTAGGATAGCAGTTTCAGTGCTGCATCCCTTTCTGAATCCCGATTGGTGTGGGTCAAGGAGCTTGATGTTCTCCAAGTGTTGGGTTAACTGTGGCAGAACAGATTTTTCCAGTATTTTGGATGAGAGGTAGGTTTGATACGGTTCTAAAGTTGTTCATATCTTCCGTGTCTAGTCCTGTTTTTTTTTTTGTAGCGGCGTGACTTGGCCGACCTTGAGGCAATCCGGGATATTTCCCGAGCTCAGCGAGCTGTTGATGATCTTGCACCACATTGGGGCTAGGGTGTGTTTCAGGTCTTTGGTCAGATTTATAGGAAGCTGATCCAGGGAGTGGGATGACGGTTTGGCGTTGGCGATCAGATGAATATCTCTGCTTCCTGAATAGGCGTGAAGACGGACCAGTGAGTGGGTGGGTTCAATAGGGTGCTGTCAGACAGGGTTAGAATACCCTTTTGAGTTTGTGCAAACTGACTAATTTGCATGTTTTAAGGGTTTTCAACAACTCTTCTCTAATCTGTTCCCATACTGAGAAATGTTGGAAATTTACCCCTGGCAATGGCAGACATGAACCTTCTTCCAGAGTTGGGAAAAATGTGGTTTGAAGGAAAGTGAACTTGCAAACACTCAGAATTTCGCATGAGCAAAACTACACATGGACATTTGCTCATGCGAAAATGCAGTTCACAGATATTTCGAGGAGTACTATTTCTTGTCTTACTTCTGTAAATTCTTGGGAATTCACAAAATACATATAGCTGCGCTTAATGCAAGTACATATACCATGGGTGTACTTTTGAGACTTTCTTCAATAAATGGGACCCACATAAAAACTTGTTGCCCTTGACCTCAACAATATGTCCTAGACATCGGGCTATAGGAATTTCACATCCCTGTGTGAGATACCATCTCAAGAGAATTTTTTAACTGTTTTCTTAATAAAATGAGCTTATGGAAGAGGTCATTGCCTGTGCCAAAATATGTGACCATGAGTTGTCATCAAATATGACTCCCAGTTCATATTCCCATTTAAGGGCATATCAAGGTCTAACGGCACGAGACAATGCTTGAGAAGATGATAGAAGTAAGTAAATCCTTTCCTAGATCGGTGGTAACTCGCAAGTAGGCCTCAGTAGGCATAAGGACCCATCAGGCCTGAGGGCAAGAACGCCTAGTGCAATAATTGTATAATGTATAGTAGTCCGTATCCTATGCAAAGCGGCGACGGGCAATAGTACTAGAGGAGAGAGGTTTACCTTTGGTCTAGAGATCAGCCAACATAGCAGTTCGCTCAGTAACCCATCTGTGATAATCTTTATCCTTCAGTCCAGGATGGAAGTCGGGATTATTCAGAACAGGGTCACATCGGGGAGGGATAATCGTCAAACCATAGCTGCAGACACTGACAGACCAATGTGTTATGGTGACTCGTGTGGAAGGCAAAAAGGAGGAATAATGACGGTGGCATGCGGAGTAGCACAACAGCAAGTGGCAGCTGCCAGGCTCTTTAAAAAACTTTACATAAAAATAAAAACGTAAAGGACCTTAAGGGAGAGGAAAAGCTGGCAGTGGGTGGGGGAGGTGGGCAAGGAAGCAACAAAGGGGACTGGGGAGGAAATAAAAAAAAAATAAAAAAAGAACAGCCAGGGAGAAGGGGACAGCATTGGGAGAGTTTGGGGAAATTAACCAGCAACAGAGCCTGCAAGAGGAGGTGGTGTTTGTAAGGGGCAAGAACTACACCAGTAAGAGCTGTACTTGTGGAATAAGGAAAGAAAAAATAAGCCTTGTCAAAGGCAATAGGTCTCACCTATACGAGTTCTATTAACTTTGTCATTTTTTGGGAGCCAAGGTGTATAGCACAATCAATGCTGGTCGCTTCATAGTTTTTTTTATTTTTGTGTTTTTTACACCCATGCTGCTCAGCAAAAACGTTTATACATGAGTTTCCATCGTTCAAACTCAAGAAGCTTCACACTTTCTAAGGCGTCTTCTAAGAGAACTGCATCGCTTGGGTCAGCCCAGACACCTGTCCAAGACTAAAGATCAGGCTAGTTCAGCAATGCACGGCAAGAAGAGAGACCGAGTAATAGTGGTATTACTGGGAGAGGGTCTGGGCTTCCCACCTGGACGCTGATCCACAAAGACCGACTTTATGGAGGATGGGTTAAGAAGGTTTAGAGAGGCTAGTGGATCGAACGCACAAGTGTGGGCTGGTGCATGCAGGAGTACGTTTGTACTCCGTTTCTGCTCCTCCTGTACCCCTTTATTCCTCTTTACAGGACTTTGGGCTACTCCAGCGTGTGGCAAACTTAGCTTGACTACCACCTTACATTAAACCACCAGGTGAGCAGCAGTTTCTTTACATCCATCTGTCCCCCCCAAGCAAGTTCTTTTTTTCGTAGAGAACGAACATCACTGTGCAGCTGAAGGTCACAGGGTTGCGTCAAAGGGACAAATGGCCATTTCCAGAGCAAGGAAGAGGTCCCCACTCACGTGCTGCCTGACCCCCGCCAACTGTACACAGGATTAGCTCAGCCTTTGACCGGTTGCTTGCTTCCTTTATTGGTGTGTAGCAGCTTTTCGCCGCAACAAAGGATGAATTGTTCCATTCCAGACAAACACTGGGGCTGAACCGTGTGCTGTAGATTGATGTCATGGAAAGATAGCACAGAACGGCTTTAAATCAGCGAAGCCACATGCACGGCTGTGTTTGGCACGAAGATGGTGTGCTCAAAGCAAAAAGAACAAGCGTTGGCATAGCCAATAGATCTCCCCTTTGGGACCTTATAAGTGTTTAGCCATGCAACAGTGGATCTTTTTGCACTAAGGATATTGTGCTGCTTAACTAAATACTTATAAGGTCCCAAAAGCGAGACCTATTGGCTATGCCAATGCTTGTTTGGCTTGCTGTTGTGCAGTTTGCTGGTTGCCTGCCTCCGATGCAGTTTGATAGGATTATCTTCAAGTAATTGGGTACTAATTTAAACTCTCCCCAAATTAGGTGAACACTATGTGTACCCCGAAGTGTCTCCTTCATACATGGTAGAAGCATCCCCTCTACGTCATGCTATAGATGCTTTTGATGCATTTGAAATTCCACATTCCGAAAACATAACTTCCATGGACTAAAGTCCTTATTTTGTGAGCATTTGATGAAAATATCACTCTATCTTTACATGCAACATATATACAGAAGCCCTGAAAATATTGCCTTTCCTATGAAATAGAAAATACACTAAATCATCCTGCATAAACTCTAGATACACCCTATTATCCAGAGAAATACAAAACCCTTTGTTTCAAAACAATACACAATGGAATTGTGTGCGTGTCGCAGTCTCCTCTTTTTCAATGCACACACTCGTGCTTGTGGCACGCCGCCGCGCACTCTCGCAAGCTGTATGCCGCCGCAAGCACGAGTATGTGCTTGGAAAAAGAGCTGAATGACGACTAAAGGTCTCCTATGCTACGCATGTGCGCTGCGTAGGCGAGACCTAAAAACAAACTGACAATCCCGGGACTACCACTGCCATTTCTAGCAAAAGGGAAGTCAAAATTGGCCAACACTGGCTACACTTGCTAACCCTCCCAGCCAAGCTGCAAACACCTTTGTATAAACACGATGGCATTAAGGAATCAATTAATGATGCACAGCCGACAACAAGCTTATCACGCACCACTGGGTACTCCAGCAGATGGTGGCATCACTATGTATGGCATTAAAGGGGAATTGCGCTGTTGCATTCACATGCATATGCTTCTAGTCTTTATTGAGTTTTACAATTTAATACAGACAGAAAGCCATCTATGTCCCTGCATTTATTTTAAATACGGATAAACCAGGGGAATGGGCCTTGGGGTGATGCTCAATGCAGTCAGTCATGCCTTCTTGGCCGATAGCTGTACTGGCTTTCAGACTGCACAGGAAGCAAAACAGAGATTTTAATCTCTGCAGGTAGTGACATGTATTTGTACTAGAAAGCTCATGTATTCCCGTGACCACTGCTGTATCAGACATCGGTGCTTAACGACCTAAAACCAATAAGGCATTAAGTTATGCAAGTACATTCATAGGTTAGATAGATGAGGAAATACACTAGTTATAGCTTTTTTCACAAAAGCAAAAAATAAAATTGACAAGATGATAAAATAAGCTAGTAAATAAAATAGGATAAATACAGACATGACAAAAATATACCATAATCCTGTAAACCCTGCATATATATTTTAGTCATATTGGGTTATTGTTTAGCAGAGATTTTGGGGAGACTGTAAATGTAAACCATGCACTGCCGTGTTAAACTTTATCACCTGAAGCTTGTACTGTAATTCTCGAGGTCTACACAGAATGAAATTTTGTGATCTAGTAAAAGCAACACTGGAAAGATGCTGGAACAAAAGGAAGATGGGGAGAGTGTGTAAAAAGTGAACTTTCTCCCACGAAAATGTTTAAATTGTAAAACTCTTATCCGCACAAGGGCCAACAAACAATGCCACTGAATCAAGGACCAACAGTTTCCAAACACCTTCCATCGCATCAAAGATGGATCAGAAAGTGGCAGACATCCTCTGGGGCTCTCTGTCAAAGTAATGGATGTACTGAGGGCGCGGCGAGGCTCTGCTGCAGAGATTACAGCTGGCATTTGGGCAAAGAATGAAAAACTAATTGCCACCAGAGCTAAACTAGAACACACTGCCGCATGGAAATCAAGCGCGAGAGTTCCAGCCTGAAACAAATGAACAACAAGTGGGAGGGGTGGGGGGAGTGCACAGAATAGAAGAGACACCATGGGAATGCATTTGTATGCGCGCGCGAAGCAGCAGATGTTTGCTCTTTTTGGAAGCACATACTTGCGCTTGTGGCGTGCCCCTGCTCGCTCCGGCAAGGTGGATGCCGCCACAAGCACGAGTGTGTGCCTCCAAAAAGAGCAGAGCGACGGCTAAAGGTCCCCTATGCAGCGCATGCGCGCTGCGTAGGCGAGACCCAATGAATTTAAAATTGTGTCATTTTAGTTACATTTGATGGAACCGTCAGTAAACTTAATGTGCACCCGAGGGTCTATTAGGGTCAACTGCTCTCTTATACCGATATGGTTTGTCCTACCACCATAGCACGAGAAAGGTGATAACTCGCACAGCCAGAGGCTGAGACAAACCCCTTGTGAGATCTCTGCAACAGGCTATGCCAAGGGTATCAAGGAGAACAATACCCCACCTTATGAAAGACCAACAGGGAGAAGGTGGAGTGACCTTACTCAAGATTCCACAAATGAGCACACAAACAGGTCCCACACGAGACTCGAAGGACTATGAGGAACCAAATGATAATAAGCTAAACTGTACCCCAAAGAGGCAACATATAGATTTAATTTATTTCGCAAAGTGATCTGTTTGCGGCTGTTAAAATTTACAATAGCCATCAATCAAAAGCACTATAATTGAAAGTTCAATTTGGGCATGCAGCTCAGTGTCCTAATAATTGAAATCATTATTGACCGTGTTGAAACGCAGTGCTTGACAACTTTGAAATGCGGCAAGCGGAACAGGAGGGAGCAACCCAGCAGATCCCCGTCTTGTTTCTTGTAGGGAATGTAGAAAGCGAAGAAAGACAAACTTAAACATCTCCCATTTCATTGAAAGAGCGGCCATGTTTTAACAAAACTTTGTCAGGCAAAGGTTGTCAAATAGACACAAAAGTCCGAACAGGACTATAGTAACCCCAGAGTGTGTTTATTCTTATTTATGTTTATTTTTTATTTTTGTATTGGTTCGTAAAACAAAATACTTCCCAGGGGTCCACTCAAAGGGCGAATAAATAAAGTTATGGTAAAAGAAGTAACTCTTGACAGTATTTTGAAAAGATAGGGAATGGTACCACCTTGTTAACACCATGGCTGCTGTGCATTTTCCCCTCCTGTGCTAAAATTCCTTGAATACTTTATTCATGACGAGCTCAGCTCGTCATCAGCACAGCTCAACTGTGCCTCATGACGAGCTGAGCTCGTCATGAGCATCGAAAGGGTTAAGACTGCCTTGGTTCCAATAGGATGGGAACCTTGGAGCAGTTTCATCGGTTAGATAGTCCTATTTTGGTCTCCATGCAGACTACTATAGGTTAGTGTTAAATTTGGTCCACAAACAGTTTGCTCTTTGTTTGTATTTCGAGGTGCAACCAGCTGGCTGAGGGACTATTGCCTTATTCCGATCAACAGAGGCACAAACATACTTGCTGACCTTGGTTTACTGTTCAAAAGAAGCAAAAGCAATTGCGGCACTTCCGCTTTAGCTTTAAACAGTTTTAGCTAAAGTGCGAATGCCGCAATTACTTCAAAAGTAAAGAAATAGAAAAGCATTTTGTTTGTATTTCTTTACTTTTTGTTTCAAATCTGTTTATTGAAGAAAAGGAAAAGGTTTTCCAATTGACTAAGCAAGATGAAGACATTCAGACAAAATGCAATATCACATAATATTGGCCTTGGAAGCTCACATAAATTTTGCGTCTACATCATTCTTATATATCAAATTGCTTATATATCTTACTTTCAACACATATCTGCAAAAAGGAGAGACCAACAGTAAATAAGAAATGTAATACTAAGAAAGAGGGGGATTCCAGGGGAGAGGGGGTGGGGGATACTGCCAGTGGAGGGATCCCAAGGTTTCCCTTTTAAAGCTAAGGACTAGGTGGTGGGGTCCCCGTGGTATCCGAGTGGTGCATCTCATGTGATATGTCGATGTTTTCGATTGGTGGGATGTCCTCAAATAGTAAAGGGCTCGAAGCTTTGGTGGGGTGAAGCATGTATATTCTAATTTGGAGAAATGATCTATTAGAGGTTGCCATGTGCTTGTGAATGTAGGTTTAGTGCATGTTATTCAAGGCTTGAGAAGTTCAATTGCTATAGTATGCCATAAGCGGGTGAACCACATGGCGATGGGTGGTGTAGATGCTTTCTTCCAGTAAAAAGCTATTAACTTTTTGGCTGCTCCAAGCATATGGGATATAATGTGCCAGTCTGCATTAGTCATGGCAAGAAGTGTTGAGGGCCTAACTCCCAGGATGACTGAAACAGGGGCTGATGGAATGAGGTAGCCTACTACGTCCCTTCAGCTAAGTACCTGGTTCTTTGTCCGGAATACGTCTTTTATGTGACTTAGGATTTCTTTACAATAAAAAGTCAACAATGGGCAGGACCACCATATATGCAGGAAATCTCCAATTGCGTACTGACAGCTCCAGTAATTGGGTGAAGAACTGGGGAACATTTTGATGTAGTCCTTGAGGGGTATAGTACCACTTTGTCATGAGTTTGTATGCGGTTTCCCCCTGCAGTATGCTTTTAAGTACTTTTGGTATGTCTCACCAGAGTTGCTACCATTACTTAGAGGTGACCTCATCTGTGCTGTCTGTTTGCCATTGTGTCTGGTACCCGTAGAACTTATTCGGGGCAGAGTATTGTAATACTTGATAGGTGCGAGAAACCCGGCCCCGGTGCCCATCACCGAAATGCACCAGGCTTTCAAGGGGGGTAAGAAGGCTGAGTCACCTCTTGGGTATTTATTGGTGTGTGCAGCCAATGCCAGATATGAAATTGTAGTCTAGCCTCTTCAGATAGGTGGAATTCCTTTTTACACTGATCAAATATTTTAAACTGGTCGTCTTCGAAAGGATCCCAAATTTTATGTCACTCACCTTCTGATGACTTTAAGAAGGAATTTGGTTGCAGGGCTGGTGGGAAGTTCAGGTTGCGTGCCAAGGGTGTATTGGGGGATGGAAAGCAAGTAAGGCCCCTGGAGATTGCAACCCTAGCCCAGATTTCCAACACTGTCTTCGTGGGGGTGGCTATGTATGCGATGCACGGTCGAGACACCTGTGAAAGCCATTCTAAGTCCCACAGGGGTCTGCGGGCTACCGCCCGATCCATATGTAGCCAATGCTTCTCACTCTCGGGGACTACCCACTCCGAGATGTATTGGAAATGTGACGCCCAATAGTATTCTAGAAGACTGGGGTACGCTAACCCATCTCTGTCTCGAGGTAGCATAAGGAGTTTATTTGGGAATCATGACCATTTTCCTCCAAATTTGAAAGTGGCTAGGTCTCATATTAAGCGTTTTATGGAGGTTTCCGGTATTGAAGTGGGGAGTGTTTGAAATATAGTATTTTCGTTAGGATGGACATTTTGATTGCATTGAATCTCCTTAGCCATGATATTGGCAGTGACTTCCAGGTTCGCAGGTCCTACAGGACTGCTCTTCTATATTCCGGCCAGCTTGCCTGTGACCACTTGGACAATGTGGGAAGTTAGATTAAGCCTGAGATATCTTATTTAGTGTGTTGCCCATTTAAAGGGGGTGAGAGATTGTAGTTCCGGGATATCTTCGTTGGAGATGGTTATATTCAATGCCCAAGATTTATTGAGATTAATTTTAAGGCCAGAGGCCTCTTCGAATGATTTTAGGATTGTTATAAGGGCCGGCAAAGAAGTGTTGGGTCTCAATAAAGTAATTAGTAGGTTGTCTGCAAATAGTGCTATCTTGTGGTCGGTGCCCCCAAATGGGATACCGCTGATGTCCCCTGATTGTCGAATAACTATGGCTAATGGCACTACTATAAGAGCAAAGAGCAGGGGGGAGAGTGGGCAGCCCTGTCTAGTGCCCCCGCGTATCAGTTGCGTGAGCTGTCCATTAACATTGACCTGGGCTTGGGGAGAGATGTATGACGCCATTATTCTGGACACCATTGTGGCTTCCAGTCCTATTCCCTGGAGAACTTCCTTCAAGAAATCCCAATTTACCCGATCAAATGCTTTTTCAGCATTTAGTGATAATAAACAGGCGGGATGTTCCGACTGTGCACCTTTTCTACCAAGTGGGCTATCCGTCGCACATTGTCAGCCCCTTGGTGTTGTCGAATGAATCCAACTTGATCTGGGTCAATTAGACCCGGGAGATTTGGTTCTAGGCGGTTAGCCAGAATTTTTGTGTAGAGTTTTGTGTCTGTATTGAGAAATGAAATAGGGCGATACGAAGAGCATAGGGCCTGGTCCTTGCCAGGTTTGGGGATAAGCTCTATTTCTGCTATGGCCATAGTAGGTGTCAGGCCCGTAATGTCTGTAAATGAGTTAAAGAGACGCAATAGTTGGTCTTGAATTTGCAGGAGGAACATGCGGTAGAAGTGGACCAGCAGGCCATCTGGGCCCAGTGTTTTGCCTACTGGCAGGTCTTTCAGATCTTGTTGGAGCTCTTCTAGTGGGATTGACTCTTTGAGTTGTGCGTGTTGTTTGTTTAGAGTGGGTTGACAAACAGTTAGAGAGTATTGAATGTATCTCGCCCGGGTTTGAGGGCCCTCTATCATACAGGGTAGAATAAAACGTGTGGAAGGCTTACAGTTTCTCCTGTTCAGTAATGGCCCATGTGTCTTCTGCAATTTTAATTTTAGCGATGTGTGCCTTTGCTGCCCTCCGTCTCAGCCAACACACCAAGATGAATCCAACTTTGTCCCCCTATCGTAATACCTTTGTTTCAGTGCCAGTAGTGTGTGTTTTCTGCCCTATTTGTTCTGTGTACTCTTACTTGACACCCCGTAGCATACCAAGGCGGTTGTTTATTGGATTGGTACTGTCATATGGATACTTCATTACATATATTGCGTTAAGTTAGCATGAGTGTATTACATGTTTAAACAGCCGTTTTGCCTTCGGCTTCAGTTTTGCACACGACACGTACTTGTTGTTGTAGCTTTCACCCTAGAAGCGGTGAGGTGTTTTATTTGAGAATAATATGTTATTCCTATGCTATCAGCTTTGCCTTGTACACTTGGTACAACTGTCTGCACACTGAGAGCTGCACACTCTAAGATTAACCTAACACAAGGTTGCTGGGAAGTCTGATCCTCGCACCACTTTAGACATTAGACATAACACAAATAATGTTGATGCCAACATTTTGGGCTCTACGCGGGTTTAAGATAGAGTTACACGGAATGAACGCAGACACTTGGTGCTGCGCATGAAGAGAGCTGGTAGCTGTTGATGTGAACTGCTCCTACTGACATTGAGAGGTATGGGGCCGCCCTGCTAAAGCCCGAATGAGACCTTCTTAGATATAATATAATATGCTAGATAGGGTGCGCGAAATATAGGTGATATAGATTTCTATAGAAATTGCATTATAACATGCTAGCACCTTTTGCTTACTATGGATTAGTGACTATGCTGCTGACTCTGATTTTTATAATCTGCATTTTGGTATTATACAAGATACTGCGTTTGAGAACTTTGCATTGAATAATAAATATTTCAAACTTGCACTTGTGTTCTTTGACTCTCAGTTTTGGTTTGAAATGATTATCTAACGAAAGAGTGTTCATGTGTTCCACGACTCCTGAGGTATTCTAAAGATCATGTTCTGGTTTGTCTAAGACATGGATCATTCCATAATGATCCATGAGACACTGTAGCTAGCTAGGTAAAGAGATTTCTGACACTGAGATGAGTTTTTGGATCATCCTAACTCACTGAGGTTCTAGATCTCTATGCACAGTTCTGTGGGAGAACGGAAACCCTGCTACATGGCGCCCAACGGATTGGTTGGCAGTATTTCATGACACTCGAGTAGTATATCATTCAAACCTTAACACCTTCATACCCGTTTCCGGTAAACGGTGGTGTCGGAAAAACCTACCTATTTTTGAAATAGGTCTTTTCAAGCTTGAATTCTTCTGTAAACGGTTTCTTTGAATTACTACCCAGTTGTGCTACATACTGTTCTTTGTCTCTTTTCACTTCCTTTGCTACCATGGCCGTGGAAATTGCGCAGCATAGCCGCATCGCGGTTCGCGACCACTTGCGGACATACAATGTCCCTGTGGACGGCTTGGCTGTGGTTCTAGTGGTGAGTGCGGAACATGCGTACCCGTACGAATTATTTTATTCCTGGGTAACATTTCCGGCTGTGGACGCTAATTCGGGCGTCTTCCATTCATACACTGCCTCGGCAGTACCGGCGGCTTATGCTCCGTACAGGGCACTGGAAGTACCTATAGACGCTTGGCAGCACGGAGTTTGGTTTGGTGGCGCCCTACCCCATTCTTTGAACGCTACGAGGTTAGGTCCTTTGTCCATTCCGGGCACAAATTGGCCCGCCTTGGGTGGATTTACTCCTCATCCTAATCGCGCCACGTGTAACGTAGCGGACCTGAGACGTCTTCATGAGGTCTCGGTTGCAGTGATTAGAGCGCTTGTACATTACATTAGTCGTAATATTCAAGGCGCAGCCCCCGCAGGTGCGCAGCTTCGAGCAGAACAGGCTGGTTTGAAAATCAGTCCTGTCTTGGTGAATTCCGTTATGGGCAGAAAGCCAGATAGTACGGATGAATTTCCTTACTGGCTTGCCGAGAAATTCGACCAGTTAGAGGCTGTGTTTCCTAATACGACTCCGAGTGAAAAACACCGGATTCTTACGCTTAGTTTACCGAAGGAAATAGCCCCGGAACTTGCTGACTGTGAAACATGGGGTAAGACATTTGCAGCGGTTTACTCGAGGTGCTTTGGCACACCTTCAGTTTCGAACCTGTCTGAGATCCTCAAGCGTGTTCAGGATGATCACGGACCAGAGTCGGCGGTTGAGTTGGGTATGCGCCTGAACGGTTCATTTGAGACAGTTTGCGGTATTATCCTTGCCAATGTAAAAGGGGATGCAGTGAACTTTCAGGTGGCCAATGGTCTGGCGTTAGTACCCGATGCCGAGAAACCCCGTCAGCTGGCAAGAATTATTGTGGCGGCATATAAAATGGTTGGCCGCAATTCTAAGGGTGCGAAGGTTTTTCTTGAAAAAGAAAAGAAGAAGCCCCAGGGGCAGTCTTCGGAAACAGGTGGACAGCCCAAGTCCAAAAAACAAACTTGGCCCAAAAAGCAGAATAAGGGTAAGCAACAGCAAGAACAGACACCGGTCTCTAGTCCGGCGCCTTCACAACCTGCGCAGTCAGAGCGAGTTTATGAATTGCGCGATCGCGCTACGATTAAATCGCCTGACAGATATCAGGCATCTGACCAACGCTCTCCTCGTTCCTTTCAGGACTCATCGGCTCCATCAACCGGTGGTGGAGGGGGCGGCAGGGGCAGGGGTGGTCAGCAAGGACGTGGCCAGCCCCGCACGCGGAGTGAAGGGGACCAGCGGGACGACTCTACGCCAAAGAGACCACAGTTTGCCAAGAAGAAAGTCGCTGCCTTAACGGCGCATCGATATGCCCCAGATAGTGAGAACGCGGCTTCGGAATCTGACGTGGGCTCTGACCTTGCTGGACAGCGCGGCGGAGATTACCATAGTGAGAGAGGCCCTCCGTCCACTGTTGAAGGTGACAGCGACTGACACTTATGTTGTAATCGAAACAGCTGATACACATGTTGCTCCCCCTGAAAGACTTTTTGAAATTGTCCTATTAATTGAAGGTGACATGCAGCGAAAAGTAAGAGGGGTATTCTGGGAAAACCTTTCAGATACGTATGACATTTTGCTTTCGGAGGCTGACTGGCCCCCACCTTTTGTTCTCGCAGCTCCGCGAGGGGAGGAGGTAATCCTCCCCAGTTTCGCGCACACTGTACCGAGAGTGGAAGCGCTGCATTTTGCAGAAGAGTGGGCTCTGGCGCTTGCGCCGGCTGTGTACCGAAATCAGTGTGGCTGGGATAAATTGTCCCCTAGCCATGAGATTCCTTTACGGTCACAGCCTCAGCCACAACCCCAGTACCCCATACGACGTGAAGCTAAAGCTTCGGTCGCGGCTATCCTTGAACAATTGGAATATCAAGGTGTAATTGAAACATGTGTGTCACCAATGAATAATCCCCTTTTTACTGTTAACAAACCGGACGGATCATATCGTCTGGTTTTGGATTACCGGCATTTGAACTCGCATTGCCGTAACTGTGCGGTACAGAATACTCACGGCTCTGCCCTAGTGAATAGTCTTGAGCGTAAACGGTTCAAAACCACGCTTGACATTTCCAATGGTTTTTATGCACATAGATTAGATGGTCTCAGTTCCCAATGGACCAGTTTTACGTGCGGCGGCGTACAAAAAATGTTTAAACGACTCCCAATGGGATATAAAAATAGTCCTGGAGTGTTTTCCGCCCGCATAGTCTCTCTTTTGGAGAGTTTCGATCCAGTTGCATGTTCGTATGTGGATGACATTTATCTCACAGACGACGAGCTTTGGGTGCATCTGTGTCGAGTAAACAGCATAATTTGTAACTTTGCAGACATGGGTTACAAGTTTAACTTTGCAAAGTCACACATTGCGGAGTACACAGTGTTGTTTCTGGGTTATGAACTTAACCATGAGGGAAAGGGTTTAGCTCCTCACTTCCTGGAGAAGTGCGCGCAGTTGCGCTCTCCGACAACGCTGAAAAAATTGCAGTCTTTACTGGGTTTTTTGAATTTCGGTTGGACATACATTCCGGAATATGCCCAGCGTATCAAGCCTTTATATGCCTTGGTACAACCATCTTTTTCCAAATCATGCTGGCTGCCTGAGCATTCTGCCATTTTGCACTCTTTGCAGGCTGATTTGCTCACTTCTGACTACTTACAGACCCGTGATAACCAGACCAACCTGGTGATAAGAATTATCCCTGGGACGGTGGGTTTCACGTACCTGACTTTTAATGAGGGGGATACTGTGCCTATTGCTTACAAATCACACTTGTACACTTCGGCTGAACTGCGTTTGTCCACTGTGGAGAAAGTGTTAACGGCTGTGCAGATGGCAATTCTTAAAGAACGAGCCCTGTCGCAGGGAAAGCGCATGTTGGTTGTTACCCCGTGTCCTGCATTGGAGGCGGTCACGAAAGCCAGTGTACCGAATTCTAAAGCTTTGCACCCTCGGTGGATTCAGTGGGCTACATCCTTGACATCTCAGGATGTCACGTTTATTTTTGACGCCGCTTTACGGTCGCAGGAGTATTTACAGTATGAATTTGTTCATCCTGCTCCTTTAGCAATGCGGCCGTTGGAGGATTTCCACTGTATCATTTACACGGATGGTTCGGCGCAGGTTGCGCATGGCTCTAAACATGCCTACGTTTCCGCTTGCGCCATTGTTGTCGGTGCCATGGTGAACGATGAGTTCAAGTCCAGTGTCGTGCACACGCAGACGCTTGGAGACTGCACCGCACAATTAGCAGAGCTCCGTGCTCTTATGCTCGCATTGGAGTACGCAGATCCTAGTGTGACAACTTTAATCGTAAGTGATTCTTACTATTGTGTCCAGTCTTACAATGAGAACTTGTTCTTTTGGATTCAGAATGATTTTCGTGATTCCAAAGGTAGTACAATAAAACATAAAATGATCTGGGTCCGAGTGGCGGAACTTAAAGAGAACCTGCCACTCGTGTTTGTGATTCATACTCTCGGCCACCAGCGCGTGGGAGTCCACGCTGTTGGCAATTCGCTTGCTGATGAGGCAGCGAAGTCTGCGGTATCAAAATACTTAGTTGCAGCGGTCACGAGGTCCAAGAGCAAAATAGATGACGACATCTTGGCGGCAGTAGCTGCCACGGCGAAGGGAGGTAAATATCCTGCGGGGTTCCCTTCGAAGTACACATACCACTTAAGTCCCGATAAGGTTCCTTATGTGAAAATTCCTGAGGTTGGAGAGCGTCTGGTTCCCAACTCGGATCGCAGAGCTTCTCTGATTACAGCGGCTCATGAAGGTGTGGCGTCTGCGCATGCGGGCGTCTCAGCCACTGTATCACAGCTACAACAGAGGTTCTGGTGGCGGGGACTGTACAAACAGACGCGCGATTATGTCCTTATGTGTGACATTTGTCAGCAGATTAAGCCTTCTACTGCTGCGCGTCCGCCTCAGACACAGTTGTACATCTCTAATAAACCGCTTGGTTGTGTTTATTTGGATCACTGCGGTCCTTTTTCTTCTGATACTGCGTATAAATACATCTTAGTAGCAGTTGACTCATGCACACGCTTTGTGTGGGTATGGCCGCATCGAAGCGCTGATTCGCGAACTGTCATTAAGGATTTGCGTGTCTTTGTGGGAATCTTTGCTTGTGGTACTTTCCATTCGGACCAGGGTCCGGCTTTCGCCTCTAAGGCGTATAAGGATGCTATGGTTTCGTTGGGAGTACAGGTGAAGTTTTCAAGCCCCTACAGGCCTGAGGGCAATTCTGTAGTAGAAAGAATGAACCGCGACTTAAAGCAATCTTTGACAGCACGTGTTATAGGCACTGGTAGAAATTGGCTGACCCACCTCTATGGCGTGCAGCGTGCGCTTAATAATCTCCCTAGAAGGTCTCTGGGTGGGCGGACCCCATACGAAATGCTCTTTGGTATCAAGATGTACGTCCCTGACCTTGATGGTGCAGACTGCCAGGCCCAGGCCGCGACCTTTGACGTAGATGAACATTGCAATGTTTTACAGGATCTACAAAAGACCAGAGACAGTCTTACGAAGGAACACTTGCCCTCCACGTCGGATGATGCGTTACAGATCCCGGTAGTTGGCTGGCTACCCCAAGTTGGAGAACTGGTGCGAGAGAAGATCAATAACAAGAAAGAGTTTGGTCCCTCATTTAGAACGCCGGTTCGAGTCCTTGGAGTGAAGGGCACAAGAACAGTCATTTTACCACCACTTCCAGGTCGTAAAGAAAACAGATTTATTTCTATTGACAATGTCAAGATACACAGGGTGGCCGATTCTTCATAGTATGACGCCGGCTACATCCTGTCCTTCCATGGTGAGGAACTCTGTGCTGGCTATTACATCTGGTGCAGATCAGGAGGTGTCCCTCGAGATGCCTGCTATATCAAATCCTTTATTAAATACTATTTCTCTTGCTAACATTGATGAGCGGACATATGCAGATCCTGCTGATTTATCTATGTCTGATCTAAATGCTCGTTTGGCTAACCAGTCCAGATTCTCTTTTGACTCTGTTTCGGAACTTTCGAAGAAACCATCGACTATTGCAAAATATGCCACGTTATTTAAAAAACATTTTTTAATCCCTCCTTGGACCTACGTTTGGCTGATACTATTTTCATTTTATCTTTTTATGTCAATTGGTTTTGTGTTTTATTTTTTCCGCCTGATTGATGGCCATTATGTGAAAGAAAGAACAGGAATTCGGTACCTTAATGGAACATTGGCCCCTCACTCCTCCTCGCATTCAGCACACAGACTAAAGAGAGACTTACATTCAGTACAAATTACTGCTTGGCCTGTCCTTGATGGGATTGTGTGGGATGCGGTTAGGTTTCAGATACATGGCCCCACAGAAGTTATTAATGTTCCTAATGTGCTTAGAGTAAACATGGGAGATGTGATTAAGCAAAATATTCGTTCTGATGATTGGGATCTTCAGACAGTAGAAACATTGTTCTCTGATTTGAAATATTATGCGACCTTTGATGATGAGGATTTGTATTTAGATTCTGTCAATTATGGTGATTTATTTTGTTACCAACATTATGGAAATCATTTCTTGCACAAGACAAGTTCCAGGCGGGTTCCTGTGAATTACACTCAGTGGGAACATTGCCCTGCTCCTTTACAGGGGAGCTCAAGTACTTTTTTGGGAAAATACTCTTACTTTACAGATTTTAATCAATCAAATCCTGAGTCTTTTTACTTCAAGGTGAAACAGAAATCCATGCCAAAAGTTAGACTGACTGACACAAAATTGTTGTATTCAAAGTCCTTTCTAGAAAGGTTATCTGTGGATGGCTATGAGTTATGGAAGGATGCTATTGACCTTAAATCGGTTTGGGGTACCAAAGATTGGCAGGTACAAGGCCCTGAGGCTTTGCATCGTGCATGTCTCATCCCGAATCACATGTTGTTTTTAAATTCGACTATTTCCCAAACAACATGTTTTGGATTGGCTACATCTAAAAAATTAAATACCCCTACTATCCCTGATTTAGAAGAATATTCAGGTTGGAGTAATTTCACTACATTGCCCATAAGTGAGGTACAAGCACTTTTGCAGAATTCCTTTTTTAATATTTCCAGTTTTGATCCGGATGGGTGGCTTTTATGGCAAAGAAGCTCTGATTCTTGCCAAAGTCGTTTTTTGGGTTTGTCTGAGGGTTTTACACGCATCAGGCCAGATCCCAGGTTTGACTCAGATCACACTGTTACAACTTATTCAGTAGGCAAATTGTGTCAGAACTGGTTACAACATTCCACTTTAGCTGCAGTTAAACTGCATCTGTCCCAGTTGAATGAGAACATAGAGTTAAATGATTTTATAAAAGGCCCGACTATGGGTAGGTCTAAACGTTTTATTTATGCTATTTACAATGAAATTTGGAAATTTTCAAGGGTCGAAGCAGCTAAACGCCTGAGGGCTATTGATCAAGCCAATTTGGAAAAAGTGCTTGCAGTGGTCGATAATAGTATTAACACGCTTTCTTCCAGAATTTACACATTGGATAATATTGTTTCTTCTGTTGTTGATATTGTGCATGATGAAGTGTCCACGTTATACCATGGTCAAAATCAATTACGTTCTGTAATGCAGTTTGCCTGGACTCTACAGACAATTAAGGCTGGTCGAGTTCCCTGGACCTCATTGAACGTTTCATCACTTTTTGCCCCTTTTAATCTTACTGATAAACAGCGCATGCTTTCAATGCGTGATGCATCGTTTTCTATGTTACATATTGAGAAGCTAGAATCCTTACCTTTCTCTGTTGCTGAAACAACCACTGCCACGTGGCTTATTCATGGTTTAATTACATTACCATTTCCTTTATATAAATTTACTAACTGTATGCGGTATATTGCTATAGGACGATATGAGCCACTAGGCAATGCATTCCTACATGAGGCATGGTCATTACCATACACATACAGATGTCTGAAAGATGGAAAAGAAGTGAATCTTAATGGTGAGGAATGCACACAGTCACCTGACCATTCATTAATATGCAGACACATTCAGTTACACGGTTCTTGTAATCAGGACCGCCCAAATTTAGCATGTGTTTTAAAAGGCACGCCAGTTCCAGCAGTAGTTCCCACATTTACTTTATTAACAAATGGTAGTTATTTGCTTTTAAACAACAAATTATGTTGTGGTTTATTAATTGGTGTGGCTTATATAGTTACTGTATCAGAGCGTGTAGTGTGCTGCAAGAACGTCCTATACCCACCCACGCATGGCTCTTCAGATGTCTCCATCTGGCCACGGATCCCAACCTTGGAAGCGAAATTCAATGGTTTAAGCAGAATAAGGGCTCTTTTGTCTCAAAAACAAGTGACCCTGAGTTCGGCCCGGGAAACTTATGTCCTTCACATAGCTAACACCCGCACAGAGGTGCAGGCGCTTTTAAACACTGATTTGCCATTTCATTTCTGCGAGCTGGTACACCAGATTTTTAATGCTTCTTCAACGACTGGGCTGGCACATTTTTTTAAACTAGTAAGCAGTGGCCTCGTGACTACGTTTGAAAAAGTTTTTGGTATCGTTCCCACGTTTTTCCACACTATTTTTGGGAGTTTGTTTGGTGGAATACCTGTATTGTTGGCTGTGGCCGCAGGATTTCTGTTGGTGTTTTTCTTCATAAAACATGGATGCCCATCCTGCGCAAGACGCCGTTCAACGTCTCCTGACCCTGTGTCGTAATCGGATGCTCAATTACTATGGAACATTGCCGCTTGCAGCATTAAGCACGGCCTATAGATTGTCATTTCGGTTCACCGACTTCACGTGTGTCCAACCTGTGTTTCACTGCCTGAGCTGCGAGTTCGATTGGGCCATTGATTTATGCCTATGCTTGAGGACTGCTCCTGACGTCGATTTTGATCAGCTAATGCGTCCCGTTGTGGCTCACGAGCTGATCTGTTCTGGCGAGAGAGTTATGGCCTTGGCAGCGATAAATGGAGTTCTGGGCCAATGGGAGATCTCTGCAGCGGCGAATGCCTTTCTGACACACAGCGATCTGGTGAACCCACCGAGTTGTCCTCTGACGTTGCAGGAGGATCCGATGCTGGAGGAGCACGTATGTTCTTTCCCATTGCTAAATTGGATGGCTGAACTATTTTCGGATGATGGCAGTGATTTCATACTGGAGGCTGTTGCAACTTTCTTTGCATATACTTTCCAATCGTGAGTTGCCTGGAAGGAATGCTTTGTTGTGAAATATAACTTTCCCCTCGCTGAATTGGAGGGATGGACTATGTTCAGCTGATGGAGAGTTCACTGACGTGATGTCGCTGGAGATAACGTCTAGGTGGCACATGACTTTGGATATCGGATAAGTGCCTTGGTTTTTTCTCTTACAAACATTTGAAAGGATGCGACCTGGTCATACATTTCATAATTTTTGGACCTAGCGGAAGACTTTTGGTTCAAGACTTTTGTTATTTTTTAGATTTGAGGCCACTGTAGGCATTCATACATATTCATTCATACATATTCATTCATACATATTTTTTAGCTTATTTTAGCTCAAGATTATTGAATTTTGCTTTCAAATTTTGTATCTGATTTAGTATTGCCTTTTCCCTTATGATTGGCGGTGCTCGGACCAATGGGGGGGTGTCATATGGATACTTCATTACATATATTGCGTTAAGTTAGCATGAGTGTATTACATGTTTAAACAGCCGTTTTGCCTTCGGCTTCAGTTTTGCACACGACACGTACTTGTTGTTGTAGCTTTCACCCTAGAAGCGGTGAGGTGTTTTATTTGAGAATAATATGTTATTCCTATGCTATCAGCTTTGCCTTGTACACTTGGTACAACTGTCTGCACACTGAGAGCTGCACACTCTAAGATTAACCTAACACAAGGTTGCTGGGAAGTCTGATCCTCGCACCACTTTAGACATTAGACATAACACAAATAATGTTGATGCCAACATTTTGGGCTCTACGCGGGTTTAAGATAGAGTTACACGGAATGAACGCAGACACTTGGTGCTGCGCATGAAGAGAGCTGGTAGCTGTTGATGTGAACTGCTCCTACTGACATTGAGAGGTATGGGGCCGCCCTGCTAAAGCCCGAATGAGACCTTCTTAGATATAATATAATATGCTAGATAGGGTGCGCGAAATATAGGTGATATAGATTTCTATAGAAATTGCATTATAACATGCTAGCACCTTTTGCTTACTATGGATTAGTGACTATGCTGCTGACTCTGATTTTTATAATCTGCATTTTGGTATTATACAAGATACTGCGTTTGAGAACTTTGCATTGAATAATAAATATTTCAAACTTGCACTTGTGTTCTTTGACTCTCAGTTTTGGTTTGAAATGATTATCTAACGAAAGAGTGTTCATGTGTTCCACGACTCCTGAGGTATTCTAAAGATCATGTTCTGGTTTGTCTAAGACATGGATCATTCCATAATGATCCATGAGACACTGTAGCTAGCTAGGTAAAGAGATTTCTGACACTGAGATGAGTTTTTGGATCATCCTAACTCACTGAGGTTCTAGATCTCTATGCACAGTTCTGTGGGAGAACGGAAACCCTGCTACAGTACGGTGCCGAATAGTCTAGTCTCTCCAGAGCTATTATGTCACTAGCCAGCTTGACCTCCACCAGTCAAGCCTCTCAAATTGCGCTATAGCAATAGATGTGTTGACTTCCCTGGTGGTCGCCTTGAAAGTGTCCAATATGACTGAGTATGGGGTTTCAGGGAGGTCGTTGGATGTAAAATAGGCAGAATATCGCCATGTGGCGTTCTGCCACCTCTACAGGTTTGCGGAAGATGAGGGTGTAGTCTCCAATGAGGGCCATGCCGGGATGGGTGAGTGTGTTTTTGCAATAGTAATTTCAAATGGGCATTATCCGAGATGGAGAAGTCAGACATGGAGACAGATGTTATGTCCGCAATAGTGAATGGGAGAGGAACAAATAATCTAAGTGGGAATATGAGCGGTGTACATGTGAGTAGTAAGAGTAATCTTGTGCATCAGGAGAGTGGTATTGCCAGGCATCCATAAGTCCGAGGTCTGTGATAGCTCGCTTTAGTGCAGCAGACATTGCCCCAGGTCCCTGAAAGGAACTAGGGCTACAGTACAATTCTGGGTCCCATACGAAGTTAAAATCTACTCCAAGTATGATTTGGTTTCCTTTATGCATCACTTGGTCTCTCAGTAGATCCCCAAGAAAGAGATCTGGTGTTTGGTTAGGTGCATATACATTGAGAAGGGAGAATTATTGTGCCCCAATTTGTACGTCAACTTTGCTGTATCTAACCTCCCTGCTTCTTACCACACCGTAGTTTACCTTGACTTATTCCTGCCTTGCATAATATTGCGACCCGGCTGTCTTCATTGGGGAGGATGCCCAGTATTACGTTGGGTTCCTGCTGTGGGCCATAATGTGGGTATCAGCTTGTAGGAGGTGCATCTCCTGCTAAAAAAATTATATTTGGATCTTGGTGTAATAAGTAGCGGCAGGTCTAGCTTCTTTTGTTGGGGGGGTTAAGGCCCTTTACATTGAGGGAAAGAATTTTGACACTAGGAGTAGTGGCCATTATTAGTATGGTGTGTGGTTTCTAGGGATATGGAGTTGGTCTGTGTAGGGGTTAATCCCAAGCAGCAGCGATCTCCCCCCGGAGTTTCTATCTTAGTCCATAATAATAGGAGCTAGGCCTATTATAGTAGGTAAGATCCTCAATGTGACTCACTTTGCATAATCCTGTCATGAGGGCTGACCGATTCAGAGTTATGTGCCTCTCCCATCCCCCACTAGAATGAGAATGGGGAAAAGAGAGAGGGAGAAAAGAAAGATTAATAACAATAAGAGGCCAACACGTTCCCAATGCTTGTGCACGGTTCATTCCAGAGATGTCACTCTCTTAGGGGTAGGATTGGTTAGGGCAGGCTCAGAAGAAAGGATACGTCTCGGTTCAAAAGTTCCATACACCGCTGCCACCCTGTGTCCGGGCAAGTGGAATGGCCCCTCATCGCGTGAAATCATAGAGCTCTGTTGGAAGTTTAGCTAGGATAGATCTGCAAACAATGGCGAGTGCCAGACTATAAATGCGGGTCCCACTCATATGGTTGTTCGCTTTTGGATCGGTACTTTAGGTTTGCTTCTCTATATGTATGACTAGTTTATTAAGCTGATGGTTCGATCGAGATTCACTTGAAGTGTCTGTCTCAGGTACTTCTAGTGAGTAGATTGTGTTATTCAGAGGCTGCTGAAGAAAGAGTGTGCAACTTCCCGCCCTCCATGGTTTGGAGGTGTTTTATGATGTCTTGCTTAGGGGAGGACTGTTCACTTGCCCTGGCTCCCTGTCGCAGCCTAAATACCGTGGACCATTCAGGGCATGCACATTCCCTAGTTGTTGGGTTGCAGAGAGGATGGACTGGCATCGCTAGAGGACATGGGGAGCTGCAAGAGTTGCCTGGCTTCTTGTAAGGGGGGCATTACCCGGCGTTTGCCCTCCCAGGTGAAGATTAAGGAGATAGGGCGGCCCCATTGATATTTAATGTCCAGGTCGCGGCGCTTATCTGTGATTGGCTTAAAGTCTCTGAGCCTTCGCAGCTCTACTGGGGCAATGTCTTGATAGACTTGAATTAGGTATCCCTTGTATGTCAATTCTGATTTGTTTTGTGAGGCCTGCAGTATTGCTCCTTTTTCCGTAAAGAAGTGTACCCTAGTTAGGATGTCTGGCACAAGTTCAGGGGGGTGGGTAGCTACTTGACGAGCCCTATCTAGAGTTGGCGGGATACATCATTATCCCCTCTAATGCCGTGAAGCAGTTCCGCTGTAAATGCCATGATATCTTGGCCCTCCGCTAGCTTAGGTATGCCTCTGATCCGGAGGTTGTTTCTTCTGCTTCTGTTTTCTAAGTCCTCCTGCTTTATCTGGAGTTTGATGTGTTGGTCCTCTTGTGCAGCCATTCGTTTCCAAAGGTTCTCTTGCTCTTCCGTCCAGGTATCTACAGTTCATTCTAAGTCAGCAACTCTTTCGCCAATCTCAGTAATATCTTTCTTGAGTTTTTTGAGATAGCCAATCTCTGATTTGATTTCTTGAAGGAAGGTATTCAAGTAGGATTGTTTGAGTGGCTCAGTCGTCCCTCTGATAGTGATGCCATGGGAGCAGGAGTCGGAGAACTAATCTTGTGCCACAGGGAAGTAACTTGATGTCTTTGGGTAGGCTTGGAGCAGTGTCTTTACCCGCCTATGTGTACGGCATATTCCATGGGTTGTGCCCCGCCCCTAAAAATTATAGCCAATTCACTTACACAGCCAGATAATGCAGTAGCCTAAGTTTATTTCTGAATGTATTAAGGCGCAGTGGGTGTCAGTGCCCTCAGCTGCCAGGCGGAGCCCAGTGTCAAAGAGAGGCACCCCGCTGAGGTTGGCAACGTTTGAGCATAATTCAAGGTGGGTCAGGCTTAAGCAGGGGGGCTCTAAAGTGCCACTGGAACTAGGGATATTCATATTTCGAACAGTGACAAAGTGTATTGTAAGGGGGAGGCAGAAGGGGGGGGCTAAATGCCCACTGCGCAGTCTCGTAGTCACAACCCCCGGGTTCAGAGATGGAGTCCACGTTTAAGTAGAGATATCTCCCTGAGTGGGTGGCTCAGTCTGATGGTTTTGGTAGCAGACTAAGTGTACTAATTATCCATGGGTGGGCAGGGGCAAGGTGGCTATCCCACTGCACGAACTAGCAGTCTATCACTCCTTGCAGTATCTGGGAGATCAGCTTTCAACAGAGAGTCCCTATCTCGCAAGGCGCAGGCCCATGTTTCGCAGTTCGCCTCTCGTCAAGGTCTGGTTCAGAGCTCCGCTCTAGGCTCGCTGGCCCTCAGGAGGTATCTGCTATTGCCTCGGGGTTCTGGGGTTCCACCTGGAGACTCTGTGCAGATTGTCGGGCCGCACCCCTGGTAGTGCGTGGCACAATTCTGTGGGGCAATGTCCATCATGGCCCCTTTTGTCGGGGTCTCCTCTCTTTTAGGGGTTTATCAGTGTCTAGCCCTGTTGGGCAACCCAATAAAGGTTTGTTGCCCCGTTTAATTATGCATGACCGGGGCCCCTAACACCTGGCCACCCCGGTCAGTGGCTACTCCAAGGCAGGTAGAGATGTGGATAGCTGCCCCGGGATGAAAGCCAACTGCGGTGTGGAGCTTTTGAGATGGCCCAGGGAGCACTGAAGGGGCTGGGTGCTATCTGTGAGTGGAGGGGGGGTTCTAGTCTCTCACCCCCCAGCCGATGGCTGTTTTGGGGGCACTCACAGGTACATGTTCTTATGCTATGAGCCAATTCCCAAGATCTATGGCCGCGTAGGCTGTGCAGGCCGAAGTTCTCCTACCTTCTCCAGTTGCAGTCACCGGGCCGGATACCTCCGTCCGACAGGGCCTGCTGATTCGCCGCAGGCCCCTGTGCTATTGCTGAGGAGTACACTCTGAGTGCGAGGTTGTTTCTTGCCGCAGATCCCACTCCATGCTGTCTCAGGCTCCCCACTCCGTCCGAGGTCACCTTTGCGCCCGGGGCCGCTGACTGGAAATCTGTACTGTTTACTGCAGGGGCACCAGTTTCCCTCTGTACCGCCTTCGCCGATGATGCAGCCTTGGTTGCCCTCTTTCTAGCAGCCTGCCACACCCAGGCAGCTTGCTAGTGCCAAGCCGCAGGGTCCCTAAGCGCTCCCTGTTCTGCAGCACTGCCGCGTAGCTCAAGATGGCAGCCTCGGGTCACACCGCAGGTGAGAGACTGCATTGTTTGCTGCGGGGGCTCCGGGTTCCCTCTGTTACTATTCCGCCGATGGTTCTGCCTCGATCGCTCTCCTTCCAACTGTCAGCCGCACTAAAACAGCCTGCCAATATCGGACAGCAAGGCCTCCAAAGTGCTCTCTGTTCAGTAACGTTGCTGCGTGTCTTAAGATGGAGGCCTCGGCTTCACAGTTGACCCGGTGGCAATGTCCGGCTAAAGAGCTTGAACAGGAGATATTGCACGACGGACCTGCTCGCGAAACCCTCGGATGATTGAGGTACCCTTGGGAGGGTGCCCCAATCCCTTGGTGCTGTAGTAATTGCTTTGATAGGCAGCGGGGGCACAGACACCTCTCTACTCCATTCGCTGCTAAGCCACGCCCGGTATTTCTTTACTTTTGAAGCAATCACGGCACCCCGCGCTTTAGCTTACAATTTTTAAAGCTAAAGCGCAAGTGCTGCAATTGTTGTCAAAGGACGTAAATGTGTGATAACAAAATAAAACAGCTGCTGCCGTGGCTTGCCAAGCTTGTTAAATTAATCATATTAAAAGAAAAAATCATTACAGCATCGAGCACTGTTCTCTTAAATAGTGTTTTCCTGCCTGCTATTGCAGGCAGCAGAAAACCATTTAAGAAAATAGTGTTAAGGCTATAATTAAAACATATCGAGTTACAATCCATGTAAGAGGGCCAGTCCTCATGGGAGGTTACACATGGAGATACTGCATTACTAAGGAGGGACTACTAAGCCTTTGACAAATCAAAAGCAACCATTTAGAAAGGTCAGTAACATGAGACAATTGAATAGATGGGCGGAGCTTCAAGTCCATACCTAGGTACAGCATGTCTCGAAGAGACAGCGCACGCGCTGCTGAGGCGAGACCTAAAAAGGACCTTGGATCGGGGAAAAAAGCAAATTATTTTCTTTGTCAGACAGAGGAGGTGTGTTGGAATAGGGGCCAGAGAGGACTTAAAGACTGCAGGTTAGCAACCAGGAATTAGAGGAAAGTTTCTGTGGTGACACACAATTAGGTGTGTGGCATTCACCCTCTGCTAACAGGCAGCGCAAGCAAGTGCTTTTCAAAGGGTTCACAGTCTCCAGCAGGCCAGGAGGAAGAGCAGTTTTTTATGCTCTGTAAAATTGCAACTGTCTTCCATGGCATGTAACGTTTGGCAGGGTAGCTGGGAGGGCGTTATCCACCACTGCAGATGAAACAATGATCAAACGCACAGCGAAGAAAGAACTGCGGCCTGCAGCGCCTGTCCTTCAAGTTTGTTTACATAAATAGAAGGCCAGAGCTGGCCAACTAAAAGAATCAATTGGTGATGTCAGCTGAGAGGGAACTAAGCACCGTAAGGCGGGATAGATGCACAATATTAACCAACCATAGAAAAGGAATTTTAAGAAGCAGGCCAACTAACCAATCAAAAGCGGTGGGCGTGTCCAAAGTCCCAAATACAGCCAGCCTCGCAGAGCTGCGCATGTGTTGCCCAGGCTCAACATAAAAAGCATTACAAATGAGTTGTGAATAACACACATATATTGCAGCACCTATTTCAGGCACCCAGGTTAAAACAAAAATTCCTAGCCGTTCACGAGGCTCTTATACACAGTTAATGTCCACATCGTGGTTTTGTTGTTTACTTATAAAGTTTATGTGTATTGACGTTTCTTGGTGCTGTGATATCCTAGCCCATACATACTGCATTCGTGGAAGCTAATTTGAAAACCAAAAGGTGTAAATAATTTTCGGAAGTTAATGAGTGACGATTCAGCCAGCTGCTGAAAAAGTGCAATCTGCAACACTGACTGCTATACTCAGAGCAGTGAAAAGAACCCGATCATTAGACCTTAGATTAAGGGAAGCCACATGCTAGCTAAATTTAGCAGCAAAAAATCTGGAAAATATTGAAAGACCGATATATGGTCTATAAACTTAAAAACTATTCCTGATGAACCAGATGGCAATGTGGTTAATATTAGAGGAGAGGAGAAATGTGATAGTTTCTATGCTGTGTTGAGTTATTTTAAATTGATTGATTGAATTTGGCAGGAGCAATTAGAAGAGAGGAGTTACTGACAGAGACAGTTTTAAGGAATGGACCGATGACAGAAATGTGGAATCCATTGTCATTAAACAGGAGGATATTCTGAAATGTATTTAGCTGGAATATCAGGTATTTTTAATTGCAGTGGCATGAGAGCAAAAACAAAGTTTGGCATTAAGATTATTGCCCTGAATACACACAACAGAGGAAAGGGGGTGGGGACAGGTTCCCATTAGTTTGGGTCTGGCCAGAGATTCTGGATTGAATGCACAGTGGAGGAGGACAGCAATGAGTTCTGTTTTTTATTTTATTTTATATTTTCATTTTAACTTTGCAATAGTGACAGACCATTGACATTGATACAGTTATTTCACATTACCAATCATAGTGACCTTTGCAGTGACCAATATATTCAATACAAGGATTCAATACATTTCTTGCTCTCTCCCTCTGACCCTCCGCATTTCTAAGTCTACCGATGGGGACACACATATTTCACCTCTGTATAAATTCCATTTGGCCCATTTCTTATCCATTTCTTTGGACACCCACATGCGATAAATACTTCTTTCTCGGCCACCATACATTTATCCAATTCCCTACTCCATATTGCAACCCCTGGCGGTCTGGCACTACCCCAGCCCCTAGCTAGTTCTCTCTTAAATAAAGTGAATCCTAACTTTGCAAACTGTTGTTCCGTCTCCATAAGGTACGTAGCGTCCCATATGTTTAGCAAACCCAGTCGTGGCGTCCGCGTGACTGTCTTACCTAGAGCAGACCGCAGATGTGCCACAATCCTGTCCCATCTGTTTTGCACCATAGGACATTCCCAAATCATATGATAAAAGCTAGCTGACTGCCCGCATCCCTTAAAACACAGGTCATCTGAGCTAGACCCGATCTTCGCCAGAGTAATCCCAGTCAAGTATGAGCGATGTAGTATTCGGAGCTGTATAAGGCGATACCTAAATGTGATGGCAGCCTCTCTCGGAGACACCAGTGCTTGCCTCCAGTCCTCCTCTTCAATTGGTCCTAGTTCTCTTTCCCAAATGAGTTCTGTTTTTGATGGATTTAATTTCAAGCAGTTTTGCGACATGTGCCAACATACAGGACAAATTATGGGATAGATCTGGGGAAGCAGTGGAATCCCTTACAAACCCAAAGATCAGTTGGGAGTCCTCTGCATACATGTAGAATGTTTCCCTGATTTGCGTTAAAGTTGGGCGAGAGGACACATAGAGATATTAAATGAAAGGGGCAATGACATAGAAATCCACAAAACACCGCTATTTGATGACAGTCTGCAAATAAGAGGTCAGCCATTTCGGAGCCATGCTCGGGAGTCCATTTAACCTGAGCCTGGCGATTTCACATGCCATGAGTGATGGGATCAAATGCAGCTGAAAGTTCTAATAAATAATATCGTGGAGTGACAAAACAATTTTTCACCAATCTACAAAGATCGTCCACAACACATACCAACACTAGTTCAGTGTTTGGAGCAAGGCCCAGACTGGTCCTATCAGGCCCCTGGAATTTCTCCAGTAGGCTAGAAGGGTGCGGCTGGTTTTTGAGCTTCTTACTGCCTGTTGAACTTGCTTTAAAACCAATTGCAAAATCTACACAAAGATGGAAACTGTCCAAACAATCTATTCAACATCATCAAACAACAAACCTCACCCACAAATGCCTCCATCTTCAATCCCAGATTTGTGTGTTGCTGACAACATTGTAAAGATAGATCTATAGTCCACCCCGAATACAAGAGCGTCTATACTCGCACCATACTCCTGAAACCGACCTCAGCAAAGCAGAAGCTAGGCCCATATCACTAGTCCAGGAAAACAACACCTTATTGAGCAAAAAGCATCTCATCCAAATCATAGTCAACTTGAGGCGGATGAAAGCCCTGAATAGTGGCTGATAAATAAAGGTTCACACATGTTGACACTAGAAATGGCACTGGGCCATAATACCCCACAGATGTCCAAATTCTGTGTTTATTTATACTGTGGATGCCCGCTAATAAAGCAATAACTGGGTATTCATTAGATATTTTTAAATTGCACCGACCCCCGCTAACTTGGAATAGTGTTCATTTATGTTATTTCGGGATGCATATAGCCCACTCGACCGAAGCCCAATATGCCTTGAATATGGGGAAAACCCTTGAAGGTTTGAAAGAGTCTATACATTTCTAGAACTGAGTACCGTTGTCGGTCATGGGACGGGTGACGCTGGCAAAGATGGTGCTGCTTCCCCGTTGCCTATATACACTACAGTACGCATTCTGCTGTATTCTGAGTGACACCTTCACCACTCTGAACAGTCTTCTGGTCTCACTGGTTTGGGCCGGGAAACGGAGCAGAGTCAAACTCAATCTCCTTAAGCTGGATATGGCTGGATATGGCGCATGGTGGCCTAGGGCTCTCAGATTACGCCTCTATTATATCTATTATATGGCGGGTCTTCTCCAGTATGCGGCGCAGTGGTGCCAGGACAGCCCGGACATGGAAAAAAAGGCTACTTGCTGGCGGGTGCCCTAAAACGGACCTTCCTAGGTACCTAATGATGTGTTCGAAGACCACCCCACACTGCCTATTTGTGATCAAACAGGTTGCCTGGGAGCGAGCAGTAACACTTATGCCGCGGAGGGCCCCTCATGCCTGCGCTCTCCCCCTGAATTGGCTTCCCAGTTTCTGCCATATACAATCAGTAATGGATGTGGCCAGTTGGTATGTAGGCGGCTGCACTTCGGTAGGGGACATTTACCTCAACGACTCCTTGATGCCCTTCGAAGCTGCAGAAGAACACTATAGGGTCCCAGAAGGCCACTTCCTCCAGTATGCGAAGATAACTCACACGATCCGTGAAATCTGGACTACGTTCCTAAACGAGCCATAGGAATCGAGCGAATTGTGTACAATCCTACACCCAGGCTCCTTCCTAGGATTAATATCTCGGCTATACAAGGCCCTGTAAACCGATCGTAGACTTGATTTAACAGAGACTCGGGCCAGGCAGGAGGAGGATCTACCTGCGTCATTAACAGAGGGGGGATGGAAATGCACATTTGCAGAGGTCTAAGACATTTGTGAGCAATGCCCGTTTTAAGCTCACACAGTTCAATTATCTCCATCGCACCTACATGACTCCTCTGCGTTTATCTAAGTTTGACACTTGGGAGGGAGGGGTGGGGGAGAGTGAGCAGACCAAGAAACCAGTAGAGTGTGAAAAAGGCCGCTTTAATGAAACAGGTGCACATTTACACAACAATAACCTCGGCAAATGCCTAACAATCTAAACCTTACCAAATGATTGTATATTTTTCAAACCCCCAAAACCCGCCCCCGCCCCTCACCCTTCATCCAACCCGCCCCCACCCGTACATACCCAATCACATAATAAACCATACAACAATCCCACAACAACATTATAACTTCAACATTTCCCAAAGCCATAACTCAAAACCCCAATTACATCCCAAGCCAATCCAGATCCCCCAACCCATGTCTCCAAACACAAACTCAACCTGTACAACTTCCCCCAACAAATCCAGCTTCAAAAACTATCAGCTCCCATCATGGCCCAAAACTGGCAAACCAAAATAATCCGCCACCCAGAAAGCAGTGGGGGAAGAGGCCGAAGGAACCCTCACCTTTCTGCCCCCCGCAAAGAAGCTAAACAACTGGGGGAGGAGGGGTTGAGACGAAGCAGAAAAACACCAAACGAGAAACACTACTCACCCAAGAAACTTTGAATCGTCAAACCGCGAGACAATACCTCTCGCAGTTCCAAGAGATATAAATCCATCCCCATTCTAGATAAATGGACCCCATCACTCTTAAAAAATTCAACAGCATCGTAACGAATGTCACTATGTACAATACGACCGAAGCCTAAATCCCTACAAAACCGAGAAACTTCAAGATTGACTTTCCTACGAGACTTATCAATGGCCTTTGGCTTCACAGCATTCCTCCAAACCCTCCTAGGAATCAATTCAGTCCACAGGACGTGACACCCAGACCAATGCTGATGCAACAAAGAAAGATCTTTTTTCATAGCATGAAGAAGAACAACACCCTTAACCAAACCCAAATCATTTTCCCCAAGATGAATAACCAAAACATCTGGACAAACCCCACCTACCAACCAAGAATTAAGGGCTGGAGTCAAGTCTTTCCACAACATACCCCCCTTCCCCTTCCAAACAACATTAAATAAACGATCATTAAACCCCACCATCGTGCCAAAATAACTCAGACGAACTTGAAGTTGCGCTCTCTTTATGAATGAATGCCCCACGATCCAAACAGTCAAGAACTCAGCGCGAGGACCAGCCACGGAACCTGAAAGAAAAAGAAGTATCAGAGAGGCAAAACAGAAGCAGACGCAAGCGCTCCCCCAACCTCCCGTCTGACATAGCGCTGAAAGCAGTTTGAAGTCCAGCGCCCCAAGCCCATAATGTCTTCCCTCGACCAACCCCTGTTAAAAGCCTCAGTTGCGGCCCCAATTCTAAAAGAATGTGTGCCAAGATGACGCAGCGCTTTACGCAGCACCATGCGCAATTGATAATTGGTCACCACAGAACCATCCAGGTGTTGAAAAACAGGATGCTCAACAGCACCACCCGAAAGCTCCCACCAGCATCGGGCCCACCGCAAAGGGCAAGTCTCCGGGGGGGAAACCGCCTCCAACCAAATACCTTTGCCTTTATTCCTCTGATCCGTCTTAGAATGAGACAGCCAAATATGAACTCCCCTAACTGACAACTGAACATCCCCCCACAAAATACCTTTCGTAACTTTATTGCCCAACAGCTCAGACACCCGAAACGCTCCAAAAAACATCCAGACCATCAAAGTGGCAAAAAGACAAGCTTCCGCCCTATCAGTACACACCACAGGCAACACTGATATGATATTGAACAACTTCTGCCAAGACAAAGGGGACCTCAGCGCCTGAACACTGCCCCGCTCCCGAGACCACCCTTCCAACATTCTCCTACCCAGCTCCCCAGCCGACGGAGCATAGCCCCAGAACAACTTACCCATAAAAGAAACACCCGCTAACTTCCCAGCAATTGTAACTCTGGATAAACCTTTATCCATTAACCACAAAATGAACTGAACCACATCTTCTGACCTCTGCCAAAGAATCTCCCTCTTACAAGCTCCCGAAGACAAAAACTCATTCCAAGCCAACTCATATGCAATTCTAGTAGAGGGAGCCAAAGAACCTAAAACCAGCTGAACAACCCTGTGTTGCCTACCGTCCACAGATGCTCCGGCATGGGAGTCGGCTCCTCGTCTGCCTCCAAAGCGAGCCCACGGAATCTCTCCCACTGTGAACGAGACAAAGTATCCGCAATGTCATTGTCCACACCAGGAACATGCAGGGCCCTAAAGCAAATGTCAAATTTAAGGCAACCTAGCACAAAGACTCTGAGGAGTTTGAGGATCTGCATGTCCTTAGCAGATTGTCTGTTGATCACTTGCACCACAGCCATATTATCAATTCTGAAAAGAACCTTCTTGTGAGCCAAATCCTGGCCCCACAAAGTAACTGCCACCACAACCGGGAACAATTCCAAAAAGGCAATGCTCCTGCCTCCATTCTTCCAACTCTCCGGCCACTGTTGTGCACACCACTTTCCCTGCCAGTACAAACCGAAACCATCGCTGCCAGCCGCATCAGAGAAAATCTGAACATCCCACAACCAGTCAACCTCCCTACATAAAGGCACACCATTGAAAGAATGCAAAAAAGTGACCCACATACGCAAATCCTCTTTGACCCCTGCTGACAATCGAACTCGGTGATGTGGCAAGTAATGGCCAGAGAGAGCCCTCCCCAAGCGCCTACAGAATGTTCTGCCCGCCCTGACCACCCTACATGCAAAATTAAGGTGACCCAGCAAAACTTGAACCTCCCTCACCAAAACTTTCTCCTTAGACCACATCACCTCCACCAATTCCAACATTTTCCGCTTCTTGTCCAGTGGTAAACGCGCCTGCATAGTCTGTGAGTCAAGTTCGATTCCCAAAAAAGACAAGGTCGCGCAAGGCCCCAGGCTCTTTCCGGAGCCAGTGGCACACCCAAATGATCCATAAGTGTTTGAAACGTAAACAGAGCATTCTGGCAGTCCAAAGAATCTGCCGCACCCACAAAAAATAAATCATCCAAGTAATGTGTGACCAACGAATGTCCACTTTGTTGAGTGAAAAGCCATTGTAAAAACGTACTGAATGTTTCAAACAATGCACATGAAATGGAGCAGCCCATTGGCAATGCCTTGTCCACGTACCATTTCCCAAGGAAATGGATACCCAGAAGACTCCAATCCTCAGGATGGACTGGAAGCAGTCTAAATGCCGATTTAATATTGCATTTTGCCATTAAAGCAGAAGGGCCTGCTGTTACTACCAATACCATAGCCACGTCAACAGACGAATAGGACACAGAAGCAGCTTCATTGTCGATAAAATCATTTACCGACCCACCCTCTGGCCAAGACAAATGTTGGATGAGCCGGAACTGCCCAGGTTCCTTTTTGGGGACCACTCCAATGGGGGAAACGATTAGATTCTCTAAAGGCCAATCATCAAAAGGACCTGCCATTCTGCCCTCACACACTTCTTTATTTAACTTCTCATGGACCACAGCAGTATGTTCACTTGCTGACTTCAAGTTCTTAGACCAACGCCTCAGACGAGGACCCTCGTAACCCAGATGAAAACCGTCTTGAAAACCTGATAATAAAAACGTCCGCAGCTCAGCAGGCTCATAATCCTGCAAAGCGGCAGCCAAATGAAGGACATTAACCGGTGTATGAGCCTTTGGGCCCAACGCCAGATGAAGATTTCCCTCCCCTGGGAGCTGGAGGTGACTGTGGTGCAACATAAGATCCCGACCCCTGCTGTGGCCCCTGGTGACCACCGGAAGGCCTAGGCCCCCAGCATCTCGACAAGGGGTGATTTTTCCTTCCACATTGGGAACATTCATGACGGAACTTGCAAAATTCTCTATTACACGCCCCTTTATTGAAATCCCAGCATGTGCCTGAACTGGACTGCGCTGGCGAACTGGCCCCCACCCCTCCCCGGGTGGGTCGCGCCTGAAAAGGGGCGATAAACCAAAGGAAAACCACTAGCTGTAAAAATAGTCTTACCACTAGCAGAGGAACCCATAGTGTGCTGCCAAAGATCTGTGTCTAGTTCCCCCCCATTTTGCCTCCGGGTCCGCGCCCTGAACTCCTCATCATACTGCGCCCATGCAAAATCATTCCTTGTGATTTGTGCTTTCCTAATAACATCCATATATTTAAACAATGAAACACAGCGCTCAGGGAACTTCTCGCAATAGACGCTGGCATAAATTAAAAAGGCCGCCGTCCAGTTCTCAATATTCAAAGGGACCTTGGGGCGCTTGGCCAATTCGTATTCCTCTTCTTTAGAACCTTCTTTGGCCCGGACCTCCCTGTGTAACAATTTCAGCAGCTCCACGTACTCACCATTCCATATCCTTTCTTTAGTATTGAACATTAAATGAGCCCCCAAGCGCTTAGTAACACCCATATAGGGCAATTTTTTGATTTTTAACTCCTTACTATGTAAGACATTTTTGGACGTGTCCAAACCAACTGTGGAAGTGCCACTGTCCACTTTGGCACCTACACCTTTATCCTCATCAGCAGTACCTACACTTTGGTCCTTCACAATGCGACCCTTATACAACTTACCATCAGCCCCACCAGAAACCAAATCCACCCCAATCCCAACAGACACCATTTTAGGTTGCACATGATGTTCCACATTCTCACCTGGACGCAACAAAGGAGGCTGACTTGGCTCCGTTCTCCATGCCACACGCGAACCGTCATCCGCCCTCCGAGGAGCCCTCACCGAGGGGCCAAGCACTCGTGGTCTGGACAACTCCGCATGCCTCTGCACCAC
The DNA here is from genome assembly GCF_964263255.1 of Lissotriton vulgaris. Lineage (NCBI taxonomy): Eukaryota > Metazoa > Chordata > Amphibia > Caudata > Salamandridae > Lissotriton > Lissotriton vulgaris. Next base: position 353,693,883 of record NC_141687.1, read on the forward strand.
CGGTGCCTGTAACGAACTACGAGAAACATGAAAATGCCCCCCCCCCCCCAGACACAACGTCCCGCACTTCGCCCTCCTCAGGGCTATCCTCATCATAATCAAGAATTAACGACTCCTCTAACTGGGGAAGAGCAGGTAACACCACATTCTTCTGAACATTTTCAAATGTATGTGAACGTCCACGGGCCTTACCAACCCTTAACTGTGACCGTGGCGGGGAGGCCGACTGTACTTGCCGGTACCCTCCTCCACTATTACCACTCACAAAAGCTTTTTCAACCAGCAAAACCAATTTGTGACCTTGAAGAACCTGAGGCACAAGAGAAGTCGTGCCGGACCTGCTCCTATGAACAGCGCTGTAATCCCTCGATGAGGCCAGTAAGGTCGCGCTTGACCTACTTACACTGCCTGTGGTGACTTCCCTCGTTGGGGCCATCGAGGTCGCGCTGAACCTGCTTGTGGTGGCCACGACGGGATCCCTCGATGGTACGGGTCGTGCCGCTCAAGGCTCCACCCTCCCTTCACCTTGGCGCGACTGGGCTGCATGCCGCCCTACCAAGTCTGCTGCTCCAGACCGCTCTCTAACCTGCAAAGAAAAAGGCCGGACTGATGTGCCGGGTCCCTTACTACATAAAACACCAGAAGCTGAAGACACTTCACCTGCCGCCCTACTAAAACCCTGACCACTCTCCTGAAAAACGACTGAACCAACAGGGTCTTTCCCTTTAAGAACAGCGCTCAACCGAGGGGGAGAGGGGGAAGGGGCGCATACCTCTTCATCAGTACTACAATCCAACAAAGCTTGAATAAACTCAGACGCCGGACCCTGTACCTGAGGACCCTGAACCACCGTCCCCCCCAAAGCACCCAAAACCCTATCCCTCCCACCCACCTTTAAACCTGGAAAATTCACCGCACCAGACATAGCAGGCATACCCCCAAGATCCCCACTCCTCTGCAGGACCGAGGCGTCCCTGAGCCCCTCCTCCCAAGATGGAAAGACATCCAGACCGCCCCAGGACCGAACCCTGACCCCCGATTGAGGCTCACTCAAATGTTCCGCCACAGGAAAAGACCCTTCCACACGCCTGTCTCCCGACTCAGACAAAGAGGGAACCTGGGGAAATACCAAAGCCTTATGCCCAATACCTCAATACAAAAGAGAAGAAACCTCAAGGCCCCCCATCTGCGCCCACTCACCCTCCCCCACAGAACCACTGCACACAGAAATCACCTCACCCCTAACTGATACCGGAGGAGAAAACAATAAGGGGCTAAAATGACCCATATCTGCACCAGTACCCCCAAAATCCTCAGACAAATCAGCAGTCTCCTGACCTGTAGGAAAAGAAACTCTCTGTATGCGACTAGGCGTAAGTAAACTTTCACCCTGTACGTCCACAGGCGCCGAAAAATCAGCCTGCCTGAGACCACCCTGATGGGAAAACCCTTCGGACACAGGATTAACCTGACCGCTTTGCACCGGTCGAAAAGCCACTGCCTCGCGCTCCAAGATGGCCTCCGCCCTTCCCCCGCTAATGACGTCACCAACCGTCACCGCGGAGGCCGAGGCAGAGCGGCGCGTGCAACCGCGCTGTCTAGAGGCACGACGACCTCGTAATACTGGAGCCGAAGCAGCTCTGTCACGTAATGTTGCTACTGATACATCAACCGGCGCAGCCTGAATCTCACCAACCATCCCAGGCCCGCCAACAGCAAGCCCCACCGCACCCACCGCACCCACCGGCTCAGAGGGCCCCGAACCACTCCCCCGGCGAGCCCTCACACCCGGGACCGCTCTCCTAGTTCTGGAGCGGCCCCTTTCACTTACCGCCTCCTGGCGCCGTCGTTTAGGAGAAAAACATGCCAACACAACCGCCGACACCCCTGCTGACGCCAAACGCTGGGGACGCTGGGGCCCGACCTGTTCTCGGTCACCTATGACCAAATCTAAGCGGCCCGCCTCGCTAAGCAGGCGTATCGCTTCAAGCACACGATAATCTTCGCCAGCCATCACGAAATCTGAATAAACAATCACCTACAAATTCGCGACTGAAAATTCCTACGAAAACTAACTGACAAAAACTAGCTGCAAAACTAACCGGCCACCCGGTCACCTAAGCCTAAAATGGTGGCCGGGAGGAGGAGCCCAACACATTTATAGGCTGGGCTCCAAAAACAACCAAAAGAAGCCCAAAGAAGCCCAAAACTGGAAACTGCTCTAAAATGGCCCCCACCCAAACCTCCCAAACAGCCCGGGGGAGGAGACCTCCCAGGGGTCGGCTGCCCTCCCCCAAGCCCCCCTTCGCACTCACCTAAGTGTCTGAGGTGCAGAGCCTCCCCAGCTCACTTCATTCATACGTGTGACCTGGGGTTGCCCCAGATCCAATCTTACTGGAGTACAGTGCTGGATACTTTGCGGAGGGCAACAAAGCTCCAATTTGAGCCATCAGTCAAACACTGTCTGCTGGGTGTGCTGCCGATCCCCACGGCCGACGGGGTGGGGGACTTAGCGGAAGAACGCTGTCTATGCACGGTCCGTTCAGAAAATGCTGAGGGAGATCTACAGACTTGGGGAATTATGCTGGAGAGTATTCCGGGGATAGACCACACTGGAGGGAGCAACATTGAACGTTCACGGAATGGGACCCCGACTCCCACACATAGGGACTCCCCGATGCTCTTCTCCCCCTCCCATACCTCCATAATGACCACAACTTCGGGCCACTCCCTCACTGAGATCACATTTCCTGGCCCACAACATGCACCCGGGTGTCGGCCACCAGCTAACCTACGTTCCACAGCCTCGGAGACCCTATAGATTAAATATGCCCTTTTCACTAATCTATTCTTTACTTATGCCCCAATTGCATCATTTTCCACCCACCCAGACGCACCTCGGCCGGGGACAGGGATTGAGGGACGCAGCAATACATGAAAACCTCTCTCAACACTCAACCAAAGACACACATGTATAATGAGCGGGAGGATGCGGTCAATAGCACCAATAAGTTAAAATGTTTTGTTTGGTGTAAAAAAAAAAAAAGAGTAAGATGATGGGAGGGTAGCAACTACACAGGGATCACTCCTACGATCGCACAGGAGTGGATACAGGTTGGGCAATGTGAGGTGAAGCCCGCCCGCCGCTGAGGTGAAGCCCGCCCGCTGGGTTTATCAGAAATGTTGCACCTGAGATGAAGGCTGGGTTAGTACAAACATTTGCTTCTGTTAGAAACCTGCAAATTGCCGCTCTGTGTTATAAGAAGTGTTCCAAGGATCCCCTGGTAGGGTGGTCACCCAGCTATCAATGTTTTTGAAACCGTGTATGCACGATGATCCTAATTTGCTTTCTGCCAATATAAAGAATAATCAAGAAAATAAATTGCAACAAAAAAAAACAATATCTAAAATTGCTCCCTGGTACATGGTTGAGCCCACCCTGATTTGTAGGTACTAGGATGAGCCCAATGATGAAGCATGCCTTGAATAGAGTGGGAGAGGGTCCTTTTATAAAGCCTGAATATGTTTCCGTGAGTTGCATTTAATTTTTTCTTCCTCGATACCAATGAATAACCATGTTGGATATAGGTTGTAGTATATGTAATTGTTATACTTATGGCCCTGCACAACTGCCTTTACTCACTGTTTAGGGTGTGTTAGCTCTACAGCACATTGCATTGAGCAGCTTTTAAAATTAATATTATTGCACTATTACTGTTAAAGATCATCACAGTGGGGTGAGCCCGTTTACATCTCCCACTTCACTCACTACTGATGCTAATTCAGCACAGTCACTAGGAATGAGCAACATTGCAGAGTTCCCTTTGTTTCGTCAATCATCGTGGAATTCTGTAGAAAACAACAACTGTAGGTTGCAGAGTTTTTTGCTTCGTCACTTCCGTATAATGCACTTGAGATTTGAGACTTTGTCACAGAAATCCTAAATAAACACTAACATAATAGGTCACCATAAGCTATGCTTCACCAAAGGCCGAATGCACAGATCTTTCTGGCTGTAAACACGTTTTGTGGCCAAACATAGCTCCATTTACGCCTGCCAGGTTTACACAAACCGATTCCCCACAGGTGTAACCGGTTTTACTACTACGAATAGCTCCACCACAAGTGCAAAGAAATCTGCGATATTAAGTCATCTGCAAGGGGTGGGAAGGGGTGGGAAGTGGATTGAAAAAGGCATTGCTATCTTGATAAGTTTCTCAGTGCTCAAAAATTATTTTGCCCTTCCCAGATATATTGTGCGGAATTGTGTGCAATATACAGGGAAATAGGCAGCTTAAAGAAGACATTTCTAATGATATGCGTGCAAACCTGTGCCTGGCAAACAAATTCCATAAGTACAGAAAAGCTTTGCAAAAGGTAAACTTGCAGAGAAAAAAATCTACATACATTTACCAGAGTGGTTGGATCTGATTAAGTGAAAATCATTTACATGGGAAAAATGAGCTTGCAATACTGAAAAAAAAATGTGCAAACGCAAACCAGGAACCTGTACAAATTTATGAAGGGCTAAAATTAGGAAGCTCCTAAAAGTTCAGTGGTGGAAAAGAACTTTGCACATCTCTAACAATCGTCTGTCCAAATCACAATATTTCCTTTTTGTCTCTCCTTGATGCTTCCCATTCTTCAGTTTCCAAACTTTTTCTTTATCACTACCCTTGGTTTCCAATCCATGACTTTATCCCTCCTCATCAACTCCATTCACCTTCTCCACGGCAGAGGCAATAAATGGAGAGTTAGTTTCCACTAGAGACCCTACCAATCTTGGGATCTTGGTTGTGGCTCGTTCATCGATCTTCCTGTCAGTTGGTCTCTTGTGGGGGAGTTAGGGGCTGGTGGGAGTGAAACTTGACATCACTGTCCTTTTATTCTATAAGCGATGTCAGATTTCATAATTGAATCCTCTGTCTAACTTCTCAGGAGGAAACACAGGAATTGGTAAAACGACTGCGATTGATCTGGCCCGCAGAGGAGCGCGCATCTTTCTGGCCTGCCGCAGCAAGGAGCGGAGTGAGAGTGCAGTCTATGACATCCGCAAGGTGAGGCCTTCTGACTATCGTCCCCAGTGTGCTGCGTGAAACATCTGTGTGGGGCTCAAGCCCTAATCTCACAAAATCGGACAATTTTTTGCCAAATCTGGCGATTTCCTTTATTTGTGCTTAAAAAAAGTGGAGCCTTGGCACCTGAAGTGTGCTATCCACGTAAGCACTTTGCACAAGATGGCATCGCAGATGCAGGGTATTGTGTGTGAGCTTTGGTTGGCGGTCTACCAGACATCCCTCTTCTACTCTTTAAAAGAAAAAAGTAATGTACTTTATTGGCATTACACAGAAACTAATGTTGCCAGAGCTAAAACCCTGGGCACAGACAAGCAATGGAAGGAGTCAGTTTGAAGCAAGTCATTGGATACTGCCCTCCGAGATTTCAGTCTTGTCTATTGTTTATCAAATTTTATCGGCATCCTATCTCGTGACACTTTTTGTACTCTAATGGATTTATTAGAGGCCTGTTCAAGGCTTTGAGGAAAACCTTGTCATTTATTTAGGATTTGGAATATCTGTCCTCATTTGAAAGGGCATGCATAAGTCCTCCTTCAAAATAGCAAAGCCTCATCTTTAGTTGACTTTTATCTTAAACCCAGCGGTGATGACTGAATTACAGTGATTCAGAGTTTGGGTAACATTTCTGCCATTGTTAGATTGCACTGGTCCCTCGTATAATATCTCAAGGGATGCCAGTTCCTCTGGTGTATCTGGTTCTTTCCACAGGGACGAGTTAAAGTTCGGCTCCTCTGAATTTCCATGGTGATCTTTGTTTTCTTCACAGAATTAAGGCTTGGCAGATTCTGGCTGCTCTGGGGTTTGCTTCTGACCAGGGTCTGCCATGGTTACTAGCCCTTGGTACCACTGGAAAGTTTTTAGGTTTGCCCAAGTAATCTGTAAAATTCACTTGTGTTTCACTACCCTTGATTTATGTCCTTCGCTTTTGTTAAGAGGACAGTGAAAAATGTTTCCAAGCCAGAACTGCTATACAACCTGCAGTCAACCTCAGAACAGAGTGCCCAGCAAAGCGTTGGTTTCTGTGCTAATGATGCACAGGGTTTTTGGGGAAACAAACCAAGAGAAGAGGGGGAATCTGTAGGGTCAGCAAGAAAATCTCACTTCAAACGCTGGGAACATTGAAACAACGAATACATAACTAATAGTGAATATACCGGTTAGGAATGCAGCATAAAGAAGATGTAGAATAAGGGTGTTGTGGCTTGAGGAGGAGGAGGTGGGAAGTCTTCAAGTAGAGCCAGGGCTCTGCCCAAAATACAGATATGGAGGTGCAGAGAGAGAGAGAGAGAGAGAGAGAGAGAGAGAGAGAGAGAGACAGAGAGAAAGAGAGAAAGAGAGCAGAAAGAGAGAGAGAGAGAGAGAGAGAGAGAGCAGAAAGAGAGATAGAGAGAGAGAGAGAGAGAGAGAGAGAATGAGCAAAGCTACATACAGCAAACCCACTAACTAAGGTAATGGCAAAACCAAGGAATGTGCACAATGCATGGAGGCCAGGGTCAGACTTTACAACGAATGTGAAAACCCACCAACTCTGAATGTTGCCAGGCAAAGCGTGTTTTTCTTTCCATATGTTCTTTTATGCTATCTTAGCCTAACCTTACCTGGAAAGGAACCGATCACAGGAAGTTAAGATTGCGCAAGGTTTGCGCACCATGGAAGATATTTCAAAGCAAGATGGCTGTTGGTCAGCACATTATACCATTGTTGCCCTCACTGTGCAACCCCTTTCGCTATTCCGTATGGCAACCATGCATGTAGACTACTGCTTTTATCAGCATATGTTCTGATTCTGGAAGGGCTTTATTTCTGTCACCAATGCTCCATCCCTCTGGGAATTCTTCTGTCAGGAACACCTCATAACACGGTACAGTGCTTTAATTGAAGCTGAATCACAACAGTCCTTTCCCTGCTTAGATTAGAGCAACATGGATAGTGGTGGCACTGTGACATAAGAATCCTAAAATTCTTTGGCTGGCGGTTAAATTACTTGAACTATTGAAGCCTGATATGTGGAAGGCGCTTGTGTCAACTTAGTATTGTAATAGGACCTTTAAGTGCCATATTAGATATAGAGTAACAGAGAGGGATGCAAAGTTCTGTTTGGCGTAAAATATTTCATCAGTTTTTGTACACATGCATTGCATGTGTTCATTTCAGGACAATTTGATGTTTTGTATTTAATCTTAAAAGGCTAATACCAGGGTAAAACATTTTTGATCTTTATCTTGTCAATTATTTTTTTATTTTTTTAGATTCATGTAATTGTTTTAATCCAATGTAAAATGATCTTTTATTTTGCTTTACTTCAATTGGCATCCTTTAAATGCTCCCACTCCATTTTTTGTTGCTTTCTTCATGATGAGAAACACCACTGTCCCTACTTCTGATCCCTTTTTATTTTATTTTTGTTTGTAACATAACCCTGACCCCTTATTGTACTGTCTATACCTGCCCCCTCTTAATGATTTTGCCCCATGTTTTTATATACCTTTCTAAGTTTATTTTACCTGGATTTTTTAACCCTTGAACATTTTGTGCCAAAATAAATACATTGTGACACACTGTTTGCGGAATTATAGATGCTTTGTTCCAGTGGGTTTTTTGTCTCAATGTGCATACTTACAGTGGAAAATAAGCCCCAGGACTTGATATCAGCACTATTGCAACACTAAAATAGCAGTGAGTCAGAGTCTAGAGAGACTTTGAAATGGGCACGGTGGTCGGGGATATGGTAGACTATTTAGGGGCCAAAATAATCCCAAGTCCTCAAGTTGACTGTGTGGTAGATAATGAAGCCGCTAACTACAATGTCCCGAGTAGGCCAGCTCCAAGGGTCTGTATTTTATAAATAACTGATCAGCTGAGTTTGAAATATTCCATGTGAGAGTGTATTTATTCATAAGTCCTCCGGCATCCAGTGGAATCACAGTTTTGGTGAATAGGGCCGGTGACCTGTGGTTTAGGAATAAGGCCCATCACTAACTTCTGAAGCCTATTTCACCAGAACCGTAAGGGCTGCAGAGAAGTTTGTAATGATTGTTGAACACTCGATCCAACCCAAAAAACCCTTGAGTGAAGACAACGCAACAAAGGCCTCTTCTGAATAGCAGACAAATACAGCTTTCTTGGCCAATAGAGCTAGTACATATTTTAATTTGATTTGCAGTCACTGGCATGAAGCCAGAGCCAGTTAAAATTGCAGCTTTGTTCAGATTATTAAATCTTCTGCCAGTATACTGAAAATGTTATTTTTTTTTAATGAAACTTTTTATTGATCTTTTAACGTTGCAATATGTACAATAATCATTACAACCAAGAATGACAGTAAACTTTAGAGGCATATCTTGCATGCATTGCAAGTTGAGAAATGCACATTTGTTATCCTTATCATATAAAAGCGGGCTTACCCATCGCATTATATCACGGAACAATGGAGTCAAATCTAGCATAACCGTACATTCTCTCTATTCAGTCACTGACATCAGAAATTGAATCGTCCTGCAGGGGTTAATATATATTGCCTCGGAATTCGTTCCATTTACCCCATATATTTGACCATTTCCTAGTGCAGCCTCTGTGCATATAAACTGTTAGTTCCGCCACCATTGCAATGTCCATATCACATCCCCGTTTTCGGTAAGTGGGAGTCAACCCTGTTCCCTAATGCTGGGCTATATTACGCTTTGTAATCATCATTCCTAGGGCTGCCCAGTTCTGCATCCGTGACAATGTTATGTTGACTTCAGTTTGACCACTTGAGTACCAGCGCTCTAGTCTGTATGTAACAGCTTTCACAAATTGTTGGTTAGACATTTTCCACCCAACTAGCACATTTATATCAATTTATAGTCACCCCTTATTCTACTTAAATACTAGGCACTAGCAATACCTCTAGGTGCCATCATGGAACCAACACAGCTAAAAGCAATTTAGTTTTCTAGGCTTTGCCCCATCAACATCTAAACCAAGGTAAATTCACACTTTGCCCTACATAAACAGTATACATTAGACACAATCTCTGCACCATCATGCACACGCACAGTTAGAATTGATATAGTTGCCTATGTTTGCCTCCTCGACTGAAAATTCATATCCTTTCACCAGTTTTCATAGCAACAATCCAAAGTGGGCGTGGTTGTGGCTACTGGATCCTCTGTACTTGTCCCCTGGAATCAGCATGTAAGACCTGAACACATACAGTGTAACCACGGTATCTCAGTGATGGGACAAGGAGACCTTCATGCATCATGCTAGAATGAGGCACAGCATATCCAAAGCACTTCTTTCCTCATTACCCTCTTCATTTATTTACTCTTACGGCCCTGTCCTTTCTTCCCTTCCTGTCTCACACCCCTATATCATTTTCTTTCCCAGTTTTTTCTCCCCTGCCTTTGTGTCTGTCACTTAATAAACTTACCTTTCCTCTTTACTTTTAATCTGCCACTCTTTCTCTCCTCTCTTATCCCTCAATTTTCCACTCACCAGGATCTATTTCCAGTTTATCATTGTTTGATTTCTACCTCTTCTGCCTCCTGCTCACACGTGTGGCCTCTAGTTTCCTTCCTTCTATTACTCTCAACCCCTTCCGCCTTCCCATCCTTTCTCTATTGTTTCTCCTTTTCCTTTTACCCTTTCTCTTTTCCTTTTCTCTTGATATACTGTTCCTATAAATTTAGTAGGATTGCGTATTAGGTCAGCAAAACTTTGAAATATAGACACTGAATCCTGCATGTCCAAGGTGTCACAAACAAAGACACTGGAATACATTTTCTAATGTTTATTCGCAAGAGCAAATCCTTGTTATAAAACATGAGCAGCGATTATTAACCCCTTCGATGCGGATGACAAAGCCAGCTCGTCATGGGCGTTACCTGCGCTGCGCGCATGACGAGCTGGCTTTGTCACGTTACCCGCGATTTTTAAATTTCAGCGCGCATCGGGAAAACCAGCTAGCGCGCATGCGGTTAAGCAGATGAAACACATCATTGATATAAGCATTATTATAATGGTGAAAAACACAAATAACTAAACCATGTTAATTGTTCCTAATGTTACTCCTATTTATCTCTAGTATCTCTTCCCTAGCAAGAGCATACCAGAAGTTCCCTTCTGCCAGACATGTTGGAATGATCTAACCCCATACCTTGGTATAATGTGTCAGGAAGCCGGCCTCAGTGTATTAACAAATGCACCCCTTCTGAGTGTGCAGGGATGCACACTTCTCTTGCACGGCTATCTTCCTTCTCGGGATGAAAGTCAGGGTCTGCAGAGCTGCACCTCAGTCACAACAGCTTCCATAATAACTTTAACATGAAGTGCCTCTCACCAAATTCAGCATGAACGCTGTTTAAATAATTAAACACAAGCCTAATCATACTTTGCCAGAGGCTTAAAACAACGTTTTTAGCCTAAAGAGAAAGAGTCATATCATACGAGCACAAAATTTACACAAGGGCATCATGTTTTAATATCTGTGACCCTGGAACTGATTGTGCAGACTACAGTGCAAAAATATCTGCTAGGAATAAATGCATGTGTGGCATTCCCTCATATTAGGAGAAAACCTGTGCAAACCACCATCAGAAAAAGATGGCAAGTTAAAAAGGAAAGCTCAAATGTAGACTAAATGTTATCTCTACTACACTCCTGCCCTCAATGAAGCAGGCCCAAGAGCCTTGCTGGCTGCCCAGTGAATACAGAATCAAAACTTAGCCATAGACTATGGAACAAAGTGGACATAGCAAAAAGGATAGGTCTACTGATTAACTAGGCGAGTTTACACATTTCACCCCACTCTCCACCTTCCCCACAACCTGCCTTGTCATATCATACACGCATGAAAACAATTGCGCTAAGGCCTTTACATTCTCCACCACTTTATATGCACCGCACCTCGCTACAGCATATGATAACACATTATTCAACACATCATGGTACTTGAAAGACTAATTCACACCACCCTCATTACATCCAAACACATCTTTATTTGCTTCGCCTTCACCTCATTACTGATGACTACTTCTAACATTATCACTCTATTCTAAACTCACAAAAAAATACTCCAAAACCTGCATTTCCTAAACCACCCTTCTACAACACACGTATCCAAATCAGATCACAACGCAACACTTGCTTCATTCACCATCGCAAGGTATTACACCTGACCAAAGCTTTATGCGAGACCAATGGTTTTCCGTCATTAAATCGCAGTATTTTTACCAAGTTAGTCTTTACTTCACAATGTTACTTCGTGAAGTGGTGTTACCCAATGTATTTTATCCCTAAATTGGGAACCTTTAAATCCCGTTTTCTTTACGTCGCACAAATAACTAAATATACTATAACAACAACAAAAATTTTATTTTAAAAAAAAATAACTTTTTTTCTGTATTGAAATGATGTTGGAAGCATTAAATGAAGTAAGAGTAAAGACTACGTTTTTTCCTAACCGATAACATGGTATGGAGGGACCATCATTTACATCAGGAAAAATGTAATTTATAAATTGTTAAACAAACCCATTCAGTTTAGTCCGTATTTTACAAAAAAAGTATTAAAACAACCTACAAGTAATTTGTTTTAAAAAACTATTTTACATACAACAATATGTATAAGCCACTGTCAGCAATTCTACTCTGCCTTATCAACACTCCTAAAGAGAGAAGCAGCAACCTGTCACTGCTTCTGATTACTAACAGTGGCATCTACATCCGGCTTGGGGGAAAGCCCAGTTTCAGAAGTAAAACTATATGGATATTGATCAACTAAATATAGCATACCATTGTCTTAAATATTTCTATAATATTTTTTTCACTTTTTTTGAGACAAAAGATTCAAAGTGCCGTACTTTTTTTAAAGCCCCCCACACCACACACAAAAAAGTGAAACAATTAAAACATTTGGCAGTTATCACTCGAAAGAATAATAGATTAGGTTAGGGTTGGTATATTTTTCACAAAATATTTTTTTTTAAATTGATTGAATTTTTCACTTACAGGTATGTTGTTCTTGTCTAGAAATCACGTACTTGATAATGATTTGATTATCTCTTTCAAAATATATCCTACTGGCTAAGGAAGACAAAACCTTAAAAACACATTTTACACAGAGATTATATTTATTACAGAAGCGTAGGCTCTCTGGAAATGTGTTGAATTGTTCTCTGGCCACTGTAGAGGCAGAGCGGTTACGCAGGGAAACTCTTAAGAGAGGACCTCGATGCATAACCACTCTGCCTCTGCATTTGAAAATGCGGCAGAGAAAAGGTTCAAGAAATAAAAGCTATTGTTAGCACGTCCAGTGATCTATCTTGACTCTATTCTTTAAAACATTGACTTAAAGATTTCCCAGCATGTTGCAGGTGGAATATCAGCTATACCGAACTGCCTTGAAATGCATTATAAACCGGAAAAGGCAAATAAATAGAGTTCTTCATCCCAAGCTAAAAAAATCAAGGATAATACCATTCCTAAGCACCTTCATAAAAGTTTAATAATTACTGTTTCTCCTTTTTGATAACCATGACTCTCACACATGTCTACTAATTTTCTCTGTTTAACAGAACGTAGTCATACTTGCACGATTTTTTTTTTAAATCTGTTTTTATTGCAGAGTTAGAAACAAAGCAGCAAAGTAGGTCAACCTTCTCACTCTTGACATCTCAAGGCACATTCTTGTCAATAAAATTGCACACAGCCATTCAGCCCACATCCCGGAGGTTGGGCGGCGTATCCGTATATTCCAGCAAAGATGTCATGGTGGCCATCTCATAGAGATGTCTGGTCAACAACATAATGTAGTATCTGCATTTTTTACCCTCCAAACTTCCCCCCCCCCAATTCACCGCCATTTATAGTCAGCCACCCATTGTGGGTGACACCAGTAGCATCAGTGCCCGCGCTATTCGGTCTATTCTAGTGCCCTCCCGTGGTGGTGTTCTCTGGGGACTATTGATGGCCCAACCCTGTGTACCCAAAGTGTCGTGGCCCGGATATCCTCTCCCTTCAGTTGTAGCCACAATTCCCTTCCGCAGGCACCCCTCCTTTCGCTACAGCGGATCCCTAGTAACTCCCCCCCCCCTCCCCCCAACTGCTGCTGATGTGGGTTATAATTGTAGGTTCTGACTCAAGAGGTCGCCACTTGCGATTCTATGCATTCGTTCTTACAAGCCCCATGGAACCCCCCTCTCCGGATGTCTCTACTCTTCATCCTCTGTTGTAGTCATACTTGGATGATGGATGGAAAATTCAAATCTTGTTCATAATCTGCCAGATATACACCATACACAGTCAAATAAATAAATAATAAGCTACCCCTAGTATATAGCACAATGCCTTAGAAACAATGTACAACCTAGACTGACTTTTTTTAGAGTATTTTGAAAAAAAGCACACAGAAAAGTAACTGGCAAATAAAAATCAATTACAAATTGGCAATGCTCAAAGTCATCCTGAAAATTCACACTAAAGCTAAAATACAGGAACGTTTTCTTAAATGTTCCCAAGACTGTTTATCACAACATACAGAGCACATGACTATGTGTAGATTACATGACAGACAGCAAACTACCGTATGAAGTTAGAAAGCTCACAACATTGGCCTTTGTACCTACTGAAGTAGTTAACGATCATTTCACCGCATTAATTCAAAGCAGCTCTATTTTTCTAACAATGAAGAGGAATTGGTACTTGAGCTAAATTATGTTGAAGATATCAGGATTGGTGGTCTAAGCGTGTTGAGTGACAGAAGGTAAGAGTACTTTAACATTGAATTGTGGAACGGTTACATAACGTGCTTAGATGGTAATACCAAAACAAACAACACCATGGAAGGTTGCCACAATTAATTTCCATCCTCAATTGGAAGACCACATCCAAAGTTTTTTTTAAAAACGGTTCCAAGAAACGAAAGAAGCAGAATGTTTTGCAGGTAGCCTGAAATCCAAAGTCTCTTTAAAAAAACACAAACCAATTTTTGTTTTTTTAGACTTTAGCAATTGGGCATGGATGGCAGGGTAGACCGTCTGCACAACATTTCTTACGTGCTTTAGAACTGTGAGTTCGAGGCATGTGGGCTGCTGAATTCATATCTGTGCATAGATCGCCGCCTAGTGTTGGGTCCGGATGATTGCACATTGTTGTCCTGGAAGAGTCTTCGAAGTATCACGAGATAGGTGGCTCCTCCCCTGGACTACAGTGCGCATGGGCATCGCCTCCATCCCCAGATTGTTTTTTTCCGCCATTGGGTTCGGATGTGTTTCGGTTCCATCTGTCGGAACCGATCGTTGTTCAACTTCTACTCGAGACCAAAAGGTCTTTAGGCTGGGCGTCGGTATAGTTGCGTACGGGTTTCTTTTCTGACTCTCCGCTCCGATCTCTTGCTGCCCTTCCACGTGCTTTCGGCGCGGACGGGCCTACACTACACTTTTGCTATGGAGCGAACTCCGTTTAAGAAGTGCCCGGTGTGTAACTCCAAATATTCACACCTCGACGTGCACCCTGTGTGCAATACATGCTTGTCACCGGATCACCACGAAGACAGCTGCATGGCGTGTTCGAAATTCCGGTGCAAGAAGACTTTGAAGATTCGTCGGGCCAATAGGCTCCAGGCTAAGTTATCGGCTGCGGCGCCCCCACCAGACGACATATTCCAGGAATCTGTCGAGGGAGAAGACGACGCGCAAGGTTCGGACTCTAGTCCCGCGTCTTAGGGGGAGACCTACGACGCGGGTGAGGAGAACTTTGACGAAGTCACCGACGAGGTAGGGGACGACTATCAGGCTTTTGCCACTGTGGAGGATAGCTCGGAGGAAGAGCATCCCCAACCAGACTCAGGGGATACTCCCCTTCATACGGCCCAGGTCGAGGGATCGCCTTCGGGCCTTACCCAAGATCTAATTATGAGTCCTACGTCCCCGCCTCCGGGCCCGGTCACGGACATTTCTGAGAAGCCACTTACGTTGAAGAAAACGAAAGTGAAGCCCACTGGTCACGCACCCTCGGATGCGAAACCGAAAGTGAAAGTGGCGCTGGTGCAGAAGGTTCTGGAGGCGTCAACTTCCAAGAAACTCAAAATGACCGACTCGAAGCGCCACGCCAAGATGGCCGACCCGAAGCCCTCGGGGTCGGCGCCGAAGGCGAAATCGTCCGACGCGGCTGCGTCGGTTCCGGAAGGGGTCGTGGACCCGAAGACGGCTCCTAAGAAGCGTCAGGGCGACGACGCACATAGGCATGGGGCGTCGGCCCCGAAGAAGGTGCCTGCTGGTGATCAGGCTCTCGACGCTGAGAAGTCACTCGAGCCGGTCAAGCCCTCTCCGGCCTTGACGAAGAAGGTGGCGGAATCCCTGCAGCGGATTCGACAGGACAGTGTGGTTCCCGCTCAGGACACTGTGACGCCTAAGCTCACGCCTAAGCCTGCGAAGGAGCAAACGCCTATCCGTTTCACCCTTCCTCCCAAGTCGGCGCCGAAGGCCTTCGCGCCGAAACAGAGCGGACCCTCGAAGGAGGTATTGGCACCGAAAGCTGCCTTGGTGGTGTCGAAGCTTCGGCTCCAACCGCTTGCTGAAGAGGAACGTCGTGAGGTAATCATCGACGCCAACACCGGGAAACTGTCTCTCCTCAAGAGGAAGATCACGACGGAGCCGGCGTTGGAACATTTCAAGATCCCTCTCAAGAACAAAAGGGACTCTCCGGAATCTTCGGCGCTGGTGGAACCTGTGTCCCCACAAGCCCTGGGACACTCGCCAACGCGTTCCGCCGCAGGCGATGCGGACGAGGAAGACGCCGAGTACAACTATCCGGCGTACTCGGATCCGGAGGAGGAGCACGAACCTTGGTCCGCCGGAGGCGACCCAGAGGACCCGCAGTCGGGCCAGGACGCGCAACTTTTTGCGGCAAAAACGTCCCCGACGGAGGACTCAGCGGCCTTTAATGCTCTGATCGAAAGAGCTGCGGCTAACCACGACGTCGAACTGCACTCGGACCCCGTGGATGTGGACTTCTTGTTTGACACTTTCTCTGTAGCTGAAAAGTCAGTCAAAACGCTGCCGATGCTTAAAGGGGTGCTTAAACATGCAACGGAGGTCTTCAAGGAGCCCACCCGGGCGCGTGTGGTCAACCCTCGCATCGACAGGAAATATAAGGCAGCGCCCACGGATCCTACATATATCAAGGGACACTTGCCATTGGACTCCTTGGTTGTTTCCAACGCTCGGAAGAGGGCGAACTCTCAAACTACTGGTGACGCTCCTCCCCCAGACAAAGAGTCTAAGATCTTTGAGGCCTCAGGCAAACGAATTGCTGCACAGGCAGCCAATATCTGGAGAATATCCAACACACAAGCCCTACTTGCACGCTATGATAGGGCCCATTATGACACCTTAGAGTCAATACTGCAACACTTGCCTGACCAATACAAGGAGGCAGGAGAAATGCTGATTCAGGAAGGAAAGCTCATTACGAATGCATCCATAAAATGTGCACTGGATGTGGCAGAAACAGCCTCCAGGGCAATCAATACCAGTGTGTTGCTTAGACGCCATGCCTGGCTTAGAATTTCAGGGTTCAAACCCGACATCCAATCTACAATACTGAATCAAACAGTGAACCCTGACCACCTGTTTGGCCCTGAGGTGGATGCCACCCTGGAGAAAATGAAAAAAGATACGGAAACTGCCAAGTCTATGGGGGCTTTACAAAGTCAGCAGTTTCGGAGTGGTTCCTTTCGCCGCTCAACTTCCAGAGGCACCTCAAGGGGACAGGCATCGCAGTCCACACAGTATTACAAGAGTAACACCCAAACCTCGTACAACAACAAGGGTAGAGGTGGTTACAGAGGCAATAACGTCAAGGGCAGGGGACGTGGAAACAATAGCTCCAGGTCCACCACCACCAACAAACAGTGACATCTTGTCACTGCCCCCCGACCATACAACACTGGTCGGGGGGAGACTCCAGCAGTTCCTGTCGGCGTGGAAGTCCATCACCACGGACAGGTGGGTGAGGTCTCTTATCCAGTACGGGTACTGTCTAGAGCTTACTTCCATTCCACCGGACATACCCCCAAGGAGCCGTCCTATGTCAGGCGAGCACTTGACCTTGTTGCAGCAAGAAGTTCTAGTCATGCTGCAAAAAGGGGCGATAGAGCTCGTTCCATTGCAAGAGCGGGGAACAGGGGTTTACTCCCTGTTTTTTCTGATTCCCAAAAAGGACGGATCCCTCAGGCCAATCCTGGACCTCAGGCCCCTAAACTGGTACATCCTCTCGGAGCACTTCCATATGCTCACGTTGCAGCAGGTGCTTCCCCTGCTTCAGCAGGGGGACTTCCTGGCTACGCTGGATCTGAAAGATGCCTATTTTCATATCCCCCTGCATCCTTCCCACAGGAAGTATCTCAGATTCACGATTTTAGACCAGCATTACCAGTTCAGGGTTCTGCCGTTCGGGGTCACCACGGCGCCAAGGGTATTTACAAAGTGCCTAGCGACTGTGGCGGCGCATCTCCGTCGCCAGAACGTCCACGTCTTTCCCTACCTGGACGACTGGCTCATTCAGGCAAAGACAGAACGACAGTGCGTCGACCATGTGTCACGCACCATTCATCTCCTGCACGATCTGGGATTCTCTCTGAACTATCCAAAGTCCCATCTCCAGCCCGCCCACGTGCGACAGTATCTGGGCGCGACAATAAACACTCTGGCAGCCACTGCGCAGCCAAATTCAGTGAGAATCGCCAGTATCCAGGCGCTGATCCAGCGGTTCAGACCTCAACACTCGCTTCCAGCGAAGGTGTTCATGCAGTTGATAGGCATGATGGCCTCCTGCATCTCCATTGTCCCGCACGCGAGACTACATATGCGTCCGCTTCAGGAGTGCCTGGCACGTCAGTGGACTCAGGCTCATGGGCAACTGACAGACCTAGTGTTGGTGAGCAGTCGGGCATACAACTCTCTGCATTGGTGGAATCCACAAAACCTTTGCAAGGGCCGACCATTCCAGGAGCCTGTGCCACAGATTATCCTGACGACGGACGCCTCTCTCCAGGGATGGGGAGCGCATGTACTCCAGTACACGGTGCAGGGACTCTGGACACTACAGCAAAGGAAGATGCACATCAATGTGTTGGAACTGATGGCAATCTTCATGGCCTTGAAGGCGTTCAAAGTACATCTGTGCAACAAAGTCGTGTTGATCCGGACGGACAACATGACGGCCATGTACTATATTCAGAAGCAGGGAGGCACACACTCTTCGCAGCTGTCTCATCTGGCTCAGAGCATGTGGAAGTGGGCCATTCAGAGGAACAGCTTCCTCATGGCAGAGCATCTCCCGGGCAAGGACAATCAAATGGCGGATCTGCTCAGCAGGCACAGCCATCAAATGCACGAGTGGGAGATACATCCATCGGTACTCCAACCGTACTTCCAAAGGTGGGGTCGTCCAGAGATAGACCTGTTCGCCACAAAGGAGAACGCAAAATGCCAAAGCTTCGCCGCCAGATTCCCACACCCGCAATCTCAGGGCAATGCGATGTGGATGAACTGGTCAGGCAGATTTGCGTACGCTTTTCCCCCAGCACCTCTGATACCGCTGGTGGCACGCAAGCTCAGGCAGCACTCGATGACTCTCATCCTGGTTGCTCCAACGTGGGCTCGCCAACCATGGTACACCACGTTTCTAGAACTGTCCGTGGTACCGCATCAGAGGCTTCATCTCACTCCCAGCCTTCTGACGCAGAGCCATGGCGACATTCAGCACCCAGATCCGCAACAGCTCAACCTGGCGATCTGGCTCCTGAAGTCCTAGAGTTTGGCTACCTCAATCTTCCTCCTGATTGCATGGACATCATTCGGGAGGCAAGGAAGCCCACTACGAGAGCTTGTTATGCGGCCAAATGGAAGAGGTTTGTCATCTACTGTGTTAACCACGATATTGACCCGCTAGATGCTTCCATTCAAAACATCATTTGTTACCTGTTCCACTTGTATCAATGCAATCTGGCGTACTCTTCCATCCGCATTCACCTGTCTGCTATGGCAGCATACCTCCAGAATAGGCAACACCTGTCACTCTTTAAGGTGCCTGCTATCAAGGCCTTTCTGGAAGGACTCAAAAGAGTCATTCCACCAAGGACCCCACCAGCTCCAGAATGGAGCCTCAATGTGGTTCTTACAAGGCTGATGGGTCCTCCCTTTGAGCCACTGCACTCTTGTGAGCTTCAGTTTCTGACTTGGAAGGTTGCGTTCTTAGTAGCCATCACATCGCTACGGAGGGTTAGCGAGCTGCAGGCGCTCACCATCCAAGAACCTTTCTTCCAACTACATGCTAACAGGGTGGTGCTCCGCACTAACCCTAAATTCCTACCCAAGGTGGTATCACAATTCCACATAAACCAGACAATTGAATTGCCGGTGTTTTTCCAAAACCCAGAGACGCTGGCGGAGCGGATGCTCCACACCCTTGATGTTAAGAGGGCCTTGATGTACTATGTAGACAGGACAAAAGATTTTCGCAAAACCAAGCAGCTTTTTGTTGCTTTTGCCACACACCACAAGGGAAACGCTATCTCCAAAGCTTGGATCGCTAGGTGGATAGTGAAATGCATTCAGATCTGTTACGCTAAAGCTAAGCGCACTCTCACTATCCCACCGAGGGCCCACTCCACCAGGAAGTTGGGGGCCTCTATGGCTTTCCTAGGTAACATTCCCTTAGAAGATATCTGTAGAGCAGCCACATGGTCTACCACACATACTTTCACTAAACACTACTGTGTAGACGTGCATTCCAAACAGCAGGCAGCTGTTGGTCAGGCTGTTCTAAAAACACTTTTTCAGACTGCTGCAGCTGGCACGGGCGGCCGCCGCTAATGGAGGGACTGCTATGTATTCTATGCACAGATATGAATTCAGCAGCCCACATGCCTCGAACTGCAAATGCTACTTACCAGTATGCATCTGTTCTTGGCATGTAGGGCTGCTGACATTCATATCGCCCACCCTCCTCCCCGGCGCCTGTAGCAGCTGCAGTATTTCATTCATAGGTATATATGTATATGCTCATAGCATGGTCATCACTCACATTCTTCACTCCATCTCTGCCAATGGCTAAAAACAATCTGGGGATGGAGGCGATGCCCATGCGCACTGTAGTCCAGGGGAGGAGCCACCTATCTCGTGATACTTCGAAGACTCTTCCAGGACAACAATGTGCAATCATCCGGACCCAACACTAGGCGGCGATCTATGCACAGATATGAATGTCAGCAGCCCTACATGCCAAGAACAGATGCATACTGGTAAGTAGCATTTGCATTATTCTCTATTTACTTGTACCTAAAGAATAAATTGGCTTAAAAAATAAAGTAAACCCTAACTAAAAACAACTGTCAGTAACGAAATACACTTGGGTCCAGCTCAGGTCTTTATCATAATCCACCCAAAAAATAATTAATTTACCATTTGAAGTTTCGAAATCAAATCAGCAATTATTCACAGGCAAAAACTCGAAATAATGCACAAAGTGCTAAAGAAATGCTCCATGGAGACCTGGAAAAAGATTCTAAAACACATCTAATATCTTTATTTGAAAACCTCCCTTGAAAACACAATAATATGGATTAAGATGTATCCTTTAAAAAAACGCTCATTAAAGTAGAAAAGAAAGTGGGTAGGAATTCATTTAAATTTGGTGCTCCGCACATACTATCAAGAAAGCACCATCATCCATCCTTTAGCACAAGGAATTCCAACGTGAATGCCATTAAAATCCCACATAAAAAAAATCAGATCAAAAATCTAAATATTTTTCTTTGAAAACCTGAGAAAAATGGAGACGTTTCTTAAAAGAAAAAAAAGCACTTTCACAACTTTGTTAATGTCAGCAGGCATTGCATCCAGCAACCTGTTAAGAGAAAAACTCTGGAAAAATAACCTCAACCCAATAATATATTTACAATAAACATCAAGAATTACTACAAATATCCTTTTCTTATATTTAATATACATCACTTCACAAATGTACTGTAAATTTAGAACTGTCCTACCATTCACAGTGACTGCAAAACTCAGTCCTCAGCCACAACGTTCCACCAACTACTGAAATAAAAGTATAAATGAAAAAAACATGAAAAAAGGCATCTCTAAAAATAAAACAAGGACATTTCCCATCATTGTACTGAATGGAAACATATAGGAATCTTTTTTTTTTAAATATTTAAAAAAGTTATTTTTTTAAATGTGTTTTTTTTCAACTTGTAATTCTACTGTGTTTCTTGTACACGTTATAAAATGTTTATCTTAACAAAAAATTCGTGAACTAAAAATAAAATAACGTTTTTTATATTTATATTATAAAAAAAGTTAATTTACTTTTTGTGAAACAAGGGCCGTCAATATTAGTGTGAAAATATCTAAAGATGTTGAAAAATTGTTGCTGAATGTATATAAACCTAAATCATGATACGAAATGTTGACTGCTATGTGTTTTATTTTAAAATACGTTTAAAGTGAAACAGAAATAACCATTCACCCTGAAACACCCTCATCCTACACCTACAGTATAATCACTAGAAATCTAACCAACTGAAACCCATAAAATAAATTAGCAAATGCCTCACCTATAACTTTACAACCATGCATCCCCAAAAAAACATTATCCCACTTCTAGTTACCCATAAACACTACTCATCCATAAACCTTAAAAAACCCTGACGACCCCTATACATCACTCATCCCTGAACCCTAATAGCCCTCATTACTCCCCATACAGCACTCATCCTGCCCATATATATCACCTATCCATAAACCCTAAACACTCCTTTCTTCCCCTACTCTTTTCAGCCCTGAACCCTTAAAAACGTATTACTCCTATACACTACTCATCTCTCAACCCTAAACCAAAACCCAAAAAAACATACTAGCCCTAGACACTGCCCATCCAGGACTCCCTAAGAAAAAAAATCCCTTACTTCCTTTGTACACCACCCATCCCTGAACATTGAAAAACCATTATTAGCCCTGTACACCATCCAGTGCTTAATTTGTAAAAGAATAAGTGCTGGGCCCAAAGCTCTGCTCACAAGCCCGTGGTGGGGAGTAACTGCAGTATGTGCAGAGCTCTTCACAGTGGTGTAAGCGTGCCACCTACATAGCATCAAACTCTAGGGCGCGAACGTGATCGGAAATAGTGTTGAGAGGACGTCATTTTTCCTTTCTGTGTGTCTTCTAGATGCTCTGACTACTGCTGCTCACCATGTTCTGGTAAATGACACAATTTGCAGTGTTAATGTTAGCCCATTAGCAGTGAGCTGCTCACATTTGCACCTGAAAGGTTGTCTCTGCACTCTCACCCACTGGGCTGTTTAATGTGCGATTGCCTCTAAGAAAAGAGTCTGAAAGCCAGGACGAAATTTTATTTTGCAAAGCACTTCTCTGCACTTTGACATAGAATACCGTCATCTAAATGTGTTTATTTTCAATGGTTCCAGACATTTTCCCAAAACACATTGAGTTTTGCTACAAATTCATTGCTGCATAGTGTCGCCTCTGCGAAGGGAGCCCACAGCTGCGGGCGGAGGGAGGGCGAGGGTCGCATGCAGCCATGCAGATTTAAATCAGCAGGTGACCACCTCAAGATGCTTGGAAAAGTATGTGTACCACTGGAAGGAGAGCTTCAGTAGATCCTTCTCTCTCCACAGGAATCTGGAAACCAGCAGGTCATCTTCATGAAGCTGGATTTGGGAAGTCTGGCCTCGGTCCGTTCCTTTGCAGAAACATTTCTCAAATCGGAGCCACGACTGGACATCCTCATTAACAACGCAGGTGAGTCGCAAACTCGTGCCCCCGAGCCATGCCAGCAAATCTGTGACAGGCGTGTATTTAGGGCCTTTACAGCTGTGAAATGAGGGTGACTAGTAGAAATAGTCCTCCTGCTGTACATCCAGCAGTAAAGGCACTGCGCATGTGCAGATGGTTCCTGCACAGGTATCCGTGCTGCAATGAAAAACACACTCCTACTACTGGCCACCTCACCAAGGTGGTACATGCAGGGAAACAGCTGCACACCACACGTGCATTAACCACGCACTTTCTCGTTCCAGGCATCATTGCAGATGGTGTCACGGAGGATGGCTTCAACATGATGTTCGGCGTGAATCACCTGGGCCACTTCCTGCTCACCCACTTGTTGATGGGGCACTTAAAACGCAGCAGCCCCAGTCGCATCGTGGTCCTTGCCTCCGACGTCTACCGCAATGGTAAAATTGACTTTGGGGCAGTGAGAGTCCCCGCAAAAGGCTGGAAACAAAACTTCCAGGCATACAGTGACAGCAAGCTGGCCAACATCCTCTATGTGAGGGAGCTGGCTACCAGGCTCCAGGGAACGGATATCACCTGCTACGCCGTGCACCCAGGTAGGGTTGTGGGATGTTCAGGGAAAGAGGACATTATTCAGGGCTCAACTGTTGGCCATCTAAAGCGCAGTCACTTTCAGAAGGCCACCCCCTCCAAGTTGGAAAATGTGATGGATAGAGATTGCAAGGGATACAAGTGACATGGTTGTGTGTGGGTGTTAAAGCCATAGTTGAAGTTCTTTTAAGGTAATGGTGGTAGGTGGACGGAAGTGTCATGTTAGATGTGTACAGTATGCGGGGTTGGTGCCTGAGATATAATGAGGCATAGGCTGGACCATAAAGCAAATGGATAGGGGAAAAAACCAGAAATTATAACCTTTTGCCCAGGGTCAGAAAATTCAGATGTAGTAATTGCGATTGTTGGTTAAATTGAAAATGTTGAAGTGTGGTTTGGGTTGTGTGAAGGAGTACAGGATACAGGTTGATTAAGGACCACTTCTTTATTTAGGTTTCAGGTACAGCAAGGTCCGATCCACAGGACACCCAACGGCAACTGCTACTGAGCACTTGGCAACCACTACCAAGTACTCTACATTCTAGATTTACAGTGAATGAATGTTCCACTAGAAAGCAGCTTGCTAGTACATAGTAACACAGGCAAATACCACAGGTTCACATTCTGACTAGTCTGTGGAAGTCATAAACCAGAGAATGAAACTGTGTTGGACAGGTGTGGTTAGTAAAGGCAGTCCTCCAACTCAGCCAATCTTGGTAACTTTATTCGATTTCAAATAAAATCATAAAAGTACAGTTTATATAATAAATAATTTATAAAACAATAAATAGCTTTCCTAATTGAATGCAAATATGGAGCGTGGTCCTTCTGAAGTGTAAGTTAAAGGAGGATATCAATCAATCGCATACTTTAGTTGGCACAGACATCGGCATAAAATATATAAGTCTTAGTCACAACAAAGTACATCCAACATAGCAGCATAAGAAAAGCAGTCTTCCCAATACAGCACTATACAGTACCTGTAAAACAGCAAAAAGGAGCTATCCCATTACAGCCCGGCAATCATTGCATTCCCTTTGGTACCATAAGCATCCCATGCTACTTAGAGAGCATGTGCCAGAAAAAATATAGGCTTGTCAAATCGGTCTTCCTTGTGTACTGTTAAACATAAGCTAGGGGCGGAAGCATAGCTTTCTTAAACTTCGCCCTCCATCGATTTCCTGCCCCTCGCTGCTGCTTTGAGGAAGGAGCAGACTCTGAAGCATACTTAGATGCTATCTAACCACTGGAGATGGAGTAATGCTACCCTACACTTTCGGAACACAAAATATTTTAAAATAGGCTTTAAAAGGATAGGAAGAATGGTCTATCAAATTTACAAAAAAGATAAAATTCGTTAATGTTTGCTCCAACAACCCATCACAAGGGTAAAATACCACAGAGCTTTCCTGGGTACTATAAGGCTTCAAAAAATCAAGGGACCCCACACCGTGCCCGCTCTGGAACGAAAAAGTGAAGATCTCTCCCAGTGTGTAGGTTCTAAGTCTGAATATAAAGCTGCTGGACCACCTGAAGCCAGGTAGGTGTAGTAGTCTCTAATGGAACTTTTAGTGAGTTCAATGCCCAGTCTTTGGGTTTGACAGTGCTCAAGGAGCTGAACTTGGCTTTCTGCTTGTCCATCTTAATTAAGGTAGCGGATGCGTTGAACATATCGAACAGGCTCATTTCTTTCAGGGTTTTAAAAACCTAACCCCACCAATTTAAGGCAATCTAATATTATATCCATTCTTAAACTGGCTTCCAGGTTAACATAGATGCTAATCCAAAGCATAAGAGGGCCCAATCTGGCTTTACCCGTTATGTACTTCAGGTTTAACCTAGAGTGGATGATGAAAGGAGAGCTAATGGGGGCACACAAACAAGCCGCCTGCATACAGGATTGTTTTCTACTTGCAGGGCGTTAACATTTTGATAACCGCATACCCCAGCACCACACGGAGCGGCAGTACCACACCAGGACTTATAAATATTCAGGTGGGGAGAAATTATCCCCCTACCTGTGGACTGAGGTAAATGGAACAATACCCCTGCTAAGCTTCAAATGAGAGCTTTTAATCTGCAAGTGCCATGAGCCTATAGAATCAAAAGCAATCCCCAAATAACTAAAATCATCAGCACACTACCCAAAGATTGAACACCAACCAGTACCTTAGAGATGTTTTCCCTGCCTGGACCACACACCATAACACGTGAATTCCCAGAATTAGTAAGCAGATCCAGGTTGCCCATGAAGGTCACAAAAGATTCCACTAATATTCAAAGGGTCTTTGGGGTCCTTGATAAGAGTACTGCGTCGTCTGCATATAGTAGCGCCGTTACAGACAGGTTATCCCTTGGGGTACCCCTAATGGTATCCTTGCGGTATTCCTAATAGTATCCTTGGAGTATCCCTAACTGCATTAATCAAGAAGAAGCTCAAGTTATTGGAAGAAATAATAAACAACACAAGGGCCGTGAAACAACCTTGACACACCCCTCTAGCGATTGGAAAGATGTCCGACAGTTCACCTGCCGGGCCAAAAGAGACCGTTGCTGCTGTGTAGAAAATTCACCAGTGCCCCTTCAACCCCCAGATTTAGGAGCCTCAGCCATAGTTTAGTTCTGTTTAAACAATCAAATGCTGTCTATAGCTCCCTAAAGGGCAGATTAATTGGCAAGCACATGCCAACAGTGTACCTACCAACTATCAAGTGCAACTTCAGGCACTTTGCCACTGTACCCATGCCTCAACGAAAACCAAATTGGTGTGGGAACAGGATATTGTTTAAGTTCCCAAGATTTTTAACGGTTAAAAATTATCCTTCCAATTACTTTAACAGAACTGCCAATAAGGGAGATGGGGCGATAACGTTTCACTATCCTGCGATCTCCTTTCTTAAAGATAGGGACTATGGTGGAAAGTGCCCATGAGCGAGGGATTGTTTTACTCCATGAGAGATTAATTACATTGGTGATTAGAGGACCCCACAAATGTATATTACATTTGATAATTCCCATCGAGACCCAGTCCTATTCTGGGGTTTTACCACCTGGACTTTGCCTGATGGCTTCTTCTACCTCAGGTTGAGCAATATGGGTGAGTTATCTAATTTGCCCCGAAGTCTTTCCCCCAGACTCTCCTTCAGTTCTGTGTAATAAATGGCACTGAAATATTCGACCCATTCTGGGCCCGGTACATTTCACTATAAGAAGGAGTTAACCAGGGCTCCCCTTGGTCTAATGGTTTTCACCGTATCACAGAATATTTTACGATAGTTTGAGATTACTGCACATTATAGGGTCTACCATTCCCTCTCATTCAAGGCATCCTTCCTAGCCTTAAGAAAACTCTTGTAAAGACGCTGCAGTAAAAATCTCCAACCAATTAAAAAAAGTAGAGAAATTTAATGAGCAAAATTACATCAAAACAACAAAAATCCTTTGGTAGAGAGAGGGGGGCCGAATCTAAATGGCTGCATTGCTGCGCATCAACTAAACCCAACAACAAAGTCCCCCAGTTATCTGTAACAGTATCAGACTGTCTGAGCATGGAATATGCACCGGTGAGGTGGACGGGACAGGCTGAAAACCCAACAACCAGCCTCTGCAGACAGTGCAGATCATGGACTGCCCACTTGAGAAAGCCAGTGTGGCCTCGTAGCTGTGGATTTAGCCTGAAAGCAGAGCAGCAGATTCATGAGGCAGTGTAAATCCAAATCCAGGAAGTTGTGGATTGTAGCAATGAGCCTAATTGACCAGGAAAGTCCCTGAAGCGACTCAGGAGACATGAGGAAGGAGCCAGAATCATCAGGATAGTGGGAGACATTAGGTTGCCTCTCCCTCTGCAGAACAAACACTGACCTCAGCCCAGGCACCTCCACGCTAAAAATTTTTTTTTTAAATGGGAGACACATTGAGCACTACCAGGAGGGAAAATCGCTTTTAAAGTGAAGAAGAGTAAGGAGGCGGCATTTAATAGTTCTCTTGTGGCCTGCTTTCTTGTTATCTTTGTGTGACTCCTAGTGTTATAGCGCGGGGCTGTTTGAGGTAGCCGTTTGCGCTTTATAAATGTCGGACCCTACTTTGTCCTGAATCCAAGAAAATGAAGATGTCCCCTTGCTTCTCCAGATGACGCTCCACTACTGGAAACTAGCACTGAAGTATGCCAATGTATCCACCCCATACACCCCAAATATTCCCCGCGGGGGTTCCATCGGCCAGTAGGTTGGAGCCGTGGGAGGAAGCTGGAGTTGTGGCGGTGGGCTCCCTGTTCACAGACTGAATCCTAATGCCCAACGCAGAGTATGCGTGAACTCATGCAGTACCTACCACATTGTGTTTGTCACAATAACACATTTATACTCCGACATTGGCTAGTGGAGCAACGAGAACCCCCCCACCTTTTAACAATTACAAGCACTACACATAATGGGTCACGGAAGCCACTTGGTCAGACAGTTGCACTGGGGATTGAGGGAACCTTTAGATGTCCTGCTGGTCTCTCTTAGGCAGAAGTGAAAGACAGACATTGCTAGGGCTCTTACGGACAAAGAATGGGCAGTGGTTCTTAAATATCCCAAGCAAGTCTCTCGTAATGTCGGATTTAAAATTCATACAGGTCTTAAATTAGCCCTAGAGCCCGCTGTAGTGGGCTATACCGGCAATTAAAAGCCGTTCCAGCATAAAAGGCCTGAGCCAAAGGCGAGTGACTTTAACAAAGGAGCTGGAATAGTCCAGCTACGAAGGGCTATAAGGCTATTCGAGCATCCTGCCACTAGAGGGCAGACTGTTCTAACAAATTAAACAAAGGACTCTGGGAGTGCAAGGGATTTTAAATACCCTCGGGCTCCAAGAAGCCTTTGTGAAAACAACATTGGAATGTTGCTTTGCGGGCCTTTACCGGCCATAGAAGCATGGAGCACTCCATTGTCTTCAATGGAGTGCTCTACATTCCAATGTTCTAATATTGCATAGGGTATACTTAACGCCACATAGGGTGCATGCAATTTACCCTTCTGCTTCCTCAGACTGTCCTCGTTGTCATTTGCCCGATACCGTTTCATCTATATGTTTTGGGCATGTCCCCCCTTACAAGGGTATAGGAGTGAAGTTACTGCAGGACTATCACAATTATCCGAACATTCTTATTGGTCCACTATCAGAGCATGCCTCATGGGCTTATCCCCACTCCCCCAAAAAATCTTTGATATTGCACGGCTTTGCAGATCTTTCTCTAATATTGGCCAACAGATTGATCACACAGTGCTGGAAATCCCATGCAGCGCCAAGGAAAGGAGCATGGGGGGATGAAGTCATTCGTTGGGCCACAGCAGAAAGAGAGGCCCTACATCTGGAGGAATGGGACCACCTATTGGAACAATTTAAAGCATGTCTTACAACTGATTAGAGGGAGTTTACAGTACGGCCCACCCTGACACACCTGACCACAATACATAGAATGGTTCACAACAGATTTGTTACTTTTGACCTACCGGCCAGTTATCCTTCCTTTTATTCCTTCTCTCCCTCCCCCCCATCCTACAAACATATGGCACACACATCAAGTAATCCTGACCACATAAGCAAGCTTTTATTTATTTCACTTGGGGGTGAAAGGGGATGGAGTTGAGCATGTGGCTCGTAAATAACATCATTTGTAGTACCTATATTATGATATTGTTAGAAGCCATGATTTTTTTGGGGAGGATATAAATGTACGAACTGCAAAAACATGAGTAATGTGCTACTTGTGTGAAAGAATACTATTGATGTCAAAATGTGGACGATCTGTTGTATGTATGCACAACATTAAAATGAATAAAATATGTTTGAAAAAAAAGGGGGGTTAACTGTGTGTTGGGGGCTTACCACAGGCCAGGCCCTGAGGCCAACACCCGGAAGGTTCTCTTCACGTATGGTAATAAAATATTACTTTACGTACAAAAAAAAGTCGAAATTCACTGATAAAAAACTAAGGTTAAAGTAACGTTATAGTTAGGTGTGATAAATAGATTTTTTTTCTTTTTAAAACAAGTTAGAAATTCACTGAAAAAACAAAGATTAAAGTGATGTTATAGTAATGTGAATATGTTATAGTCAGTGACAACATTAATGTTTTTAACTCAAAAAACACAGAACTTCACCAGTTATAATAAGCAGAGCTAACTGTAACTTGTGTCCCCGCCATGAACTGCTTATGACCTCACATAGGCAGAAACCGGTCCCAGGATGATTTTTTATGGTCCAGGGAAGACATGGCTTGGCAGTTTGGGCTGGACTGTTCCCATGAGGCACAGGGTCAAGAATGATTTGCATTTAGCTGTGTCTGAACTGGGGTGGCAAAGTGAGCTAAAGAACGATGATGATTCAACCCAGATCTGTGACTGAGGTCGAGTGTCTGAAAAGTTTCAGCGCTCCGTTCATCAGATTTCTCTGTTCGCCCAAAGTTGGCAGAGTATGCCCAGACGTGGGTCCCTTGCTCACTTTGCCACTGTATGCAAGCTAGCCTGGCTGATGACGGCTGTTAGCCAGAAACCGGTCCAAGGATGCTTGTGTACGGTCCAGGGAAGACATGGCTTGGCAGTTCGGGCTGGACTGTTCCGTTGAGGCACAGGGTCAGACTGATTTGCATATAGCTGTATCTGAACTGGGGTGGCATAGTGAGCAAAAGAACGATGATGGATTCAACCCATATCTGTGACTGCGGATGAGTGTGTCTGAAAAGTTTCAGCGCTCCGTCCATCATCTCCTTGTGTTTGCTATGACCTCCCATATTACATCACTCATGACATGTTCTGTGACCTCATTTATAACTGCACTGATGACATCTCAAATGACATAATTGATGACATTACTGATGACATCATCCAATGAGTGTGTTAGTTTGTTTTATAGTTAACACAGTGGCAGGTAACTACCAAGTTACTCTTCTACCTACTTTTGTACATCCGTTGTCCAGCTAATGGAGTGTTTACAAGACACATGTGTTCCTAATGCATCATAGGTGTGTAGAGGAAAAGAACACGTTATAAATATTTGCATTGGAGAGTAACTCTGTGAAGGTGATAGTTGATAACTTCAGTATGTTCAACATAAGTTTTTTGGTACTACATAAAAAGTTTCCAACTGGGAAAAAATTCTACTTACTACTTGCTAAGTATTGTAAGCAGTCTTGAGTTGTTCGACCGAATCGTGTCAGTAAGTTTCTGCATAACATGTGTTTACTTTGCTTCAGAAGATAATAATAATATAATAATAATAAACAAGTTTGTAAAGCGCATGGTTACACTAGCTAGTGTGTCCCCGCGCTGCTGCAGATTAGACCATGTTCGGGCAGTGAGGAGAAAGAGAGGGAGAAACTAGATGTGAGGGCTTAAAGATGGAAAGAGCCAGGTCTTTCGTTTTTTCCGAAAAATTGTCTCCGAAGACTCCAATCGGAGCCCCAGGGGAAGTTTATACCAGTGTTTGGCTGCTAGAAAACGGAAGGAGCGGCCAACCATGCTTACTCTTCTGATGGTCGGAATGCTAACCTGCCCTGTCCCACTTGATCTCAATTGACGGATTGGAATTTAGGGGGTGACTAGGTCATACAGATAGCTGTGCCCTTTCCTCTGAAGAATGCGGTGGCTGGCACACAAGGCTTTAAAAAGAATTTGTTCCCTTACCGGAAGCCAGTGAAGGGCTGTCTGTTAAGTTTTCAGCACAGTATGATGGCTACAGGTAGTGTGATCTTTAGCACCTTCAGACAATGGTTATTTTAAGCGAATAGTCTCTCTTTGGACTAGGTTAGTATAGAGTGTACATTGCTCCTAATAGATATATTTTAATACTCTGTCCCATAAGATTTTTTCTGTCTGGAAACAGTGCAGTGCAGAGTAAGCACCCTCCTTAGCATTTAACACAGTTTACAGTACCCACGTTTCTACTGATATCCATTTAACTTCTTACTGTAGGTTCGGTGACTAAAGGATTTGGGTAATAGGTTTAGCATCTGAGATTATATTTGTTTAGTGTCTGATGAATTGTTACAGTAAGTTTTGGCATTTTTGGACGATGAAAACAAAGTGATACTATTTTTCAGTTAAAAATTGAGTACTTAAGATTCAACCGAGCACACTCAACGCCACATAGGGTGCATGTAATTTACCCTTCTGCTTCCACTATAGCAGTGTCTTCCCGGTTTAACTTATAGCAGTTCACAGATTGACAATACCAACATTCCACTAAAATGAAATACTCACAACATTCTGCGCTTAAGCAATGATGTCCACTGATGTGCATGTGCCATAGACTGTACACAGCCTCGGACACAAGTCAGATTACATCACTTTCCACTATGAAACAGTGCGACAGACAACTTCTAATCCGAATGCCGGACCACCCAAGACTTGATGATAATGAGATGAAGAAATATAAAAGACATAAAACGACAAAAACTTTAACTTCGAAAACATGGTGCCATGCAGTTGTCACTGTGCCATTAGACAAAGTGCTCTTATGTACATCTTTGCTGTTTTGTAAATCTTCACTAAACGTGCCTTTCTATTGTAGTGTGGTCAAAATGGCTCCAGAGATCATGACCACCAATCTTACTACTTTATTTAATGCAATGTTTAAATCTGGCCATTTCCCCAAAGTTGGAAGGTGGCTTCCTTACTGCCGTTAATAAAAATCATGCCTTAATCCAACTGATCCCAACAACTTCCGCCCCATCTCTTGTCTTCCTCCCCATCTCTTGTCTTCCTCCTCAAGCCAAGCTAGTTGAAAAGGCCAAGAACACACAGCTGTCTGACTTTATTCAGGAACATCAGCTGTTAGACACCACGCAGTGGGTAGCACTGATTCTGCTCTCATGTCATCTGAAGATATTATATACCAGCAGCAAAGCAGCTTTAGTGTTGCTTGACCTCTCAGCCGCATTTGATACGGTCCATCATGTTTGGCAAAGATCGGAGTAGGTGGGTCAGTCCTGACTCTGCTACGCTCCTTTCTTTCAGACCGTGAACAGTCAGTAGCATTTGATCTGTTCCTATCAGAACCTTTCTCCTTACCATGTGGGTTCCACAGGGATACTCGCTCAGCCCCCATTCTGTTTAAAGTGTCATTTTTTGCTTCGCTAATAAGATCTTTCGGCTTCTCACTTACCTCTTACACCTACGACACACAAATTGTGGGGTCTTTAGCCAACCGAGATGCTGATACTGACACAGAAAACTGATTCCATGACTGTATGCAGGCAGTTTACTCCTGAATGAGCAACAACTGCCTAAAATTGGACTCCAGTAGATCAGAAGTCTTTCTGTTTGGAAATTGAGTGTCCTTCTACTCGCTTTTCTGGTGGCCAGAGTAATTTTCCCCTGACTCACAAAAAAACCATTGTCACTGCTTTAGTCCTGTCCAAATTGGACTATTGTAATGGACTCTATCGCAACATGCCACAACAACACCTGAACAAGTTGCAAACTATACAAAATGCTGAAGCCATTTAGAAACTTCATTGGCTACCGGTAAATCAGTGCATTAAGTTTAAGGCCCTTTGCATTGCCTTTAAGGCACACTATAACATAGGTCCTAACCACCTGAGGATTAACTTTAGATGGTATGAACCCAACAGAACTTTGCTTTCCATGGGGCCAAAACCCTCGTTGTTACCAAATTTATACTGGCATGGAAAAAATGTCATGACCTCACTTGCCCTTCTACATCAGATCTTCTCCTAATCTGCTTGCTTTCAGGAAAGAGCTGAAAACCTGGCTTTTTAAGAACTAGTACTGTCCTCAATATGTTCCATAACAGAGTTAGTGCCAGTACACCTTCGGGTAATCGAGCGCTCTATAAATATATTTAACATTTAGCATTTTCCTATAGTAGTGCCTAGCTGCTTAGGACATGCATGGTACTCAGATGCATATACATGCTGTCTCGTACACTTAGTGGCATCAATGGGATAAAGATGCACTTGTACTCTCTGCAGCAAAATGGTAATTGTCCTCTATTGCTCCTAAAAAAAAGCTGCCCCTCCAATCACACGTTTACTGTATCTTTGCCTTATTCCCTGCACAGATATTAGCTGCTTTTTGGCTAGGTTTGCGCTATATAAACACCACATACATACCTACAGATATACAAAGTTTGA
Source organism: Lissotriton vulgaris (assembly GCF_964263255.1). Taxonomy (NCBI): domain Eukaryota; kingdom Metazoa; phylum Chordata; class Amphibia; order Caudata; family Salamandridae; genus Lissotriton; species Lissotriton vulgaris. The sequence goes on from NC_141687.1 coordinate 353,727,493, forward strand.
GGCTTGCAGTGCATTGCGGGAAAGAAGTCCTGGGATCCACGTTCACCATATTGTACTCCCTTGTTTGTTTAGTTTTAAAAACATGTCTGTGGTTCATAGGTTTGCATGGGTGGCTCCACAGTATGCCCCCTATTCCTTATCACTCAATAGCACTTTAGCGCCGTGTTGTGGTCTCTTGGCCCACCACACTAGTAGTGTACAATTCTTACTGTAGACATATGGGAACTCAGGCTGGTAGAAAACCTGTGTCTCCCCGCAGATTCCAGGTCTTACCGTTACAGAAATGTGAGGAAAATGCATGTTTCTTACCAAAGCTTGATGTTTGCAGAGGCTTCTGGGTAAAAGTAGCCACGCTAGTCAGATCCTTGGCCTACAGTGAATGCCAGTTGCCTTTTATGCTGGTATTCCCAAACATTGTGGGGCTTTGTGGCCCAAGTGTTGCCCATGATTCCAGAGGAAACCAGAGCATGCAGGATGGTCATGATGCGGCCAAGTTTACCATCTGCTGCTGACTTCATACTACTGACGCCCTTGACAGGGCTATTGGTACCAATTTGGTCATCTCCAAACAAGCATGAATGCAATCCACCTGCTATTCGCGGGCGTGAGAATGGGTGTTCAGGCCACTCTTTTTGACATGCTATTCGGTGTTTACCAATCAATTGGTGATAAAGTGTGTTCGGCTCTGGAGCGCTTCACAGATGCCCAGGCCACAGTGTGCTTCTTGGGCCTTTCTGCCCCTCCACGCCAGCTGCACCAGCCGTTTCACTCCCTTTTTTGGCTTTTGTAGGGGCTTCTAATACCCCCAAAAGATGCAACAGTTTTCCCAGCTCTTTAGTAGCCATGGTCGTGGTACTCGTGGGGGAGAGGAACAGGGACAGCAAGCAGCCTGATCTTTTACAGCCCCAGCTGCAACCATCTACAAGCCTCTTTAGTGTGCACACACTCACTCTGTTGGAGGCAGGATCCAACATTTTCTGCTAGGGTGGCAAGCGATCACTTCGGACATGTAGGATCCTACAAATTATTCCACTGGGTTACTCCTTACCATTTCTTGAACCCCCAATGCACCTACACCATCTTCACAATGGCTGACTGAGGACCCTCGGTCTCACTCGTGACAGGAAGTCCAGGCTTTTTTGGCCAAAGGATCCATAGAGTGTGTCCCAGCACCAGACGTCCATTGTGGTTGTTATTCCCGCTACTTTCTGGTGCTGAAAAAGGACAGGCTTCTCCGTCCCATTTTAGACCTTTACCCTCTCAATCCCTTATTGAAGAAAGGCAAGTTAAAGATGCTCACCCTAGCCCAATGCTTGTCTGCCCTCAAACCTGCAGACTGAATGGAAACGTTGGACCTGCAGGATTTATTTTCACACCTCCTCCCTGCAAGCCCACAGGTGTTGCCTGCTGTTCATGATAGGCCACAAACATTTTCAGTTCTCTTTTCTCCCCTTTAACTTTATTTGGCACCTTTCCGGAGTAACAAAAGTGACAGCAGTGGTTGCAACACATCTTCAGAGATCAAGGTTTCCAGTCTACCTCTATCTTGATGACTGGATGCTGAAGGCGTGTTTGCCCCTGGCAGTCATAACCCACCTTCAGAATATGGTGAACCTTCTGGCATAGTTAGGGTTCACAATCAATGTGTCGAAGTCACATCTGACTCTGTCAAAAATGAGTTTGTTAATTGGAGCCATTCTGATCACGGTCCCTTTTCATGCCTATTCCACAGAGCGGAGAGTCCAGGACATTCAGACTAATTTTTTTAGAGTTTTATATAGCGCAAACTAGACCAGTGACATCGGGTATCAGAGTGATTTACATAGCACCAGTTTTGTTACAGAAGGACACATTAATTTTTGTTAGGCACAGGGAGATTAAGTGATTTGCCCAGAATCACAGGATGTGGAGCGTCGTTGCCAAGACTCGAACCCAGTTCCCCAGCTTCGAGGTCGACCGCTCTAGCCGTAAGGCTACATCCTCTCCCCTATGATCCCGATGTTTCAACCTCTGTCCTTGATCTCATTGAGGATGACTCTGATGCTGCTGGGACTGATGGCCTTCTCCATTCTGTGGGTCAAGCCTGCCAAGTGGCATATACAGACTGTGCGCTGGGATCTGAAGTCCCTTTGGGCACAGCACCTGGGAGATTGTTATGGTATGTTACAGATTTTGGCGGAGACTGTCAAAGATCTGCAATGGTTGTAGCGGGACTGTGATTTGGTCAGCGGCAGACCCAACCCCACTCAGAGCTCACAGTGGTGACTTGTGCACCACTTCTGGGTTGTGGAGGCATCTGGCAGAGGTGGAGATCAGCCCGGCTCAACATCAGCCTTCTGGAGCGGAGAGCCATCGACTTGGCATTGAAAGCTTTTCTGCCCTCCATTAAATGGAAGCTGGTGCTCAGAACAACACCACCGCCATGTGGTACTGCAACAAGCAGGGTGGGATCGTGGACCCTGTGCCAAAAGGCTTTGCGTCTATGGACGTAGTGGAACCACCAAGGGTGTTTTTCTGGTGACGGGCCTCTTAGCTTGTTCCCTGAATGCCAGACCGGATGGACCAAACCGTTGACGCCTTGCGGATCACAAATGATAGCTACACACAGAGTTGGTTCAGTGTCTTTTCCATGAATGGAGAGAAGCCTAGCTCGATCTTTTCACCACTGCTGAGAATGCCAAATGTCAGCACTTCTGCATGTTGGAGTGTCCAAATCGTCTCTTGCTTTGAAATGTATTAAACATAGAGCGGAACTCAGGACTCCTGTATGCCTTCTCACCAATATCTCTCCTGCCCCGAGTTCCGGGCCCAAGTCATCCCAGTAGCTCAGCATTGGGCACAGACAGTATGCTGTCCCGAAGTCCTGGACATGAGCATCTATCCTCCAATCAGGCTGCCCCTTTGGGAGGATCTCCTACCACAGCTGCAGAGCAGGTTCTTGCAGCAGAACCTGCGCAACCGACACCTCCATGCGTGGGGATTGAGCGGTGACAGTCTAGTGCATTTGACCTTCCTCTCGAAGTCATGGATATCATTTTGGCAGCCAGGCGTCCTTCAACCAAATCTGTATACGTCTGCTACTGGGATAACTTTGTAGCCTGGTGCATTGCTAAACAGTTCAACCCGCTCGATCCCTAGTCGTTTGAAGTTCTATATTTTTACATTGCCCCGGGCTTGCTTTGGGCACTTTTAAGAGGACCTCCTTTTAAGGTTGTTGGACCAGCTGTCATTATTTAAATCAACTTGGGCCCGATGTAGGTAATCCTCATTTACCGACTCTAAAATACAGAGTTTTACTGATTCGGTATTCTAGATTCGGTAAATGAGATGTAGCTAAAAATTCGGTATTTTTTACCGAATCGGTAGGATTCGGTAATTACCGAATTGTCAAGGGGAACAGGGTGTCACTTTGACACCCTGTTGCACCCCTGATTTTGGCTTGTGTGCCATGTGGCACACATACATGCCCTAAGGCAGAGGTCTTCAAACTTTAGTCAGCCGAGCCGCCCCATCTAAACCTTTTTACAGGTCGAGCCCCCCCACCGCCACTACCACCTGACATAAAAGTTCTGGAAGCTGGTACTCTGCATCATTGATGGCCATTCCCTCCTGCAGAGCCCAGGTTATATAGGGCAAAAAATATATAAAATAAAAAGTAAGAGTGATTACTAAACTGAAGTTTTTGTAGTGCATGAGCCTATTCTAAAGTTAAAATGCAAAGTCTCCAAGAAAAAAATAAGCACAAAAAATTACATTGTTGCTTTATTTTTCACATAAAACACAAAATTTAGGATAGATTAGCAAAAATACTCCCAAAACACAGGAGTGGGAGTGCTTGTTTTTCTCCAAAGAGACAATATGTGGATGGATTCTTGCTTCTGCCATCCTTTTGAGCAGTGCCTGGAAACGGGAGTGCTCACCACATTTTGCAATATATTTTTTGTAGTTTCATATAGGGCGAACATGACCTAAATGTATTGGAGAGCTTTACAGGAGCATCTTTTACATTACACATTCATTTTTTGTAAGCACAGGGAGATTAAGTGATTTGCCCAGAATCACAAGATGTTGAGCAGACATAAAGAATTGATCCTGGTTTCCCAGGTCTACAGTCATCAGCTCCAGCTGTTGTGCCACATCCTTGCCCCTAAACAAGATATCAGAAAAAGAAGTTCCACAAAACATGCTTTCTGACACAATCGAAAAATCCATGATTATGTTGAGTATGGCCAGGTGTTGCCAAGTCAGTAGGAGGCCAGCCGCAGTTTTCCAAGAATGCCAAGGGGACATTTACATCATACACATGTGATATAAGTGATTCAAGAGGATATATACATCTTTATTCTCTAGTAGCATCAAAAGTCAATCTGTTAGCATAGTTGGCTTATAAAGAAGAACAGCTTCCAAAGCTTCAGAAATAGCTGCACAAGAAAACATTTACATTTGGTCTACGAAAGAAGCGAGGACAGATGGTAGGCACACTTCACATTATTAGTTATATTTGACTTGTGGACTCAGCTCTAGGGATTGGAACATGTTAAACAAGCACCAGCGACTTTAATCAAGGTCAAATTAATTTTTAGTAAGTCACTGGTAAATGAAGTGATTTTCCCAGGATCACACGATGTTGAGTCGAACCCAGGACACGAACCTGGGTCCCCAGAACCAAAGGCAGAACCTATGGCATTAATGCCAAATCCACTCCTCCTTGAAATATCCAGTGTTCCCACTAGTATTGGGACGAAGGGGAAAGGAGCAAGGCTTTAAAAAAATAATACAAAAAGCTCTTCACTTTTAGCTGCCAGAGATTGGAATCTTCAGGAAGGATGTAACCGTTGTAAATTCCTTGCAGTGAAATGTACTTCTGACGTGGGAAGCAACATGGGGCGCAACTAGACAGAACTTCGGGCGGGGGGGACTAAGATTACCAGCCAGGGCTGGCCCTAACACTTATTGCACAAATGAGTGGGACAGGTGAGTGAAGTGTTGCATGAGCAGGGTGAGTAGTGTGCTCGTGTGACTGCAGGGTGAGGAACAGGGTAAACAGCGCAAGAGTATTGTGAGTGCAGAGGGATCACTGTGAGTGCAGAGTGTGTGGTGTGCTCATGTGACCGCAGGGTAAATAGAGGGAGAACGGTGTAAGTTCATGGTGAGTGGCATAAGTGCAGTGTGGTCACTGTGAGTACAGGGTGAGAGGGTGGGTTAAGTGCATAGTGATCAGTGTGAGTACATTATGAACCCTGTGAGTGCAGGGTGAGTTTGAAAGTGAAGGACGAGAATGAGGAGTGAGTTGTCTGAATGCAGGGTGCATTCCCAGACACAGTTGAAGTTACTCAGCATGTTATTGAGGCTTGGCATTGGGTTTGTGATATAAGTTAAACTATTGCTTTTATGGCAAGGTCCAGGGATCGAGGGTGATTGAAATAAATATTGTGCCCATCCTGCAATAAACTTCCAGTCTTGCGATTAGGGTTGCCAGCTCATTATATTGATGTCCCAGAGGTACAAAAGTAAGCAGTCCCTTAAAGCCTATTTTCAGCACTGATCGGTGCACACTTGGAACAGCAAAAATACATAGAAAGTATTTTTAATTGTGTTCTAAGGCTGCCTGAATGATCTATGACTTATAATTAAAGGGAACAAAGATTTGAAACGTCAAATTACAAAAGAATACATACTATTTTATTTATAACCCTATTTATTGTCAATACAGGGCCTTTGCAGACTCTTTGAACAGCACATGGCTGGCATTTTTATTTTGGTAACCCTACTTTATATTCCGTTTCATGAAATGCATTCTCACATTAAGGCAGTAAAAAGTAAAATGTAAGGAATAGGCAGAGTGGGGGCACAGGGAGTACTGGAACCAGAAAACAAACAGCCTCTTTAATCATTTTACAAAGGTATGTAAATATGCACATGGGGGCAGATTTACAAGCCCCTTGCTCCACTTTTGCGTCACTTTTTCTATGTTAAAAGTGACGCAAAAGTGGTGCAAGGGGCTTGTAAATAAGCCCCATGGGTTTTAACTGGCGCACAACGCCCATGGGCTCAAAAGGCTTCAGCATGCCTCTCCCCACCCCCATCGCCCCCCACCCCCCTTTCGTGTGTGTCAGCCCGGGCTGAGACAGCTTGGGCACACACACAGACAGTTTTGGAGCTGCGCACCCAGAGTACTTCACAGGTCTTTAAAAGACCATTTAAGGGTTAATGAAGCTTTGTTGTTTTCCACCCTTTCTTAGAGCCCCTGCATCTCCATGACAATAAACCCCCTACCCCCTCCGGAATCGTCTTGCCTCTAGCCTTTTAAGAACTGTGACTCTTGGCACTCGCAGCCTAGCGAGCCCCCAGCAGCTGCTGGCATGTCTTGGCCTGGAAGCAACAGTGTGGGGTGAAGTGCGCGCCCCCCTGAAGGGATGCGGCGCCCCCCAGGGGGGCACTCCCCACAGTTTGAAGAGATATGCCCTAAGGGCATGTATGTGTGTCACATGGCACACAAGCCAAAATCAGTGGTGCAACAGGGTTTCAAAGTGACACCCTGTTCCCCTTGACAATTCCCTTAGGGCATGTATGTGTGCCACATGGCACAGGTGTACATGCACAGATGTGCATGTACACAGGAATTCGTTATTTACCATGCAATAGTTACATGGTACATAACGAATCGGTAATGGCCTGTGGCACTGTTTGAAGTGCCACCTACATCTGGATTTATTAAATTTACTGAATCGGTAAATATACCGATTCTGTAAATATAAGGCCCCCTACATGTCAAACACCAAATGCCGGTCGGTAACGGCTGAAATCGGCCGTTACCGACCGGTATTTGGTGCCCTACATCTGGCCCATATTGTGTTGTGTTTTCTCACAGGGTCACACTATATGTTTCCTTGTTCTAGTTTTTTAGTTATGGCTCAATAGGACTTAAATTTGGTCCTCACATTCCTTTTGAGCCCATCCACAATCGTTCTCTCAGACTCCTTACCCACAAGACAGTCTTTCTTGTCGCTATAATATCTGCATGATGGGTCAGCAAGTTACAAGCCTTTTATGTTAACCCGCTTTATACTATGTTTTACCCGGACAAGTTAGTCCACGGGACTCGAGCTGCCTTTCTTCCGAAGGTGATGACCCTGTTTCATGTTGGTCAGAATATCACTCTTCCTGTGTTCTTTACTCTGCCTAACCTATCTAAGGAGAAGAAAAGGTTTTGCCGGTTTGGTCGAAAAGAACCCTCAGCTGCTATATTGATCGTACCAAAGACCACTTGGTGGACAACAAGATCTTTACCAGATTCACTAGAGCAAAGAAAGGCAAGGTATGCAACGGAAGGCCATCTTGCGCTGAATCATACTTTGCATTAAGATCTGCTATGCTTTTCCCAAAAAGCTGCCCCCTAAGAGCTTACAAGCTCTTCCTACTGGGGCCAGAGTTGCTATCACTGCATTGCCCTATGGGTTGCCTTGTCTAGACATTTGTCAGACTGCTACTTGGGTTTCAATATATGTCCACGAGCAGAATCAGCTACTCGATGCCTCCAATCCGGCTTCCCCAGCAATCACCTCACCGAAAGCGCTTTGATCCCAGCCACAGATGACATCTGAACCATCCTCGACAGAGGAGAAACAGCAGCTTTGATCCTCGTCGACCTATCTGCAGCCTTCAATAGCATATCCCACCACATCGGCATCCAAGGGGAAACGCTCAGATGGATCACCACCTTCCTCACCGGAAGAACCCAGAGAATCCACTTCCCACCTTTCACCTCTGAACCCAAGGAGATCATCTGCGGTGACCAATATTGACACATGCACATCACATCTGGTGCAGAGCGACATCGATGCGGAGCATGCAGCGGCACCTGCCACCACGCAGGGGTATTGCTTAGAATTTCCTGTATCTAGTGTGATACCTGGCGAAGCCTCAAAAGGTGAGAAATCTGCGGCTAGAGTCTCTAACAGATAGAGCTTTATCAAAGGTAAGTAACTTATTCATATGGAAAAGTGTGCATTGATGCTACAGGAGCTAAGTGGAGTAGTTCCAGGACCTCAATTGTATCGCTGAAGTAGCTCTGAATTGCTCGTGCAGCAGCTTTTTTAGGTCCCTGCAGGAGCTCTCGGGGACACTGGCAAGAGTTTAGTAATATGCCTGGAGGATAGTCTGCTGCAGCAGCTTAGTGGGGTGCCCTGCAGCCTTCTCTTGGATGGCTCTATGAGCTGTGATGAGATGTGTCTAAAATAGTCTTATTTGGAATTGAAAACAAATGATAATGTTGTGCAATGACTTTTGTGGAATATAGAAGTATTTTACTAACAACACTTACAAATGGTTCATTGAATGAACATAAGAGAAGGTTTTGCGAAGAGCTGTTGAGTGGAGAGTGCTCTTGGGGCCCACATAAAGTAGTACAAACTGAATAGACACTCACCAAAATTAGGTATAAAAGAGTCTTAAGACCAGTGGGGATCACACTCTGTTGCACACAATCTGCATCATACATTAAAAAAAGAATTAACAGGAGGTGCAATTTGGAGTGTCTTTTGTCCTTTACAGTTTTTAGATTTTTGTTCATTGTCTGCCATCTCATTGTTAACCATCTGTTTATTCACCATTTGATTGTGGGTAAGTATCTGGTACATGCTAATGGACTACAATGTATGTAACTACTGCTAATATATACTTGAATTCATGTAAATGCTATTAAATTAATTGAATTATAGCATATTTACATTAAAACAATTATTATCAAGCTAATATTTAGTTTGTTACTCGTGAAAGAAAGGCAAAAAAGGTATTTTTGCGGATCTCCCAGTTTAAGTTGAAAAAACAATGACCCAAAAAAATAGAATGTAGCATTATAAAATAAATTCTATATTTAAACAATTGCATTTGAAACAAGCATTTGCAATGCAATAGGGCTTGCATTTACGCGAGTTTAAGCTATTGGCATTGCAAATGACAATGCGTTTTAATTATGTTTCAAAAACCAAAACATAAGTAAATGGCATTGTCATTTACAATGCCAATAGCTCAAATTCTCGTAAATGCGAGACCTGTTGCATTGCAAATGCTTGTTTTCCGAGGCTGTTGCAAATTGCAGCGAAAGAACGTGGGAAATACACTAGCTGGGGTTCAATGTTTTATGTAGAAGTTCACAGTAGGTATTTTAGTGCAAGGTCGTCTCTAGTGCACCGGGGCACACTGCCAGTTACGTTACACAATGACACATTCATTATTTTTTTGGTGGAGACGACGCCAAGACTTGAACCTGGTTCCCTAGCTCTGAAGTCGGCAGCTCTGACCATTACGCCAGATAAAACCCACAAATGCCCCTCTCTCAAATCTGGGGCTCTATCTAGCCAGTCTAAACACCACCCAAGGATGGCAGTCTGCGGGCCTAACATCCTACAGCAGAGAACGAAGATCAAGTCTCGGCGCGGGTGCGCCAAGCTGTGTGATTCCAGGCACACCGTTTAATCTTCTGTGGCAAGAAAAAAAAATGTGTCATGAAATCTAGTGCTCCTGTAAAGCCCTCCATTCCCCATAGGCCTCAGAGGAGTTTGTGCAAATGTGTAAATAACAAGGAATTCTCTCTTTTTGTGAGTACTGGTTCCCCGCACCGGAATAGACCGGACCAAAATCCTGCTCTTAACCCCTTTCTTCCTGTTGCCTGCCCTGAGTCGTACCAGCAGTTCTACGCGGTACAGCTCACCTCTGTTGTTTCACGAGGACTGTGTGTGTCACAGATCTCCCTGTGGACAGCCCTGCGCAACGCTACACGAGACCTAAAAAAGAATGATGGCTTATTCTTAAGTGATGACTACTGTAAAGCTTTTCCCTACATTGAAATATCTTTAATGATAAATCCTGTTTTCAGTGCACTTCACAAAAAATAAACTGGCCAGTTTTGTAATCAGAAAGTCCAGCCGATACCACACACTGCCATCATTATTCTTAATGTCAACGCTGTGGTGCGGCGTCTGGTGAGTTAACTAACCCTGACCACCTTTCGGCTGGAGGTGAAATGTCAGATGCCTTCGGGTCCTGTCTTTCTCTGGACAGGGAGATTATGGACGCCCCTACCCTGCCTTGGCAAGTCTCTCAACGCCAGGGAAGCATGTTATTACTCATTTCAGTGCTCCATTATCAATGAGCACAGCCAGCAACCACATCCAGACTCCATCGCCACAGTGAAAACCGACACCCCTGCCTCTGAAACCCTGCTGCAGTGGGTGACACTGCATCCTCTGTGCTGCAAGCACACGAGCTTCCCTGCTCTTCAGCTATTCTCTCTCGCGCATGCACACATCTTACACAGCATCTCACACGCACACAAACACACACCTCTCTGCATAGCATCAATTACACCACGTGTACATGAGCCCCCTCGCGACCATCGCACGCCAACACAACCTCAACATCATCTCCTACGCGGACGACACTCAACTGATCCTATCACTCACCAATGACCCTCGCACCGCCAAAACTAACCTACACGAAGGAATGAAAGAAGTCGCCGAATGGATGAAACATAGCCGTCTGAAACTGAACTCTGATAAAACAGAAGTCCTTATATTAGGTACCTCCCCCTCCGCATGGGACGATTCTTGGTGGCCAGAAGCCCTTGGAAAAGCACCCATCCCGACAGACCATGCACGGAACCTGGGCGTCATCCTGGATTCCTCACTTTCAATGTACAAACAAGTCAACGCCGTCTCTTCATCCTGCTTCAACATTCTTCGCATGCTCAAAAAAACATTTCGTTGGATCCCCACCGAAACTAGGAAAACGGTCACCCACGCCCTGGTCACGAGCCGACTGGACTACGGAAACACCCTCTACGCCGGTACTACCGCTAAACTCCAGAAAAAACTCCAACGAATTCAAAACGCCTCAGCCAGGCTCATATTAGACATCCCGCGTAAAGAACATATCTCTGGTCACCTGAAAAACATCCACTGGCTTCCCGTCAATAAGAGGATCACCTTCCGGCTACTAACCCACGCACACAAAGCACTCTACGAAATCGGACCAGAATGCCTCAACACACGACTGTCCTTCTACTCCCCCTCCCGCCAGCTACGATCATCCAACCAAGCCCTTGCCACTGTACCTCGCATCAACAAAACCACCATGGGAGGTAGATCCTTCTCCTACCTGGCAGCTAAAACCTGGAACTGCCTTCCCACTCACCTTCGCCTTACCCAGAATCACCTAGCATTCAGAAAGCAACTTAAAACGTGGATATTTGACAAGTAATTCCCCTCCCCTCCTCAAGCGCCTTGAGACCCTCTGGGTATGTAGAGCGCTATATAAATTCTTTGACTTGACTTGACTTGACTTGACATCACACACACTCACCCCTCTGAACACTCACAATCACTCCTCTGCAGAGCCTTACTTATTCCCATATACATACACACACACACACACACCCCTCTGCACAGCATTACTACACACACCTGTGTTACACACACACACTCACATATTTTCGCGAAGCATTTCACAGCACATACCGTCGCATATTGCAGCTATTATACACAAACACGTAAAATCATACATCATGTAAAGTCATACACAGTGTTCCACAGCCCCTCTATGCCCTCTCAACACGGAATAATCGAAACACACCTCTAGGCACTGAGTCTCACAAACACACACCTCGCTCTTGTAGTCATTTGCTCCCCCACCACCGTAACACAAGTAACACAACCAGAGCATCTCTAAAATGGAAGTCACTTAGATGCCTGAGTACTTTAGATAACTGTTTCGTTTTCTGCTGCATTCCATACCACCCAGTGATGCTGTTCCTGTAATTCAAATGTGGCTCTGGCCCAGAGCACGCATCATACATGCAAGCAAAATCAGTCTATGTTTATAAATACAAGTGACCGAGGCACCCATCAGTGCACATCACAGGCAACAATAGCAGTGCCATTCCAGAGACAGTATGGTTACAATCAGAGGTGCAACTAGAGTGAAATGTTTTAGGGGCTAATGAAAATTTGACGGTGGCTGATTCTTCCAGCAATTGGCAGAGTAAAGATGCAGGGGCCCTAAGAAGGGGTGAAAGAACAACAAAGCCCCAATAACAAGTTAATGGTCTTTTAACGACCTGTGAAGTACTCAGGTGCGGTTGTGTGTGTGCCAGGGAAGCTGCCTCAGCCCAGGCTGACACACACGGCGGGGGGCTGAAGCCCTTTGAGCCCAATGGGCGTTGCGCGCCTTTTTACAATCATTGTACCATCCCAATCTTGTCATATAAAGATATATCTATAAAATTCAGCGATACTCCCTGGAATATCCGAGCTCAGCTGGTGTACACAGCTGTGTTTAGAACATACAGAGAGAAAAAAACTATGAGGCAGCCTCTTACGCCCTGGCTTTCGGAAACCCCATTGACTGGAGAATGTCCAGAGATGATCAGTTTTTTTATAGTCCCTGCCTTGTGCTGCCGTTTTCTCCTGGTAGTCACTCTACCATACAAATCTTCCTTCAACCCCATGGCTCCTGTGTGTTCACAGCACCATGCCTCAGAACCGAGCCCTCACCGACCAGGGAATGCTCAGACTTGCTGCTAAAGGGAACTCGTGTTTCCACACAGCCAGCTTAGCATGTAATAATAACTGACAGCTTCCTGCTGCAGCGGCGCAAGGGAGGCCCAGATTCAAAGGAAGTGACTGGCCTGCCTTCAGCTGACATCCCGGCCCATGCTGCTGCAATTTTCAGTCTGGTCATATGAGGAGCGTAAGAATATTTTCTTAAACTAAAGTAGGAGTATTATAAAGTAGAAGAAAGTGAAAGCGTGCCATGCGCGCGCTGTGCTGAAACGCCTTAATGAAAAGAAGACACCGGCGAAAAGAAAGTGTAGGCTCGCCATGCGCGCGCACAGTGAGCGTGCACTTCTCCTGTCCGGGCAGGCACGGCAAACAGGAGACAGGGAGGGTAAAACATGCCTCCCTACCAATTAAAAGTGTGCATTTTTGACGCGCAAGAATCAGAAGCATGGGTGGAGCTTCCACCCCCCCTCCGAAGCAAAACCGACGACATTAGTCTCGCAAGTGAGCAACGCATGCACTGCGTCGCTAGGCGAGACCTAAAAATGGGGACACGCATATATTAAATGTCGAGATAAACATTTAGTATATTAAACTTACCAAAACAATAAAATGAATGGCAAAAAAAGTATTTTCAAAGGTTTGAAATAGTATTGGGAATATAGGATAAAAAATATTACGAATGATGAAACTCAAAATAAGCCACCTGCAAATATAACAACAGAAAGCAGAAAAAAATTAGGGAAGCGTGGCATTATTTAAGTAATTTCAAATTAATAAAAAAAGAATTAAGTGTTAGGCATGTCACAATGAAAAGAAAGAAAGAGTAGATGGAGACGAGGAAATGGTTAAAATAATTTAAAACCCTTACTCTACGAGGAAAAAGCAAAGAAGGAATGGGCATGAATGAGGTGGCTATAGAGACCGAGGCAGGCAAGGAAATCTTATGTATCCCACCACGGTTACTGATGTGTTTGCCAGATATCTAACGGCGAAAGCTCATTGGATGGGTCATAACAGGTGGCCGTTCAGTGGTGGGAATCCATAGATCATTTTCTCAAATATCCTAAGAATTATTAAAAGCCTCACTACAGAGCTCCCATTTCTGACTTGAACACTACCACACTTCCTTTGCAAGAGTAATAATCCTGGGAAGTGGAACAGTTGGGAAAGATGGAGAAGGCATTGTGATTTTTGGTTTCTGCATCAGAAACGGTTCCTGCCTTTATTCCTGAAAGTGGGGATGGGAAATTCCTAAGATATCTTTCTAACTCTTGGCTTAATTAATTGAATTGTCCTTAGGAGATGCCTCTAACTCCCTTCACTGCTGCCTCCACTCTGCACAGACCATTAGCGAAAGCCTAGACTGATGACTTTGGAGAAGGGATTTTACACGTCTGAACCAAAAAATGCCATTTTCGTTGTTGTTGTAATTAGATTTTGTGAAGCCTACATTCGGCAATTCAGATGTTGTTGTAGTTAGTGCCTTTCATTAGTCCGAAGTATGACTTTTCCCATTGAGTCATGTTTAGATTTGTGGTGTTGAAGGGTCAGTAGGATATGCCACCTTTAATGACTTGTAATGTTTTTGTGGTTGGGTGAGACCCAGGGGCAGTCCCATTGCTTATTTAGGTTTTTGGGTGGTACAACAGCGCCCAGCAGATGTATCTTTGTAACAATTACTCGACGGTAGAGAGCATTGTAGGCTGCGCTAATAACGAGTTAATTGTTTATACAGGTTGTCTTGGATCTATGTTCAGAGGTCTCTCTTAATGTGTGCTGTTTCTAAGGTGGTGTCTTGGTAGACATTGATATTGTTCAGCCACCTGTATGCCTGTGGTATGTGATTTGCATGGGCACAGTTCTGTCTGATGTGACTTATTGGTGTTTTCTTTGATGTTGGGTGTTGTTGTGGCACCATGACCACCATTTATGGTATAGCTGCACAAGGGTCTACCTGTAGCATCCAGATTCCACTTTAAAATCTTATAGCTCAAGCTCGTAGTTATCTTTGTGATAAAACCAATAAAAATTATGTCAAGAACCGGAGGCGAGAATTATGCATATCTTTCTTCACCTTTATTAACCAGCAGACTTCAAAGAACATCATTAACCCCTTCGTTGCTCATGACGTCTCCACTCTGTCATGAGTCAAGATAGGCGTGTGCTCATGACGGCGTGGAGCCGTCATGCGCTGCCGCTCCTCCCAAGCGGCACTAATTCCTCGCCTGTGCAGGCGGGGTTGTGACGGCACCATGCCGTCATGAGCACACACTGCCCGTGAGGCATGACTGCGAGCCGTCATGAGCGCCGAAGCGCGACTCCCCCCCTAGCCCTCCCGCATAGGGGTGGATTTCACGGCGCAGGGAAGAGGTTAATACAAAAAACAACATGAACTATATTTTCCACCACTGGGAAATAGGTATCCATAACAACCATTGTCAAATCTCGTAAAAGTCCCTTGTGTGCATGTATATGTATGATGTCCCTTCCTGTTCCACTTTCTTCACTGCTCATCAGTTGTCATTTGCCTTTCCTTACTTACTTTTCTCTAGCTCAGCGGTGCCCAATCAGTGCGCCGGCAAAAACTAGCGAGGCGCCGCAACCAAATCTCCTGCAGTCTCTGTGCAGGCCTCCACTCCTGCGAACGGCTACCTCAGCCCAAGGTCCTTATCTTACAGTGTTTCTGGAGGCGATCCTGCAGAATAAGGAATGTTTGTGATCAATCAATCAATCAATCAATCAATCAATCAGGACATTTGTTAAGCATGCTACCTACCCGTGAGGGTCTCGAGGAGCTGGGGGGAGGAGGGGTGGAGGGGTGCTGCTACTGATCGAAGAGCCAGGTCTTGAGAAGTTGTCTGAAGGCCAGGAGGTCTTGGGTCTGCTGTAGGTTGGTGGGGAGGGTGTTTCAGGTCTTGGCGGCGAGGTGGGAGAAGGATCTGCCACCGGCGGTTGTTCTTCGGATGCGCGGCACTGTGGCGAGGGCGAGGCAGGCAGAGTGGAGCTTGCGGGTATGAGCGTAGAAGCTGAGTCGTTTATTGAGGTACGCTGGGCCGGCGTTGTGGACGGCCTTGTGTGCTTAGATGAGGAGCTTGAAGGTTATCCTCTTGTTGACGGGGAGCAAGTGTAGGTCTCTCAGGTGGGGTGTGATGTGGCTGCAGCGGGGGATGTTGAGGATCAGTCGTGCTGAGGCGTTCTGGATGCGTTGCAGCCGTTTCAGTAGCTTGTTTGATGTTCTTGCGTAGAGGGCATTTCTGTAGTCCAGCCTACTGGAGACGAGGGCCTGGGTTACTGTTTTTCTCGTTTCAGTGGGGATCCACTTGAAGATCCTGCGGAGCATTCGTAGGGTGTTGAAGCAGGATGAGGAGACCTGTTTGGTCATGTAGAGGGTGGAGTCGAGGATTACCCCCAGGTTGCGTGCGTGGTCAGTGGGTGTCGGGGCTGTTCCCAGTGATGTCGGACACCAGGAGTCGTCCCAGGCTGAAGGGGTGGAGTCGAGAATGAGGACCTCCGTCTTGTCAAAGTTCAGCTTCAGTTGGCTGTTCCTCATCCATTCGGCGACGGCCTTCATTGCTTCGTGGAGGTTGGTTTTGGTGGTGTGAAGGTCTTTGGTGAGGGAGATGATCAGCTGGGTGTCGTCGGCGTAGGAGATGATATTGAGGTCGTGCTGACGGGTGACGTAGGCGAGGGGAGCCATGTATATGTTGAACAGCGTTGGGCTGAGGGAGGAGTCCTGGGGTACGCCGCAGATGGTCTTGATGGCGGTGGAGCTTGAGGGGGGGAGGCGGACGCTCTGCAGTCTGCCGGAGTAGATGGATGTGGTCCAGTCCAGGGCCTTCTCTTGGATCCCGGCGTTGTGTAGGCGTGTTCGTAGTGTCTGGTGGCAGACCGTGTCGAAGGCGGCTGACAGGTCCAGAAGTATGAGGGCTGCTGTTTCTCCGTTGTCAAGCAGGGTCCTGATGTCGGTGGCGGCGATGATGGCGGGTTCGGTGCTGTGGTTCTGATGATGTCTCTGCTTTGATGCGCACAAACAGATGTAAGTGGCTGACCTGTGTAGCTGTGCTTCAGGGGGCTCTTGTCCTTTTTGTGCTACGTGCTGCACCTAGTCTCTGGGCTCTCGCCTTGTGCAGCTTCCGTTTGTGCAGAATGCAAGCTGTGAACCCCTGACCTTGTTAAGAACCTCCCTTTCGGTTCTGTCTGTGCCGCAGTCCACTGTTTCTCAGCAGCTCAGACTCGAAGGTGCAGGGACTTTATCTGATCTGAACTACAAGTCTTATTCCGTTAATAGCCTGTAAACTGGTCTGCAGATAGTTTGGTGCCTATGTGTTCAATTCTCCTTCATTATGTCATGACGTATGGTCTCATGCATTGTATGTGTTCCACATTCCACTGTTGTGTGTATTTGATTTACCTTCCGCTTCCAGATTTGGTGTATCCAGTTCTAGATGGTCAGTTGATGCTTATCATTCGGAGGTGTCAGACGCTGCCTGTCCGTGGGCTCATTTCCAGGAATAAACCCCTGATCTGAGATAGTCTGGAGTCTTCTGCATTATTGCACCTACTGCGGTGTTCCTTAAAAGTCCCAGGTCAAATTCTGGGAGGCCAATAAAATGAGTGCTTGTGTTCTGGGTAATAAACTGATTATCTAACCATTTGGATACCCAGGTTGGGTGCGCGTGCTCTATATGAAAGATAGGTATGAATGTACAAGTTTGTAATTTTGATGTAGGCGTGGAGGTCAGAACACTGAATGTGTTGACATGCGCATGGTTGAGTGGTGGGAAGCACTGACCGTGGCTCAATCAAGGAAGGGTTGACAATCTTCAATTACCTGAAAGATCAACCCCTTGACTCTGCCTATTCAATCCCTTGTCTACCTCTTTCTGAAGGGAAGGCTTTTTTAAAATATATATATATATACATGCACACATGTTTACACTGCTATAGAGGGGTCTTGATTAGTTGAAACCCCTCTCTCTCCCATTCTCTCCTTGGCCTCTCTGGTAGCAATCACCACTAGGCGGCGAAAGGCATCTCTGAAGAGAACACTTCTTCGTTCCTGCTCTACCTGAATCCGCTTGGCCTTGAACTTCCTGGACTGTTTTCTATTGTTGTCATTATCTGTAATTAAGAAGGCAATGCCGATAACAATAAGTCACCTTGCCTTCCCTCTCATTCTCTCTCCCTGGCAAAGCATCCCAAACGGCTGACTGCTAGACGGCAGAGGGGGTGGGGGTTATAAAGATGCCTCTCTCGATAGAATTGCTTCTGTGTCCAACCTGGCTGTGATCTTAAATATTATTATTATGTATATTTACTGAGCATGTGGTGGTTTGCTTCTAAGAAAGCAGTGGGTGCGTACGCACGTTTGTGTATGCAGACAGCTCAAGGGGGTAGACACCTGCTGCAGAGCCCTTTTTGTGCAACCTCGGCATCACACTGGACTCTTGGCTCACAATGAACCACCAGATCAACGCCGTATCTTCATCCTATTTCCACACGCTCCTCCTGCTCCAAAAGACATTTAGATCGATCCTCCCAGAATCCAGAAAGACTGTCACCCAAACACTCTTCACTGGCAGACTCGACTACGACAATGCACTCTATGCCTGTATCACCCTAGAAACAGCTCAAGAAACTACCGAACGTTAAAAACGCTGCAGCCAGACTGGTCCTCGACATCCCCCACTGCAACAACATCACTCAACACCTCAGACAACTCCACTGGCTCCCAGTCAACAAGAGAATCACCTTCAAGCTCCTACCTGACGCCTACACGGCTCCCCATGACGCAGGACCAGCATATCTGAACCACTGCCTTCTCATTCAACGTACCCGCCAGACAACTTCGCTCCCCCCAACTTGCCCTGGCCACCGTCCCATGGATTCAGAAGACCAGAACAGGAGGACGTTCCTTCCCCTACCTCGCCACCAAGACCTGGAACACCCTGCCCCTCCACCTCAGGCATTCCCTGTCGCTGACCCAACTCAGGAAGGATCTCAAGACATGTCTCTTCGACTGAACCTCCACGCCCTGATGGATCAGCAGGACCCCTCCCCCAATGCCTTGAAACCCTCACAGGTGAGTATCCGCGCTTTACAAACCCCTGGTTGATGGATTGGGTGTGACACATTTCAGTTCTCTCAACTTGCTGGTTAGGTTTCTGCAATATGTATATCTAGATTCGAAACTTTTCATTAGGAAGCATTTCTGCATATATTGTGGTTTGTAGACTAGGCATAGCCCATTATCTTTATAAATATAACGTAACTCAAAAATGTAGTGTAAATAACTTTTTTTATGATTAATATCTTCTAATATTCAGCATTCTTCCATCCCTGCAAGTATTACAATGTCTCCTGTGGCACTTATTGGACTCTTGAAACTCTTATTCGGGAAATGACAACATTTTGTATTGAAGACATTAGGGCTAGTTTATTTATCACAAATGAGTAGCTCATATTTGAATGCAAAATGATTGCTCTTCGGAAAATAACATGATACTCCGGCTTACAGGTTGAGCTCCCTGTAGACAGAAGCTCTCCCCAAGACAAAGTTCATTATTTCCATTTAAGATGGCTTCCACACTGTCACTTCCACTAAGGTCATAAAAACAGAAGCCCTCCATCCCCACGTCATTTTGTTTTTGTTTTCTCTGACGGTGAGGCAATTTTGATTGTTTAAAAGTTTTAAACTTTTGCTATTTGTGGTATAAATAAGTATATTGCAGATAGTCTGCTGTAAAGAGTCAGTTAACTAGAGTGGGTACAGGTGTAAAAGGTCGCACAATGGATGACCGAGCTGTTACTGCGATCAGCATTTTACAGTAATGTTGGAATTGGCCCAAGCACTTGATCAGCAGTGCAACAAGACTGGGTAGCATTCAACTGTTGGGGTTTTGTGGACTGCATCATGCTGCTTTATTCGGGTGCATTTAGGGAGCGACCCTTGACCCTTCCAGGTAGGTCGCTCCCCCTCCGCACAGCACCGCCTGTGTGTCCCTGCCCCAGCTGTCGCTGCTGAGGAAGTTCGAGGCCCTCCTCCACCCGCAGGCTACCACCTGCGCCTCATCCCTGGAGGCCAGTGGTAGGTCGTAGGTTTGCTCATCCTCCATTGTATTGCCTGTATTTTCTTTCATTGCTTCCGTTGTAGTGACTGCACTTTCATTGTTGTGTCTGTGACTGCTGTTGTCTTCTCCCCCGCTGCCTGTACGTGATCTGTGCCCGTTCTCTCCCTCTGTTCCCCTCGCTGCCCCCGTGTCTCTCTGCCCGGTTTCCCTTCTGCTCCCCTGTGTCTCTCTGCCCGGTTTTTCCTTCTGCTCCCCTTGCGGCCCTCGTGTCTCTCTGCCAGTTTTTGCGTTCTGTTGCTTAGCTGCTCCTGCATTTCTGTGACCTTTCTGCCTTCTGTGCCACTCGTTTCCCCCCGTTTTCTGTGACCTTCTGCCCTTTTCTTGTGATCTTTTGCCTTCTGTGTCACTCGTTTCCCCCGTTTTCTGTGACCTTTTGCCCTTTTGTGACCTTTCTGACCTCTTGCCACTCGTTTACCCCTCAATTGTTGTGCCCTTTGCCTTCGGTTTCCTTCGTCGTCCTTCACCGCCCCCGCCGCTGCGTCCCCTGCGGCTCCGCCCACCTGACTGCCCATTCGCGGCCCCCGCCTCCCGCCTCCCAGCTGCTCCTCACTCCCACCTCCCCATACATGCCGGCCGCTGCGCAGTCGCACCGCTGGCGCGCGGCAAGCCCGTCTGCGCCCGCTAACGTCTAGACCGTGCCCAGCGCTAGCACCCCTGGCCTCCGCACCCGCCATGATGACCGCCGCCACTATGACGCCAGCACCCTGCACGCATTTAACCCGGACGGACCTACAACTGCTTCAAGGCCACCCCAAAACGCACACACGGTCCCTTCACTTGCCGGAACTGCAGCTACACCATCCACAGAGCCGACGAACCACCCGCCGAGAAAGACCTCAAGCACCTCCGATGCATATTACTGAACACCCGCTCCGCACGCAAACACGCCGTCAAGCTCTGGGACCTGCTCAACACAACCTCCCCGGACGTCGCCTTCCTGACAGAGACCTGGTTGAACAACTCCTCCGCACCCGACATCGCCATAGCCATCCCAGACGGCTACAAGATCACCCGCAGAGACCGCACCAACGGAGTCGGAGGAGGAATCGCCATCAACCACAAGAACAGCATCAGGGTCTTGACTAGCACAGACGACGTGCTCAGCACCGCCGAACACATGCATTTCCAGATCCACACAGGCCCCAACTCCACCCTCAGAGGCACCCTCGTCTACCGACTCCCCGGACCCTGACCCTAGTTCTGCGACTCCATCGCTGACTTCATCAGCACGCACGCCCTGACCTCTATCGACTACATCCTCCTCGGAGACCTGAACTTTCACCTTGAGAACAACAACGACAACAACTCCACAACCCTGATCGATAACCTCGCCAACCTCGGACTGCGACAACTCGTCACAACGCCCACCCACTCCGCCGGCCACACGCTCGACCCGTCTTCTCCTCAAGCCCGCACGTCTCTGTCAGCCACACCATCGAACTCCTCTGGACCGACCACCGCTGCATCCACTTCACCTTCCAGAAACCCACCAGACACCACCACACCCAGCAGATCTCCCACCGCCGCTGGAGCAAAATCACCGAAGACCAACTACATGCAAACCTTGCTCTCAGCTCACCCACCGAACCCTCCAACACTGACGTTGCTGCCCACAACTTCAGACGCTCGATCGAGGACTGCGGCAACACCCTCGCCCCGCTGAAGAAACCCCCCTGGAGAGACACCAGCAAGAGGGCCAGCTGGTTCACAGCAGAACTCCTAGATTCCAAGCAAGCCTCCCGGAAACTAGAGAAGAAATGGCACAGTGAACAAACTCCGGACAGCCACACAGCACACAAGGATGCCGTCCGCAACCACCACCACTTTATCAGGCCTGCCAAGAAGACCTCCTTCAAAGACCGCCTCGACAACGCACACGCCAGCAAGGAGCTCTTCAACATCGTGAAGGAACTCTCCAACACCAACGACATCCCGCCGTCAAAAGTCCTGTGCGACTCCCTCGCCACCTTCTTCCACCGCAAGGTAGCAGACATCCACGACAGCTTCAACACCCACACAGCCCCAACAGACAGCAACACAACACACCCTCCGCACACCATCGACCACGTCCCCTTGCTAGCCTGGACCAGCGTGAGCGTCAATGACACCATCAAGAGCATGAGCACAATCCACTCCGGCTCTTTGTCAGACCCATTCCCGCACCACGTTTCAACAAAGCAAGCAGCTCCATCGCACCTACGCAACGTCATCAATCTCTCCCTTGAGACTGCAACCTTCCCAGAGAGCTGGAAACACGCAGAGATCAACACCCTACTCAAAAAACCCAAGGCAGGCCCAAGAGACCTCAAGAACTTCCGACCCATCTCTCTGCTCCCCTTCCCGGCCAAGGTCATCGAGAAAATCGTTAACAGACAGCTAACCCGATACCTCGAAGAGAGCAGAATCCTGGACCCTTCCCAGTCAGGGTTCCGCTGCAACCACAGCACCGAGATCGCCCTCATCGCCGCCACCGACGACATCAGGACCCTGCTAGACAACGGGGAGACTGCAGCACTCATCCTCCTAGACCTCTCCTCCGCCTTCTACACCGTCTGCCACCACACACTATGTGCACGCCTCCACGCCGCAGGGATCCGAGACAAGACTCTGGAATTGACCACCTCCTTCCTCTCCGGCAGAACCCAGAGCGTCCGCCTCCCCCTGTTCCGTTCCGAAGCCTCCAAGATCATCTGCGGCGTACCCCAAGGATCATCTGTCAGCCCGGCACTGTTCAACATTTACATGGCCCGCTTGCACGCGTCGCCCGACATCACGACCTCAACATAATCTCCTATGCCGACGACACTGAACTGATCCTCTCTCTCACCAAGAACCCCAACACCACCAAAGCCAACCTCCATGAAGGAATAAAGGCCGTCGCCGACTGGATGAAGATCAGCCGTCTGAAGCTGAACACGGACAAGACGGAGGTCCTCATCCTCGGCTCCAACCCTTCAGCCTGGGACGACTCCTGGTGGCCAACAGCACTGGGGGTAGCCCCGAACCCCACCGACCACGCACGCAACCTGGGAATCATCCTCGACTCAACGCTCTCAATGAGCAAGCAAGTCCATGCCCTCTCCTCCTCCTGCTCCAACACCCTCCGCATGCTCCGCAAGATCTACAGATGGATCCCGACAGATACAAGAAAGACAGTCATCCAGGCCCTCGTCAGTAGCAGACTCAACTACGGAAACGCCCTCTACTCGGGAGCCCCGACCAAACTCATCAATCGACTACAACACATCCAAAACGCCTCAGCACGCCTGATCCTCGATGTACCACGACATGGCCACATCACCCCCATCTGAGAAACCTGCACTGGCTCCCCGTCAACAAGAGGATATCCTTCAAGCTCCTCATCCACACACACAAGGCACTCCACAAGACCCGCCCAGCCTACCTCAACAGACGGCTCTCCTTCTACACCCCCAACCGCCAGCTATGCTCCGCAGACCTATCACTCGCCACCATCCCTCGCATCCGAAGAACAACCACCAGCGGGAGATCCTTCTCCCACCTTGCCGCCAAGACAGGGAACACCCTCCCACTGAGCCTACGACAGACCCAAGACCTGCTGACCTTCAGGAGGATACTAAAGACCTGGCTGTTCGATCAGTAGCAGCCCTCCCCCCCAAGGGCCTTGAGACCCTCACGGGCATGTAGTGCGCTTAACAAATGACTGACCTACTGTTCATGTTCAATTTGACTGCTGCCGGACTCTAAGATGACAGTGTTCTCAGAAGATGCTTGTGTAGGGCATATTTAAAATAAACCTGCACTAAGTTTCCTTGCTGCAGACAGTCATACAGTGATAGCAATAAGGATGGACAAGCGAAAGAACATTGTGGCTGATTCCTCCTGTGAAGAACTAGATGAATCCTAATTGATTCAGGTTTCTACAATAGGTGACATACAGACGATGATAGAATAAGCAGTTTCATGCTTTTAGGGCCAGGGAAGGTTTGCTGCCTCCAAAATCTCATTATGTGAAGTGCTCTGCTCCTGACCAGGACCCGCAGAAAGAGGGGATTAAGAGTATATTTATGCAGGGCAGTGCATTTAAGGTTATATTTACCGTACCTGAACAGATCTCTGTTCCTACAGCCACCAGGGTGCTTGAGAAACCATTATTTATACATTCATCCTCTCTCGTTAGCGCTTATTATGCTAACAACTTTGTTCTATTCTCCTCACTTCTGTCCCAGTACTTGCAGTTTAGAGAGTCCAACATATGGAATTCTTTCTCTCCCCAATTTCCGAGCCACACCAGTACATATTTGCATATTTACCGTCAATGGATGTCAACTTTCTTATTAAGTCCACTACTTGCTCACATTACTCACGCCCTGCTCCCGTCTCTTAGCTACGGATGAATGTCGTTACAACGCATACTTGTACTCCGCATACCATTACAACGCGGTATTTACAACGCATACCGCTACAACGCATATTGCTTTGGGGTGCTGGATAGTGGTAAGTATAATTTACTATTCTAACTCCAGTCCCCGTGGACCCTAGGGAAGGTGTTGGATAGTAAATTAAACTTACCTCTTATCCTAGAGCGCCCCCCAGCGCAATGCGTTGTAACGGTATGCGTTGTAATGCCTGCGTTGTAGTGGTAGTGCGGAGTAAAAATTGCGTTGTAACAGGTGCATACCACCAATCAGTATATTCATTCAACAATCCAGTAATATGTTCTTACTTGAATCACATCAGGCCATTATTCCAGCTGGGGGCAATTTCTTAAAACGAAAAATAGTTTATTAAAAAATTCATATGTAGACCAAGTCCTGAAGAGTATTGTTTCTGACTTAAACAATTAAAGTTTTTTTATGAAGCAACCATTTATATTTTTATTTTGTTACATCTATGAGTACAATACCTTCAGTTAATTCATCCCAATTATTAGGGAAAATTTAAGTAGACCACCACCGCTCAACAAAAAATAGTAACAAAATGGGAAGCCACGGGCAATAGGTCATGGGAGCCGAGGGTCGGAAAAGTTTGGGAACCACTACACTTGTTGATTACTGGGTGATTTGCATTGATATCTGTAGCAATTTACTGCATTGCTGCATTTGACGTCCGAGACCTTTGAGTTTCTCATCCCGGGAGATGAGCCTGATAGATTTTGAGGTGATGGTCCTTTTGACCAAAGCCGCGATTTGCAGGTCAGTATTGCACCCAAAAGGGTTTCTGAGCAACATCTTCTTGGTAGAGAATAGGGACAAAGGCTTCATACCGGTCATAAACCTGAAGAAATTCAACAAATGGCTTGTTTATCAACACTTCAAGATCTTATAAGAGATATCCTCCTGGCTGGGATTGAATGGTCAGACTGGACTTAAAGGATGCGTACCTCACTTTTCCTTCATACTCTCCTGACTGCTGGTTCCTTCAATTCTGTGGAGGGGACAGTTTTACGACTTCTAAGCATTCCCTTTTACCTTTCATCGGCCCAGTGGTGGAAGTTCTCAGAACGAAGGGAGTTTGACTGATCATTTATCTGGACTGCATCCTACCGATGGATCAGTCTCGGCTCCAATTAATATCAAATTTGAACATGAATATTGATGTCCTACAGGTCTCTGAGGATGACCTTCCTGAGGTTTCTCCCAGATTCGACCTCAGCTACTCAGAGCCTGCCAGAGCCAAAACTCTCTAAAATTAGGAAGGATCTATCAAACGTTTTGAGACTAGACAGAATTTTTCTCCACTAGTTGGCCAGGATTGTGGGACTACTATCCTTGTCAATCCAAATCATCTTCCCGGGCCCATTACACCACAGAGTACTACAGCGATTGAAGGCAGCACAGCTCAAGAGAAGCCTCACATACAGAGAGCTGATTTCCCTGTCACCGGAGGCCAGGACAGTACTCCAGTGGTGGATAGATCACATGGGGACCTCTGAATAGTGGAGCGATTTTCAGTTTAACAACGTACATGATTATAAAATCGGATACCAGCCGTCGGGGCTGGGGACCCAGGTGTGGCAACATCTCCATGGGGAGCAGATGGACTTGGGAGGAACTAAAGTTGCACATCAATTTTTGGAATTTCTGGCTAGATCCTTTGCGATGAAAAGATGCACCAGGGACACGCTCTTTTGCTGCCTTCTATTGAGGATGGACAAGGTATCAGCAGCCCAGTACATCATTTTGGGGCACTTTGCTCGAAGGCTCTGTCAAAGCTAGCAAAGAATTTCTGGCATTACTGCCTACAACTACAGATTTTGGTGACAGCAGACTACTGTTCAGGGATCCAGAATACAATGGCGGACTGGAATTCCAGGTACATTACAGCCAATTGGCAACTGGATCACAGAATCTTCTTAGCCTTAATGCACGAATAGGGACCATGCGATTTGGAGCTGTTCTCGTCCAGACTGAACTTTCAATTACCCCGATATTTAGGTTGTCGTCCGGGAGCGATAGCGGTGGACGCTTTTCTGCAGGACTGGTCGAAAGGCCAACCCTATGCCTTTCCACCTTACCTGATGACGCCCAGAATAGCGGCTCAAGTCAGGCATCAGAAAGCATAATTGGTTTTAGTGACTCCAAAGTCACAGGCATCATTCCCAACCCAGATAGAATCCTCATGGTATCCTCCAATAGAGTTGCCCTTCTTCCCTCCGATTGTACGGGGTCACCAGTGCTTGACAGCATCCGCTAGTATTGCAGGGACATCTCAAACTTATTAGGTGGAGAATTTCCAGCGATGCTGGAAAAACAATCGGCTTTCAGAAGAAGGTGCACATTTCATCCAAGATGTGTGGTCCACAGGCACAATCAAGAGGTACCGATCGGCATGGAGAAAATGGGAACGTTGCTATGTGGAGAAACATCATGGGTGCAGAGATTAAAGTTATCCTTAAATTCTTGCGGAACTGGTGCAGTCGAGCCTAGCCTATCGTACTGTGAATTCTTTTAGATTGGCCTTTTCTGCTGGCCATGGCCACATTAACGATGTTCCAGTGGGAGAATATTGCTGGATTTGTAAATTAATGAAGGGTATTAGACTCACAAGACGGCGACACCCAGGTATTCCTGATCGTGCAATGTGAATTTGGTTCTACGACTTCTCATAAGTTGGCAGGATAACCAGTATCTTTGCAGAAAGGAACTCTTTGCAAAGCTGGCTATTTCTTTATGTCTGATTTCATACAAGAGAGTTTCAGATGTGAGGGTGTTGGATAGCTTAGCTAGGCCTTCACACCAGAGGGCATTTACCATCTTGAGCAGGACAAAGACCTCACATGTTAGTCTTGCCCTTTTTGGGGATTTTAATTATTGGTTTAACGATGCCAACGCTGGGCCTCACGCCCTGGAATTGTTTGAGACTCTTACCAGCCTGAACCTAACGCAACATATCTCTTCGCCCACCCATATCAAAGGCCACACACTTGATCATGTTTGGACCACCAATTTAACTCTTTCCCAGCCTCTTATTTCCCCATGTGTCTGGTCAGACCATCATATAATTGATACCACCATTACCCTTATGGGGCAGACCATGGCTCCCTTGATGGCAGGCGGCCGCTCACGTAAATGGAATGCCTATGATTCCATAGGCTTCTTAGCGACCCTGGACAATACTCGTCCTACCATCTGCACCCATGACAATATTAATGCGATGGACTCTAACGTTGGCCACTGGCTGAAGACAGCCAGTGACCAGTTCGCCCCCCTAATCACATTTCCTCGCACCAGACACTCCAATTCCCATAGGTGGTTCTCTGACGACCTCAAGAAGTACAAACTTGAGGTTCGTCAGCGGGAACGCATATGGAGACGCGATTATTCTGTGGCATCCAGACTGAGATACGTAGCTGCCCGCAAAGAGTATAAGCAGGCCATCATTTCAGCAAAATCTGAGCATTTTTCCCACAGAATTCTCTCTGCTAATAACAAATCCAGAGAGGTATTTAAGATCTTGAATGAGCTTACCTCAGACGACAGGACCCTCCCAGCTCAAACCCCTACCATAGAGACCTGTGATGCCCTCAATTTTTTTTTCATTGAAAAAATTATCAAAATAAAAGATTCGATTATGTCCCCTCCACAGCCACCACCACCTGACACTTCTTGTAATAACCCATTGTTCTTCACGCAGTTCCCTGCCTTGGATCACACCACCTTAGCGGAACTGGCTATCCGGGTAAAATCAGGCTCCCCGAATGACCATTGCCCTCCTTCGGTGTTGCGAGACATCTGTCTAAAATTTCCTGAGTGTATATTACCCCTGCTGAACAGATCTCTCTCCAGTGGCACGGTTCCCAGCTCCTTCAAGGAGGCCATTCTCGTGCCCCTTTTGAAGAAGCCTGGCGTGGACCCTACAGAACTCACCAATTATCGGCCAATATCTCTGTTGCCCTACCTGTCTAAACTTATCGAAACTCACGTCACTAGATGTCTCTCTAATTTCATCGAGAGTTCACACTTCCTTGAACCCAATCAGGCGGGCTTTAGACCGGCCCACTCCACGGAAGCTGTAATCCTGGCTGTTCTGGATACCCTGAGGAGGAATGCTGATGCGGGAAGCCCTCAGGCCCTGGTACTTCTGGATCTATCTGCCGCGTTCGACACGGTGGATCACAACATCCTTCTCCACCGTGTCGAACAGGCTGGCATCCAGGGCCTCGCTCTTGGGTGGGTGGAGTCATTTCTTACCGGCAGAACCCAAGCCGTTCGTTTGGGATCATTCACTGCGTCCAAAACCCCCATCACCTGTGGTGTCCCCCAAGGTTCCTCTCTTTCCCCTTTATTATTTAATTTGTACCTCCGCCCCCTCATTCACTCACTTCAAAGCTGGGACGCTACAGTTTTCAACTATGCGGACGATCTGCAGATCGTCCTCCCGCTTCACTCCCCACAAGCTGTCAATAATTTTCACTCTATTATGACCACATTCAGCAGTGGATGAATCACAACCAACTAAAACTTAATCCTGGGAAGACTGAGCTCCTTCTCCCTGGTTCCAGTGCTGCTTACTGGGGTCCGCAGTTCTGGCCCATTGAGCTTGGCCCCCCTCCTGCTCCGGCCAAGACGGTGAAGAGCCTTGGAGTGACAATCGATGCCGAGCTCTCGCTTAAAGCCCAAGTAGGTGCCACGATCTCTTCATGTATGTTCCAGCTCCGAAAGATCCGGAAGATCAGGCACCTACTACCACATGCGGCACTGGCCCAGGTTGTCATGTCCCTGGTTCTTTCCCGCCTGGACTTTTCTAATTCCCTTTATCACGGACTCCCATGTTCTCTTGTGGGCCGTCTCCAGGTTGTGCAGAACCAGGCAGCCCGTCTTATTTTTAAAGTCCCAAAATGGCAGTCTGCGAAGCCCTTGCTTCATAAACTCCATTGGCTGCCAGTAGAACGGAGGGCGGCCTTTAAGTTGGGCTGTCTTACGTTCAAATCCCTCCATTGCACCAGTCCTGCCTTTCTTAACTCACTGATCACTCCGTACCAACCTGCACGTAACCTTCGGTCAGCTCATCATCACCTACTTGTCACTCCGAAAGTCAAAACCAGCAAGGTTGGGGGCCGTCGCTTTGCCCACCTTGCACCTAAATTCTGGAATTCTCTTCCAATAGTCATTAAATCTAATGGTTCCTTACTCCAATTCAGGAAGCTTTTAAAAACTTTTCTGTTCTCCAGCACCGGTTAGTTTCTGCCTTGGGATTCTGTCTTTGTTTTGTCAGTTAGCGCCAAGAAACCTCTGGTGTTAGTGCGCTTAAGAAGTTTCACTTAACATAACATAACAAAGACGAATAGTCAGTATCCTATCCTGCTTTTAGTGATTATCCAAAATTGAGTGGGTTTAGATGCAATAAAGCATACAAGGATATGACAGCTGAGATTAGGCCAGCAGGGGAGATACTACTCCTTATTGCTCTGAAGAAACCTTTCAAGGCGGTTTCCACTCCTTCCATTACCAGGTGGGTAAAATGGATCATGGTATAAGCAGGGAATGATTGTACGGAATAAAAGCTGGTACAATATTAATGTGAAAATCTTCTTTATTGTAGTAACACCAACATAGGCTCTGCTGTGGTGCAGAGCTACTGAGATACAGCCACACCGTCAGTCACCAGCTGTCAGCTGTCAGCTGTCAACTGTCAACATTCTAGAACTGACACCTTGTGACGGGAGCACGATACAATACGGTGTCCGAGTGCGGACAGAAGTGTACAGATCGCAACACATCTTCCCACTTAGGAGATGAGGGAAAAGCAAGAGAGAGAGAGAGAGAGAGAGTGAGATCACAGAAATATGACACATTGCATGAGCATAGAACAGTAATGGGATGCAAGAATGTACTAGTCTAAATCATAATCCGAGAGTTTCAATGGAGGCATCAACCTTCTACCTACTCTACTCGTTCTTCTGGAACTAGGGGTATCCGGTATGGGAGTAGAGCTGGGCCGTGAGGATAAGGCATGTACTTCACTATCAGTGGGATAAGACTCCTAGTCAGCTTCCTCATCTGACAAACCACTAAGTGCACCACCCCTGATGGCGGTGCGCGAATTCTTGTTGACGGCGTTATCCCTGGAGAGACTGTCAGGATTTGAGCTAGCAAAATCCACCGGATTTTTTTGTATAAGGAGAGTGCAGAGAAATGCCACACCTTACCATCACTAAGGAGTGCAGAGTTGCAAAACACCTTGCATACGGCTAAGGGTTGCAAGAATTTGTTCATCCCCTTGCTAGTGTGCCCTCTCCTCTTAACTCTGACCATGTCCCCAATGTTTAACTTAGCAGGTCTGCACCCCTGTTTCTTGTCATACTGGTCCTTGCAAATGGATTGTGCCTCAACCAACTTACTCCTCACTTGATCAGCTGACCAATGAACTCATTTTGCAGCCATCAACCAACCTACATTGTCCTTAGACAAGGGAGTTCTACCTCTTATGAGCTCAAAGTGGCTGTGCCAGTACTGCTACACGGTGTGGTGCGATAAGCCCAGAGTGTTTTAAGGATTTCCTGTCTCCACACCAGCTTGTTATTGTTGCCCAGTTGGATAATACCCTTGATGACCCTGTTGAAGCGTTCAACGGCACTGTTTCCCACGGGATGGTAGACTGAGGTAGTTTTATGAATTATCTTTTTTCTGTCAAGGTAGGTCTTGAACACGTCTGAGGTGAATTGGGGACCATTATGGCTAATTATGAGCGTGGGTAGGCATTCACAGGCGAACATGTCATCTAGGAAACTGATGACACTGAGGGCGTCTGGCTTGGTGACAAACTTGATCTCTGGCCATTTAAAGAAATGGTCAATGAGGACTATTGTGTACACTTGCTCATCTTGTTCAAGAATGGGTCCCGTAATGTCCACCCCAATTCTTTCCCAAGGCATGGTGGGGCAAGTGATGGGATGTATTGGAGGTCTGAAATTGACTTGGCTTTTGTCAGAATCGAGGCATAAAGTGCAGTCTCTGACTACTCTTTCAACAGCTATGCTAATGCCTGTCCACCAGTCACAGTTTTTGACTCTGCTCTTTGTCTTCCCAATGCCCAAATGCCCTTCTTGGCAAATCTCAAGTATTTTCTTTCTAAAATTGTAGGGATGGACAATTCTACCACCTCTCAACAGCAATCCATTCTCTTGCGACAATCTATGTTTGACTTCCCAAAAACGCGTAAAGCATCTGTCATTTTACCTTTACTGGTCCAACCCTTGGACAGCATATTTAACACCTCGCATACAACAGAGTCTGTGCTTGCTCTAGCATCCATTCATCCACGAAACCCCACATAACTATTCACGTATATTTGCAAAGCATAACTCTTCTACATCATCATGGTTATCGTGATCTGAAACACCAACAGGCATGCGGCTCAGGAAGTCTGCCACTACATTTTTGACACCGGGTACATACTGGACAACATAGTTGAAATCGAATAGGCGAACAGATAGCGGTGCCAGCCTAGGGGAAGCTGCATTCAGGCCTCTCGTAGTGAACACCTTTGTCAGAGGTTTGTGGTTGCTGCGTAGGGTAACTTTATTTCCCCAGACAAACTGTTGGAAATGTTCAAGCCCCCAAAAGCATGCTAGTGCTTCCGGCTCTATGATGGAGTATTTTTCTTCGCTAGGAGTCAAAGAGCGGGAAGCAAAAGCAATTATACATTCTGCCCCTTTAGCGTGCCTTTGGGTAAGAACAGCACCCAGACCCTTTCAACTGGCATCAGTCGTGATGATGTTTTCTAGCAGGGAGTCAAAGCCTTGCAAAGGTAAAGCGGAACACATTTCTTTCTTTAAGGTACTGAATGAGTCTTGAAATGTATCATTCCACACAAACTTGTTTTTATGCTTGAGCAATTGCCTTAACTCATAAGGTTTACATGAGAAATTCTTCATAAATTTCGCCTAAAATTCGAACAGGCCAAGAAAAGAACGCAACTCTTCCTTGTTGCACGGCACAGGTGGCTCTAGTATGGCATCTAACAGTTCTTTCTTTGGTCTGATTCCATCCCCTGTAATCTCATGTCCAAGGTAGTTTACTTTCGTGCAAGCAAATTTGCATTTGTTATGCTCAGCCGTTAAACCTTTGGCATCCAGGATCCCGAGGACCTGGTTAACTTTCATGTCATGCTCCTCCCTTGTTCTTACCATCACAAGGATGTCATCCTGGAACATTCAAATGTCTGTGACCCCATGAAGATGTGGTGCATCAATCTCTGAAACATTGCGGCAGCAGATGCCAACCCAAATGGAACTCTGGTGAATCGATAGCACCCAAATGGGGTTATGAATGTGGTTTGGTTCTTGCTATTGTGATGCAGGGGAACCTGGTGGTAAGCAGATTTCAGGTCTGTGGTAGAAAACCATTTTACTCCTTCAGGGCTTTCCAACAGCTCGTTAATTCTAGGGAGAGGGAATTGCTCAATTACAATGTTTGGGACCAAAAATGGGTTGCTGAACCGTTCCTGAGTGAAGAAATTATATGTATTTGGCGTGACCGGGGGTGTAAATATGACACCCTTGGGCATCCATTTTGTTGGATATATTTGCCTCACACACCCGAATGGGTGTCATGCTTCATCATAGGCGTTGCTCCTCGTCGGGGAGGCGGTGCAATCCCCGACGGGCTCACCTCCAAGAGGGGCTCTTTAGCGGAGATCTTTTGAATCCAACTGCCTTATGGTGAAGTGCGGGTATGTGGGAAATAGGGCAGATAGCCTGAAGAGTGATTAAAATGTAGTAGGGAGTACCAAAGACACTCCTTTATTCTGGGGGTCTCCCGCTACGGTTAAAAACGTGAATCCAACTCACTGGGTGTCACTATGTTAAGTACAGTGTCCCTAGATGAGATTGGAGAAGAGATTGGTCAACATGTTTCTCACATCAGGAAATACCCCGCAATTCATCACGACCTATCAGGTGTGGAGATTCTAAAAATTGCATTCATTCAACAGCATGCTAGTGTCATGTGCGAAAATACAGGTGTTATGTGTCTTGGTTACCTCTGTAGTGTTATCTTAACTTCCTTCGAGGAGCAACGCCTATGATGAAGCATGACACCCATTCGGGTGTGTGAGGCAAATATATCCAACAAAATGGATGCCCAAGGGTGTTATATTTACACCCCCGGTCACGCCAAATACATATAATTTCTTCACTCAGGAACGGTTCAGCAACCCATTTTTGGTCCCAGGTACTTGCTGTGGGCACGAGCTGATACTGGACCTTCCACTTTTCTAAGTGGTAATAAGTGCCCCGTTGATCTATTGATCGCCCTCCCCTCCTTTGAATACTACCTCAATTACAATGTTATCATTAAGGTCGCTTAAGTTTACGCATAGTGGAGGGCTTGTTTAATAGAGCCTTGCTGTATTCCTCATCGTTTTGAATGACCAAGACTGGATTGGATTTACCGAGATCCAGAATAATTCCCAGGCTGCCTTGATCCATCCATCCCAAAACGGAGGGGCCCACAGAAGATACGTATAGTTTACCTGAGGACTCTCTCCCCTTGAAGGCAACATTTAGTTTTCTAATACCACATACCTCTACGGGATCGGCTGTGAATTTTTTGATGGTGTTGTCAGCTCTTTCCATCTGTTTCCCTAGTTGTGGAACCTCCCAGACTTTGCTGTTCACTGGTGTAGGGGGAACCAGAGTCTGCAACTATGCTTATCATAACCCCCCCCCCCCCCCCCCACCCCCCATGGTCATGTCGCATACAGGTTCCTTGGTTTTGGGGGGGTGGGCATCATTAACTTGTAAAACACACTTGTCTTCTTTGTTGAGGACAAACATGTTCACCTCATCGTCGTCGGACGTATTAACATTTGCACCCTCATTCACCTCGACCAGTTTTACTGAGCCTGCAGCGGTCTAGGAAAGACATGGCTTGGCAGTTCGGGCTGGACTGGTCCCATGAGGCACAGGGTCAAGGCTGATTTGCATATGGCCATGTCTGAACTGGGGTGGTGTGAAGTGCAAAAAAACGATGGATTCAGGCCCAGATCTCTGTACTGGGGTGAATGTATGACATTGTTCTGCATTCTGTCCATCACTGTGTTTTTTGCAATTTTCACCCCGAGTGGGCTGGCGATGCTCAGACGTGAGTCCCATGCTCTCCACACTACTGGAGTCAAGCTATCGTGGCTGAAGACGGCTGATAGCCGTAACCGGTCCTAGGATGCTTGATTCCGGTCCAGGAAAGACATGGCTTGGCAGTTCGGGCTGGACTGTTTCCATGTGAATATATGACATTGTTCTGCATTCTGTCCATCAACTGTTATTTTTGATTTTCTATGGCATACTTTTTGATACCTCCGTGCCCTATGATACCACAAAAGGAGCATTTAACACTTCGAGCAGGACGCTTCTTATCGTCAGCAATATGGGATGAGCAACCACACCTGTAGCAACTTCTCTTGTTGCTGCTTTGTATTCTGATGGCAGCAGGATTGTAACCACTATTTTTTGTGCTCTGTTTGGATACGGATTTGGATTAAACCACCCTGGTCACAGTACCTTCCGCTTTCTGGTCTTTGGTCTCAGAGAGAATGGCTTTGGCGCAGCGATCAGTGAGTTCAGCCCTCCTGACAATGTCTATAATGGTCCGTAGAGGGATTCACCCTTGGCCCACAGATTGTCTTGGATGTTAGTGTTAGAGCCTTGCATGACAAACTGGTCCCTGATGAATTAGTCGTGCGAATTCCCAAAACGACAATTTATGGCTAAATTTTTCAATGCTCATACATAATCATCAATTGATTCCTCCTTGCCCTGTTTCCTGTGGAAAAACTGGTATCCGTCCACACCTACACAGACAGTGGGCTTATTGTAAGCACTTATACTATGGGGGCCATGGCGTCTAAGGCCATCCAGGTAGGTGGTAGATTGAAGGACATTATGAATGCTGTGGACTGGCCATCAGAGTCGACTTTTAAGAAGTTTTATTTCAAACCTATATCTGATGCTGCTGCTTTGGTGGTAAGTTAGCTTTAAACATGCATAATCCTTGCCTTCGGTCTTGAATAGAAGGAAAGTTTCAATTCTATTAAGTACAAAGAGGCAAGGATTATCTCACCAGGAGAGATCATGTAGAGATCTCCTCATCCCCCAGGATAGTTCGATTTAACAGTAAGTAGTAAAGCGAAATGATTTTCAATCATCTCAGGAAAGGATTTTCAGTTTGGTCTAATAAAGCATTGACTCTTGTTTTAGCGATGTGATAACTTGATAAATTCATGTAATGATTTGGCAGTTGGTATGAGAGCTCACTGTAAAGATCTGGATAATGTCTTACCTTTTCTTCTGTAAGATATTGAACAGAAACTTTAATAGGGGTTGCATTAAAGGTTACCTACCTCCAATAAAGAAGAGGAACAGGAATAAATATATATATATATATATATATATTACCTACTGGCGGTCGCCAGTAGGTATATATAGTTAGAATTTTCAGAAATCCCATAGGAAAAAAATCCTATGTCGAATAACTTTGGCGTTTGTGGACGGAATTGGCTGAAATTTTCAGGAAAATGGCACATTTTGTTTCTGAGCAGCCCCTGAAAATTTAGGGGGGGGGTTCGTCAAGGGGGGGCGAGAAAAAAGGGGGGTCCCAAAACACGTTTTTCCCATTCATTTTTCCATAGGGCGGTTGGAATCACTTTTAGCTCGAACGGCTGAATGGATTTACACGAAACTTGGCAAAATTGTAGATATGGTTTGCCCGACGTGCCTTTGCTATGTCTCAATATATGTGCTCCAGTGGATTTTGAGAAATTAACGTTTTAAAAAACAGATATATCTGTGACAGCGCTCCAGTTAGCGCCCCGGTTCGTGTACCTGACGCGTAAAGGAACTTCGCGAAGCGAAGCTGATTGGCTCTCCGGTGTCTGTCAACGTTCTAAACAGTCCGGAACGGCCGCCATCTTGTCTCTCGGTAGGATCGAGAGACAAGAGGTGGAGAAAAACGAAGGGGGAAATGAAGGAAAGGGGGCAAGGTAGACCCCTCCTGACCCCCTAGGATTGATGAGGGGGATATTAAAGTGCCCCGCGGGCCCAAAAAAAAAAAAAAAATTCGATTTTTCGCGGTAGAGGCGCGTCCCGGTACGCGAACCGGGCAGCGAACCGGCAGCGTAATGGGAGTCTGAGGAGAAGCTGATTGGCTGTCAACATTGTAAACAGTCCGGATCGGCCACCATCTTGTCTCTCGGTAGGATCGAGAGACAAGAGGTGGAAAAAAAAGGTGTAAATGAAGGAAAGGGGGTAAGGTAGACCCATCCTGACCCCCTAGGATTGATGAGGGGGCTATTAAAGTGCCCCGCGGGGCAAAAAAAAAAAAAAACCATCGATTTTTCGCGGTAGAGGCGCTTCCCGGTACGCGAACCGGGCAGCTAACCGGCAGCGTAACAGGAGTTCGCCATCTTGTATTTTTGGAGCGTCCGGTTCGCGTACCGGGTAGCGTTCCGGTAAGCGTAACAAGGGGAAAACCAAGAGAAACAGTAAAATAAAATTTAAGGGAATAGATTTCCACCAAACTTGCCAAAATTGTAGGGACTGTTTGTTTGATGTGCCTTTGCAAGGCCTCAAGATATGTGCACGTGTGGATTTTGTCTAATTAAGGTTATAAAAATATATATATCTGTAAGCGTGCTCCGGCGCGCTTACGTTACGGGTTTTGTTTGCGCTGCAGAGCCGATACGTCACGGTTATGCGACGCGTCATGAGGCGTGTCACGTGGCTACGTGATACGTCACGTCATAAAGAATTTATTTTACAGCTATAGATATTAGCTTTTAAAAAAACAATGAAATTCACTGAAAAACCATAGGTTATAGACCATATATAGTTAGGAATTTGCATTTACAAAACCTTGAAAATTCACTGAAAAAACCATAGGTTAGAGACCATATATACAGCCATATTCATCAATCTCCCGTTTTGCGAGGCCCTAATAGCGAATTATAGCGATTCGCTATTAAGGACTCGCAAAACGGGATTCATGTAGGATTCGCAAAAATTATTGCGATTCCTACTGATTCCTTATTTGCGATTATCAAATTGCTAATCGCAAATAAGGAAAAACTCCCCATTCATTCCTATGGGCCAAAAGGCCCATAGGAATGAATGGGGAGTATTCCTTATTTGCGATTAGCAATTTGATAATCGCAAATAAGATTGCGATTTGAAGGGTGCCAGGGGTGTCCAAAGGACACCCTGTAGCACCCCTCAAATGTACATTTGAACAGGTGTTGCGCACACACATGTCCAGAGGACATGTGTGTGTGCAACATGCAAAAGAAAAAATGCACAAAAGTGATTTTTAATCGTTTATCGCAATTTACCACAAAGTCAGATTTCGTGGTAAATTGCGACCAAATATTGCGAATTCGCAATTTCTAATAGGGTGATGAAATGCATCGCAAATGCAAAAATCGCACTCGCAAACGGCCAGATTCTCAGAATCTGGCCATTTGCGAGCGCTATTCAGGTTCATGAATATGGCTGATAGTTAGCTGGACATTTTATTGATATAAAACCAATGAAATTCCATATATAGTTAGTTGCACTAACTATATATTTCGCGCATCCGCAATCCAATGCTGATGATGTCACATATTACATCATTCATGACATGGTCAGTGACATCACTGATGACATCTCATTTAACATCAATGATCACACCACTGATGATATACTTCATGTGATAATACAATGCACCTCCTTACACTCTAATATAACCTCTGTTACACCTAGTGTAAAATACAGAGTATGCTCTTTTCCTGGGTCTTCCAGAGTACTTGGTCCAGCGTCTGCAGGTGACACAGAACTCGGCAGCGCGCGCTATCTTTGGTCTGCATAGACGCGCACGGGCATCTGGCCTTCTGCGGACGCTGCATTGGCTCCCTATCCGTAAACGGATTATGTTCAAATCTTTGACGCTGGTGCATAAAGCTCTGTTTGGCTCAGGCGCAGGATATCTTCAGAAGAGATTGGCTTTCTATCGCCCTGCTCGCTCACTGCGCTCGGAATCCCTTTTCACGGCTGTGGTTCCTCGCGTGAGGAAGGCCCGGATTGGGGGGCGCTCCTTTAGCCTCAAGGCCTCCCAGCTGTGGAACTCGCTTCCACTGGAACTTCGCAGCACTCCCACCCTGCTTCAATTCAGAAGGAATTTGAAGACTTGGCTTTTTAACCTCTCTGTTTAGGTGGATTTTCTTCCTTGTTCTCCCCTGGGCTTTTGTTTTTCTCTTGTTATGTTGTTATACACTGTAGCTTTATGTGGAAAGCGCCGGGACACTCTTTTAGAGTAGCCGAGCGCTATATAAACATATTTTAACATTTTAACATAACATTTTTGAAACCATTGACACACGAATAACATTTACTACATACGCACTCACTGATTCCTACGTCTACCCACACATTCACCCATACAATCACTCGTACATACAGTCACTCATCATACAACACTATCATATGCACTCATACACCTATGCAGACACTCACACACTGCCACTCATCCATGGAGTTACTCACACACCTAGTCAGTCCTGTAAAGAATTAATCACACTTTGATTTCTTCATCTATACAGTTAAACACAGAACACCTTACATTTTTACACATATACTAACACATACTTACTCACTGATACAATCAAATCCTTCATCCATACTCTTATACATCCACTCATTCTTCAATATGTAAAACATATTTAAAATTTTAAAAAACACACAGTCACTGGATGATGTCATCAGTGATGTCATCAGTGATGTCATTTGAGATGTCATCAGTGATGTCATCAGTGATGTCACTGACCATGTCATGAATGATGTAATATGTGACATCATCAGCATTGGATTGCAGATGCGCGAAATATATAGTTAGTGCAACTAACTATATATGGAATTTCATTAGTTTTATATCAATAAAATGTCCAGCTAACTATATATGGTCTCTAACCTATGGTTTTCTCAGTGAATTTTCAAGGTTTTGTAAATGCAAATTCCTAACTATATATAGTCTATAACCTATGGTTTTTTCAGTGAATATATATATATATATATATCTCCAATTACCACTCCGGTGCTAGGTCCACCACAAGGAGAAACACAGACACTTGAATAGCTGTTCTCACCACTGGCAACAGTTATTGTTATTGTTATTGTTATTGTTAACTACAGCTTATATAGCGCCAAATCACCTACAGGTCTCAAGGTGCTTTATGACAGAAGGAAGCTAAGCTAACACTACAGAAAGATAAAACTATACCCCTAGGTGGAGATTAAAGCTTCTCTGAACAGGAATGTTTTCAAGGATTTCCTGAAACGCAACAGGTTAGATTCTTTACGAAGAGATTCGGGAAGTTTGTTCCAAACTTGTGGGACGACCACCGAAAAAGATCTTCTGCCCTTTGTGGCTAGTTTATAGCGAGGGCAGGACAGTAGTTGGGTATCTGAAGACCTTAGTGATCGAGTCGGTTTATAAATTCCAAGGCGTTCTTTAATGTAGGCCGGAGCATTACCATAAATTGCCTTATGGGCAATACACAGGCTTTTAAACTCCACCCGTTGTTTTATGGGGAGCCAATGCAGCTTACACAGCAATGGTGATGCATGAGTGCGTCTAGGTAGCCGAAAGATCAGCCTAGCTGCATCGTTCAGGATCACCTGCAGTCTCTTTATCAGGGTTTGGGGAAGGCCCAAATATAGGGCGTTCCCATAGTCCAGTCTCGAAATGATTGTAGCCGAGACAATTGTCCGAAGTGCAGATGGAGAAAGCAAAGGGACTAACTTGCGTAGCTGTCTAATTAAGTTAGTGCAGGTCCCAACCACTGAGGAGATCTGGCTGACCATTGACAGCTCATGGTCAATCTTAATGCCAAGAATTTTAACGTTGGTGCAGGGTTTAGGGGCGGGCCAAGATCTTGCTGCCAAAACAAATCACCCCATGGGGATACTTCTGATGAAACCACCAGGACCTCCGTTTTTTCGGGATTGATCTTCAACGAGTTTGCTGTCATCCAATTCACTGTATAACTAAGTATTCTTTGAGCATGGGTCTGCGCCGATGCAGTGTTATCGATACTGAATAACAACTGAGTATCATCCGCGTAATTATAGGTTTTACAACCCATGCGTGCTAAAGAGGCAATTAGGGGCTGCAGGTAAAGATTAAAAAGGAGTGGGGACAGGGCGGATCCTTGGGGAACCCTACATCTCAAAGTACCCAGGTTTGATGTACAATCCTCCAATTGAATCTGTCCAAGAGCAGGGTATTGCTGACAGTATCGAATGCCGCTGACAGATCTAATAATATCAGGGCACTCGGTTTTTTACTGTCAGCCATACCTCTAAGCTCATCAAGCACAGAGAGCATCACTAGTTCGGTGCTGTGATGCGCACGAAACCCAGCTTGACGTTCGTGGAGGAGATGATGTGACTCCAGAAAAGATGACAAAGACAACAAAACATGTTGTTCCAAAATCTTGGACAAAAAAGGAAGTTGAGATATCGGCCTGTAATTCTTTAGAATAGTAGGGTCAGCTCCCAGCTTCTTTATTAGGGGCCTGACTCGAGCTTCTTTAAAGCTAGATGGCAGCCGGCCAGAATCTAATGAATTATTTAGTAAGGAAACAAAAAAACTTCCCAAAGTAGGAAGTGCCAGCTGAAAGATACTGGGAGGACAAGGATCTGCAGGGGAGCCGGATTTTGTACGATTCATAAGCTGTTCCAAGATCTTAAGATCAATCGGGGGAAATTTAGAGATGGTATATTTTGGCGGAGGGAGTGGGGAATGTGGAAGACAGGGATAATTGCTCGAGGTATTCTGAATGTCAATCAGGATAGTTTGTACTTTATCGAGAAAGTAATGTTGGAAAGTATTACAATCAATGGGAGATTCTGATCTATCTACTTTCTTGCTCAACTCAGTTAAGATTCTAAAAGTTTCTTTTTGAACATTGTCCGCATTTTAATTCGAGTTTCATAGTACTCCGCTTTAGTTAATTTAATATAGTTCTTGTACGATTTGAGAAACGTTTTATAGTGGTCCTTATCGACGAGATCGTTTGATTTCCTCCAACGTCTCTCTAACAGGCGTAATTTGATTTTATGTTCCCTCAAAGCGGAATTGAACCATGGGGCTCCCTTAACTGCTCTGTTTATTTTTTGATTTCTTTCAGGTGCTATTTGGTCGATAGCCTGACCAAGATTTTGCATAAGATAGAGGTATTCCTGATCGAGGTCCCCATGTGCATTGTGAAACTGTAAATTTTTAAGAAGAGTATCTGACAGAGTTTCTGAGTCCATTTTTTTCCATTGTCTGACTTTTTTAAATTTAAGAGATGAAGGTTGGGACGAAAAACCGTCCACTGGAATGTCACAGTTTGTCATATAGTGATCTGACCATATGCAAGGTATAATGTCTGTCAGTGCTACGGTCAGGTCAGAAGTCCAGACAAGATCCAGCGTGTGACCTTTGATGTGAGTAGGAGTCTCTACTAGTTGTTTAAGTCTAAGTGAGGTCATAGTATTTTCCAACAGACGCGTTGCCCCGTCTTTACATGGGTTGTCCCAGTGGATGTTAAAATCTCCAGTTATAAGAACCCTTTGATAGTGTGTGGAAATGTCTGAGACAATTGGGGTCAGTAGATCATTAAACAATGTAGTGGATTTTGGTGGGCGATAGACTGTAAGAATGTCCAAACAGGTATTTTTCAATGAAATCTTTATTTAAACCAGGTGCGCAATAGTCAGGCAGGATATATATAGGTCCAGTGGAAGGCAAGCTGTTGACGAAACGCGTAGGCCGACCGATTTAATGCACGTTATTTTGCACATGGTGTGTGAATAAATAAGCTTTTGAATAATCCTACCTGCTTGCTGTGCCGTGACTTCTGCTGGGAGGGTCGAAGCAAGGAGAATCCAAGAAATATATATATATATATATATATATATATATATATATATATACTTACACACACACACACACACCCACACACGGGACTGTTACGTGTGATTGGACAAGGGTTGTTATAGAGACTAATTTCCTGGAGGTTCATGGGAAATGTAGTTAATCATGATTTTTTTTGTACTATTAATTATGTTCTTTGACGTCTACTGGTTAATAAATGTGAAGAAAGATATGCATGATCCTCACCCCAGTGTCCCTAATAGAAATGAAACGTTCCTTCTCGTTAGCTGGGAAATGTGTCATTCTATCACTGTCATTCTCTACGACAGGCAGGCCAAGAGCATTTTAAGTCCCTGTGTGCCACGGTGCACGTTTAGTCAGAATGAGATTCTATCGCAGGCGCCCCTCCTATCCAACCAATTGTCAATGTCACTCTGGTTGAAGGACAACCACCTCAGGTCTGGGTTGACGTCATTTCTGCTTTCCTAATTCCATGGCCTTGTCTGATTCCTCAGCGTTCTCTTCTACATCTAGGCTGGAGATACAAACGCCTTGAGACTGTTTCCCTGTTGTGGGTCTTCTGGATCTAGAAGTCTCATAACTGTTGTGGAATGTGAGACACTTGCTATAGGCTGTATATATGGGCGGCATTAAAGACAGTGGAATCCCCCTAAGACCGTCTGTTTACAATGTATATTTCTTGTACATCACTGAGGAAGGTGATCATGTTAGATGGAAAAGCCTGCTGGTGTGTGTTTATTAGGTATGCTGGGTATGTGTTTTTATTTCTTGTTTCTATTGTTCTCATATAATGTGCATAGCGAACAGTCGAGCCCTGTATCTGTTTTCTGT
The DNA here is from genome assembly GCF_964263255.1 of Lissotriton vulgaris. Taxonomy (NCBI): domain Eukaryota; kingdom Metazoa; phylum Chordata; class Amphibia; order Caudata; family Salamandridae; genus Lissotriton; species Lissotriton vulgaris. Next base: position 353,770,408 of record NC_141687.1, read on the forward strand.
GTATGTGTTGTGCAGCGTGTGCATGTGCATTTTGTGTCCGTATCTGTAAGGTATTTGCTTGGTGTGTTCAAATTGTGTCATGTGTTTATTTAGTTCTTGTTTGTATGTTTTCTGTTTGCGTGCGTGGAAAGTGTATGTTTCTATGGTTGTGTATTTTTGTTCCTGTATAAGAAGAGTATTTGAAATTGCAGAATCCTGTTAGGCAGGTTGTTTTGGGTTTGCACGGTCTCTGTTCCCGGTACTCATGTTATTATTTCTTACCGTAACAGGAGCGCTGCATTCCTGTAGACAGTCACATGACTGTGCGAAGAGTTATAATTTGAGGGATTTTCCATCTAATGCTTAACCTGACATTAGTCTGTCAAACCAGGCCCTTCGTGCTTACTAACGTCATTGCAGGGATTGAAGTCTGCTTCCTACCCATATTTTAACCCAAGTAAGTGTTCATGTGTTGGAAACACCGGACTGGTATTGTTAGTACTTAGTGCCATGAAATGAGTCTTCTTTAGTAAGGCTTTCCCTGAGTTATTGGAACGACATCTGAATGATTGAGTTCACTACAGAGTCTGCTTCTGGTAAATTGTCTCCAGTTCTGAAGACCACGCCCAGTTCTGGAGATTATTGAGGGAGGAGACCCCTGGAATATTGTTGTCAGCTCGTTCTTGGGGGCGTGGATCATTGTGTCCAGTTGTGGAGGCCAGATACACTGTAGCATTATGACCATTTCTGGATACCATGTCTGGCTGGAACAATACATGTATTTCTAAATGTCCCCTCTGACAACTGTTGCCCAATTATGGCATTACATAAAGCATTGTCCACAACCGGAGGCCAAAGCTCAAAAGTTGAAAACAGCGGAAGCACCTGGAGAAGAGCTCAGCTAAATATGGAGACGCTAGACTTCATTCTTAGTCTGAGATAGAGACAAAAGAAAAGAGATGTGGTAGAAACATTTAAATACCTCGGTGGGTTAAAATCTAATCGAAGAGGGGGATAGGATATGACGGGGGAGTAAGCAAGCATATCTCACTGGAAATGTGGCTCTATAGCAAGTATCCATGAAGTAACCCTTGAACGAGAAGGCGCAGGAATAACAGTTATTCCTAGCAGAAAAGACAGATCAGCAAGGGTAGCTGGGGCAAAAGCAATAGTGGGAGAAAGCCTTGGTGCAGAGACAGCAGCTTAATCCTGGTTCATGAGCAAAGAGGGCACTGAGGACTAAATTGGATCAACCGTGCAAAAATGTACATGGTAGAAGGTGGGCTTGACTGGATAAATCTACAAGAGAGTGAGATTGTCAGGGCTGTACAGTATGCAGAAACACATTCCCGTACCTTGGGTACCATGTACATGGAATACAAATATCCATATTTAGTTCTTTTCAATGCTTCATCTGAGAGCGGAATATTCACCATGGTGGTGAACTGCTACAGCAGACCTTGTCACAGATGCTGAAGAGCAATCCTAGTGTATGAGCAAAGAAAGCCCTGAACACTAGGTTTGCTCAGCCTTGTTTTGAGGGAAAATGTGTACTGGAAAGGTCTCCTGGGCTATCAGCTACGTGTCTAAGATGGCATATAGTCATTAATAATTTCTGCTTTACAAAGAATGCGTATGTGTTGTATACACGTTTAGTTTCCATTGTTTCCTTTTGCTTTAAGATGATGCGCCATGCCCCTTTTTAGGTCTCGCGTAGCATTGCACAGCAACGGTCTGCAAGACTCTTGTGATGAAGGAGATTTCAGAAGGGGTCTTTAAGCTCCACCCCTTATTTCCATTGGCTGGCATCACCTTTTATGCTAAATGGTGGCCTGCCATTGGAAATTAGGGTTTTTGGTGGACGCCCTTTGGCCTACGAGCCGGACTTGGTGGCCTGCTTTGCTGCTGTCGCAAAGCAGTTTCTAAAGATTTATGGGGCCATGTGTTAATAACACAAGGCCCCATAAAGACAAGAGATCCCTATGGCTTTGTTCCTGATTCCCAAAGTTCAGCAGAAGTGAGTCTGTGCGTGTTAACTATTCCCCTACATGGGTCGCCTTCGTTTAATACAATGGCAATCCGGTATAAAGAAAAAGAATTGCCATTCTTTAAAAAAATTAATTTTTTAACCTACGCAGTAGAATTAATGTTATACAATACAAAACAGACTGTGTAGTCAGCTGACAGACCTGTCGTGCATTTATGAATCTTTTATATTACTCTGAGGCACGAGCAAAACACGTAACGGGATATTAACGAATAATTATTACAGGTCTTCTCTGGAAAATCGCTGAGATACATTGTTAGCGCAGGTTTAGAGATAGCTCGAGTTGTCTGTGAAATTATTACGCTACAATGGTCAAACTTGGTTTTTGTCAAAATGCAGCTTAAGGACTATAGCGCCGACTTTGAAGCTAGGGAACCAGGTTCGAGTCTGGCAGAAGGCTCAGGCATCCTGTGATTCTGGGCAAATCACTTAATCTCCTCGTGCCTTAAAAAATGAATGTATTGGTGTGTAATGATCTTGTAAAGCACTCTGATACCTTCGGGTCGAGTTTGCGCAATATATATATATATATATATATATATATATATATATATATATATATATATATATATATAACAACTAGCAAAATATGACTATGGAGTGAAAATAAACAAGGGCACAAAACGGGCCACCCATGAACATCGCCGCTCACGAATGCACAAAATATAATTTAAATCTAAACAAAAAGTGCTGTGCACACGTCTGAGTGTAGTGGGTTTTAGTGTAAAAACCAAACTTCTAACACAAGGATCTTGTAGAAATAATGAAGGTTGACATCTCAATTTTTTTTCAAGTAGATGAATTTATAAGTCAATCCAGATCAATACAGAGTAAAATAAACCAGCCGACACGTGTTTCGTCACAGCATGTTACAATTGTGACTTCAGGGCTGGGAAGGACACAAAAATAAACAAGTAAAATAAAAGAAAGAAGACGCTAAAATAACTTTGTTGTGTGAAACAAAAAAGAAAAATGAGAGAACGCGCAAAAGGAGCAATCGCAAAGGAAACACCCTGCTGAAAGTGGAAACCCTATAGTGCAAAAGTACATCATTGTAGTGACTTCCTAATACGTAGAAAAACCAAAATTGTTCAAGGGTGTTGTAATCATTGAAGGCAAGTAAACTTTTGGTGGAAGCGCAACGGAAATCAGCCATCTAAGAGAAGATAAAAAATAATTTTTCCGCACTAGAATAGCACGCCCAAAACAATCTGTGCTTCGTTTGATAAAGGTTTAAAGTATCTTCGCCTAAGAGAAGACCAAACTGTACACAATATGTCATGCTTGCAGACCGGATTTGTTTAAGTGGTAACACATTTATGTTAAAAGTTCAAGACTTAAAGTAAAACCAAGAATAAGCCATCTGAAGGAGTGGTGCATGGCCACGTTAAAGTCTAGATAACATGCTATCAAGTTCATGCACAAAAATGACTAAAATTGAATACGAAACCTCCAAGTGAAAAAAAACATTTTAAATGAGCTCAAGCTCTCATTTTAAGTCCACCAAATAGAGCTATCCCAACGATTATACAAGAGAGCGAATTTACATGCAATGCCTCCAAAAGAGACCAAAAAACAACAAAATAGAGTGCAAAGTCATACATAGCCAGGGTGCATGCTGTCGATGAAAATGAATCTATGTGGCAAACCTGCATCATATGACGTAATGTGAAACCAAAATGGTTAATATGAGAGAACAATAGAAAAGATAAAGAGAGACAAGAGACCAACATGGACTTGTTTGATAAATATTAACCCACAGGCACAAATCTCATGATTCCGTGCGTCCGGAGAACCATGGTGGGTATGTCGAGGTCAAAAACATAGTATACAGAGAGAGAAAAGGGAAACAAGGACCCGTGTGAATTGAGTCTATAAACGCTCCAGCTAAGCGTTAATTAAAAAATCATAAAGGTTAAGGATTTACCTGTTGGTATAATATGGCGGTAAATAAATCTGTGGGAAGGCAAGAACAATATGACCCATTTAGAATGGTTCTACAAGTTGCTAAATCTACTGACAAGACAAATGTAATATGAAAAAAGGCTGTGAGTGCTTACCAACACACCAGTGATAATTCCAACCTGGTTGTGGTCAAAGGAGTGAGCGATCCAGGCTAAAGATAGGGAGATATAAATTCAACATCTCCGCACGTCTCCGGGTCAAGAGACAAGATTGTAATGGACGGGTGCGTCCGTTACGTTGTTGTATTGCGTTTTAGGACCCTTGTGTAATTTTCCCGATTCATGCCCTTATATAGATATAAAATACTGTATCCTAATATAGGCATAGAAATCAGAACCATATTAAGACATAGCTCAAGTAGTCCTAATACGGCTTGGCTACTTCCACAGTTCCAAAAATCTACAACGATTTCTTGGAAAAACCCGCCTTCAGTAGTTAGGGACTTCCCCCTGCATGAATATCAATTTATCCAAGAAATTGTGGAGTTTTCAGAGAAGGAAGTCTCTAATGACGTTATTATGTCCAATCTTACGTCAAACTCGGCACCTTCAAGCTATAAATATGCCCACACTTGTCCAAACAAACACACAGTGGTTTGGAGCAGTTCCACTATCTACTTGCCCGACGCCCTGCTGCAGCAAATGCCGAAGGAAGCCGACCCTCCAGCTGACGCACTGAAAGACGCTGTACTTTCTCCAGCTGAGAAATCCAGCTCCCGTGTTTCCAGCTACCCTTGCGGGTTGCTGGGAAATCGAGTCCTGAGAGAGAGATACAAGACCTCCTACATTCTAAAACCAAGGTACGGAGCTCATTAAACCCTAAGAGAATTCTTGGAGTAGATTCTTGGCAAAAGAATACTAAACTTAAGCTATACCTCACATACTTCTGCCCTTGTACTAGACCTAGGTTAGGTCTTTTAGAAACACCAGTACTTTTAGTCATTATTTGTCACTGTATCTATCATATGCATTTTAGGTATTCTATGCCTTAGAAACCATATCATCCTGTTACAATATTATTTTGTAATACTCTTTTTACTGTATGCACTTTACCTCATGCTAAGTATTGCGATTGTAGCAGTTCATTTCTTATGCTTGAGAAAGAAGACTGTTCAATAAAAACCCTTTTTATTGAAAACGCCCGTCTCTCCATTTCTCTGCACCTCTGGTGAAATTAAGCATGCACGATTGACTGAGTGAAATAACTATTGTTTCCGCGACTCTAGAGATTGATTTCTTATTCTTGGGAAACAAAGTTGTCATGTTTTAAACGGTGGTCAGAAACGAATCCCTTCTTGTTCATTCGAGAAAGTTTCTAGTGACCTCTGAGCTAGCTGGCACACTTCAGTCCTACGTCTAAACTACAGGATGCACTATTCCAATGTGCAGAGCCTATTGGGAATATAGGAGCTACACTACAACGGTGGTGGATCTGTAAGATGATGGTGGAGTAAAATCTGAATACACTATCCTAGGATCGGGACACCAAGAATCCATGGGGTTCTGGCAAGGCTTACCTGTGCTGTAGTTGCAGTGCGTCTCGCGACCCGTACTGTTGTTCCGGGTTTGGAGCCAACACAGGAAACGGAAGTCTTTTAAATGAAAATCGATGGAACACTAGAACGTGACAGTTCAGACGTGTCCACGGGAAAACGCAAAAACCAGGAAATGAAGTGTCAGCACAATTTTACAAGTGTCCGCAAAACAGAAAAAGGGAGAACATGGATAACGTGTTGTGAGTGTTTAATGGGAAAAACAAAATCTAATAAACGGAAGAAGGCTGTCGTATCGAGAAATGTGAGCTGACTATTAATAAAAACATAAAGTGAGCTGTTTAGGGAACGGATTGTGCTGAAAAAAGCACAGAATGTACCCCATGGCGAAGGTTGATGGACTTAATGTGGGTCCAAAATAAATGCCCGGGGAAGGTAGCAGGAAGAAAATAAGGATAATAACCGTTTTGGTTTCACATTAAGTCATATGATGCAGGTTTACCACATAGATTCATTTTCATTGACGGCCTGCACCCTGGCAATGTATGACTTTATGCTCTATTTTGGTTTTTTATGGTCTCTATTGGAGGCATCGCATGTAAATTCTCTCTCTTGTATAAGCATTGGGGTAGCTCTATTTGGAGGACTTAAAATGAGACCCGAAGCTCATTTAAAATGTTTTTTCACTTGGAGGTTTCGTATTCAATTTTAGTCATTTTTGTGCAAGAACTTGATAGCATGCTATCTAGACATATACGTGGCCATGCACCACTCCTTCAGATGGCTTATTCTTGGTATTCTTTTAAATCTTTAACTTTTAACATACATGTGTTACCACTTAAACAAATCCCGTCTGCAAGCATGACATATTTGTGTATAGTTTGGTCTTCTCTTAGGTGCAGATACTTTAAACCTTCATCAAACGAAGCACTGATTGTTTTGGGCGTGCTGTTCTAGTGCGAAAAAATTATTTTTTTTATCTTCTCTTAGTTAGCCGATTTTGTTGCTCTTCCACCAAAAGTTTATTTGCCTTCAATGATCATAATACCCTCGCACAATTTTGGGTTTTCTATGTATTAGGAAGTCACAACGATGTTCCTTTGCACTGTAGGGTTTCCACTTTCAGCAGGGTGTTTCCTTTGCGATCGCTCCTGTTGCGTGTTTTCTCTCCTTTTTAATTTTTTGTTTCACACAACAAAGTTATTTTAGCGTCTTGTTTCTTTTATTTTACTTGTTTATTTTTGTGTCCTTCCCAGCCCTGAAGAGTCGCAATTGTATCACGTTGTGACGAAACACGTGTTGGCTGGTTTATTTTACTCTGTACTGATCTGGATTGACTTATAAATCCATCTACTTGTAAAAAACTCAAGATGTCAACCTTCATTATTTCTACAAGATCATTGTATTAGAAGTTTGGTTTTTACACTAAAAGCCACTACACTCCGACGTGTGCACAGAACTTTTTGTTCATTTTGTACGTGTGGGCTGACATCCACACTTGTGCAGGGGTTGTTTCACTTCGGTTTGTTCTCCCCTGACCTGTTTGCACCATGTACTTATTAGCCTCAGTTAAGGCTCATATACGCACATGCTAGAGCTCCATC